>NC_071403.1:28725000-29350000 GCF_017976375.1 Cuculus canorus
GCAACAATTAACCATGTTAGTTAAAGGATATTTTTGGACTGAGGAATAAGAATCAATGGAAATATGTTTATAAAAGAAGTGAACAGTAATGAGGAAGTAAAAATCTACCCTAAAGTGATTTGAATATATAATTAAGGTAGACAACATCTTTTATATCACATTTACGAATGTTGGAGCCACAACTTGGAGGTGGTCTGGGAAGGATGTTAAAGACTTAGGAGGAAAACAGTGTTTGAATGGGACACCAAAACAAAAAAAAGAAAAGTGAGAAACAAGACCAACAATGGAAGCTGAAGCAAATTGGACTACGCCTTTGTTCAGCTGCTTAAGTCTGAGATAGAGGAGAGGGGAGTGCCTAACTTTGGACAACTAAGTTTTGGATCTGAATTAGAAAACTAAATGTCACATTGCAATGTTAATGAGAGAGAAACTCTAACTTCTCCACTGGAAGAGTGTGATTTCACATAGTGATATACTGATCTAGCTGTTTTGCTTCACTTCCCCGCTCTTCCAGCTTTCTTCATGTTGGCACTGACATTTTCTGCTTCTTACTGAGCTGGGTCAGTGGAGAGAGGACGCATTCAATAAACGAGTAACTAGTTTTACACTGGTTTAACTCCTGAACAAGACCAGTGATGAAGGTCAGGCAAATGTCAGTGCTGACACAGGGAAAGACAGGGAAGAGGGCAAAGCCACTGCTTTTGGCAGATTTCCACTGCTTTTGGCAGATCTGATGAGGTTAGGTGTATCTTCAAGCTTCACGGATAAATTCTGGCTCTACATCAACCTTTGATAGAGTTTTTTGCTTTCTTCATATATATTTCTCTTTTCTAGCTAAACCATAAGGACACTGTGAAAATAAACAGCCTAGTTTTAAGTATCTAATTTTAGACCTAAAATTAGACAATGTAAATATTCACACATAAAAACACATCTATTTCATGGCTTTACAGGTTTAGCATTTAAGATACAGCTTGTGCAGTGTTGAATTTACCATCTTGTACTTAGCCACAATGGTCCCATGTCACTGTGTTTCAATTCACCTGCTAAGTTCAACCAGCCACTAAGGAATATATCTTTAAAGCTATGTAAGGGACATGTGTGAATAAAGCAAATAATTCATTAGCAATATACCTCTGCAAAATGTTGGTGTACACTGAAGCCAAACCCAAAGAAATTGATTGAGTGCAGTAGCGTGTTCTTGCATTCCTCTTGATGCTGATTTTATCTCATGCATGAAAAACTTCACAGGTCATTACAGAAGTTCTTTATGAAGGTGTTAAGCCCTTGAAAGTGTTAAGCTAAGAGTTTCCAAGTATACCTAAACATGTGTAAAAAGCACATAGTGTTAGGAATGAAAAAACACATATAAATTCAAGACTGAACCTTTATGGTCATTCCATATTTGCTTGAATAAATCATAACTATTATTTGCAAAAGAACTTATCACACTGTGGCATACAGTACCTGAGGTGAAGACAAAACTAAGGATTGTACATGGCTACCAAAAAGATGTTTTATCTCCTCTCATTATAACACATCTCTCAGTCCAGTTTGCCATTTTGATCTCATTTCCATTCAAAGTTATTTCCCTGTATTGTCTCCATTTATTTCTGAATTCCTTGTTCTTTTCTCCATTTTAATTACTTCTCTCCAGACTCATACTTGCCATGGTATCTTCCTCTTTTGTGACAAGAAAATTACAGATGCATAGTCTGGTTTCTTGTTAAGAAAAAATATTCCAAATTAAACTTGAATAAACACTCAGTAACTGGGGAGCTCGATTTAGCCAAATAACAGGCGGAAGAGCGATGTATCTTTATGACATGTGTTTCTATAATGTATGTTTACATAAGCATTAATATAGCTCTGTAGGATGTTTCAGAAATGAGTAGGTATAGATAATGTATATTAAAATTACCCCAAACAATGCCTACAAGCAAGCACTAAGGCAAGTATTAATTAGGCAGCTTCTGAACTGTTCAGCTTTGCCAAGTACTTTGACTGAATTTCACAAGGCAAGACATATGGTAAATGACATTGTGTCTGTTCTAATATCACGAACATGATTCAATTTTCTTGTAAACCTACTCTGACAATTTCCTTATGTGATTTACATACGCATTTTGTATTAAATTATTTACCCTGAAGTAAATTTTGTGGATTATACACTATAATTCTATTAGAAAGGTATCACAAAGATCATCAAACTTCAGGCTTAGATTAGAATGTCTCTGTAAACATAACTTTTAATTAATATTTTGTTTATATTGTAAATTTTATGATTATGGATTTTCTTAACTTATTCCTGTGCAGTGAATCTTTTTAATATATTTTCTGCAACATTTTAAAATATCAGTATCAATGAGACAGGAAAATGAAACAATAGTAGCTATTAGGTATTTACAGAACATAAAGTAAGCTCTATAACACAAATTTTAGATCCCTGTAGTTGTTCATCATGGAATGCTGGTGGTTCACAGGAGAAATTGTGAAGTTGATTAAAATCACCATTGCTTGATAAGCTAACAACATTTATATTAAATAAATTTTGCAAAATAAAACTACTCTTTCTATCAAATTTATTTCAAGAAAATACAGCACAAAGCTTTTGCATTTTTTTGCCTTTGTGGAATTAGAATAATTAAATTAAAAAATGATGGTTTTTTTTTTTCATGAAAAGTAACATATTTGAAGGCAGCAGGATCCTCCAGAGAGACAGTATACTCCAACTCTCTTCCACTATGAAACTTTCTTTCCTTTTTCATTCTAATTTAACAAAAATTCTTCTCAATATTTGAGTTTAACAACTAGTCAAACACTCAAAGCTCAACTATTTCTTAAATATTCCTGTATTATGGAGCAGTTTTTTTTTTTTTTTTTTTAGGAAATGGGAAGTATGTACACAGTTTCCTCCTGGAAAAATATTTGCGTAATCCTTCAAAGGAAGCAGGATCCTGGTTTGAGGCAGATTCCTCCCACTGCAAGGGTTCCTGATTAACACTGAATCTTTTGTACTGTCCAATTTTTGCTCTAGCATCTGGATTTCTTCATGATGCACAAGCAATTCTACCTCCAGTCTTTCACATTTAAGAAAGATTGATTTCTAATTCTTTTTGATTCACAGTAAATTAAAAGCCCAGACATTAATGCACTTGTGTAAGTAGACTTCATACAGTTTGATTTACAGCACTTTCAATGCTTTCAGCGTTTTAAAACAGAATTTGTATCAATATTTCTAAACAGCAGTATGTTCATGTGCAGAATTATAGATCATAAATCCTTTACAAATTAAAAGAAATCAAATAAAACTATGAACTTATAACTAAATAGTTGTAAAAAAACCCAACCCTACAGTCTGAAATTTTTCAGATCAAATTTTGCAAGTTTTCATATTTCTTAAAGGTTTTACTAGAAACCATTTCAAGACTGAAGGAAAGCTTTCATCATATCTGAGGAAACTGTTTCAGCAGAACACTGAGGAACTTTATTAAGTTGGTGCTTAAGTGCCTTTGACTTTTCTGGAACTCAGATGACTATTCTGGACAAATATCTATTTTCTTGTAGTTAAGCTATGGCTGATTTCAACAATGGTTGATGGTTGAATGAAAATAGAGCAATGTACCCCAGAAGTGACTTTCATATATAAAGTTTGTTATTGAAGTTGCAGGTAGAGTAGTTTTGATGCATTCCCCCAGTATTGCAATAACAGTATTTCGAAAATAACCTCACTAATAATTTATTGCATTTTTGAAAAGTTTATTTTAAGAAATCAGCTTGTTACTTACGACAAATGGGAAGAGTTGAATTTCTGAGACAATTATTGACTGGCTTGTTTCATTATGTGAAAAGTATTGCAGAAATTCTTCATTGCTGACACAAAGGGCGGAACTCATCTGATGCAATATAGAAATACAGCATATCTCCTTTGACTGTAATGAATACATAGGGTGATTGGCTCAAGCACTCTCACAGAAACATTAATTTAAAGGGAAACTGAAGGTTATTTAATGTAGTCACCTCCTTGAAGTGAGGAGTCAGTTTTGTTTGAGGGTTTTTTTTGGAAGTCCAGGAAAATATTTCAATATTTGGAAATAAGTTCTGAGAGCCTGGACTCCATGATTTTGTCAGGGTTCAGTTTAGGATGGTGGACCTCAGCCAAGCAAATGTAAGGAACATCTCTGGACACAAGTGAGAAGAATCCTATAGTCAATTACCTTTAAGTGAAATGACTTAAAACAAAATAACTTTAAAGCTAAATATAATTTTAAAATTCTTAAATGTTTTTATTGAAAATCACCTTAAGCTACAGTCAACAGTTATATTTTCTCCTAAAAAAAAATAAACAGTACTTATCCTCCTAAGAATATTTAGAAACATTTACATCTATTCCCTCAATCTTCTTTGAAATTTTATTGTAATCAATATTAATAAGAGTAGAATGAACGTTAAGAATCAATCTTTCAGTCTTTTTAATGTCTAATACAAAACAAAAAGCCTCTATAAACAGATCTTATTACCTTCAAAACAGGGCAGAAATATTGCCTGAAACTGTATTCCTTAAAAGCTCAAAATTTCAATAATTTAATTTCCTAGAATTATTGGAAGAAAAATCACAGATACTAAATCGATGTAGTAAAGTTTATAGAAGCTGTTTTACTACAGATGCCTCAAGACAGGTGAGGCTCAGAAGACAGATTTTTTTTCTGTAGCTTTACTGAGCTCTGTTAAGCAGAGAAGACCACAAAAAAAGGGTCAAAGACCATACAAGTGTTAACTTTAAAGCAGAATATGAAGTGGGGATCAAAATGGTTTCTTGGGTAGTATGAGCAGCTTATGTCTTCAATATGAGTTTCTGGCGGAATGTAAGAAATAAGAAATTAGATAGAAGTAGTATACATTACAAGTTCTGAAAAGGCTTCCAGTAGGCAACAGTGGGAATATTTCAGAATTACACTTCTAACTTAAACTTTGTGGTTTGTCTCACTATTATGTTGATAAAACATACGCACTAACTATGGCTTTTGTAGGCTGGAGGTTGTAGGAAAAACCAGCAAGTTAGGACTGTTTGACTAATTAAAATAAAATCTATCAGCTACTCTCTCTGTGTATGTATATGTATATGTATATGTATAGGTATAGGTATAGGTATAGGTATAGGTATAGGTATAGGTATAGGTATAGGTATATACTTGCCTATATATGCACACATACATACGCATACTCCTATACATACATGTATATGTATGTTCTATAATATGTCAGAACAAAATAATCAGGGATTCTCATTTAACATATATCCTAAAACTGTGGAAAAGTTTCTACATCTACAAAACACTGCTATTTTACAAAAGAAATCAAACATTTTAATGAGAATTAAATCTTAATAAAGCCTGGGAGCCCAGTCCTGACCATTGTCTGCAACAAAGGCATATTAACTTTCAGAACAATAAGAAATATCTAGATTGTTTATATAAGGACTATTACATTTTCTGATACCCCATATGATAGACTAATACCACTGAATAATCCCTCCTTTGACAATGTTACCAAGACAAAGATTAATTCATAGGTACGGTAGTATTCATTGTCTAATTAAAAAGTCATATTTTCTTCTTTTTTTCTTTTTTCTGCTAAGAAAGTACTTTAATTTCTATAATTTCTCTTTAATGTGAGCTATTTTCTATTTTTCTAATTGAGGAAGAAAAAAGGTTTTATGTAAAGCTTGAGACTACTTGAGTAGTCTCAATTATAATCAAAAAAAAATCTGAAGACAAAAATGTGCTTAGGATGGCTGACTTTGTATTGTTTCAAGCTCCTAAGGCCTATTCTCTTACCCTAACACATTTCAGATATGACGATGAAATATATCTTTATGAATATAATTTGGTTTGAGAGAAGTTCTAAGATAATTTTTTCCTGTCTTCTATTTTTTGACACCAGCAACCAGTAGTTTCTTAGGAATACTATTACTTTAATCCTAAACTAATTATTCTTGGCTTGATTTATGATACAAAACAACAATTATGCTTGGAAGAATAATACAACTTTCAGATTTGATTATTTTTATATCAGTTAGATTTATTCTGCAGAACAGCAATTCACAATGATCTATTTGCCAGTACTTTTTAAAATGCCTGTGCCATGCATTTCCTGAACTGTTAGGAAAATTAGAGATCCTAGTTGTTTCCCTCTCTTCAACACTTTTGAAGAGGCCCATACGTAATTCTCTGAACCTGTAGGAAAAAAGAAGGATCCTAGTCCTCAGTAGTTGAGCATCCATGACATATAAACATAGTTGTATGTGAACTCTGGATTACTTATGGCATCTTTTGAACATGATCCCTCTTTGGGATACAAATTCATGTTTTGATATTGAAAGGGCCGTTCTGATATAAGGGAAGAGCTAACTTACTTTCAGTTTATTTGGGCTGTCTTCTGATTATAACAGCAGTTGTGAGCTCGTTGGAAATGCAAGGTAGTAGCGATACTATTGTCTCCTTGGATTCAAAGGCTTGAAAGTTGTTGTCTGAGGATTTAATGGTCTTTAAACTCAACTGACAGAGACTTTATGTCATGCTTCTCAGCCTGGCATCTGCGACTACATCTGTACTAATACACTAAATAGTGTCAGGGCTTGTCCTTTGTCTCTGCAGTCAGCTGTGTCAAGACACATTCATACTGCTGAACTTCCTTAGCTGCTCAAGTAGCTATGGCACTTAAATGTTAACATGCTAGAAATGTTCTTACTGCTCCTAACTATGTCCAGGAATCATGTGGGAAAAAGAAAAACAGCCGAAAGTATCATAGCTGTATCCTGACTCTGTTTAGATTGCTAGTAATGTCTTTTTTTTTTTTTTCCCTATGAAAAGATATAGAGGAATTGTACATATGGTTGTCTGTTATTAAGCATTTGAAAGTAGATCTATAAAACCTTAATTACTGGTTATGTAAGAAAATATTTAAGAGCTTCCCTATGCAATTCTTCTATGAGAGTATCAGTAGGTTTTTGGCCCTTAACTGTAATTTGTTTCTTGACATTAAATTTATCTTTCTATGTCTTACTGTGTTCTTAATGACTCCCACTGCCAGTATGAGTCCGTTGCAAGAACATAAAGCACTTTATTTTTAAACTGTCTTTTCTTTTTTCTTTTTAAAATACCTTTCAGCTATAATTGATTTTTCTGTTTTTAAAACACATTCATTTTATTACTATGAATAATACATATCAAGCCAGAAACTGAAACCATTTACATAAAGGCATAGAGCAAGAGAGACAGAGGAGCTGACTTGAGCATGATCACAGAGTGAACAGCTATGCTGTCCACTTTGCAGAAGGAATTCCTGCTTAAGCATGGCAAGCAATTTGAAAACTTGCTTCTGCCTGTATATGGAGTGCAAATCATTACATTTATGTAAACACCTACATTTATATTTTACAACAAAACTTTACTTAGTGAAACTACATGGGTACCTAATGTAAAGTAAGCAAATATTCCTGAAAATATCCCAAACTACACATCTGATAGGTATTTTGAATTACAGAGTGGCTGAAAATATTTGAAGACAAGGATATTGCACTTGCAACACTTATCTACAGCCTTGAGATCCTAAAGAGGAGTGGGCGTGAAGCTGTGAAGAAAAGCAATTCCATTCTCAGTAGGTTACCACAGTACATTTTCAAAAGTTTCTAATTGAAGATATGCTTCATTTGCCTTAACTATAAAAAGTCACATTTACTCATGATTATGTCTGTAAATGACCTCATAAAAACAAGTCTTGGAAAAAAAAATCAAAGGAAAAAAAACCTCAAAACACAAACTCAAACAAAAACAAAAGTAACATTTGGAAATGTTTTTTAATTATGTAAAATTGTATATTTTTTTTATGTTATGCACCCAATACCAAGAGAGTTAAACTCCATTAAGCTTAAAAATTTAAAACTATTTGACCGTATGTATATTATTTGTATTAGGAATATACTGTATTCTAAAATGAAAATGTCATGTATTAAGGCTTTCAAAACCAATACACAAAAATAATTATGGTACTGTACGTATTATTCATAGTCAATGCATGCAGTAGATCCTTCAGAATGTTGTTATGAAAGGTCTTAATAAACCAACACAAAGTTATTGTAAAACATATAAGCAAAACCAAGAAGTGAAATAAAAAATATTGATTTAACTGACAACTAACTCTACCTGAATATGAGGACTAGAGCAGATTTTATGCATAGCCTTAGTAAGCCTATATTGTATATAAGCCACACTTGACCCCACAGAATACATTCATTCTGTTAAAAGTACTTAAAATTATAAACCGTTAGATTATTTAGGGTTTGGTTTGGTTTTTGGTTTGGTTTGGTTTTCTTTTTCCTAAGAAGGCTAGGAGAAAACTGTTAGTCCATGTGCATTAAACAGAAGTAGTAAAATCCTTGTAACTTGTTTGCATAATTTAACTTCTAGGGAAGTATGAGAAAAGTGTATTGGTAAATTAATTTATACAAGTTTGCTTTAATTTTTTGGTACGAACATGACATGTCTGGAATTTTCATCTACTCAGAACTCTAGCCCAGCTGCTCTGAAAGTGAGACTGATCTTGCCTAATTTTATATTTCTGTCATTCTTAGGCAATCAGATGAACTCCTGTAGTTGTGAGTGATGAAAAGCTGTTGTTTCTGAGATGTTGCTTAGGATATTTAGAGGTAGATATATAGGTGTATTTTTTTCCGAAATATTTATTTCTTTCCACTGATTAAAAACTGTGCTTTAAGGGCAAACATATATGTGGAATGGGCAAGAAGAATACTCTCTGATATTTGCACACTCATAGATATGTACACTTCCTCGGCCAAACACTACTAGAAAAAGCGTTCAGTGAGAGAATCGGCTCATCTGGAAGGCCACTTTTCCTCCTACATAGGATTTTCAGTCAATGCAACCAAAATAAAGCACTGCAAAGCCTATGTAGAGGCTCAGCTTTCTTCAAACAAATGAACCAGAACAACAGTGAATTTAATGAAATTTCATTCATAACTTTATTCATATTTCATGACGGTAAAAGAGCAACAGTGTTTCCTGACTCGAGACAGAAAAGAATATGAAATATCAGCAAATCGAATATCAATTCCAATCACAATTATCTTTTCTTTCAAGATTCTAATATTTAATTTCTCTATGAAAATCATACAGTAATCTAGATACTGTGAAAAACATCTCAGAACTCATATTTGCTGAACATGCATGGTTCAGGGCCAATGGCTTTCTCCTTCATGCTACCACCCCACCATCTGTCCCAGCACCCCAAATGGATCAATATTCTCCATTGTACTTTACTTCAGCAAATTGAACTTTCTCCACTTCCATTATTTTTCCAGCTCTCAATAAGTTTTTGGATATACTCCTAACAGTTGCCCTTATTTCTCCCCCCCCCACACTTTCTTCAGATGAAAGCTCCATTTGGCTTAGGGATTGTGCCAGTTTTCACTTTCAGTTTTGATTTTCATTTCCACTCCATATTTTTTCTTTCTGTGAAATTAGTTTTTTTTCTGGAACATGGAACTTTTCTTCCTTTCCTAATACTACAGTTAGTAACTTTTATGACATCTCTTTATCAGTTGATTCACATTACAAATTGCCTTCCTTCTCTTTCATTCCCATTTGGTTTCTCAAGTCTGAGCAAACTAGTCATTGAATTGATGGACTCAGATAACTTAAAATAACCAAATTGTTCTCTCTGCACCTGCAGGAGGAGCAGATGCTGTCAGAAGTGGTTTAGCACTTCAACAGACTGCTCGTATCTGCATGCCCAATGACTTTTGCTAGTTCAGTAGTCTGATTTCCTTAAAGCTTTGGCAGCAAGTATGATTACTTCATAAATTTGTCTTTTAAATGAAATGTAATACGCTCTAATGAGTTTAGGCCTGACTGCCATAGTAATCATCTCAAATTAAAGGCTTTTAATGTATGAAATAAGCACAACCAGTAATTTAAATAAACAACTCTGAATCTGTTTTGGTACACCATTGCGTTTAAAAACAATGCCAGAGTTGGTCTCTTGTTTGTTTGAGATTCCTTAAGAGTAATTTTTTTCAGATAATAAGCTATGTGTGACACAGTAGATCTTTCTCTGTTGATAACAGTCCTCCTCATCCTTTGGTGTATTCCACATAAAGTACTGCCTTTAGTCCCTTCTTAGCAAGTTAGGCTGTTCTTACGTCCCAGAACACAGGTAGGTTGAGTGACAGGATGGGCAGCTGTCTCTCTGTCATTTCCCAGAAGAGACCAGGCTGTCTCTTCTCCCAAAATACATTGCATTATATCTCTGTGTTGAGTTCTTTACTTTTCTAAGTTTGTCCACTTTTATCCTACAAGTGCAAGAAGAACTTGCTAATTTTTATTCAGTGTCATGGTGATTCAGTTAGATGAGCTGACACATCTGTCTACTATCGTGTCCTGTAACTCAAATCTTTGAACCATACTGCTTTGCTCAGAGTAGACATGATCCGCATTCTTAAAACACATCACAGAAGGTACTTAGACATCTAATCCTCATTAGTCTCACTAAGATTTGTGGCTTAGAGCCTCAGCTTCATGAAGACATTTCCAATCCTTGATTCCACTTCAACAAGTTTAAGAAGGTCTTTATGGTTAGAAATGGATATGAAATATGACTGTAATTAATTAATAGGAAAACATTATTACAGGCTTACAATAACCTACTTATGCAATGTGTCAGAAAATGGAAAATTTGCACCTACTCCCCTAACTTCCAGCATTCAAAGTAATAGATTTTACAGTATTTTTCTCTGACTTGTTGCATAACATGGATACATTAATTGCCTTGTAAATTCAGAGCAATTAGTATACCTAATTTTTGCTCATGTTATGGAAATAACTGAGTTAATCAAAATGGCATTGTTTAAAGAAGAAGTGTTTTGCAATACAGAAGAGTTGATCATTGTGAAATGAGATCTTCTATTTGAAAAGTTCTACAGAATTTAGTTATGTTACAAATTGCATCAAGCCTGTGGTTATTTTTCTGCTCTTTCATCTAATTATGCTTTACCTTTCAGCAAACTGTTTCTCAATACCTTTTTTTGTAGCAAAAGAAAACCCTCCAGAAATCAAAGAAGCTTATCTCTATCACTATGGCTTATGCACTTATCTTCATCTTACAGAAATGTGTGATGTGCTTCCTGTCCCATTGGTGCTTCTGTGAATGACAGCTGGATGTTTATATTTCCAGTCCATAACTGATGGATTAAATATATTTAAAATTTCTGCTGTCTCTGGTATTTGGGATATGTACATTAATATATGTGTGACTATGGTAACTTATATAGATGTTGATTACTGACACAGTTATGTACTGCCCTTTTATATTCATAAGTAATGCTCACTCTTATCAGCTTGGTTTCCTACTATCTTTCAGTTAGAACTCTTTAAAATGTCCTTAATATGCACTTGAACATTTACACTTCACAAAATGAAATCAATATATTTTATGCAAAGTCACTCCTTTTTAGATTTTGCTTAACATATCATTTCAAGAACGAAGTCATAATCTTCCATATGCATACTGCTGATTTACAGCTAGATGATGCATGTGGTCAGCCTGAATTTGTTTTATAATATGATATGTAAAGACATATGTCTGAAGTAACCATCTAGAAAAAAAATACTTTTCAATAATGTATGAGATTTTATAGAAGTTAATATGTTACAAAATATAGTTTTTAATATAATCCTATGAAGTGGACTTTGATATATCTATGTAAATCTCAGTCTCAAATACAGTACCAATTCCTACTGTTGCTTTGCTTTTACAGATGAAAATTTGGTCACACAAAGACAACTGAATTTCAATTTTTAATAGATGCTTTTACCATGCTGTTTTCAGTTACAATCTGATCAGAAGGATGAGAAGAAGCATGTAATGGTTGCTAACACATTTGCAGGAAGATTTTCCTGTCCAATAATTACTGCTGAGAAGCTATTAAAAATGTAAAGTTTCAAAACTACAAATAGTTAATCCCGTCTTTTGTATTCCAGGTGTAATTGAGACAGCTGAATAACAATGCATGCTGCAATTCAATGGGAATGTCTTTTATAAATCACATAAATAATGCAAGAACTAATACTGCAGTTTTAAAAGAGAGTGGATTTTTGACTGGCATAGGTCTTGCAGATAGAATGTATCCAGCGCAATGCAAATTGTTTGAAAAAAAAGTTTATTAATAAATAATGTCTTCAGAAAGTGTTGTTTGTTTTAAAATATCTATTTTTTTTCTGCACTCTACTACTGAGATGGTAGGCTGAGGTTACTTGAATGGATTTTCAAACAAAATATATTCATTTGCCACAAAGAAAACCGTATATATAGAGCTTTACACTTACTTGCAGCCTGTAAATAACAATCTCTCAGAGACCTGAATGAGATAACACTCTGAGGAACAACTTGTAACAAACTAGACCTTTGTCTTTACTTTCTTCCCCACCCCCCAAATCCCTCTATATCATTGCAGAACCAAAAAACATTGTAGAAATGAAAAAATGAAAAGTGTATTAAAGAACTGTCTGTATTTGTTTAAAGATACACCTTGATTTTTTTTAATTGTATGAGAATACATTTCTTATTTCCAGTTTCTGCTTGTAAAGAGCTGCTGTTCCATTGCCATGAGTCCATAGGTAATTCTTAATGAATCATTTCACAGTATTACATTAATTTTAAATGAGAACAGCTGGGCAGTGTTAGGTTCCTTGGAAAGTTGGGAAGTGTGCCGCTTTTTCATATTCTTTATGGGTCTTGAGAGGTTTTAGTGTCTGATTTTTCTTGTTGGGGGATTAAAGGATGGGGGCAGGGTTTTACTAATTATTGCTGACATGCATGACATCACTGATAAAAATGCCATAATAATGCTCCTAGCCTAGTAACATCTTGAAAGAAAGTCTTGCCTGAGTCTTTGTGATAATAATTAAGAAACACTTAGATGTGCTCCAGAGAATCGTGTCAACACTTTTTTTTTTATCATAGAATAGTAAAATAGTTTGGATTGGAAGAGTCATCTGGTCCAAGACCTCTGCAATTAACTCAGAGCCCCATCCATCCTGACCCAGAATGTTTCTAGGAATGGGCATTTACCATCTCTCTGAGTAACCTATTCCAGTGTTTCACCAGTCTCATTGTAATAAATGTCTTCCTTATATCTAGTTTAAATCTACCCTCTTTTGGTTTAAAAACATTACCCCTTGTCCTATCACAATAGGTCCTGCTAAAAAATTTCTCCCCACCTTATCCCTATCCCCGTAATAACTTTAGGTTTTTTGACAGTAGGATGGCCTACAATGGCACCAAGCTTACGGGTATCAAATGGGAGTCACCTTCCTCAAAGAGGAAGGAGGGGCTTTGCTCAGGAGCTTGCAGGGCTCATTGCAGGGCTTTAAACTGGATGTGGATGGGGAGGGGGACAATATCAGGCTTGCCTATGGTACGCTACAGGAGGACACGCAATGGTTAGAGGAACGGGGTGCTGGTATTGTCCCCTATCTGTTGGCCCAGGGCATGCTGGGAATGCTGCAGCACAGTTGAAGTCTTGTGGAATTGGGAGGCACAGTGGGGTGGGAGCTGAGGTAGTAGGAGCCAACGAGGCAACTTCCATGGAAGACCTTAAGGGAAATAAGGGGCGTTCCACTGAGAAGGTGACACAGCCTACAGCCCAGATGAAGTGCCTCTACATAAGCGCACACAGCTTGAGCAACAAACAGGAGGAGTTGGAAGCTACCAGGTGCTAGAAAGCTATGACTTGATTGCTATTACTGAAACTTGGTGGGATGAATCCCATGACTAGATTATGGCTATTGATGGCTACAGGCTGTTCAGAACCGACAGACCGGAAAGAAGGGAAGGAGGTGTTGCCCTTTATATCAGGAAATGGATAGAGTATGAAGAGCTGTCCCTGAAGAATAGCCACAAAGAGGTTTGAAAGCTTATGGGTAAAAGGCTGAGGCAACAAAAGGGACTTTGTGGCTGGTGTGTACTACAGGCCACCTGATCAAGTGGAACAAACTGATGAAGCCTCTTCATCCAGCAACAGGAGACTTCACACTCACAAGCTCTCTTCCTATTGGGGGACTACCTGACATCTGCTGGAAAATTAGCATGGCAAGCTGTAGGCAATCTAGGAGACTCCTAGAGTTCATCGAAGATAATTTCTTAATCCAGTTAACAGACACTTTTACCCAAGAGGATGCAATATTGGATGTGATGATCACCACCACAAGCGAGCTCATCCTCAATGTCAAGATCAGAGGCAGCCTGGGCTGCAGCTATCATGCATTGGTGGAGTTCAGGGTCCTGAGGGATATGGGACAGGAGAGGAGTATAGTCAGCACCTTAAATTTCAGGAAAGCAAAATTCCAGCTCTTCAAGGAGTTAATATTATATCCCAAGCCATGAGCTACAAACTCATGTTCGGGCCTTCTTTTGACTTGCACAGTCGAAGAAGGTGTTTCGCTGATCTGTGTGGTGACCCAAAGGATGACGAGGTCACTCCTAGGGTGAAATCAAAAAAAAAAAAACTTGTTCCGGTCTCAACAGAAATAAACAGACCAAAAAACTTGGGTGCACAGATGAGTTGCAGTGGATGGCATCTTCCCAAAATTGCTAAAATAGATTTAATTCTTGCCAGATTACAATCTGATCCCTGGAACACAGCCAAGTTCATTTAGACTTGATTCAAGAAAACAAAAGTAAGTTAAGTGAGAGGAGTGGGGTTGGGGGGGAAAGGAAGGGGTCACTACTCCAATAAGCAGCAGCAGCAGCTCCTCGGGGACATGTGGTCTCTCTGGCAGCAGCTGCAGCAGCTGTTTGTTCCAGGCTGTGTCGTCCAGGCTGATCTGATCAGAGTGATGGGAGTGCACAGCGTGGCTCCTTGGGTGTAGGGAGGGGGCAGGGCCTGCAGCTGCATCTCCCCCACCATTGCAGCCACCTCAGGACCATGGGCTCGGCCAGGCAAAGCGGAGAGGGGGGAGAGCAGCAGCTTATTGCTACACCCTCCCCCTCCCATTAAACCCAGAGACGAGGCCCTCAGGCAGAGGCAATATTCTAAGACAATAGACAATATTCTAAGATCAGTGTTTGGGGAGTGCCTGCTGCTGCACACCCTCCAGTATTCATCGCTGGTACCATGAAACACAAATGCCCAGCCCTCAGGAGAATGTTTAAGGCAGGCAGAGAAGTGAAGTCTGTCTTTATATCTAGTTGATAGGACGACCTGGGAAACAGTCTTCAGGGACAAGGGAACAGAGATTTCCATAGAGCACAACGATGCTCAGTCCCCAGATGTAGGAAATCAAACAAGGAAGAGAAGAGACTAACGTGGCTCAGTTGAGACCTGCTGGTCAAACTGAAGACCAAGAGGGAACCGCACAGGCAGTGCAAGCAGGGACAGGAATCTGGGAAGCGTATAGGGATATTGCTCAGTTGTGTAGGGATGGGATCAGGAAGGCCAGGATGGAGCTGAACTTGTCAAGGGAAACAAAGACTGACAAGAAGGGCTTCAACACGTACATCAACCAGAAAAGGAAGGTTAAACAAAGCCTGCCTCCCCTAATGAACATAAATGGTGACTTCGCATCATCAACAGACTGGGAGAAGGCTGAGGTACTCAACAAATTTTTTGCCTCAGTCTTCACTGGCAACTGCTCTCCTCACCCCTCCTGGGTCAGTGAACAGCAAGATGGAGACCAGGGAAGTATTGAACCCATGGCAGAGGGGTTGGAACTAGATGATCTTCAAGGTCCCTTCCACCCAGGCCATTCTATGATTCTATGATCTTTATTAAAATCCCCCTTTAAGTACTGAAGGGCCACATCTTGCCAGGTCCCATAGGCTTACATATATTCAGGTTCCTCAGGTGGTCACAAACTTGATCCTCTTGCAAATTGGAGGGACTTTGCTCTCTTGGTTCCCATCTTGCTGTCCATCCACTTAAAAGGTGTGGGAAGAGAGATTGTCAGTGAAGACTGAGACAAAAAACTTGTTGAATTTCTTCTCCTTGTCTGTTGTTACCAGTTTGTCAGTCTTGCTCATCAGGGCAGTATGCTTTTTTCAACCTTCCTTTTCTGTTTTTTCTACCTTTTTAGGTAGAATTGCAACTGCTGCACACAATCCTGTAATTAATGTTGTTAATTATGGGCAGAAAATATTTTACACCCTTTCTTTAAAGTTTTGTTGTTGGGGTTTTTTGTTTGATAGTGCTTTGTAACATTTATTTATTTATATTTTTTAGGTGGGAATACCTGTAAATACTATTAGGTATTTTATCAGAATTTTCTGTGCAAATTTATTGGTTTTTTTATTAAAAACTGCAGAGGAAATGAAGTTATTACTTTGAAGAGGATTTGTTACTTTTTTCACACTGCAGAAATCCTCATGCTTGTGGAAAATGATTGTAAATATATTTCTAGAGTAAGATTAACTCTGTACATGAATTTATATCAATTTGAGCATATGATTAGTTAAAAAAGAATAACATATATTGCACTTCAGGATTACATTGTGAATTATTAAGAACAATGAGATGTTGCGCAATTTTAATTGTACTGTCAAATAATTAAATTCAATTTTTCTGTTAATATCTGACATTTGGCATAATATCATGTGACCGAGAAAGTGTACAAAACAGTCCAGAAATTTTAATATCCCTTAGTTTCAGATTTCTCAATCCAAGGTACCTTTGCCTTTCTTACTAAGGCCTCATGGTCAGCTAGGAATACATACACATAAGACTACTTATCAGAAATCATCTGCTTCTGAGATACAGTTTTATAGAAGATTGCTGGTCAGCAGAAACAGATCAAAGTGAAATAACTGTTCATTTAAAAAGAAAAAATAAGCACTGGGTGTTGCATATTTAAAAAAGAAAACATTTGGAATAGAATAAGTTATAGATATTGAAAATCCAAATTCTAAATACTTAATTCAGTCCTGAGAAAATCTAAGCCTTCTGCATCTTTATTTTTAATGCTGTACCAGCTAGGACTCTTATTGCACTAAAAGTAGAGATGAAATGCATGGTTCCTGCCTCTTTCTCTTAAAAAATTGTGTCATTGAGTTGGATGTGGTAATGTTCTGATTAAAAATCTACATAAAATGCTAGTCCTGACACATCTTTAATATATCTGGTCTCTTTGCAGGTAATAAATTGTACTATTTTATATTCTTTGAGCCACTAAAGAAACCAATGTATTTAGAAATATAGTACTCTATACTCTGACATACTTCTTATCTGGAAAACTTCCAAATGCAGTACCTTTCCTTTCTAACAGCTCTTTGCTTCATAAATAAAGGCTATGAGACATTGTTCTCTTTCTACCCAAATTTCAGACTCAGAGTCTCTCCATTCCTTCTCTGACACCTTGTCCTTTGAAAAGAGAAGTTGTATTTTCCTACTTACAAGTTTGTACTTCCTTTGTTTCCTCATTTTCAATTGCATTGCCGACCCTAGATATTACAGTCTCATTACATCATTTTCCTAGTAATTTACAAGTTCCTTCTTTTAAACTGCTAGTCTTCATGTATAGATGCAGTGTCCTTAAATCTTCCCTGGAGGCAATCTGGGTCCTTCTCAAAGACAAGAATAATGCATCATTCCCCTTTACTGTGGAAAAGTCAATCAAAGCACTCCAAAATGTTAATAACAGCACTGCAATAGTAGGTCCCCATAGCACCGTTAGCTGAGGTGCTGGGGGAAGATTATTGCTGCTTTCTGTTCAGAAAACTGTGACAATCTGCTTTCCTTTGAGCTATCTTTTCAATTGCATATAGACTGGGACAGGTTTGATTTCAAATGGTTTCTGCACATCTGCCTAAGCTAACAGGAAATATAATTTTAATGAAAGTAAAGAGTTTGATTTTCACTGTAACTTAAGTGAGACATAGTTTTCAAGTGACATTAAACTGAGATTTTTCAATTTTCTGATGCTGTTTTAGACAGATTTGAAAAAAAAACAAACCTCTTTTCTTGTTTGTTTGTTTGGTTTTTTATCAGAAATAATGGAGCAAAAAATCAATAGTTCTAAATTACAAGGCTCACAGAGGTAAGTGTGTCGCTAGAATGTGAGAGGCCCAGATTTCCCAGATTTGTAAATTGGAATAAAATGGAGCTGGAAAATTACCTCCTCAGTTTGTTGTATTCCTTATCACTAAACAAGGATCTACCACATCTTGCTTACAGGCAAGTTGTCTGACAGAATTTTGACTAAATTGTTTGTACAGTAATGACACCGCTGCAAGTTCTTAAATAATGTCATTATTAGCCTTTTTTTTTTCTTTTTCCTAAAATGGATCTTAAATGAATTTTTCTGCAGTTTATACTTCTTGACTTATTGATGTAAAGAATAGTAATTTCTTTTTCCTTTGCATCAATTTCTTATGCATTCGGTTATCATGTGTTTCCCTGAGCTATGTACCAGTGAATCATCCAATCTTTTCTTTATATCATCCTTTATAGATACGGCATCATTCTTGAAGCACTTTCATAGTGTTCTTCCTCTTTTACTTCTACACTGCTTTTCCTGAGGGGACCTGAATGTGCCTTTAGACAAACCCTGGTGTTATGACCGTCTTAAGGCAGGTTTTTTTAAAATATCTTAATTTTTCTTAATCTCAGGAAATTAATTACTATTGAAAAGATAGTTGAATATGAGTTCTTAGATTTCAGACTGAATACTCAAAAATACAGGCAATCTCAATTAAGAATATTTTCCTCCAAGTTTACTAAAGACTGCTGTATTAGTGAGGCGATTTAAAACAGGATATTTATTTATTTTCTTTGATGATTTTTCCATTTCATCAACAAATTCCAAACAGTCTTCTTTTTCATGCAGTAACTTGCATACAGCGATTTCTGTCATGTTATTATTTAAAGTAAAAATATAAAAATATAAATCTGATTTCCAGGTATTGGGGTTAAATGTGTTTCCTAGCAAATAAGATGATGATTAATAGAAGAACTAAGATTCTTTCATTACTTTCTTGAAAAACATTTTCATTAGTTTCCTGGAACTATCAATTACACAAGCCATTTGAAATACTGTCCAGAAGTTATTTTCTATTTTATTTTTTCAGATTAGTATGTAAGCTGGGATGTAGATAATAGCATATAATATTTTGGGGTAATGATTAATCTGAAAAGACTCTGAAAGCTCTTGAAGTCAGCAAGGAGTGCCATTTCTTTAGGTAAAGGGGAACACTGCACAAAACATGATATGCAAGAAGGTATAATGAATGTCACTTTTTAGCAAGATGGTATATTTCCTAATTATCACCTTTGCATGTCCCAGAAAGAAAAACCTCAGTATCTTTTATCACCACTACTCTTTAATAAAGGGAAACAGATACATAATTATTTTCAATACTAAATTAACTACTACATGAGTATTGCAATGTTTCTGCTCAAAATTCATATTCAGTCATATTATAATTAGAATTTATATAATCATTTTTGCAGAACACTTCCTTATTAATAGTTTTATGGGATTTCTGCACTAAATAATCCAGAACTTGATGACTACCTTAAGTGACAGAACATCAGAAAAATATGAGCATTAACCCATCTCTGTGACTGATTGATTCATTTGAACTAACTTAATACGTTCTGATAATCTAGCATTTCTTGTTACTGTCTTGCACCATTTGCTACCTGCCACCCTTTGTGTCCTTCAGAAAAAAAATACTGGAAAAGGAGACTGAACATCTAGCAATGTTGCTGCGGTAACTTAATAAGAAACAAAAATAAGTAATAATACAGACTGAAGCAAGGATATTTTACATTTAATATCTAGCCAATAAGGTCTGATTTTTTTCACAGTTCTTTGCTTTTACAATATTTATAGTAATGACTAGAGCTGAGCTGAGCAAGCTGATTTTAAGGAAGGGATAAAATCTCTGTTAATTTTTCACTGTCATGTTTTGCATTCACAGTACAATTAGTCTACATGGTCACAACTGTGACTGCAGAAATATCGTGCAATGCATGAATTCACGTGCTGGTTTTTGAAGCTTTTGGGAAGAAAGCACATCCATCACTAGAAGAACATTTCATGAAATCTACTTGTAATTTCCTCATTCTTATGGAATGCCCAGGAACAGTTAGATAAAGAGATCCATAGGTTGAACTGGGGGCTTAAACTTGGATGCCCTTCTTTATGCTGTGGATGACGAGAAAAAACACCTGAAGCCATGAACTTCCTACAGTCAAATTCTTTTGTGAGTAAAGAATGGTTCTCTTCACCTGGAGGGTCATTATTATGCCTTAGCTCAATCTCAACTTGATGTCATTCAGCTACATATATAAAGACGTGCATACACATATGTATTAATATATATTTTTTTAAATATACATAAGACATTCTGTTAAGTAGCCTTTACCTTTTGCTTTTACAAAGACTGCTTCCTTTTTCTATGATCAATTCTGCACATTTTTTTATGCTACAGATTCTTTTAGTGACATTTAATTATATTTTTTTAATCTATATGTTTATATAACCCAACAAAGGCTACATGTTCTGAGGTTCTCCAGAATGACAAGAAAACATCAGTCTCCTTGTTGCCTATGAAAGCTAAGAGAGAGAGTCTTTTATTCTGAAATTAAAGTTAAATATTCTTGAAAATATTTACATAAATCACTTTCTACAACAGCTACACTAATAATAGTTAAAATCTGGAGGTAGGTAAATCAGACTGATAGAGGGGCATTCCTGATACAGGAACAATGTGGTGTATATGAAGGGTTCATTGCATTTCATACCTCTGCATTTCATAAGCCTTCAAGCACTGTAAGACTTATAATAGCATTCCTTACAATTAGATCACATACATGCCATCAGTCTACTGGTATCAGCAATCCAGCTCCTGAAAAGCATAAATTTGACCTCAGGAAGAATATATTGTAGCACAACTAACATTTGAATGTGAGTGTACACAAGCTACAGAGACAAAAATCCTCAGAAATATTTCCTCTCAGGAAAACTTCAGAAGCTTCACTGAATCTTGAAAATGACTAAACAGGAGATTTACTTTAAGTTCCAACTTACAACAGTGCTTCACCAGGGCTATTTTTAGCAAAAATTTGCTGTATCTGCCAAATTTATTTGTCCGTTCACACTTTGTGTCTGTTAATATCCAGTGTATAACAATTATGTCTTATTGGATTTTGTCTCAATATAGAGCCTCAGCTTAAGTGAGTTTCTTCTCTCTCTTTTTTGTTTGCTACTACTGAGTTATTTATTTTTCAATAAAAAAAGAGAAAGAAAAAAAGATATATCCCATGAGATCATTTTGTAACAATAAGAGCTTTTTGGGGCTTTAGTTTCTAACATTCCCATCTCAAAAAGAAACTTTTTGTTCTTGGTAACATTCGTGGATAGGATTTGTTCCTTGGAATTTTCAGCTATAATCTTTGAATGTTGACTGCCTTTATGGCATGCTGTCAGATGTTTAAAATCTGTCACTGTGTTCCTGATTCAGTTGTTTTAAATGCAATATAAATTCTGCTTCAAAACTTGTAAGTGTGAAAGCATTCAAAGAAATGTCTGCACAAGTCTACATGAGCGAAAAACATAATCTAATCTACCTCTTAGATGTATGATGCTATGATCAAAACTTTAATCTTGACTGATCCCAAGTCAAAGCAGACAGACTATGACTCAGACCTGTGTGGTTATGTCTTTGTGGTCTTTCATCCACATTTCTTCATTTTCAGCTAGAGTAAACACTGAAATTCTCCTTTGAAAACAGTTTGGTTTATAGCTACTCATTTATTAATTTATTTATCTATTTAGCTTTTTAATTATTTATGCTTTATTTATTTAATTATTTGATCACTTGTCGTACTCTACAACATAAATAATCACAGAATTGGAAAAAATATTAGATAAATTTATGTTAATTAAATAAGTAAATTTCCAAATACTTAAATGGTTTATTCATCTCTAAGTGTTATACACACACTTTCCCAAATCACTAAAATGCTGTATAAAGCCTGGAAAAAAGTTTTTTTTCATGCTGCTCTGTTAAGTGTCATCTTTTTAGCTGTTTTCACCACAATATTTCCAGAGAATGCACTCATCTGCTACTTAAACAGTAACATTTTTGTTGGTGTATTTTACATTCTTTTCTTAACAGCTAATCTATTTTATATTTTTCAAGTTGTATTATAAAAGGAATAATTTTGTCCTACTGACACATGTATGTACATTTAGGATTTTCAAGTATGACATTTACCTACTTTTCATCATCTGCCATAAAAGTTTAATTTCTACAGTTCCAGAAAGAACCATATTATCATCTATTGTAAAATAGAATCTAGTTTGAATTTCTGGTTTGATTAGTGAAAAAATTTAATCATAAGGTTTCTACACTTCTCCTTGGAAACAGGTCAAACTGACTGTTGCGGAGGCACCTACGAAAACGGGTAACCTGTCACTCAAAATGAAGACTCATTCCAACTAAAATTACTTAAAGCTCTGAGAACCACAAGTTCTGATATCAGGTGGGAATATTACTACATAACAGACTTAAGAATTCTGAAGTTTTCCAAACAATCCTTCAGAAGGATAACCCTAAATATGCATAATCACTCAACCATGAGATGAGAGCTCTTGGTCTCAGGGAAGTTACCTAGAGTAACATCCCAATGCAAGGGGGTGATTCCTGACTGCAGACCTGCCACTCCGAGGATGAACCAACTCACATCAGCTGTGTGGTGGTCTTCTGTTTATACCTACTCTGATCTGATCTGAAGTCTCTTCTAATTGGCTGGGGGCACACATCATCTGTGGGTTGAGTGCCCAGCAACAGTTACCGTACGCACACAAAAAAAGCCCACGAGGTAAGTACATGAAGAGAATAATCAGTTTTCAACAACCAGAAAGCCCTGGTCTTTGTCTGTTCTTTAGCAAGCCCTGGTCTTTTTCAGGTCTTTATTGGGCTTCTGTCTTTGTTGAGTCTTTGTCAGGGTGGTTGCTTCTGCCACACTGACTCTTATGACAGTCTCATACATTACAGAGCTATTAAGTTTCTATTCAGTGTGACAGACAGTACTGCTTAGGTTGAGTGGAACTGTCATGCTAATAATTCTAATCTTTGTAAAATATTTCATACTTTTGCTTTTGAAAAATTATTGTTTCAGCAGCCATATACTTAATCAGAGGCTATACTCATATTTCTTCAAAGGTTTCTTTAAAGATTGTCAGTAAAGGACTGCATTCCATTGTTGCCCATCTCCAAAGTCAGAATACAGTTCTGATTTTCTTGTGCCAAAATTGTTCTCTTTATATCAATACATTTGTTACTGTCATAATTTCCCTTCCAGTGTAAGGATAGAAGCAACAATTTGGGTAGGTCTAAGGTAGAATTTTCCTGTTGTCTGTCTGCTAAGAATCTCCACTATAGCCAGGTCTTCAGTACTTCTGTATTCATGAGGTTTTGAAGATCGTTGCATTTTTAATTTCAGGAGTTAAACGCAGGCTATACAAGAGCCCTAAGCGAGATAGCATTATGAATCACAGTAATGTTATAACAAAAGACTACTCCAGGTTATTTCAAATCTTGTATACAGAAAAGAGGATGAGAATAGTATCTATTCTTTCTATATGGGACGTGATAAGGTCTGCTTTATATAGAATCCCCTAAAAATCATTTATAATAAGAAATCTTAATCCACATAAATGTCTTCTTACATACTCCAAACCTGTTTCTATTCATCTGTCTGGTCAATATGTTCTGCTACACCATATGGGAACTTGTCATATTAGATCACGACTTATTTTTTAAATGTTACTTACATAAGTTACAAATAGCACCATACAGTGTCTTAAATTATTGCAAACATATTCTAGTCCTCTAACATAGAAGTTAGGATAGCGATTTGCAGTTCATAGTGTTTTTTTTAAATTGTTTCTCATTCCATTTTACTCTAACTGCATGTTACAGATATGTGCTTGTGAGAATTCAGTCATTACTCACTGACACTTCCTATCAGAAAATATCTCCTCTTTTAATTTTAAGAGTATAGCTGTGTATTTTCATAATTCATGAACAGAGTTATATTTTGAATACTATGTCCTAAAATAAGACCAAGTTTAACCTTAAAATACTATATTTTTTTTACACTCCATGAGAATTTTATCAGAATAAACTTTATAGCCTACTTTACCTATACACAACTTTGATGAAAAAAACAGAACTTATCTTTAAGCTTTTGGAAGTATTATCACTAGTAAAACCCGCAAATCATACACTCCATTTTTTTTTCTTGATTTTTTAGTGTGTTACCAATGAATATCTTTTTCCTGATTTACAGTATTATAAAATTCAGAATATATGAAACCATGCTCAATTAATGGTGTATCAATTACCTATTAGAATTTCATGCTTTGTGTATTTTCATCTCTATCTTTTCAACAATTTTGAAAGATTCAAGAGTTATGAGCCAGCAATACAGCAGAAGTTTAGTATTCCTCTTTATCTTGCTAACCAATAACAAATATATCAATCTGTCCTTGCAAATATATATGGAGGATTGAAAACTGATGTAAGTAAGCAATGTGGAATTCATTTCACATAATTCTTGCTCTTTGGCAGATCAGGTTTCTCTGTGTGATGGCCAAAAATGATGCTGTGAAGTGTGTGATCAGTAAGGTTTGCAGTAAATAGATTTTGAAGAAGCTGTGAAAAATGTATACACAACAGAGAGTTCTCAAAAGAAAAATTAGCTGCCAAAATTAAAGTTCATACATTATGTAGTACTGAAAATCTGATTCTTCTTTACTCTGCTTTTTTTTTTTTCATTTTAGATATTTTTTTTAAATGTAACATCTTGACTAACTTTGAATGGAAAAAGATTGGCATCTAAGACCAACAAAGCTAAAAGGCTGTTTCAGTATCATACGCTAGGGTCAAATTCTGAGAAAAGCGAAATGGTTTTGTTGGTAGCAAAATTCAACTCAAATAGTATCCTTGTTTAGATACTGTGAGTAATTTTGAATCTGTGCTTGGGGCTGGATGCGTTTATAATATCTATTGTGCAACCACTAATTAGGCTTTTTTTGTATGGTTTGGGCACCTGCAACACTATTCTACAATGTAGACTCTGGTGTTCAATGTGATTTGACTCAATGCTTAACCTTTATTTCTGTGAGTACCTTAAAAAAGGTTTCTCTTGTCTACTTAGGCAATATTTTCATGGTATCATAAAGTATAATACATTTTCAGATTTTTATCTTTCTGTAAAATTTGATCGAAATTGACCCTGCTCAAAATTCATTAGACAAAATAAAGATTATTTTCTTATAAAAACCACTGAAAATAAAAGCAGTAACAAATGAAGAGGAACAGAGGGAAGGAGGCATGAGAAAAGAGGTATTTAATTGCAACCATGTTGCATAATAAGGAGGAAACATGGGTTGATTTGTTAAGTGACCTTTCATCTACTAAAATTTAAATAAAAGCTTGTCCTCATTTCTTTATCATCTTTCAGTGACTTTTTTTCTGGACATTTTTGAGCCTGGACATTTTTCTTGACATTTCTGCAAAAAGACTTCTTCCTTATTCATAGAGTAGTTGACCAAAGAACAATTGCTACAATCACAGCACTTGCTGGTAGGGGAAAAAAAAAACAACCCAAAAAACCCTTCCACAAATATTGGAAGTCTACTTCCAGTAACTTCCCAGGAAAGATTATGTGTCAATCATATATTACTGTTGTTTATTGTAGCTCATGATAATTTATATTCCACTACAACTTAAAGCATATAAATTATGACTTACAATTAAATATAAAGTAGAAAAAAATTCTTCCTGCAAATATTAGTTGGTGTGAGTAGTTTATATTTAAGGTGGCGGCTAGTGTGAAATCAGAAGAATGTTTTAGAAACATTGCCATCTTAGAGAAAGGAAATGATTTTATTCTGTCAACCTGTATTTCAGGATTATTTCATTAAGACTGACATATTGCCATGAATGTTTCAATACCAGAGTACTGGAAATTTTTGACTTGAGTCCCTCTTATAACTCCTAGCAGAATACAGCAACGGAATCTTGGTAGTATTTTGGGACATTTGTTTTTTTCTTTTTCTCTTGCTATTATCCCTTTACGCTATTAGCCTTTGTTAATGTTTTTTTTTAACTTAGTTTACTGCAAGCTTAGGTGTTTCTTTCTCAAACTTAACTATTTCTTATCTTTGTTTGAATTACTTAGATTTTCCCAGAATCTCAGAGAGTCAGAGGATGGCAGAATGGCTGAGGTTGGAGGAGACTTCTGGAGGTCATTGGGTCCAACTCCCCTGATCACGCAAGGCCACATAGAATCAGTTGGCCAGGAATTTCCAGGCGGCTTTTGAATAAGTCCAGGAATGGAGATCCCATATTCTCCTTTGCCAACCTGTGCCAGTGCTGTCACTCTCACAGAAAAAAAAGTGTTTCCTGATGTTTAGATTAAACCTCCTGTGTTTCAGTTTGCTCCTGTTGCCTCTTGTATAGTCACTCAGTTTTACTGAAAAGAGCCTGACCCTATAGTCTTTGCACCCTCCCTTCAGATATTTGTATACATTGAAAAGATCTCCCCTGAGCCATCTCTTCTCTGGACTAAGCAGTCCCAGATCAACCTAACATCTGCCTTTCACACTGGGCTGTATGTACACTTCTGATAGCAGATCTTCAAGATGCAAATCGTAGTCTGCCTGTAATCAGCTGGGTGTAGTGATTACATCTTTAATAACTTCAGCATTGTTCACTTTTCACAAGTAATACAAAGAAACTTAAATTCATATGAAAGTCTCATTATACATGGTTTTGATCCAAGACATGGGGAACTTTTCATCACCTTTGTAAAGACTGATTTTATTTCTTTGCTTGCTTTAAACGTTTGCCTGAGGGCTGTGCATTTGTGCCCTTGTTTTGTGGCACTGGCCATGAATAGTGGTGGGGGGTGGGGGTTGCAGCAGCAGGGCTCCCCAAAGACTGGTCTTAGAATGTTGTCTATTGTCTTAGAATATTGCCTGTGCCTGAGGGCCCCGTCTCTGGGGTTGTGTAGCAATAAGCACTGCTTCCCACTCTTTGCCTAGCTGAGCTCATGGTCCTGGGGTGGCCGCAATGGGGGTTAGAGATGCAGCAGTAGACATTGCTGTCTCTTCCCCCCTGAGCTGACTGACCTGGAACCCCCAGACCCTCCTGAAGAACCTTCTGCACATGCATGGCAAGACCATCCCTCACATGCTAATGGGTGATGGACTTGCCTTATAAAACAACTTGCAAGGAACCACATGGCATGCGTGTGCATCACTCCAAACAGACCAGCCTGGACTATGTGGCCTAGAAGAAGATACTGCTGGAGCTGCTGCCGGATAGACCATTTGTTCCCAATAACCTGCTGCTGCCCATTGGAGTGGTGACCCCTTCCTTCCCTTTTTTTCCCCTCTCTCTCACTCCTTTTCTCCTGTTCTCTCTCTCTCTCACTTATCTTACTGTGTTTTCTTGACTGGCATTTGTGTGTGTTGGATCAGATCCGAGTGACCTTGGCTGTGTTCCAGGGATGAGATTGTAATCTGATGAGATTAAAATTTGTTTTAACAACTTTGGCAAGTTGCACGCCAGCTTGGATGTGCACCCGAGTTTCTTGGTGTATTTATTTCTGTTGTGACTGAAATAAATTTTTACTTTTTTGATTTCACTGTGGAATTGATGTTGTTGGCTTCCAGATCATCGAACAGATAAATGAACCAGTAAAAGTGTGTATCTCGTGAACTGGGACATAACAAACTTTTAGCAAAATGAGCCAACGCTTCTGCAATTTCATGTACTAAGCAGTACTTGCACATAAAAGATGCTAAAATCAATAAGTGGAATGTAACATAATCCTACATCTATCAGAAACAAAGTAAGATCTGATAAAAGCTTCACAGTTAAGACTGGGAGTGTAAGGGTAGCTGCTTTGTGTAGACAAAAATGTCTTTTTTTTCTTTCCTTTAATTCTTATAAAATCATTCCAGAAAAAAAAGCAAACACTAACTGCAAAAAAAAGGAACTTTTTAATTACTGCTTTTACAAAGGAAATAAAGGATGCAATGCTTACTTCTTACTCCTCTTTGGGGATGTACAGAATGTAGTGAGTAAGAAAATTAATCTTTGTGTTCTGAAATACACATCTGAATACACATCTCATCTTTCAGAATGTTTTCGCTTTGGTACGTTTGAGTTAAAACCAATGTATTTTCATCAGACATATTGGTATGCATGGGTAAATAGACAAAATTCAGGCATGAAGTAGAAGCATTAGATGGCAAGACAGGTAGAATACTGTACCTTATCCTTTTCACCCTACTGACACCAGTTCCAGTTGTCAGTATCAGCTCCATCTCCTTGCATAACTAAACATGATCTAATCAATTTCTGAGATACTTAAATGTTTAAATCTGCTGCTTCTATTTCAGACATCAAGAACTCTGTGCATGTCTGAAAGTGTGGCTAATATTCTTGTATACACCAGCTGGCAAAAACCTTTAGCTACAAATCCTATACTGTCAAAAACTTTAGATCATCAAAACCACATCAAAACACTAGCTTTGTTTCAAAATGAAAATAATTCCTTGCTACTTAACACAATCACAAAAATTTCATGTTGATTTTTTAACACTTTATATGAAGTACTGAGCTTTTCACCCAGGCACCTACTTATAAAATGTAACATATAAAATGTAACTCTGAAGAATTTTGCCCCTACACCACCTTTCACCTTTTCCTCATTTTACCATTCCCTCTTCCTGACTTCAAGGAAACAGAAATCTATTTGAGCGTTGCTGCTAATAAAAGGGATGAGGGTGGAGAAGGAAGAAGATAACTTTTTGTGGGGCTATGCACAGGTTTTGGCTAGGATAGAGTTAATTTTCTTAATAGCAGCTCATATGGTGCTGTGTTTTGGATTTGTGATTAAAAGTGTGTTGATAATGCACTAATGTTTTACTTGCTGCTCTACAGTGCTTGCAAAATATTGAGTCTTTTTCTGCTTCCCACACTGCCACACCAGCGAGTCGGCTCGGCTGCACAAGGTGTTGGGAGGGGGCACAGCTGGGACAGCTGACCTCGGCTGATTAAAAGCACATCCCAAATCATATGAAATCATGCTCAGTAATAAAACCTGGGGTTAGAGATGGGGTTGGGGTTGAAAATTATGGTGTTTTTCTTCCCAAGTAACCATTACATGTGATGAAGCCCTCCTTCCCTGGAGATGGCTCAATACCTGCCTGCCAAAAGAAATAGTGAATGAATTCTTTATTTGCTTTGCCTGTGTGCTCAGCTTTTGCTTTACCTATTAAACTGTCGTTATCTCAACACACAACTCTGATTCTTTACCCCATACCACTGTGGGGGAATGAGAGAGTGGCTGTATGGGGCAGAGATACTTTCCATGGTTAAACCACAGCAGGCTATTAAAACTACAGGGATAGCAAACCAGAATTTCAGTAAGTGGCCTAAGAAATTGAGGAAAATTTGTATTTTCTGAGCTTCAAGTGAGTGGTGAGCTCAAAACACTCCTCATCCTCATTGGACAGTCAAACTACAGCAAATTTTTAGTCTTCAGGTACTCTGAAAAGATTTTGACCTTTAGTAGTGTGCAAGATAGCACATTACCCACTGCAATTCCAATATTAAAATTGCCTTTAATATTTACCCTCTTCATAAAAGGGAAGGGGGTTTATAAGATAATACATAAATTATTACATTTCTATTGTACACATCTTCAGGAAATAGTGTTTATGCAGAGATATTGGGTGCATTAATAAAACTTCGTATGTTTGAAGTAAAAATAGTCGGGTTGCTAGCCAATATACCAGAGTTTCTAAACCCACTGAAATTAATAGAAAAAAGACCTATATAGTCACCTATCACAGCCTGTTCTCCAGCTGAGTTGAGCTCTGTATAGCCTTATTTCTGTGAGGGTCAAATGATGGTCATGATATTTCCCTCGTGTGACTGTCTCACAATATAATAAATTTAATAATTTTAAATCTGTGTATGAATATTTCACCTATAAGCTTCCCCCAGACCCCCAGCTATACTTCTACTTAGAAATTGTCTTACTTTTGATTGGAATATTGATTCAAAATTAAGTTTAGATAATTTTTAATTATTTACTTTGTTGTTTCTAAGTATACATTTTTTGGACATGTCAGATAAAAAAAAAGCTTTTTTTTCCTATTTCAGTGTAGGGAAAAAACTTAATTTTCAAATGTGAAACTTCTCTCAGCCTGGAACTGATCTTTGATCATAAAGAGCTTTGATCAGCCAAGAACAGTAGCCAATCACCCTTCATTCTGAATAATAGCTGATCACTTTTCGGCTACTGTTCAGACGTTAAATTGGCTTCAGAAGGAAAGGAAGCACATACAGGCTGACTTACAACTTCTTTCTCATGCTTTAACATACAACTAGAATCCTCCTGATTTTGTTATTTTTTTTTTTCTTTCTATATTTCCGCAGACATTCTTTCCTGAATGTCTTAATACCAGGAGATGTCTCATTGTCTTTGAATAGTGCTTGAAAAGAGTGATTCAGAAGGCAGCTTTGGTGCTCTTATTACAAGTAACCACTTCTCACAACTTTCCTAAGGTCATTCTCTTTATCAACATTTTTAAGAAACATTATTAAAACTAATTTGAGAGAGAAGGGGATAAAGATTTTCAAAATGTGTCTTTGAAATAATATATTTTAAGTTGAGCCTTTCACAAAGTTGAAAGTCTTATGTCCCCTATGAAAAATGAGTTAGTGAAACTCTATTATTAGATTCCTTACCCAAAAATACAAGGAAAAAAAACCCAACCAAAACAACAGAACCAATACATGGAATAAATGACAAAATAACATTAAAAAAACCAAGATTTCTGCTTTTAAAATATAATCTAACCAGACGTAATACTGTTTCCTGTGCATTTTTGTCCATTTTTCTGCTTTCAAATCTGAACATAGTTCATGTTAGAAAGCTTTACAGAAGTTTTTTTTTTTTTTCATTTCATAGTATTTTGTTCTTACTGCTTACGGTATCATTATGCCATATATTTTTTAATAGGTGTATCACTGGGGAAGAAAAGGCAGAATAATATAATGCTGTTAAAATCTGATATTGCTGTATGATCTAAGAATTTATTCATAAGGCACAGTTTGTCTATTCTCCACCTCTCCCTGTGAGTGAATGCAGAGAAACAGACTTGGAAATTCAAGAACAGTTTAACTATTTGGCTACCTGAGGTTATAACTGAGGTTATTTTTGGTCTTATGATTTGATGAAATGTTTTTGTCAAATGCACACTGCAAATTGCAATAAACAAATTCCATTTCTAGGAACTAGATCAGAAAAGAAAAATAAGAAAGATCATATTTCCCTGAAAAGAAATACTTTTTCTGGTTTTATGTATCTAGAGCTCCTTTTAATTTTTCTTGACTACACTGATCTATCACTATGAGTAGAAGCAAAAAAATGAGACAAAGAGATCTCATCTTTGAAATCCAGAATTACATCTGCTCTGGCATTTAGGAAGAAAAATGTAATAACAATAGAATGTGTTAAATAGTTCAGACATTCTGAAACTTCCTCCTTTTTTTAATGTGCTTTCCTTCCTTCTACAGGCACACTGTGTTTTAAGTTTGTCAGTGCAGAACTTAAGATACAATCAAAGCTGGCAAAAATTCCATGAAATCTCCAGATTACTATAGAAGACTATCAAAACATTTCATTAAAATTAATAGAAAACACAGGAGATTTGTGGTTGATTCATCTGTCTGATTTTGAGAGAAACAGTTTAGATTAAAATTTGGAATTATTTTAAAATGAAAATTAAGAATAAGTATGTTTTAATTGAAATCTAACTTTACAGACTCAATGAATCTCCAGCAAAGATGAAACTGGAGACTGGTAGTGCCCTTAGTCTAATTCTTTCAAGAATTTGGCTCCAACAGTGTGTTGAATTTCTTCAATAATATTATTTGTGGGTACCATGAATGAGAGAACACAAATAATTATTATTTATTGTTAGATTTTATGGACACTGTCCAAATCCAGAATTTAAGATAGTCTTCTCCTCCCTTTTGTTTATAGTTCCAGATGCTTTTATAAGATGATTCTTTGTTCCGAAGGTTGTGATTCTACTTCTGTACGACACAGAATCATAAAATCATAGAATCATAGAATTGTTTGGTTGGAAGAAACTTTTGTATTCACCAAGTCCAACCACAGCTGTCCACTACTAAACTACATCCCTGAATAAAAGTAAAAACATGCAGAATATCTCTGCATGCAGAGATAAAAGTCTCTGCATGCAGAGATACACACTGGGTTAAATCTAAACATATCTCAGGTTAAAGCTAAATCTGCTGAGATCCAGAAACCCCAGTCCCCAAAGGCCTATTCCAAAAATCTTGTCTTGAGCAGAAAAGATAATTTGGTTAGGAAGCTCTTTCATAAAAAATATTGTGTATACTCTGAAGAGGTAAATGTAACTTAAGCAATTCTGTTACAGAAGGCAGGAATGCTAAATTTGATTGAGATACATAGTGTCCAGGAGGGACTCAGGTTGTATCCTGGTAATTCAAAGTCTGACATAATAGCAGGAGATTCAATATGCTAATCTTTTCTCATCACTTTTTGTGTATTTTACATGAAACATCATTGAATAAAAGTTGAATTAAATCTATGAGTAGGAAAGTGTGCTTAAAATGCACTACTGAAGATATTAGACTAGAAAAGAGAAATTTACTACTGAGATAACATGTCCATGCTGTTTGCTAGGAGCATAATCCATAACATCTGATTGCACTTCTGCAGTTCTAGATATATTATTGAAATAACTTCATCACACCTATATCAGGGAAGTTTCTGTAATATCATATTTCTTTAGTCTTTTACTTTTTTTCACTTATTTTGCATATGAGGAATCTATACATGTAGTTCCGTGCTATGGTATGGATGAGTTTTGGTTTTGTTTTTTATTTTTCCTTTTTAACATCCTAGTAAGAGTTTCATGGAAGTAAGGGCAAGGAAAGGAAGCATGTGTTCAAAAAAAGAAGGAATTTTGCCAAGACTACTAGTTCGTATGAGCAATGGATCGGTCAAACTTCACTTTCCACTTCTGTAAGAATTTTTTTTTTTGTTTTAGTGACTAATAAGGGCTAATCTGTTTCTTTATGACGTTCTTGTTCTACCTCAAATACAAATGTTACTTCCCTCTTCCCAAAGTGATTAAGTTTACAGTGTGGAGAAGAACAAGCCCTATGGATAAGATTTCACAGGTCACTGATAACCTCAAGAAATTCCTTTAGATTATGAAATGATATTTATATTTAAGCAAAATGAGTTTGGGGAAGACTGTTGAATTTCCTGAGGAGTTATCACCATAGGCAGGTGGCAGTACACAGGAACGAGTCTGATGTCACTCAGGAAAAATCAGGAGAAAAAATAGAGTTTGCTTCCCTGTGTATGCCTTTATTCAGGTGGTGATGACAGGGGAGATGTTAATTTCTATTATTTGCAGAAAAAGGACAAAAGAACATGATGATCCTTCCTGGACAGATTGAGAGGAGTCTACAGCTGAGGAAACAAGGGTTTGCAGACAGTTTTCTTTTGGACAGCTTCATATCACCAGTGGTGAAGGTGTTTGACTAGGCTAAATCCTGTCTGAAGTGAAAAACCTTGAACTGCCAGTATTGCACACGCAGGATTACAGCTCCTAACAGCTATCAGTGTACTGACCTCTGGCTGTGGTACATTGCTTGGTAAAGTAAGCATAGCCTACAGTTTAAGATGACCTATTACCTATTAACAGACTACTAAAACTACAATATTCATTCCTACTTTTTATAACTTACACATATCTTGAGTATCAGATTAATCACTTAAGCTGGTTTTGGAGTTTGTTTTCCTTTTGTTTGATTTTATAAGTATACCAGGACTTGTGCAGAGGTCCTCAAGTACTGAATATAGCAGTCTGGATAATTATGAGATCAACACTCAGAAGTATACTGCAGCTTGCGTCTGCCCAGAATTCAAATGTAACCCAAGGCTGTATCCTTGAATCAAGACCCTGGAGCACAACCATTAAGAGGATATCGTAACCTTGGTGTATGCATAAGTGGTGCCAACATGAACCTTTATCTACCCAATTCCTTTTCTAGCACTGAGTGCACACATCCAGTTTTCCTGGGATTATATGAAGTTACAGTCTGAAGGGAAAAATGTGGTCACGCTCCAACTTTTTTCTGCTAAGGCAACTTCACAGCAGAGCTGGGTACGCAATTATGACTGCTTTTTATTGTCAAGTGCTTTTTCAAATTCAGCACTTGGAACCTGCTTGAAGAATACAGTCTGGATGAGTCATTTTACCACAGCCACTGTGCCAGGATAGTCCCATTAATGACCTGAAAACCTTCAGTTGTGCATGTATCCCTATGTCTTTCTGTCTTCTTTTCTCTTTCTCTCTCTTTGGTATTTGATTCTGCTACTCCTATCAGTATATCAACCACAACAGCTACATTTTTCTATTGTCATCTGTTTTGCACAGACAGAAAGATGTTTTTCTAGGTACAATTTAACTCAATGCATGGAAATTTGGGATTATTTTGGCCTGTTTTTATAAGAATTCTTATTTTTTGACAGACATTTTAAGTGGGAAGCATCTGACCAAAAATATATCCACAATGCTTTCTTAAACCTTTAAGTTAGTCATCATAGCTTTTTTTTTTTACAGTTAATGGAAGGAAACAGGCATTTCTAACACATGAATCACCTCATGTAAATGTCTAAAATGGCTCAGATGAGTCATGGCCCAAATCTGTCTATCTATTCATTGTCTGTAAAGACTGACTAAGATAGCTAGGTCAGACATAGATGACCAAGTTAAACTAGGTGAACATTCTCCAAGGAATCTTTGAAATAAAAGACTTTAAACATGTATGACTACCTGCTTCTATACCTACCTTTCACCAGTGATCCCCAAGGACAATGTCAGTTCCCTAAAACTTAGACTTGCAAATTAGAAGTCCCTTTCTCATACCATGTGCGAAGTGGTACTTCATCATTCACCGTTACCTGTTCTGAACTAGTAATTCGGAAGAGAAATCAAATGGTAGTAGAGGCAAGAGGTACTTAATACCTAATTAGATGTAGACACTGTTCTTATGTGGAAGTATTAAAACATGTATATTCCTTACTACACATTACTGCATTAAGCTCAGGGTATACCCCATCATTGCTTTAGGATCTATTTATTGTATTATGTTTTATGCATATGGAAAGATAGGTATTTACAAAAATTGAATAAAATGTACATCCAAAGAATGTTCCTAAAATTACTTATCTTAAAAAGTGCATATTTTTAAAGCATAGGTATCTGCTTTCCCATCATCATCCCATATGTTGCATATGAACTTTCCACTTTCAGCTTTCCACTTTCAGCTTGGAAATATTTAGTGTACGCACAGCTGAAAATTAATAACTGGAATACTCTGTATATCTTTCCCTTGTCCCAAAGAATCCATGTTTGAACACATGCAAAGAAATGAACTTCACTCATATACACTTGGAAAGAATTACTTCAAAAGGGGCTTCTAGCTGAGAGCACTGTGTTGCCAGCCATTAAAAATGAACTTCAAGGGAGTCATAGATGTTTTATATAAACAAATATTACTCTGTAGAATTATTTGATCCATATTCCACAGAGGATGAATATAGGCCATGAATATGTCATTGCCAGTCCTAACGTTTTACTTCACTACATTCATAGCTGTAATCCCCCCGCTTCTTATCTACTTATGCATCATTTATGTGTTATTTATTTCAGCCACTTCGGGGAGTTATAGCTTTATTACTGCATTCTTATTCTACCTCTGAGAAATATGCTGTGCTTTAATTTGAGAAAAAACCCTGCTAGTATTTAGGTTTTATTCTGTGCTCCATACCTTTTTTAGCCACAGTAAGGAATTACCCACTGAAGCAGAAAGCTAAAGCAATCTGGATCTGTTTTATAATAAATTGTATCGGATTATGCCCAGAGGCCTGAGTTGAAAGAGTTTGTTTAAGAATAAGGTCAGTTCATTAAACATCACAGTGTTTTGTTCTCTCCCAGAGTTGCATGTTGATTCCATATAGAGTAACAGTTCTGCTTCTGTAAGTACATGTTCCTGAAAGGCATGGAAATACCACTTTACATAGCACCAATGCTCACATGAGAGAAAAATACCACTTCCCTAAACAAATTATCTGTGCAACTGTAAGTACCTGTGAATTACTGAATGACATATTCTGAATTCTGGATGAGGAAAGGATAGGGGAAAATACTGGTGTTTATATTTGCCTTGTGGCGTAGCATCAGCTAATACTTTCAACTTACAGAACTTGCAACATCAATTTTATTCCCTTTTCAGGCTGCATAGCTTAAAACTGTGATGGCAAACAGTTCACTGATTTTGTAACTAGGTTTCAGTCAGACAGTTTTATATCTCTTTATTATTTACACTTCATAATTTTTTGATGCATTTTGAAGAAAATTATGGTCACCACATATGCATGGGTAACTAGCAGCACATTCAACTCCCTGGAAATAATCTGAGCCAACCAAGGGTTAGTGTAATCCACAACTGAAAAGTGCAGCAGCTTGGTGCATGGGCTGGATTTAGAAGGTGTTGAATTCCAGCATTCTGTTCTAAGCTCATTGCTGATTATCTCTAAAAGTCAGACGTTCTTCTCAACCTTTGTTGAACAGCATTTCACACAAAAAGTTTCAGCTTCTTCCGTGGGTTTGCCATGTACTAGTCTGACACTTTTTTCTGTGAAGAATTCTTTTCATGATGCTCTTTGCAAAGCATTTTAGGAGAAGCATACAGTATATGTTAAATGTTAAATTTTCTGGATAATAGTTGCCAGATACATCACAGCAATCTTTCAGAATGACTTTACTAAATGAATGATGCTTATAACAGCTAGCTGTGCTAAACAGAGTATTTACAAAAACAAATACTAACATAATTAGTTGGCAGCAACTAAAGATAGTTGAAAGTCTAAAGCAATGGAACTACTAAATTTGAACTTTATTAGAATTCAGAATTTTTTAAACAGTTCTGTAAAATTCTGTTTCACAAATACCAGTCCATATGCTATTTTAAAACCAAAATATATAACATATGCAGGGCAACCTGGAGCACTGACTGCCTCCTTCCCATGCAGTAACAAGCCAGAAGTTCTCATTTCATGGTAAGCTTGGATTCCGAAATATTCTAGGCTCAGGGTTGCATAAGCAAAAGCAAAGTTTTCTGTACAGTCAGTCTTACTACTATAAGTGTAATCTAATCATGATTCCAACAATCATATGGATGGTTACAGTGAATACGGACAGAGACAGGCAGAATCTATGTAAGCCTTCTTTGACAGTATCATCATAGAATCTTAGAAAACAGGTATGAATCTGTTACACAACCAGAAAGAGAAAAGTGAGAGATGAGTTTGGTTAATGTCTGATAAGAATAGTTTACAAGTTTGTTCTGCCCTCTGGCCTACCTCAATTTAAAAATACTAAACCAAAGTTTCTCCAGAAAATCTATGTAGTGAATGTTTCAATATTTTTGAGAAAACATGGAAGAGCAAATATGTATACTCCAGCAGTTTGACTAAGTTTGATTATAATTATATTTCCATTGTTGAGAAACCTAGTTTAAGTAAAGGTTTTTTACACTTTTTCAGCATTTGTGCATGAAATATTGTATTTATCTATTTTGGAATTAATTGATTTCAACATCCTATTACCTGTGTTCTACTGGACAATTGTCCTCTTGAATCAATTATTTTTCTTAATTAATTATAAGGAAGATCTAGATGATGTAACAAAACTTGGTGAGATGAATATGAATATTTACTGTTAAAGTAAAAGGGAGGCAAGGTGAAATGGGAACATAGAATTATAGTTTACTGTTGGGGGCAATCTGATTTAGCTATATGCTTTTAAAATGGATTTGAAAAAGAGATTTGGTAAAACAGAAGAATGTCTGTAGGCAGGCAGAGGAACCAATACCATGCAGAGAATAAATATAGTGATATATTCCTTCAAAACTATATTCCTTCAAAACTCCTCCACTCCTTATAAAAGGACAACATGTCCTTCACAAGTCCCAACATTAGGTTAAAGAAAGGGACTTAGTGAAATTCAGTCTGAAATATGATTAACTCATAATAGATTTTCTGGGAATGCAGGCTACTTCCTTATCTACAAAACACTTTTTACCCAGATAGGAAGAGAAGAAATATCATCATGATGGGGCTAAAGACACAGTTCAATGAGTTAAATGCACAGAAGAATGATGTTCAGAAAAGGTTGTGAATTGCTGTGTCTTGGAGAAGGATATTGATCTTGACCATGGGAATGTAAAAATCTTTGCTCTGGTGAAAAATAGAGATCTTATAAAATACATGGTAGGTTGCACAAAGTAGTCTTTGCTTCACTTCATGATGACAGCAGCAAACCGTGTTGTAGGTTTTTTTGTGGTTTTTTTCTTAAAATCACATAAAACTATGTGAAGAGAAGATCAAAAGAGGAGAGATCAAAAGAAAAAATCTCTAGAGCCATTGTTACGGCAGTTTGTTATAAAACTTCTACTACAATGAGGAAAGGAGTAGAGGTGTCTGAGATGTCCCAAAGATGAAGGCGTATGGACATGTCATTGAGTCTGGGAGAATTATGCCTCTTGGAGTGGCGCTGGGAAGAAATAGAGTTGCTGTACATCTACAGAAATAGGACTAGATACTCATATGGGGAACTGTCTCAAATAGAATCATCAAATAAAGAGGCAGCTATAGAATGGTAATATCATGCAAAAGCTATCTTTGGATTAAATTGTCAGTGGTTAACCAATCAAACATTTTTTTGCATTGTTGTAATTTATGATGTAGTTGCCAGCAATCAACCTGAAGGCCAGGAAAACAATAATAGATTATTCTAATTGATGGAAGGTTTTAATGGAACTGTTCCCACCTGACATAATCTGTCTTGAAAGACATTTGGAAAAAGAGCTTGAAAAATACCCAGAAATATTTAAAAGGACATATTTGTTGCTTATGAATTGTCTGCTGCAGAAAAAATCAGAATGATTCATTTTTCAAACAAGCTATTTTGGCAGCAAGTTTTCCTCTATTGAAAAAGATTATTCATATGATGAAAAAGAGTTATAAACTTTTTTTAATTTCTTTTTTTAATTTCCTAAAATAATATCGTCAAGAGACTCCAAAAGTCTCAGCTGAGCAAATTGTGCCCAGAAGAATATGGTCTAAATAGAACTGAATCAAACAATGGTACCCATTGGTACCATTTACTAAAATGGTACACAATTACTAAATTACACAATTACTAAAACCATTTGCCAAATGAATGAAATCAAGCACAATTTCATAAATCCCACCATGTACAATCCAACAGGGAAGAAAAGAGAAATAGACTATGAAGAAGTCACTACGAAGAGTTATCAAAGGAACAGGAAAAGTCTGGAACAAAAGGGTTCCCTTGACCTTGATGCTTTTACAGACATCATTAAGTATCTGCTGGATTTTCTTCATTTGAAGTGCTGGTGAGGAAAAAATTAGGCTATTGAAAATGTGATATAAAACAATTTCTCATGAAATGCAAATATTGAACAGAATAGAGTTTTCTACAAATGTTGAACGAAAAAGGATGCAAAATTACTGTCAAATACTTTTTCCTCATCAGGACTTATCTGCAAACATTATAATGTAGAATATTTGGGGAATGTTCTTTTGTTTCCGATTATAAATCAGTGTACAAAACTTGGTTAAAGTTTATCTGAAATTTTTAGTCATAGGAAAAAATAGAGCCACATTAAAAGCAAAGATCTGAAAGATCTGAAGTTGGACAGAATCTAAAGTGTGTACAATACGACCTTTGAGAGTGACAGTATAATTTAAAAAGGTATATTTGTTTGGGAAAAAGATCAAGTTCCATAAGATCAGCTATTATGTGAGGAGAAGAGGCAAATATGAGGAAAGGAAACTTGAAAAGCCTTGAGTATTGTAAACTAGGTGAAAAATGTATTCTTTTAGGATGGATGTATTACCCAAGTCAAGCTTTCCAGTGTAATGTATTATGCTAAATAGGAATGGTATAATCAAATCATGATGCCATTTAGGTTTGAAATATCTTAAGATCAGTGATTCCAACTGTAAACCTCATACTGCTAAGACCACCACCAAACCCTGTCCCTAAAGGCCATATCTATGTGCCTTTGAAATATCTCCAGGGATGGTGACTCAGCTGCTTCTCCGGGCAGCCTGTTCCAATGCTAGACAGCCCTTTCTGTGAAGAATTTTTTCCTAATATTCAACATAAATCTGTCCTGGTACAACTTGAGGATGTTTCCTCTTGTCATATCACTTGCTACTTTGGAAAAAAGACTGACACTCATGTCACTATAATCTCCTTTCAAGCAGTTGCAGAGAGCAGTAAGGTCTCTCCTGAGTCTCCGTTTCTTTAGGCTAAACAGTCCCAGTTACCTCAGCTGCTTTTAATGAGACTTGTCCTCTAGACTTTTCAGTACCGCTGTATATTAATATACATTAGTTCAAAAGATATTATATTGTCTATTGATTCTTCTATCATCACTATAAATTTAAAATTTAGTGCTAATAATTAGTGTTTATACTTATAACAATATTCATCAAATGAATAATTTGGGGATCAGTGAGTTTCCATATCAAACTTCTTATTTATTCTTGTGACTTGTCTTATTCCAGTGGAAATAATTAATCAAATGCAATCAGAATGTTAGCTGTCTACATCATGGATGGATTTAATCTTTGAAGTGGAGCTTCTGGTAAAATTTTCTTTCTTAACTGAAAAACCCCGACAATCTATTGAAAGTGAAGAGGATATTTTTGCAATTCTTAGAGACCAAGAGTTCTTTGTAAATGAATCAAATGTAACAAATGACTCATAGACATTAACACATTTATGGCAAAAAATGTTTTTATTAAAATTAGGAAAAATAAGACTGCATCTTATTTCAGGAGAGAGCTGAATGAACTTCAGGGTGAAAAATTAAACTAGTTTACCCTTTCTAAATACTTCAGAGAAGATACTGTTACTTATAAATCCTGATTGAAGAAGAAGACAAGTCTGTTTAGAGGCTATATATGGGTAACTTTCGTTACTTAGAAGTTAAATGGAATTTTTAAGTAGTTCAAAATATAAGCCAGTGTAGTAAAAATAGAGAGGAAAAAAAATGACAGGAGAAGAACTGACAGAGATTTTGTCAAAACTACAGACAGACTCATTGTTAGCTCAGATATCAATCTACATTTCCTTCCCAATTTCTTTTTCTCCCACTTAATCTCCTGGCTGAACTTAGAAAGTTAAAGCCATAATTTGTTTTCACACTCTACTGTTGCATGCTATGATAATAGCCATAAAAAATGCAATAGCAAAACTGTACATAGCAATGACTAGATGTTATTAATTCAAGTTGCAATTGCCCATGAGGAGTAGCAGAGATCATGAGGAGTAACAGCAAGGAGAGCAGGAGATTGTCCTTGAGTCCGGTTATCACAGAGGTCCAGATCTTCCTACCAGCTGGTAACAAACAGTACAGTGCCAAAAGTCTTGCTCTCCCCTCATTTACCCAGCTAGTCATTTAATTGTAGAAGTCTGGTAGGGTGGTAAAGCATGATTTTCTTTCTCTTCATAAATCCACACTGACTATTCCAAACCATCTTCTTGTCCTTTTTATGTTTGGAAAAAAAACCATCCAAAATTATTTATCACATCAGTTTACCAGGAACTGAGGTGAGATTGACCAACCTACAGCTCCCTAGATCCTCCTTCTTGCTCTGCTTAATGACTGCATTTGCTTTCTTTTAGTCCTCAGTTATTCTATGGGGTTCTTAGAAGAAAGTCCCTGAACAGGCCAAGGTTTTCTTTTCTGATGTTCAGGGCTGTGAGCCTGCTGTTTCCTTTCTTCCCTCCCCTCAGGATCCCACCTCATAGTCAAGACAGCAAAAGCTGCCTCGAGCCTTCACATCCCAGATACTTGTATTAGAAAGAAGTCTATACAACTCCTTCAAAAGTAGAAAAATATTTCAGTTTATTGTGTATTCAACTAGATGATATCTCAGAGTTTTCATTCTATAGCTTTAAAACAAATTAATGTACCATTCCCACAGATATACTTGTAAATAAACACATGTTCACGTTCAGGGTTGCTAAGAAAGTTAGAAAATATTTTTGAAAGAAAAGCATTCATTGTACCTTTATTGCCCTAAGGAAATAAGATACAAACATCAATAAATATATGTAAATGGGGGAAAAAGTATTAGTGGGATGTTGTATTAGTATTTGCTGCCTTTAACAGACTTTTGATACCTGCCCTGTTCATAATACTTAAACAAAAACTTTGCACAAGTTGTTACAAAACCTCAGAAAGATTACGGAGATAGTATTAAAGTGAAAGAATGTGAATTATGCTTTATAAATATAAATAAGGTATTTACATTTCTTACAAATACCTACCCCAAACTTGTTGTGTTTTTCATGTATTGAGACTCCTTGACTTAGACTGGGGCATTAATTTATATTCCATACCTTCCATACTCTATATCAGAATAATAACCCTGTTCTCTCTCCCTTCAAGTCCTAGATTGAAGCATAAATTTGATTGAATCTGCTTTTTCTGGATAGCATGCGCTACTGCTGCAGAACCTAATGTCAAAATTTAGTATGGCCTTTAATGTAATTCTGGAAAAATGAGAGGGACAATCATAGACTACAGCATTAAAATGAAATCTAATGAAACCACAGTGGTTGCATTATTATGATAACTAATTCCTAGAGAAACAGGAAGAGTGCTGTTTTTTTGAATGCTGCCAATAGTATTTTCCTCTTAGTGTTTCCAGAATGGAAGAGGCTGGAGCCTTCATAAAACACGTCCAGTTAGATTTCATTTAAAAAGAAATTAGGACCAGAATATAAAAAAAATCTGCTACTGATATTGTCAAGAAATATTGTTCTGTCTTTCTTTATATGCCTAATGTTTTTAGAGGAGATTTCTTTTTGTCTCCACTATCACACACTGTTGTGTCTTTTTGTGATATCTTTATTAATAAGTATTTATGCTCATTCAGTGAACATACCTTTGCAGTGATCAAAGTCTTCTTAATGATGATGGTGTCAAAAAGAACATTCCAGCAGATGCACTTATCGCTTATGTCAAATCAATTCAAGAGGTTTTTCATCCCTTATCTCTGTCATGACTTAAACTGCCTTTGCCCATAGCAGAAATAAGGTTGTCAAACTGAATTTTCAAATTTATCAGTTTGAAGCCTCTTTTTAGGGCACTCAAAGTTATCTGTATTGAATTAATTACACAAACACATAGATCTATGCTTTATCTACAGTCTGAACAGATGGGGAATGGGTGGATGAGGTGACTTTCTGACCTGTTTCAGTACATTTGCTGCAGCAATCCTACGAAATAATTGATCTTTTTCTTTCTTTTTTTTTCTCCGTCTTTCTTCTCCAAGCACTGTGCGCTTGGCTGTAAAACCATCAGTTGCTGTGTTTCAATTCACCATCAACTTGACAAGGGAAAAAGAGGTTTACAAATATTTCAAAAAAGTTAAAATGCAGATTTTCTTTTAGAATGATTCTTTAATAGAGAAAGAAGAAAGAACAGCTTTCATATGACTTCAGATTCGCTAGAAATATCTGAATAAGACAAACAATCTGTATATTTTCTCTTAATGTTTACATAAATTACGGTATATTTGAGTACAATGTATTCTGGTATTCCAGCTCCACTGGAAAAGGCCCATAGAGGTTAGGAATGGCTAACTCTCAACTTGTATTTCAGTCCATCAAAAATTTCAACCATTCACCCTCCATGGGGATCAGCTGTCTTGAAAACAATCTGTAACAAGCTGTCAAAAGGTAGCTTTTAAAATTAATGTTATGGTATTTCACACTTCAGCAGCTAAATTTAGTGAGACTCCAGTGATAACATGACAGAGGATTTGGCATATAAATCCTTGTAAATATTTCAACTCTCATTAATTAGTTTTCTTGTTCTTTATTGGCGATTAGCATCTCCCATCTCCAATAGGAAAAAGGTATCATAGACAAGCAAAATGTTAAAAGAGTGCATTGTTCCAGTACTCAGTACTATCACTTTGTTACTCAGTAAGTAACAAAGTTGTTTGCATTCTGCTTTAATTTCTGATGTATTCTTTTTTTCTCTAGACAGTGGGAAGAATTAATGCACTTTGTTTTAAAATCCTCTTCCATATTTAAAGTCTGAAACTATGTCTATTCTCTCTGGATCAGACATCTTCAGAATTTCTGCATGGATAATGTTTGCTAGTCAGTATTTCTGCATGGATAATTTTAACTGTTCTTTTCTAGACACTGCCATCAGTTTAGATTCTCAAATTATGATGCCCAGAACTCAATACACAATTTCTGTGCAGAATTTACGAGTACCTAGCAGAGCAGGATATTTTCACATATTACAAACCTGTCTTTCTTATAATTCTATGGCAATGCCAGTCAATGTTCATGTTTTTGTCCATTTTAATCACAACCCTTTTCTTCAGAATTGCATCTGGCCAGCCATTCCTCGTCTTGGATTTATATAACTGATTCTTCTCACCTAAATGCAGATCTTTTCATTTGACTTTGTTGAAGCGTGGCCCACTTTTTTTGATCACATCTTCAATTTTTCGAGATTATTTAACATTGTAATTCTGATATCCAATATGTTTGAAGATCATCCCAGGTGGGATTGTCTGCAAATTAAGAAGCATACTTTCTGTTCTTTCATCCAAGTTGCTAACGAAAATATCAAATAGTATCAGACCTAGAAATAACATCTGGATCCTAATCAGTACATGTTTTTTGTTTGACAATTAGTAAGTACAGACCATGGACAATTTTCACTTTTACTTCTCTCATCTGAAATAGTTTGATCTCCCTATGTCACCTACTGAGACAGCTGCTGCTTCACATATATCAACAAAGATTTATAAAGTTTGATACTTTTTAATTTAGATTGACAATTAAAACAACAGATATTTTGGTTTTATTTATTCCTGAAAAAAGAACCCAGACTTGTATGCCATTTCTAGAGATATTTGTAAAGAAGTCAGCAATATATTACCAAGCCACTGGATTTTTTAAATCTATTTTGCTCATCGTTCATTACATGACTTGAATTAACAAAGTTTATGCAATTCTTTTACACTTAGTCATCTCTCCAGCTCAAATTTTCAGTACTTCTCTATTTTGCAGGATTTCACTTTACAGTCCAGTTGATCTATCATGAACATCCTAGTTCTATGCTGCTTGAAATAGTATATGCTTGTGCCCTTGATGATGTTTAAGCAATTCCCAGCTGTCCTAAATACTTTTTCTCATGTATTTTCCATGGAAACTTCTCCAACTGTTCTTGGCCTTCATGAATTTTACTCTCATATAGTCTTCTTTTCCTGTTCCCATTTCTTATGCTGCAAGAAATGCAGACTCTATATGGTCATTGCCATCTTGGTTGTGTTCTGCTTTCACATTCTCACCAACAGAATAACATCAGAAAGCAAACATTTCTAAGACTGGATCTACACATTGGCTTCAAAGGAACTCTCCTTAGTAAATACCTTTTTCAAGGCCAGTATCAAAGGTCTCTTACTATAGCTAGAATACCAGAATAAAGGGATCCTTCTGGCACCTCTATATAGGTTTTATTCATAGAAGCATACAGTACGTACTGACATTAAAGAAAAGGAATTTAATTTGTAGTTTCAAATTTACCCACATCTCTAGGCTTTTCTCCATGTTCTATAAAGATCAAATTTTCTTTTGCATTTTAAAAGAAAGCTTTTCTAGCAAAGTATAAATATCTGTTACTAAGTGTGACTTAGTCTTTTTTTCCTTGAAAATTGAACTACTACAAATATAAGCATTTTTATAAGTTGAAATGCTAGGGCTTTTGGCATTTGAAGTCCTCTCACAAGCAGAGATCATATTTTCAACACGTTTTCAGTTTTTATAATGAAATAGACTAGTAAAAAAGAGTTGCATATTGTTGAAAGTTGGGATTCTACAGAAAGTTTTCTTCATTCCTAGTAGTATTGTAAAATTATTCATCACAGACAAATACAATACATGTAAACTATAAAGAACACCTCTTTATCTGGGAAGAAAAATAAAGTTCTAATATGCATTCTTTCCCTCTGACTGAAGAGATTTCTTCCCCTTTTCTATCTACTCTCCTTTCCCCAAAATAATAAATAAGCTTAAGGAATACTTTTTTTTTTTCACGGCTCAATCACATGAAGAAACTCCTTCACAATATTTGCAAAAACAAGTGGATTTTTTATCTAAGTGAGTGCAAAAACTTATCCCAGTCAAGTCACTTGAAGCTTCTATCAGCTATGTTCAAATTTAGAAGATGAGCACAAGGCAGATGACATTAACAGCAAAGATCACCCTTGAGGATATTTAGAAGAAAATCTATCATCTGTAAAACTGAAATGATAACAGCCATTAGCTATCAGGGCTGTATTCCTTGTCAGTTTTCCGAACAAGAAAATGCATTTACTAACTGGGTAAACTGTGACTGTCAAGCTGAAAAAATACCCAACCCCCCCTACCTAAAAGCAAAAAAACCTTATTTTATACTATGGTCTAACCACCTGTTTATGAAATGGGCTACCTTTTTGTTTTGTATAGTAAAAAAAAAACAAAAAACAAACCACATTTAAAGCCAGAAAGCTTTTATTAAAAAAAAAATAATTTTCAGTGTCAATAGTTTCAATACTCGATACAGTAACCAGGACATTTCAAACTGCTGATTTTTCATATATTTCATTGTATAAGAGAAGTTCTTGGGGAAGGGAGACATTTTCATTTCTGTCGCTTAGTACCAATACAAAGCAATTCTGTTGATAAATAGGAATATTTAAGAAAATTGCATGATAGAAGTTAGATAAGTACAGTGAACTTCCATTTGAAGTTAATTTCTTTTCTAATCCTCTCTATTCTCGTATAGTATTCAGAGACAGCATTGAACATTGGATGAAATAATGGCCATCCCTATCCAAATTGATTACCTTAAAAAAAATCTTATGAAATAAATATATCATATATGAACGTGTATATATTTATACAACATATATGAAAGGAAATAATGTTCAATGCAGCAAAGAGAGAGCAGAAAAGACTAAAGTGATGATCTCAAGGGACTTTCAATAAGATTGATGTGAAAACCCCAGACAGAGTGTGGCAAGACTTCATTGCTTCAAATGGTTTTCACAAGCTGGAGACGGGGGAGACTGAAATATCTCAGGTAAATGAAGCAGCAAGCAAGTTTTACAAAACTGTATCAGGATATTATATAAAACTAAACCAAGAAGGTATTATAGTCTGTGACTGCTCCTTTATCTTTTTTAGTTGATGGGAATCACAGTAGTGCAGCAAATAAGCACCTACTTGAGTATGTAGGCAGGTGAGTGTGTGTGCACTTTAATAACACAAGACACTTTAAAGCAAAATTATCATACTAAAGAAGAAAAATATAAATTGTTCATTATCAAGATAACACTGATAGGATGAGGATATTTAATTGTTCTATGTTAGAGAAAAGAAAAAAAATAGTTTATTAATTGTAAGGAGACTTGTAAGAATCTCATGTGTGCTCATGTCCATGTTTCTACATATCCATTTCTGCAAGCTTGGAAAAAGCCAAAAAGATCCCTACTGAGGACTAAGACACAGGTGTACAAATGAAAAAGAGCTCTGAATAGCATTTGAACATTAGTTTCAAATCTATGAAAGCTTGGTGCATGTCATTAGTTGCTCTACATTCTTTAACATATGCACTATGCAGAACAACAAACAAAGATTTACTTTAGTGAGGTTTATAAATTTACAGTGTGGCTGGATCTTACTATCCAGAAGATATGAGACATCCCTGAATGTGGTGACTGATCAAGTCCAGTTCAGTCTTTATGTCTGTGAAAAGAGGTATATATTGAGCCAAATTTTCTCAGCCCCTGGGAGAAAAATCAGCAGGGGTAAGGAATACATTGGCTGAAAATGCTTTTAATAGTTAGTGTGGCGACTGACTGTTTTTTTAATGCTTGGCTGTACCAAACTGGCCTGACCTATTGCCAGCATAGCTCAACGTGCCAATTACAACAGTAGTGTGGAATAAAAATGAGTCGAACTTGGCAGTGTTAGTTTAGGTTTACAGTTGGACTTGATGATCTTAAAGGACTTTTCCAGCCTAAATGACTCTGTGATTCTGATATGCAGAAGTGGAAAAGAAATGCACATTAAACAGTAAACTCAAGCAACGGTTCATATATGCTACAAAAATTACTATGTATTTAACTCTGGAACAGAATATTCCTGTCAGAGAATATAGACCAACAGGTATGTTTACAGGAACACTAGGGATTCTTGAAAACCTTTCATTTCAATCAATATTTTGATGACACTGACCCATATAGACTGCAATAGATACACAGTTTATAAGGAACAACTATTAGCTCTCAGAAACATGATGAACTTTGGAGACTCTTTTACATGCATTGATTATCAGCTTGAAAACTACCCAGGATGGAATATATCTTTTCAGAAATCTTGCTGACACCATGGTATTTATAAGTCCTACTGTTCTGCTGGAACTCAACTCAGTTGAAATATTAAGAGTCATGAAAGTTATAGGCTCCATTAGAGCAGTACTCAATTCCAATAATGTGCTGTACTTTGTTTTAGTAAATTCTGCATTTTGTTTCCACAGGCACATTCAAGTGAATATTTCAGGAGAAAACTCAGTCTATGGGAAGTACTACCATTTATTTTGGTTTTTTTTTTAAATTTCTGAATCACTGCCTCCAAACATCTCCACATACATGGCTAATCAGAATTTTTCAAAACAGTGTTATTCTTAGTGAGATAATGCCTGAATTATTACTATCATTCCTTCCAGCTGGATTTGACAACAAATAAACTTCAAATAAAACATGCTTCACCTTAATGGTGACTGCTAGTGTTCAGCATGGTATTGGTTCTGCTGATCCAGAGACTATAACATAATATAGTAAACGTGTAAAATGCCAAGAATTTTTTACCATGTTCTTCAAAGCAAATTATAGAGTACTTTGGGTTGTTCAAAACTCCTGCAAATTCTCCACCAATATGGATTTAAAACTTTCTTACAACTAATTTGTAAATTAAAGGTCAATTTAAATATGTTGAGAATAAATTGGAGGATTACATTAATTCAGTTGATTATTGAAATAAAATTCTAATTCATTACATATTTCCATGTTTTCCATGTGACACAGTTTATTTATGTTAATTAGTGCTTTCCATATGATGGGGCAAAAAATGCATGCTATCTGTTGCCAAAACATATCCTTCATTAATCTGTATCACTTGATTATTTATGCGGAAGGAAATTTAGCATGTCAAAATACTAATTTTTCATTTTGAATTCTTTCTTGAATCAGGATGAAAAAAAACACAGGTCAGATCTGAGACTAAGCAATTTGTTTATTTCATTGGCATTTCAGTTTTTCTGTAATTGCCTACAAAGAGAAAAACTGTTATTTACACAGTTATATTGGAAATATTAAGGGCAGAATAGAATTTTATTTGGTCTGTTGACAGAATAAAGCTAATATTTTAGCCAGAAATGGAACAGAATTTTCTCTGTGCATGTAGAAAGACAGAATGAACCATCTAACATGTTCAACAAAAATAGTATTTTAAAATGTGATTTAAATAATAATTAGTAGATTCAAGGTACATCAACTTTGTGATTTACAATCAAATTAATGTCTCGTCATGTTCACTTGGGTGCAGAGTATCACAAAGAAAATAGTAATCTAAGTTTTCCTACCTCTATGTCTCAGAAGGCCTCTCAACACTGGTATACAGCATGATTATGTTGTGTAGGATTGATTTTTATTTTTTCAAAATAATTTTCTTGCAGATTAAACATATAAAAACTGGGAAGTATTGCAACAAATGAAGATAGCTCAGCAAATTGAATTACCACAGAGCTACACAACTGCACTCTAATATTCATGTTGCCTTAGATAGCACATGTAACAATTTGAACTTCACTTGATATTTTTCGAAGTCCAGTGGCCTGACAAGTCAGTAAAGCAAAATTCAATATAGCAAATTTACAAAATCCATATCATATTCTATGGTTAAAGCTCTGATTTACATAGAAACTTATGTCATGTGGGGGTTTTTTTCCCCAGAGGATATAATTTTCATGTAGAATTACAGTTTCTGAATTATTTCTAAAATCTGCAGATCTATGAGCATCATTTCATCTCGGAATTTCATTCACAAGTAGTTCCTTTAAAAATTTCTCCTTTGAGGATAAAATACCTTGTGGGATTTCATGAATGCATTCTTACAATGTTTTAATTCAGAGATCATGAAAAAAATTACCTAAATGTTTATACCAAATTTCTCACACTGAGTTTTATCATGTCAGTCATGAATATTATTTGCACAGAAAATGAAAACAAATCCCATTTTATTTGTTGACTATCAAGTAGATACAGAAGCATGAAGAAAAAGTTAATTCTCATTTTATTATATCCTAGTTAATACTTAACTGTGCTATCCTTGTTTTTTTACAGCAACATTTCAGAAAATAACTTGATGAGGTTTACATTTATTATGACTTTCTTATATTTCAGGCTTCTCTATCATAAGTAAGATACTTGTTTTTCAGGTTTGCAGGAGTAAGGGGATTCTTTTTTGAGTGAAACCAGCAAAATAGGGCTCACATGACTACCTAAGTAGCTAACTGCTTAAAAAGACATTTTTTCTTTTTTTTTCTCTCTTTAACACATGCTTGAATGAAATACACAATGCTAAAAATGTGTATTAAAAATGCTAAAAAATTTGTATTAATGACATATTGGGGTTTTGTAGCAAGATTTTTGTAGCAGGGAGGTTACAAGATTGGCTTTCTTGAGAAGCTGCTAGAAGCTTCCCCCATACCCAATACAGCCAGCGCCAGCCAGCTCCAAGACAGACCCACTGCTACCCAAAGCTGAGCCCATCAGTGATGGTGGTAGCACCTCTGTGATAAGAAGAGTAGGTCCACAGTGGAGAAAATGTCCACCTCCAGCCCACAGAGAACACACACTGGAGCAGGCAGGTGCCTGAAAGGGGCTGTGACCCCATGGAACACCCACACTGAAGCAGGTTTTCTGACAGGCCTTGTGACCCAACAGGGGACCTGCTCTGGAGCAGTCCTGAAGGACTAAACCCTGTGGAAAGGACCATCACTGGAGAAGTTCGTGAATAACTGTAGCTTGTGGGAAGGATTTATTTTGAAGAAATTTCTGGAGTACTGTCTCTTGGGGAAAGGACCCCTGTGCTGGAGCAGGGGAAGGGTGTGAGGAGTCCTCCCAACGAAGAGGAAGGAGTGACACACAGAACATGTCATGAACTGAGTGCAAACAACATTCCTCAACCCCCTGTCCTGCTATAAAGAAGGAAGTACAGAATTTTGCAGTAAAGTTAAACCTAGGAAGAAGGGAGGGGTGAGGTAGAAGGCATTTTAAGGTTTTGATTTTGTTTGTTGTTTGTTTTTTTTTTCTTATATCCCTATTCTGATTTGATTATTGATAAATTAATTTCCCTGAGTCAAGTCTGTTTTACAGACAGAATTGGTGAGTGATCTCTCCCTGTCCCTATCTCAACCGACAAGCCTTTTGTCATGTTTTCTCTCCCTTTTCCAGCTGAGAAGAGGAGTGATAGAGTGGCTTTGGTGGGCACCTGACATCCAGCCAGTATCAACCCACCACAAACGATCATTCAATGTTGGCATGCAGCAAAAGGGGACAAAACGCAGAATGAAAGGTTAAAAGAAAAGAAATAAACAAGCAGTAATAAGGTTGAAAAGACCAAATGAGAAAGAAGAAATAAATGCATCCAAATTGATGATTTAAGTGAAACAAACCAAGGAAATTGCTAAGATGTATTTCTTCCATCACCTGTTTACAGATGGCGTATGATCACATCTCTAAAGCAAGTAGGATTGCACCATGCCAAAGTCCCTGAGGTTATGCCTTGTGATTCATGCTTTCATAGCAAGCTGTTCTAAAATATGATCCATTTGACATGGTGTTTTACATGGTGCAGCTTTAGCTGTTCAGTCAAACACCTGTTAACTATGTCCAAAGCAGTGCCCTAAGCGCAGGTGGGGACTGGGCATCGCTGCTCAGCTGGCTGTACTGCTAAACTCTGGAAACCTTGCATGTTTCTGGGCGGTGCCAGCTTGCACCCTGCCAGACAACTCATAAGCAAATTTGGAGGTTTAGCACAGGTCAGTAATCATTCCTAAAAGGTTGAATGTAATTTCATTTCAGAGGCTGGGACAGTTCAGTCTTATCATCACAGTCAGACTGCCAGTTGGCATGAGCCCAGAGAAGACAGCCTTTTCTATATTGTTGACTACTACAGATATAATACACTTTCACTGGACAAAGCACTAGAGTTCTGAAAAACAATGAAGTAGTAAAGCTGTTTGGCTTGTTTGTAATATTTCCAGCACTGAAATTTTAGCAAGCTCACCCTAAGTTTTCTCTGTGTTTAGGGGGAAACTAGCCGTCTCACAGAGTACCATAAACATCATACATATATAATTCATGCAGATTGCATGTTACCATAAGAACCAAGTTAACTGGGACTGCATTCCTAGTTTCAACATCTCTTCTCCAAAAAAAAAGAAATCATAATTTAACTACAGGGAAAAAATAAGCTGATGTGATACTACTGTCTTTTCTTGCACTGAAAAGCCAAAAGAGCTAAAGTTCCAAGTAAAAAAAGTGGAGAATTTCAGCATTTCTATATTAGCAATTAATTATTCCAAACAATGTGCAAACCAAGAGCTATTCACTAGAAGCATCTATGAATAATTTAAAACAGTAAATAATTCAAATCTTTTTGCAATTTGAGAAAGCACATGTCATGGTAAAAAGTGGTTAATTAGCTAGGTGCCCAAGTATAATTTTCCATAGAAGGCAGAATTCTAACCTACCAACATTTTAAAGAATTTTAGAACAAAAGTGATATATCTTCTATAGACCTATTTTACTTAAGACTATGAAATTAATTTTTTAATATTTACAGCAGAAATTATTCTAAACTGCTGTAGGTCAGTTCTTACAAAGGAGTCCTTACAGTATGAATTTAGAGCACCTTTCACAACTCGATGTTAACCCAGGATGAGGGCCTCTTAAAGCTATAGAACACATCATATCTTGGACATCCAGCAAAAATTTCTTTCTTCCTCCACATTTTAACTTTCACTTGCACCACGTTTTTCTTTATTTTAAAATATATTAGTAAGTTTCCATACAATTTTTTCTCATTGTATTTCCTACTTTATCATTGTCCGTTTGTATTTTTTATGTTCATGTGTATGTTTATACACATATATTCTCTCTAAGACAGTACAAATAAAAAGGCTATTGCAGAAAAATATGAAACACCATTTTCTACTGTAATGATATATTTAAGGTGTTGACATAAAACATTATAAGTTACTCATAAATGCAGCTACTATTTTATAGCAAGATGTATAAAAAATGTTTGTCATGAACAGATTTGACTCAAAGAACATTAACTGCTTCCTGATTTTGCTCAAGTTTGGAGAAAAAAGACAATAAATCTTTCCTGATATAATTTACGTTATTCAAAGATATGTAACAGTTTTTAAGAACAATAAAAATCCTTTTTGTTTTGGAAAATAACAAGGAAAGTGGTTTTATTTGAACTCCAGCTAATTTTGTTACAACATAAAAGTCTCATGCACTGAGAATTTTCTATCCAAATAAGTGACTTCAGTTATAACTGTGGAAATAAGTTGACATTCAAAGTTGATAAGTGGCAAACCCACGTCTGTAGTCTGTATTTGAATGTCAAAAATACATATTCCAAAGAGAGGACAGCTTGCCTGAAGAAGGAAAGTTTTAAGCCCGACATGAGACTATTTCTTTTACAGTGAATTGAAAATTATTTACCTATGTTTAAGATTTTGTATCTGTGGTATTTCATGTATAACAGCTGGATTTAGTGGAGTGTTTTATTTTTGTCTTGTACTAATGGAGTATAGAAATTATGATGAATAAATCACACAAAAGGAAAGGGGGACAAAGAGATAAGGAATCATAACTTCAATAATTCATTGTAATTGTAGTATTTTACACCAGTTCACATGCAAGTGCAAATGTAACTGATTTAAAACCCTCCACGTCAGGAAGAATCTACAAAAAATCTTTCAAGTATGCTGAACTTCACTACAGGACTTAAGGCAAATGCCTAGTTAACACAATCCGAAATGCTAAGCAATTTGCATGTAGCATTTGTGATTTTGTACTTTTTATGTAAAAGACTGAAAACTATCTCTTTCTTAGACCCAGATGTTTCTGAAACTGTTTATGATTAAGGCTAAGCGGAGTTCCTGATTAATCACAGTGTCACCCTTCCATCTTTTGCAAAGAGAAACTAATTCCAGCACTTGGTGAAGTGGACAGACCCACTAAAAAGTGAGATAAGAGATGAGGTATTCAGACTCCCACTAGGCAGGCAAGGAAGGAAAGAAAACAAGTCAGTTTCTTCTTTATTTTTCTTCTATTTTATAATATAAATCTTTGTCTTGCGTCTGTAGTACAACAAGCATTGATTCTAAGACACTATAGCTCTTATTAGGCTCCCTAGTTTTCATATCAGGAAAGGTATTTTATAGGCCAAATGGCATAGATAGTGCAAGATTTACACCTTTCTTATAGACTAAGTTTGCATAAACTTCGTCATTTTAAGCTAATATCTGTGGAGAAAGCAACTATAAGTGCCCTGCTTGCCAAGACTAGAGGGATTTTGAAGCTAAATATTACACTGTTGCAGTTATTATAGAATCATAGAATCACTAGGTTGGAAAAGACTATACGTGACTGCAGAATATATACATATTGACACCTTTGACCAGTATAAATTAAGTTTTAAAGGTCTGCATGTTTATGTTGTGCTTAAATATATGCAATGTGAAAGAATAATTTTACATTCTTATAAATCTCAAATAAAAAAGATATTGATATATTTAGCTATGCAAATATTTATGTTGACAGGTTTATAATGCAATATGCAGTACACATGTATAACACATGCATTTGCGTCTTCCTCTCTGTGTTGAAAAAATAAGAGTTGCAGTAATTAATTATCTGTTTCAGTTCCATTTGCTTTCCGTTGAGAGTATCTCATGCTGTTTTACAGTACTTAATAAAATCTAATCCATTAGACAATGTGATAGAATATTATAATATATACTGACTGCAGGCCCCCTTTGGTTCTAAAATCAATTTATATGTAGATGATATTCATTTTAAATCTCTTCCAAAATAATTTAGTTTACAGTTTCACATAGTACCAACTAAGTACTTCTTGAAGGCCAACATCAAATTTCCAAACCATTTTCATGCTGTTCATGTGAAAAAAGACAATGTAGCTCAAAAAAAAAAAAAAATTCATTGTTTCAAGGTACAAGATAAAACCCTAAAATTTTCATTAATGTAAATACCAAATAAGAAATGAGACAGCTATGATGTCATTTTGGGACTTGTTCTAAAAGTTCATTGCTAGACTGTGTGGCAATACATATTCATAAATAGAGCAATTCGGAAATTTTCTGGAAAAGAAAACAGAAAACCACCTGTTTTCCTCATCAAGGATGGATCTGTTCAAACCAGAATTGATTGTGAAAAGGATTATTTCTTAAAAGGAAAATTGATATCATTAAAACATTAAATCATTGCCTTTTTTTTATCCAACTCTTTGAATTCCCTTTCTCTAGGAAAATAAAAATAAAGAAACTGAAATAAAATATATATAAATAGTATTTTTATTTTTAAGAAGGGCAGGTGAGAAGGAAGCTAGAGTTTTATACATCATCCAGACACAGAAGGATAAAACAAAACAAAACTGAATCTTAGAAACTGAAGGACAGGAAAACTAATTCCCATACAACTGTATGACAAAATCCCATCCCACAAATCATCTTGTTTAATATGAACTTTATGTATGACACAGAGAAAACATTTAAAAGATAAATCCTATATTTCTAAATTATATGATATTGTTCTTTTTACAAGTCACTGACTCTCTGTTCTCTTTTAACTTCTAAAAATAAAGTTTTCTAGGGATTTTATGTAAGTAATCACTATATACCATAATTTTCACTGTTGATGGCTTTTGCTGTTGTATCCATTATCAGAGAAAAGACCAGAGATTTTAATCCTCTGTCTAACACAAAGGAGTCCTCTAAAATGTTCTACAGCTGCCTACATTTGCAGAACAGGTCTTTACATGATACATTATTCACGTGGGCTCAAAAATCCTTTTTCATGACCAGTCTAAAACAGGGAAAAAATAGGGGTTTGATCCTGCAAACAGAGAGATGGAACTTAGGAGTTATTCTTCTGTGCTTGTAAATAGTGAGAAGGCAACATAAGGAATAAAAAAGGCTTCTGTTTCTAATTTCACATTGCTGCTAGAAATTAGAAACTGGGATAAATTACACAACTGAAACTGGATTTCTTTTGTAGTTACATTTACTTACATCTAAATTATAACTATCATGCAGCTATACTTAATGAGAGAATACTATTCTCAGAAGGAAATGTTTTGTTCAGGACAGATCTAACATGCTTTACTCTTGGGAGTGTTACCTTAAAAATAAATATGTAGGAATCACACTGGCAACATTTTAACAAATATATTCAAAACTGAAAATTCCTATACTGTGGCTCAAATGTCAGGAGACAGTCATGGTATTAGCGTAGTTCTTTCCAAGGGATTCATCTCATGTTTCAACATTTCAAACTTTGACAGCTGAGCTTATTTTAGTTATCTTAAGCTCCTTTGTAGAGAAGAGGGAGAGAAAGCAACCTGCATTAACAGTAAGAACTTTCCCATAAAGATGGAGTTTCTGGGATAAAAATATAGCAAGCCTGCCTGCTGCCAAGAAAAACTGCACTTGACTGGAAAGCAAAGCACACAGTTATCTAGCACTTGATAAAGGTAATGTAAGTAATAGAGGACAAACTTATAGCACCTATGAAAGAAGAGCTAGGTATGTCTCTAGATACTGATGATGTAATCTATTTCTCTCCCTTCATTAGCTCAGAAATTCTTAAAGCTTCCTTTAATTATCTTTTTTATTTGTATTTCTTCATTGGAGCTTTTCATGTAAAAACAATTACTCCAAAAGCCATTCTAAAGCATATACTTGTAAATTGAAAGAGAAGATCCAAAAAGATTCCTCTCTGCTTATCTATGAGTAGATATATCCAGATTAATTGCATTACTGGTTAATGGAACAAATATTCAATTACTTTTGCAATGGACTTTCAATTAAATAAACTCTCCACAGCCAATTTAAGGTCAGGAGAATGAGATTGAAACCAGACATTTTTAACCACAAATTAAAATATATAGAACTTTTCTTCTCCTCTCTTATTTAAAAATTAGAATACTGAATTTTCAATTTCATGCAATAGTTATGAAGCAGGATATCTACAATCTTGTTTTATGAACTGCAGTGTAATTCAAGTGCTTCTCTCCATAAAGGAATGGCTACAGTATTATCTAGTGGAAACTACAGATTGCTGAACATTACCTTCTCCATGCCAGTAAGTCCTTTAAAACACATAAAAAAATCCTACTTATATATTCACTATCACTTTTAAATAGCAAAAATGAACGATACAATGAAATCAGAAGTATATTATAAATTTTTAAATATACTGTGAAAAAATAAATTGAACTCCCTATATAAGACATTTTACCTGTTGTTGTAAACAAAATAATTGTCGACTATTCCTGTATCTGCCATGTATACTTGAATTTTAAGGATTTATTAATATTTATAATTTCTCACAAAATTATGGAAATAGTGCAAAAAAATGTACAATTTAAATTCATGAAACTGATTCAGCTTCATGCCAGTAACATGTGGCAGTAAAGATATAAGGCCAGATTTTTAGCTTCTGTAAGTATTAAAAAAGCTCAGCTGATGACAGTGAATTTATGATCCAAGTTCCACAGCTAAGATTTTAGGTCTTACAAGCTGTTTAGAAAAATAACTCTGAGACTGAGTTAACTTTGTCTTCTTGTCTGTTTCCTTTGTTGAAATAAAGCCACCTATTTGATCTAATTATACTACAGAATCTTCAATCACTTCTGTTGTAAGTGCAAGTGATTTCAGTTCTATTGATTATAACTGAGCTACTTGCATGTGTAAAAGGTTCTTGCAATACTTACAAGAAATAAGAATGTTCATTTATTGCTACAAAAATAGGACAGTATTCCAGTATTTACATAGAGCTGTCCAAAATTTATTTTGAACAGTGATTCAGCTTACATATGTATATACACACATGTAAGTTGAATATATTAGGTTTTATCTGAAATGAATGATACAGAGATGCTATTGTTTCATCACTGTAACTACACATTTTCTTACACATTGCAAAACCATTAGAGTCAATAGTTCACACTAAGGGCTCAGGTCTTGGTCTAAGACAGAATACTGCCTCAAATATAGGTCAAAGTTTGATTCTGAAAGAAGAGCAAGAACACAGCCCTAAATGAGTCTTCTAAGCTGTCACAATTTGCATCTTTTGTAATCTTTAGTGGGTTTCTTTTTCTCTTCCAGGCTGTCCCTGCATGGTCTCCACTTAAAAAAAAAAAGAATATTAATTTCCTTTAGCTGCACAATTCTACCACCCTTGTGTGTGAAGCTCTTTTCTTTTGTTTCATTTTAATCTAACTGCCGGTAAATTTGTTAATGTTTCCCAGTGCTTATACTGGAAGACAATGAAGAGTTACTGCTATTCAGCCTCTGTCACTCATGATTTTTGGACCAGTGACATATTCACTCTCTTCCTTACAAATTATCTCTTTCCCGTGAAGATATATTTTGATATATAATTTATTATTCTCACTTCAGTAATTTTTTTTCTTGTGCATCAGTTAAAATGATTCTTCAGAGGATCCGACATAAATGACATCTATTTCACAAGGTACATGAGTAATATTACTATTGCCTCAATAAAGCTGATCCTCATTTTTCCTTTCAGACAGTGTCCCCTTTCTAGTTTCTTTTAACTGCAATGAAGAACTTAACCATTTAGGCCACTGATGACTTACTTCAATCAGAAATATGAATTTCAGGTCTACTTATGGATTAAACACTAAATTAGCTCAGTTAGCTAAGAAGAGTAAAACTGAATGGAAACAAAATATTTTTTTCCAATCTAGAGAAAAGAAGAATGAACATTTTTCATTTATGACAGAATACAGGGCAAATAATGAATGATTCAATTCAAAAAGGAGGAGAAATAACACAGACACTGAACTATTAGACACAGACACTCTACTATTAGAGCTTTTTTGCACCGATGATATAAAAATGGTCCTTTGAAAATACTATATATGTTCTTCAGCAACCAACATAAAGATGGCTGTTATACTTCAGAAACTGCATAAATATTTGTGAGTTATTGCTTGAACTTCTGCTAGCAGACTTCTTCTGGACCAATTAGTGACTCAGTTTTTGGATTCTGCTGCACCGCTACATATTTCTGACATATTCTTCAACATTTTAAAGAAACATCACATTTGGTAAATAGCTTTTATCTTAAAAAAAAATAAAATAAAAATAATCCATCCTTACTACCCTATTTCCAGCACTGGCTAATCTTTACCTTATTTTTCTGTCATTTTCATAGTTGTTTTAATAAGGTAGACTTTTTTTTTTGTTTGTGTGTATTCCGAAATTTTCAGGTCATACCACAGTTAACATTTATTTTGAATATAATAAAAATCAGGCATCCTACATCCATCATTGTATAATCTTTTTCTATTGTCAGAGGACAAAGTCACAAAGAAAATATATTTTGACTCTTCCAGGCAAATGTTTAAGAGTAGATTGTTTTTTTCTGTTTAATAAAGACAAGAAGATCCTATCTATGAGTAGATTAAATGTCTGAAGTAAAGGGTAGATGAATCCTACTTCATATGCTCTGTTCAATCTAAACAATTAATATATAGTTTCTAGCAAATAATGCCATTGCTACATTCTGGCTGTATAATTATCACTATAGAAGCAGAATTCACGATACAAATAAAGTTAAATTGTCTGACACAATATACTACATCCTGGTTTTTTCTTTATGGGCAGTTCCACAAAGCTGTCGTAGAAGGGAGAGAGATGAACACACAAATATTATGAATGTGTAGTTTTTCTTCACAGACACAATACACAATTCTTTACAGTGCCACGGTTATGGCTTAGCCAAATCATAAAATTCAGTAGACTTCATTTTCACTTATAATTTCTTACAGAAATGTGAGTTTAATAGTCCCAAAATCAAGCGCTGATACAGGCTGTCCTAGTTTCTTTTAAAACTTTGAGGTCAAGTTAGGGGAGAAAGGTGAGGTCATATTATCCCAATGCACCACTTATCATCTGCTTTCATGTGCAATACTTGAGATGTCCAGGCTTAAAGTCAATAATTCTTCAAGACACTGCAGCTCAAATAGATCTATAATCTACTTTGGCAGAAATTTCTCACTATATATTTGTGGTAAGTATATTTTCAACCCAACAAAATTCCAAAATGGGAAGGCAATAAGGAGACTAAAGAACGGAGTCCTCACTTCAATGAGTATTATAATGCCTGAGACAAAGGTATATGCCAAAACCCAGGACTCTGAGCAGGATAAAATGTAAATAAAAGGGAGAACAAATGTAGGCACCCAAAGCTGGGTAGATGAGGTAGCCCAGAGCTTTACCCCAACAATCCTGTTCTCTGTTCTTGAAAAGTATCAGTTGTGATCCTGATTACTCTCTTGATTGCCAATGAAAACCCTAACCATTAAGCAAGAGGCTAGTAATTATATACTTTACCTCAAATCCCATTGAGGAGGGAAAGATAAATCCTAGAAAGAAGTTAAACAGCTAGCGTGGTGCAGGCAGCACAGGCAGAGTAGTTCTTCAAGACCATGGCCAGGTAGAAGCCATGTGCTTGTCTCTCACCTCAGAGGGCCTCTGCACGCTGACTGATATGGTCACACTAGGCAGAGCTTGCTGGCTGAATCATTATTTCATATTCAGTCAGAGAGTCAGCTAAGTCCTGAAGAAAACAAACATGGCAATCTTTCTCCGTTCCCCTCAAACTGACCTTCACATAATCTGCAGGAAGGCTATCTGCTTAGGATGAATCTCAAAGTACTGAAATATTTTTGATCAATCTCCCCTCCAAAGAAATTTATCCTGTCCTCTGTGTTTCTGAACTGCAGATCCGCTGCTGGCATTTTCTGTATAGACAGACAGGCTGACTTGCTGCCATAATCTTCAAAGGATTATGTTGCCTGATAGTACCCATCTTGTTTTTATTCTCTAGATGACTTTTTTCACCTAATAAAATTTATTGCTGAAATTTAGATGTGTATTTTGACTGTCTCAAATATTAAGCAATAAATGGGGGGGGGGTGTTGACATTTCAATGATAGACAGGCAGTTTTGGTGTTTAACTTCATAAGGGAACTGGCAGATATAATTTCATAGAACCCTAGAATTATAGAATGGGTTGGGTTATAAGGCACTTGTAAGATCATCTAGGTCCAAACCCCTCTGCCGTGGGCGGGGACTCCTTCCACTAGATTAGGCTGCTCAAAGGCTCATCCAGGGACTCCTTCCACTAGATTAGGCTGCTCAAAGGCTCATCCGGTTTCTAGGGATGGGGCATCCACAACTTCTCTGGGCAATTTGTTTCAGTGTCTCACCATCCTCACAGTTAAAAATTTCTTCCTAATATCTAACCTATATCTACCCTCTTTCAGCTTAAAATCATTACTCCTCATCCTGTCACTACACTCCTTAACAAGGAGTTCCTCCTCATTTTTTCTGTAGGCCCCCTTGATGTACTGGAATGTTCCTATAAGGTCTCCCTGGAGCCTTCTCTTTTCTATGCTAAACAAGCTCATCCGTCTCAGCCTGTCCTCACATCAGAGGTTCTCCATCCCTCTGATCATCTTTGTGGCCCTCCCGTGGACTTGCTTTAACAGATCCACATCTTTGCTGTGTTGGTAACTCCAGAACAGAACACAGTACTCCAGACAAGGCCTCAGGTGAACAGAATAGAGGATGATTATGACCCCTCCCCCCTTGACCTGCTGGACACAATTCTTTTGATGCAGTCTGGGATACAGTTAGCTGTCTGGGCTGCAAGCGCACATTGCTGGTTCCTGTTGAGCTTCTCAGTCAACAGCACCTCCAAGTCCTTGAGCTGCACATTCTCCACCAGCCCTTACTTGTTGGTGAGAACAAGGTCCAGCATAGCACTGCTCCTCCATGGCTTTTCTGTCACTTGAAGAAGGAATTTATCATCAATGCACCACAAGAACCTTCTGGATTGCTTATGCCCTGCTTTGTTTTCCGTCCAATGTGATGTTGGTTGTAGTCCCACAGGAGGACATGTAGCATATCCCCACTATAACGCCACTTGTCCCTACCTTTGCTTTAATCCTGACTTATAAGCTCTCAAGATTCATCCGTCCCCAGGTGGGACTCCCTGCACTCCAGCTTGTCATTAGCATACAGGGTGACATCCTCTCATCTCTCATACCTGTCCTTCCCAAAGAGTCTGTATCTCTTTACTCAAACACTCCAATCCTAGGATCCATCCCACCATGACTCTGTGATGCCAATGAGATCATACAGCTGCAGACATGCACACATCTCTAGCTCCTCTTGTTTATTCCCCATGCTACCTGTGTTTGCACAGAGGTACTTAAGTTGGGCCCCTGATGAAGCTGACTTACTGGCTGGAAAATCTTTGTGTATCTCTCCTGCTGACTTGTCATCCTTCTTCAGGCTCTGGGTGTTTTTTGCTAGCATTGGCATCGAACTAGCAAGAGTGAGATGAATTGAGTTGCTCCTTCCCCAGCACCTTTAAAGTCCTTTTCACTGGGTTGGTAAGCCTATGACCAAAGGGGTTTAACTTGTCTGATATTGTTTTCTTCTGTTTCCTATGAGGTAGATGATTCTCCTCCACCTGTCTCCACAGTGGATTAGAGGGGCAGCACAATTTAAGGAAAATACCTACTTAGTGCTACACCCATCCATCAGTTCCTTATTTTTGTTCCTAGTAAAATAAAACCTATGGCTACTTGTGAAGTTGACAGATATTCAAATTAAGACTAGTCTTTGCTTGTCAGATAAGAAGTTTCATGAATCACAGCCAATGAGAGCTAACATCTCAGCAGTAAATGCTAGAGATGAAGCATGCATTATTAAAATTATCTTAAAATTGAATTATTAAATCTCTTGGTAAGCAGCAATTCATTAACCCTAAAGTGAAGATCTATCATTTGAACAAACCATATAGTCATTAAATCAGTATTGTACTTGAGATTTCATTCCAAAGTGGTTTTACTTTTAATTTATCTACTCTTCTGGGAAAAAAACAACCCAAAAATAAAACCCCAGAAAAACATATTGCGGCTCCTACCCTGCCAACAGCTCTGATCTTGGCTTTTTTTCTACATTGATGGTGTTGTCTCACCCTTTGGGTAGTTCAATTCCAGTCCGTCTAGCCCAATTTACATAAAGAAAGAAACACACAAAGAGCATAGACAACACATTCAGACAGGGAGAAAACATCGGGAACACAGGTCATATGCAGAGCTTGGCCATATAATCATACTGACCAAGAAGCTGCTTATACATGACCAAATTCTTTTGTTCCGCCTTCATTTCCACATACTTATTTCCTTAATCCTCATGCTTTTTCATTGAACCTTCACTTTCCTTTGCTTAGTTATTCAGTAACAAGTTTTACTGATTCATGCAATCCCCTTAAAACATAACACAGTAAGTTTCAGACAGTCCTACCCTAGACCCCTGCAATATCCCATAAGTTTGCTGTTTCCTGTGTCCTCACAATAATTTTGATGCCTGCATTTCTAATCAGTTACACAATTCCAGCTGAAAATCTTCAAGGCAATTCCTTCAGAGGCCCATCGGTCAGAGACCTGAGAACTCTGGTCTTTGTTGTGTTCACTGATATCTAATATACCACAGGGTTTGTGATTTTTCAGCTATTATGCTTACTACTTGTTAACCAGACATCAAATGAAATATCCTTAAAAGCCTTACAGAACATTAGATTTGTGGCACAAAATCAACATAATCACAGTACAGTTTTACTCTAGTGAGGCATATGTACTTTAGGTTCAGAACGTCTAACTCACTAGCCAAAATTTTATTGAGAAGCCTAAGCGAATAGAAAGAACAGCTGTTTGGGACATGCTGTATTCACACAGAAACTGTTGTAAGGCACTCTGTTGTTTGGAGAAGCTGGAACTCCGACAATTTCACCATAGCAACAGACCCTCACCACAAGAGAACTTTTCATTGCCAAATGCAATATATGAAATTAAATCTAAGAGTTCTTGTCACTTCTTTCTACATTCCCTATCCATGAAAAATAAGTTGCAGCAGAGTTCTTTAATAATCTTCTCAAAATCTCAGGCTTTGTTCCGTTTTCAGGACAGACTTTCTGGTTACGGAGCATGGGCATTGCATTTTTTGAAGGTTGATCTATTTGGGTTTGATTCAGTAGGGTTTATTGGGTAAAGTTGTGAATGATGTGTCCACCTCAGAGGATACCATTCATAGGTCTATTGAGCTAGCATTATTCCAATTAACATTGATTTTGCATACATGGTAGCTGTGGAAAGCAGTTTCCCCTGGCCTCTTAAAATTGCACAGATGGCTGGCCTGCACAGAGCTTCCTTGAGTGGGACCTGAGGTAGATCATGAAAAAATAGATTACTAACTTAGGTTTTGGTGAATGCAGCATGGAACACAGCCAGTCATAACCCTTTAGACGACTGAGCATCCAAAAGGCTTTCCATTTACAAGCTGACTAAGATATAATAAAATATCATGTTTATAGCGTGTTTTGATGAACCCACCGCTCTCAGAAACATCAACTCTAAGAGAGACTTTAGCCATATTTAACTAAGCTGCACGACAAAAAGAAAAATATTCCTAGAACTTTTGCACATGTGTAGTATGTGGTCTACATTTCTGTTTGCAACTTACACCACCTCTTTTATTTACTTACAAAATACAAAAATACAAAAAGCTCAGAACTTTCAATGCTCCTGAGAAAGAATGACTACCAGAATGCTTCAAAAGAAGATCCTTTACCACCTACAGTGTGTGATATCAGAAGCAGTTGAAAATTCCTGTTTAAAAAAAAGAGCAGTTAGTGGCTTTGATTTCTGAGAGTCAGTAGATAAACTATATATAAACTCTATTTGCTTTATTAAAATGGTAATATTTATGTAAGTGAGAAAATAAAGTTTCATCTTTACATCCTTCTGATCAGGGCTGATATTTTCATTTCAATTCTAGATAATGAAGTCTTTACGCTATGAAAGCACAAATGCAAACTTTGAGGTGATTAAAGCCTTAGGCCTATTACCGTAGAAAACGACCTTATTTAGGAAACAAGAACAATCAGATGCTAATGGATTTGGAAAAAGAAGAGACAAAAGAGCTTTCTTACTGTTTATTTACTTTTCTCTGTAGAAAAAAAAGAGTTTGTTTACAAGTATTGTTCTCATTACATATTCTAAATAGTAATGGGTTCATTTAATTTAATTACATTTAATTGGATTGCATTACATTTAATTACAGTTAATTAGAATACTAGTTAGCTATGTGTTCCTACATAGTTCTAATCTGATGCTCAGGCCCAGAACCGTGAAAGGACTGAAATGCACAAATTCTGACCTAATCTAACTTTAAAGCAGTCCTCAGAAGTAAGGTTTTCAAAAGCTCAGCATGGATGTTGGGTACTTAAAATCTATAGAATCTTCTGTGTTTGTTACGAAGTTCTTTAACTCACAAAAATACCTGCTTCTATTAAGGCTTGGAACTATCACCACTTTTACTTTGCTGAGATCTCTGCCTCCTTTTGCCATTCAGCCTGGCAAGAACCCCCAAAATAGATATTCTGTTTAAGGTCTAATATTTGTTACAAACCCCATTTTATCAAGTTTAGCGCACATTAATAAAAACAAGTCCTACTCAGAACAGAGAAACTTCAGATGTTTCCATTAAAATATAGAGCAGGAATGATTTTATCCCTTTCTTAAAGAAAACTGAAGGTATAGTGCACAAACATGATCCTGAAGAACTTTTTATGCATTCAGAGTCCAGAGGAGGGCTGCAAAGATGATCAGAGGGCTGCAGCACCTCTCATATGAGGACAGGCTGAGAGAGTTGGGCTTGTTCAGCCTGGAGAAGAGAAGGATCAGAGGAGATCTTATAGCGACCTTGCAGTAACTGAAGGGGGCTACAGGAAAGCTGGGGAGGGCCTATTTACAAAGGCTTGTAGTGATAGGACCAGGGGCAATGGGTATAAAGTAGAGAGAGGCTGATTTAGACTAGACATTAGGAAGAATTTCTTCACTATGAGAGTGGAGAGGTACTGGCACAGGCTGCCCAGGGAAGCTGTGGCTGCCCCATCCCTGGAGGTGTTCAAGGCCAGGCTGGAAGGGGCCTTGGTCAGTCTGATCTAGTGGGATGTCCATGCCCATGGCAGCGGGGCTGGAACTGGATGATCTTTAAGGTCCCTTCCAACCCAAACTATTCTTTGATTCTTTGATTCTTTGATTCTTTGATTCTATGAAATTACAATTATCTACATTTGCAAAATCATGAAGGGATGATAAGTGAAAGCCAGAAGCTAGGCTTTTGTGAGCAAATATTGATTTATCCACCTTTATTTATGTAAAATAATACTTTTGAGAGGGGCACATCTAATTAGTAGTGATTAGTGATCATTGTTGTCCTTGCAAGAATGTACCAAATGAGCTGAAATTCATCCCTTCCTCCTTTTCATCTTACGATCCAAAAGTATCAGCGAAAGAACTCAGTGTTATACTGGGAATTGTCAGGTAACCTAGTATTTAGCAGCCTCTGACAGGTTACTGTTTGAAATATCTATATGAAAACTAGACAAGTCTGCTGATAATGTATGCATCATATGTCAAATTAATATAAAAATGCTTCTATTCTTATACAAGAGGAATAGGAATTTCTCTAATGTTTTCCTATCACATAATCTTTATGCGGGTTTAACATTTCAATGATATTGAAGTATGAGGAATAGCTATGACATATCTTTCTTACGTTACTTATATCAAGACACAGAAATTGTGTAAAAGCAACAAAGGCATAATGTATGAGAATCAAGTAACAGTAAAACAGCTCCAGAGATTACCTGCAGAATTTTTTAAAAATGAGACCATGTGTATTGATGGTGTCTTTTACGTTAAAATTTAATCCATTAAAAATTTAACTGTTTTTCTGTGGGGATTGTACTAAGTACATTATACTAAATGGAAAGAACTTGAAAAGAGTCTTTTTCTTATGTAAAAGTGTAACAAAACCTACGCCTCATTATTCTTGTTTTATAGGCAGTCACCTTGCAAACAGCTGTGTTTGTTTAAATGAACATGGCCCAAACAAGTGGTTGGAAACTTTTACTCAGAGGCAGAAATCCCGTTGTAAAAGAGCTGTTCTGAATTTAAACTGTTTTTTTAGAATTTCTACTGAATGCCTTTATGTGTTTCAACAGCCTTTTTCAGTACACTTTTATTTTAAAAAGTTTGAAAACATCAGTAGTATTTGGGTGTACTTTTCCTTTAGAACCTCTTGCAAAATACAAATCACTATTATTTCAGTAGCAACTATTCTGCATTATTTACCATGTAAAGAAGCATTGCAGCTAAAGAAACTCTGTAAGTTGGAGTGCAGAATCACATGTATAAGCAGCTTTCTTATTGTAGTATTCCATTCAGTACAATGTCCCATGAAGATTTTCCACCTCACAAGCATATCCATTATTGATTATTTTATAGCAGCACAATGTGTCATGGAACAAAATAGATTAAAAATAAATTAGGTTTCCTCTAACAATTTTAGTACAGCAACTATAATACACTGTACAAAAACATACATATTGTAGCCTAAAAAATATCCTCATTTCATAAGTAGTGAACGTGCAAGAAAAGGGTAATGAAAATTAATCAAAATTAATTTAACCTCATTTATATGCTACATCAAGAGATTTTGAAGTGCTCATGAACAATCTGAACTTTAGCGCTAGACAGTGCACAATTACAACTATGAAACTGTCCTACCTAAAAATAATGTAACATGTTCCTATCAGATAAGCATGAACCCATAAATAACTTTCCAGTTAACATTTATAGCTTTTCTCTTTACTTGTCTGATTTAGTTTGGTTTTGAAGGACAACTTCTAAAAAGAAGATCATCATTTTAATCAATCTTCATATTTCAAGACAATTTCCTCAGAAACATGCATTAGTCTTTATTTACTTTATTTACTTAATGATCTTCCTCTGGAAGTTTCCCCAAAGCATCTAAAAGTACGGATATGTTTATTCTGTATTTATTGCTTTTTATCACTTTGAAGTAGAAAAGCAAAGAATTTTGAGTCAATTAGACTAAAAATTCACTTTCAAGATTAAACTGAAACCCTTGGCACAGGATTTCAGCTGTCTGTGATCCCAGGCCAGCTTGGTGTAACACAGCTGCAAGATGTTAATTCAGTTGTGTTGAGAAAATCATTGTGAAGGTGTGAAAAATTATTTGAGCTCAAAGAATTAGAGATAAGAAATTTAAAAACACAGGAGAAGTTTAATTGTTAAGACAGCAGTTACTAGGAGCTCAAAGACACAAGAGAATAATACTAGCTGGAACATATAAAATCTTATGGAAACAAACAAATAATTGCAGCCACCCAATCTAGACAGTCCGGGGGTTACCCAGTTAAGACTCTGTGTCTCCCTATAAAATTTATAGGTTCAGTACCCAGTGGGCTAAATGAAGGCAAATGAAAGGCAAAACTGACAAATGAGAGATCTAAAAGGAATTTGTTTTTACAGGCATTCTTAGGAATAAGATTGGCATTGGCTTGCTAAAGCTGTAATAAGGGCAGAGAAAGAGAAAGAAAGAGAGAGAGAAAGAGAGAGGAAGAGAGGAAGGGAGTGAGTGAGGGAGGGAGGGAGGAAAGGAGAGAGGGAGGGAAGAAGGGAGTGAGTGAGGGAGGAAGGAAGGGATGAAGGAAAGGAAAGGAAAGGAAAGGAAAGGAAAGGAAAGAAAAGAAAAGAAAAGAAAAGAAAAGAAAAGAAAAGAAAAGAAAAGAAAAGAAAAGAAAAGAAAAGAAAAGAAAAGAAAAGAAAAGAAAGAAAGAAACTTCCTGTTAGTGACTTGATATCTATGATATACTACATAAAATAAATAGTTGTACTGTATGAATCTTGCCCAATGAAAGTGGGTACCCAGAGAAAAATTGCAAAAAATTGCAAAATTTCTGCTGAAACTGTGCTGAAGTAATATGACTTCTCAAACGGGAAAGCACCATCACCTTTGCTTCCTAGAAGCCATAGGCTGACACGAGGCTAAAGAAGGTTGACAATGGACTTCAATAAAATAAAGTCAAACATTTACCACTTACACATTCACAACAAATGTCTTCCTTTCAAGCTAACCAACACATAGGGAGGAGATATATGAAATATTCACAGTTTTAATCCTACAGAGATATTTTGGAAAAAAATAACACCATGAAAACCTCCGTTAAAGGCAGACAAACTAATCAAAATATTGACTCATCCAGTAGATTGGACATGTTACATATTATAAAAAAAGCTGTATGTATTTCTAATATACATGTTTACTGTTGTTAACTTTGCAAGGGTGTTAACTTTTGCTGAATGGACTCATTCAAACTCTCCTGAAAATAATCGTGCAAGCAGAGAGCTGAATATCATTCCCATTTTCAGATATAAGTCCCAGTACAAGAAAATTCACTGCAAGAAGAGGCTAATAGACAGATTCTGATCTGCACTATATTTAACCTCTGTTACATCAGCTTTAGTGGTAGACCTTAAACCCTACCTGTCTCATATTTTTTTTTTATTTGAGAGAAATAAGCTTTGAAGGACTCTGAGTTGCTCAGCTAGCTCTGTACAAGTAGTATTTAAGACACGTTTGTCAACACTGCGGGGTATGAATGTTTCAACAGTTCAGAAGTGTGCAAAGGCCAATTGAGAGTTCTGAAAGAGTTTGAAGAAGGCTGGCTTTTTTTCAACATGTTACAAGTTACACAAGCCTGAGGTTTAACCATCTCCATGAGAACTGGATGAGTGCAATATGAAGCATAAAGCCACTTTTGCCTGCACTCTTTGAATCCTGTAATATTTAATTTAGCCAAGTGAGGGCTTATGATTAGAATCATAGAATCATATAATCACCAGGTTGGAAAGGACCCACTGGGTTATCAAGTCCAACCATTCCTAACATTCCCTAAACCATGCCCATCAGCACCTTGTCCACTCGTCCCTTAAACACCTCCAGGGAAGGTGACTCAACCTTGGTGGTTCCAGCGCCCAATGACCCTTTCTGTGAATTTTTTTTTCCTGATGTCCAGCCTGAACCTCCCCGGCGCAGCTTCAGGCCATTCCCCCTTGTCCTGTCCTCAGTCACTTGGGAGAAGACGCTAGTTCCCTCCTCTCCACAACCTCCTTTCAGGTAGTTATAGAGAGCAATGAGGTCTCCCCTCAGCCGCCTTTTCTCCAGGCTAAACAACCCCAGCTCTCTTAGCCGCTCCTCGTAAGACTTGTTCTCCACAAGACTAACTCTCCATTAGAATCCATATCTTCTCCTGAGAACTCTTCTCGAGTCTTTCTCCTGAGAAAGAACAGAGAATGGAGAAGTAGATAACCTCCTGGTATGAATTTAGCAAGTAAAATAGGTCTGGCTGGAACATTTCTACCAAACTCTTTTTTGAAAGAAAACCAGATTTGCAGTAGAATGATCACTATCACCTGTCACAAATCACCAACATCCCACTCTCTGAAAAACAAGGTTTTCAGGGCAACAGGTGTGAGGTGTTTTAGTGAAACAGTTGATTATTTTTTTCTTTTAATATAACAGCATTATTTTGATAGAAATATTTTTACATCCCCTAAAAAAAATTCTCTTTTTATACCAAAATAATTCAGGAAATATTTTATAATGTTTTATAATGTTTAAAGATCATCTAGATCTTTGCTATCTCCTGCTGCCTCTTGCTTTAAAACAGCTTATTGTCACAGTTGTTTTCCATAACATCAAAGGACTGAGGAGAAACAATGTAACGTTAGAGTTTTTACCATACTATTAGTATTAGCTATGAAGTAGCAAGAGCTTCTTGTGAAACTGGTGATATATTAATAATAATTAAGAAAAATCACAGAAATATTGCAGTCCAGAAGAAGGGCATTGCCAATAATTCAAACTGAATTTAACTGAAGGTTGCAAAAAGGGCTAATTAAAAATTGATAAATAAGATACCTAGTCACGAGAGGCCACATAAGCAATTAAGCATTTTAAATGCAAGGCAAATATGTGAAATGATTAAATTCAAGCCATATATAAGTCTTTTTCACTTCCAAAGTTCACATCTTAAAAACTGAAATATCAACTCTGTTCTTGAGAATGGTATATCATCTACAGTAGACACGTATCTCTGCCCACATAAGAGTTGTGTTAGACACATCACCAGTACATCAGACATGTTCAGCTGCCCAGCCTTATCAGCAATATTTGCTCAGAATTTGACTTTCATTTTCTTTGAGTTTACAAATTTGACGGAATAACAATATTGAGGGGAATTTTTTGTTTGAAGAATGACTGTAAAAAAAATTTGCAAAAATAGTGAATATTTGTTTTTGTGAATCTGTACACAGGAACCTGATACTTGGAGTTACTCATCCAGTTTCCAGATACTGTGTGCATACTTACATAATTTAGGAGCAGCGCTCAAACATTTAAATGTGTGAACAGAAAAATAATATTGGCCCATGCCGTATAGCTGGCTTATCTATGAGACCCAGCGATCACTTGAGAAGACAGAACAAATCACAGAGTAATAATGAATTATCCTTACATTCAAAACAAACCATTCAGCAAGCTTTTCATAGGTCAAAGGTTCACTGAGTCAACCAGAAGCATTGCCTGTACAAGGATTCTTGCAACAAGTCTCTAATATCTACTGTTGTTCATACGGAGAAACAAAATTACACATTCCAAGTAATGTGTCTATTTAAATGTGCTATTTAAAAACTGTCCAATTTGCAGTTGCATATTTAAAGTATATGACCTGATTTTCCCAGGGATAGTACAGAGTGTTAATTTATTCCCTTTGTGAAATGTTTCTTTCCTTAATTATGTTCACTGTCAAAAATACTCTATTTCCTTTTTTGATCAGCTAATTATTTCTTGCTATTGCCTGATTACTATTTTGGAATGTGCTGTTATCTGTTTGTTTGCATATGCTTAATTTTTGTTTTTCAATAATCTTTCTGACATTCAGTTCTTTATCTTCCCCTTTCCGGCATGGAATTGTTTGGAATGCTTTGTCAGGTTATCTAAGTGTTTGTTCACATAGATTTAGGTTTTGTGTCTGCTTTTCCATTCTGTCTTAATAATTCCTGTTAGAAATTTCATTTAAGTAGCCTTGCAATTCTTCATTCTGAGTTCTTAATTGCTTTATAATAACTTTGTGTATCAAGGCTGTACGGAGCAGTCTGTTTAACCTTAGTCTACTCATTCTTTTCTGAGTTTCTGAAGAGGTGGCTATTATACTTTTCACCCTTTGCAAAAATATTTTGATGCAGTGAATGCTCAGTTCTTTGCTGATCTGTGTCTGAGATAGCATTTTCACTGTTAATCTTTTACTTTTTACTTCTATTTATGGCCATAGAACATAATTTTGTATAACAGCACTACTCCCAAAGTGCATAACAGAATTATACAAACATGAAAGACAAAAAGCAAAAGACCCTTTCTTTAATAAAGTTCTTCACTTTCAAAGCTGATGAAGGTAAGAAATTAGCAGACAAAGGCAAGCAGGGAAAAAAAAAAGTAGATACGCGTTAAAAGTGGAAAATGAAAAAGTATAAAGGATCATGTGAAATAACAGGATGCTACAGATAATAAAGTCTTCAGTCCAGAGGTATCAAGACAGCAAAAACATACAAATATGGTAAGAGAATTATTAGTGCTAAAGTTGGTTAGAAATATTCAACACATAAAGGGCTTCATAAAACCTATACTGCACTCGATATTAAAGTCACAGAATCACAGAATCACAGAATAACAGAATCACAAGGTTGGAAAGGACCCATTGGATCATCGAGTCCAACCATTCCTAACACTCCCTAAACCATGTCCCTAAGCACTTCATCCACCCGTTCCTTAAACACCTCCAGGGAAGGCGACTCGACCACCTCCCTGGGCAGCCTGTTCCAGTACCCAATGACTCTTACTGTGAAGAATTTTTTTCTGATATCCAACCCGAGTGGTTGTGAAGTATTTGGGATGATCATGTTTTTTGGTTATTCAAGAAGATGACAGATGCAAGAGTTGAGTCATAAAAACTGGAATTCTAAAACTTTGGTGAAAAGATGTTGCCAAAGCAGAAAATAAATGAACATTTCATAAAAATGCCCGAACATATTCAGGGACACAGTCTTTTCTCATCAAGTTCAAACCCATGCATGCTTTCTCCCATATAAACTCTGTCTATGTAGATGTTACTATGTACAAAAGAAGTGACAATTGAAGAAATATTAGTTCTTATATTTATTTAAAGTGAAATGCATTAAACTTCCCTGTTTGAGCTTTCAATAGTTTATTTCATCTTTCCATTGAGTATTTAATCATAAAGAATGGGAACAGTTATCACGAATCTTCTCTTGAAGCATTAGATAGTCTTTTAAACATCACAAGCCCTTGCTCTCAGAGTTGACAAAGAATATAGAAACCTTTATCAGAGAAAAAAAATCTTGCTTTTTCTGAGATATACTGTTCTATTATATTTTGATTTAGGTATATACATTGCTGATAGATTCATCACAATGCAATACAGGTATGTATTAATGACACCATATCTTCAGTCTTAAGTAAAAGTAAGATTTTTTTTCAAGAAACACTGACAATATTAGAAAGGATTCCTTAAATACAGTTGAAATAATGAATCCAGCTGCTTCGTCACATAATTAGTTGATCAGTACTGAATGAATTTTAAAGCAGATGAAACTCCACATTGGCTGTGACCTTTCCTGAGATTCTTTTCTTAGCATAAGCAAAGATATTTGGCTTGAGCCTGTTCAATGATGATTTGATTTTAATATCACACACTCAGCCACATAGGATCTGATTATACGAAGTTACTTGTGAAGAAGGAGGAAATCATCAATTATGAATAAATGTAAGAAGAATAAATGTAGTAATATTATGACTATAAATATAAATATGATTTCTTTTATGTAGGAATGATTATATGATTGATGTCATGATGGTTTGTGAGGAATAACAATGTTACTGTTAAAAGCATTATTTGGGGCTTGAGATGCCAAAAAATGTTGGACTAGATCATCCTTGATTTCCTTTTTTACCTGATATCCTATGATTCTATGATACATAGTCTAGGCTAGAAGAGAGAATAAAATATTCACATATTTGTAACAGAAAGAAGAATAAGAAAAAGATTGACTGTATTACCCCAAGAGGAAATATACTGAAAAAGGAAAGCCACTGCTGTTATTCCAAACTGAATGTCTTTGGAGGCTAAAAAGTAGGAAACTGTTTAACTCTACAGAAAGAATCCATGCAGAGTGGAAAATTAGTTTAAGGGTGCAAGGGTCAAGAGAAATCTTGGACAGAATGAGGAAAATAGAAATACTTTTGCCAGTGACATCATTAAAATTACAGTCAAGTGAAAGAAATGAGTGAACGGATTAAGGGAGGCAAGCATGGAGAGGAAACTGAAAGATGTTTTTCCTGGATACAATTTTTAAAGGAGCCTTTTTAAAGGAAAGAGAGGTAGAGGTAGTGTTTTCACAGTTGTGCAGTTGCATACTTTTTCATTCTGGATTTGGCGTTCTCTGAGGAGTACTGTAAAAGAATACTTTGTGTACTGTATCTAGGAGAAATTGTTATAGCATTTGTTAAATACAAGTACCTATCAAGGACAATATTCATTTACATTGCTGTTTGTGGTAGTGAGTAAAATAGCCATCCAACTTCACCATTTTAACTGAGTTCCCATTGACTGTAATAACGAGCATGAAATTCAGAGTGCCTGAATAGATTAAAGCAGTTTTTGTTAATACAAGTTCTGTCACTTGGATGAAGTATTTGAGGCTAATATTTTCTCTTTCTGTGAAAGGCTGGAGTATGCTGCAATTTTGACATTTTCCAATCTGGGTATTAAAAATTGGCAGACATTTTAATTTTTCCCATGTACTACTTTTCTGTCCCATGAGGAATAGACAAAATATCATGTAGTAAAAAATAAGATGCAATTGTTTTCTATCTTCACATGTAACTTTTTGCTTCATTTAATGTTCAGACACAAATTATTTATTTTATGATATAATTTTCCTTTCATTGTTCATTCTTTTTCATCCCTCACAGGAATACATTAGAAAAAGATTATATTGAAATGTAAGAATTTTCCAGTGACATTAATAACTCATGAATGGGTAAGTCTACAGGCAGAATAATATTGGCCAGTATCATCTAAGGCACGATGGAATTCTTCAATTTAATTAGTCAAAATATTACAGCCCATCCTTTGATTACTTCAGCACAGATGCTGCCAGATATCAAAAGCACCTAACTGCTACTAAGCAATTTAGACAGCTGGAGGATTTTTTTATTCTGAATATGAAATATGCCCTGTACACACTAGTGCACTGAGAAGTAACATCTGCACCCATATTCCCTTTTACACTAAAGCGTGCGGGTGAGCAACTGCAATTTCCCCTAATGAGGGAACAATAGATGCAGATGAAAGCAAATAGTGTGGATATCTGAACAAGAGAGACCTCTGAATGATCAAAAAGTTTGAAAGGAAGCCTACCTCAGACACCTGTATCTAAATATTTGCGGCCCGGGCAACCTGCAGGAGGAACTAGAACTCCTTATGAGGTCAGAGGACTGTGAAATTACCAGAATAACTGAGAGCTTGTGGGACATCTGACATGGCTGAAGTGTTATGATGGATGAGAACAAAGAGTGATGGGCAAGGAAGATGAGAAGGTATGTGCTTTATGTGAAGGAGAATCTTAGATTTGTGAAAAGAGGGATGTACAACAGACTGACTGAAGAAATATCTTCATCATAGATCTCAGTTCTTGTGGGATACTTCAATCTCTGACATCTGCTAGAAGAGCAACAGAATGGGATGCAAACTGTCAAGAAGATGTCTGAAGGGCTTTGAGGACAACTTGTGAAACAGGTAGGAACACAGAACTGTGTCCTTTATTCACTAACAAGGAACAACTGATTGGGAATGAGGTGTTTAGTGGAAGTCTTGGCTGTTGTGGAGTTCAAGATCCTGGGGGAGTGAAGAAGACAAGTAGCAGAATACAAGACCTGAACATTATGATAGCAAAGTTCAGTTTATTAAAGGAAAATGTAAATGGAAGGTAAAAAGAAAAAGTTAAAGGAACTGAGGAAAAAACAGCAGATCTCTAAGGACAACATCTTCCAAGCAAACAAGAATGTTTTATTATTTTCATATTCTTCCTAGAGAATGAAAATCCTCTATGCCCTCATCTATATTCACACTGCAGCTATAATTTTTTTCAGTTTTAATTTTGAAGGCTGAATAATTATGTCAGGTTATAGTCAGATACATTAGGTACAGGCTTTTTAAATTCATCCAAGCTTCTTCTTGGCCTTTCTTCTTAAGATTTCTTAGTTTCACTGCTCTGGATTCACTGCCTTCATTCTCTGAGCAATTATTCTTGCCTCTGTAACTGTGAGAGAACAGGGGAAGAGTACCTGTGTGTGAAAGGAGAGGAAGGAGGGAAAGGAAAAGTCTAGCTTGAGAATCCTACTCAGCAGTTCATGGGAAATTCATGGCAGCTAATAGTCACGATCTCCAAGACAGTGGTATAGCATCCAGCTTGTACAGCAGAGGGATCGTAAAGAATAACCTTTTTCATTGGCTTCATAGTAGTTGAAGAAGCATGCTGTGTATCAAATATCAACAGGTTCTGCTGCATAGAAGAGGAAAAAATAATCACTGTAGCTACATTCTAATTCATGAAACATATAAAAGGTAGTTAAATAAGAATCCAGTATTGCTGGTATGTCGTGAAACATGATGGCTATTTAATGTGAAGGCTTTTAACATAGATTATTAGTCTGTGATTTTCTAACCTTTTACAGAACAAACTGTAAACCCCTGAAGTTTAGATGCAGTGCACACAGTGCATCAATGTTAATGATTGCATGGATATTATAAAAGATTTAAATCTGTAGAGCCATAATACATACTCGTGGCATTTTAGCTGATGAACTAATTGATATCACTACTGGGTTACCTTCCTCTGTGTAGACAAGTTAGAAGAGACACATTATGAGCCAATATGATGACTGTAGAGGAACACAGGTTCATCACTAGGCCAGAGCTTTACTTACATCCTGGAGAATAGGGTATACTAACCATTTTTGCTTCTCTTTCAGCTGACCCTAAATTAATTCTTTTTCTACTCCATATCTTTGTTTAAGGACTAACTTCCTTACAAAACCTTCATATTCATCTAAAATCCCTTTTCTCACTTCGGGTTTTGCCTCATACATTATCTTCAGGTCCCACTGAATCGTGCTGTACCTCCCTCTAAGCCTTCTGATTCCATGGATTTATTTTCTCCATATATTTTGTTACTCTGCATCAAAATCTTAGTGCTGATAGATGACAGGGGAATGTTTAAAGCTCCAATGCAGATCCAAAGTTTTAATTTTCCTATTTGATACCCTATACACCAAAGCAACAAAAAAAGCAGTTTTGAGAAAACTCCCATCCAGCTACTGCAGCTGTCAACTGGAATATGTAGTGCGCTAAAAGATATTCCTTGATTTTCCCCTGAAATTCAATAAGTCTCCACCGAATAAATGCAAACAGCAGCCTTCCTGGAGAGAATGTAATTATATCAATCAGGTAGATTATTCAAAATAAGAGAAAAGTAAATTCCTAAGATGTTTTCAAGTATTTTTCCAATGCTTGGAGAGTATTTTGCCCTTTTTTTTGAACACAAGTTATATATTTTTTTACTATAATCTAATTCACAGGTGTAAAGCTTATTTTTTTGAAAATTTTACTGGTGACACCATTTATGAACAGTATGAATAGAATTAAGTTCTCCAGGACTGAAAATTTGAAGAGACATACAGAGAAATAAATACTGAAAGAGTTACAAGCAAAGAAAACCATCTTGGAGTGGGGGATTCCATATCATAAGCCCACAGTACAACTAATAATAAACACAGTGTTAATATTTGTGCACAAAAACTGATACTGATATAAAAGTCATGCTTTTAACTAAAAATCTAATGAGCAAAATAAAAACCTATACATTTTGTGTTTGCAGCAGGAGTTAAACTTCTCACATACACACACCACAAAAAGCACACCATCCGATATATCATGCCCATGGAAGCAAAAGAAGCAGTTAGCTCTTTTCACAACATGTTCCCTGTTTTTTCTTCTGGCCACCCACCCACTCCCTGTTTCCTTCCTGCTGAGCTCCCTGTATCTGCTTTAATTCAAATGGACGTTTCCAGCCCAATGGTGCTTCTGTAACTTATTCACCAAAGGGACTCTTTGGGAAGCATTCCCACACCCTGCCTCTGACTTGCCATGTCTGCTGAAATGAAGATGGTTGGTAACAGGCTTAAATTGGGAATTATTCTGGCACAGAAACAACATCAGGATCAGTGAGCCACAGATGTGTCTTTTAGTGCAGCATTAAGCTATTCTGATGTCAAATATTGCACATTCAGAGCCAATTCAGTTCCAGCTGAAGACAGCAGGAGTCTTCCATGGAATGCAGTGATCTTCATACAAAACCAGGAGAAAGTAGAACCTTCTTTCTTCCTTGTGTGAGCAAGATAAAAAAATTGAAACAGTAGCGATTGATTATGTAGGTCATTGTCAGTTCTGTGAACTATATATTGTATATATAATGTATTAGCTTAACCCTAAGGAAGAGTATTTGTTATGGGGAGTAGAGATGACTAATTCTAGGTCCTGGGGTACTTGCTTTGATCATCTTGATGTGAATAGCTCTTGTGTTTCACTCAGTCTTAGTAGGACAGAGACAAACTTGGAAGCAAATTTTGCCTTAGATCATCACTCGTATCTATTGACTTAAATGAAAACTGATCTGACTTAGCTAGGGCAGATTTTTTTCTTCACACTTCTGAATTTTAATAGAATACGTATCTATGTCCTAAGGTGATATGTTCACTTTTCTGATGTTGTTTTTACTTACTGCTTGTTATTTTTAAATGTTTTTAAAATAAGTATGCACTCCCAAAAGCAAAATAAGCTTAAAAAATACCTCTTTTCACAGTTTTTTTATTTTTGTTTTAAGTATATTGTATATACTTTATTGTGCATGCTTATGTAAGAAAAGCTTAGTTACTAGAAATTGTGGCTCTCAAAGTCATTAAGAATATGGCCCTAAAGAACAACATAAAAGTGTACATCAAGTGAATATCAGAACATTACTCATAAATCACAGAGAAATATAGGTCTGTTGCATTCCCTAATAGATGCAGTACTCAAAACAAATACAGCAGAAGTGTAATCTACTAAAGCCTGGAGTTACTGTAGAGTCTAATTACCCAGTTGTTTAGGGGTTTAATTATTGGGGTTTTTTTGGTGAAATACATTGCTGGCAGTGGGAAGAATTAAGACAGAGAGGGAGAAAAAAGGCTTTCCAATCATTTAGCACAATCAATATCCTCTCCAGAGATGCTGGATCTATTTGTGATAGTACAATAAGCTTTTCTTTGGCAAGAGAAGGTATGCTAGGTGGTTCACACCATGGAATTTATTTACAAGACTTCAAGCTGCAACAGCTGCAGCTCCATTCTTTGCTGGAAGATAAAAGGAATGCGTCCGAGTGTAACATAAATGTACAAGTCAGATGTGTCTCTGTCAGATACCATCCTCAAAGACATTTCACTTGGAATGAGTGAATTGAAATCTCCAGGTATGATTTCACACTGAGAAAACAGAATAATGAAAAAGTGTATTAAAAAATAGAGAGTTTATTTATTTATTTATTTATTTTATTTAGGGATGCAACGAGGCAATATGGTAAAGAAACTTACAGGACATGAGTAAAAAAATTATTTCAAAGTCCTATTTCAAATCAAAGAAAACAGACCTTCTGTTTTACATGGCAGAAGCTATCCATCCAATAAAATATTTTTAGTGAAAAGTAAATTACATATGACTGTGTTTATTAAAAATTTGTTTCATTTTAATTGTATTTGATTATAAAATATGTGTTCCCTCATGCTAAGCTGAATATTGGATAACCAATGGATCATTAAAAGTTCTTGCATATTAAGGTATCTTATCCTACCATGTTAGGATGAAAAAAAGACAGTTAAGAGATATCTCACAAGAGATACACAAAAGTGGCACTATTTCTTTATAACACTTCAGTAAATCCCAGGTTAGAGCTAGAAATGAGAAAATCCTTTGGTTCCATTTAGTTCTATGTTTCTAAATCAATATTTTTCAAGATAAAGAATTTCACAGAATCATAGAATCATTTGGGTTGGAAGGGACCCTTAAAGGTCATCTAGTCTAGTGCTCCCTGCAATGAGCAGGGACATCTTCAGTGGGATCATGTTGCTCAGAGCCCCATCCAACCTGCCCTTGAATGTTCCCAGGGATGGGGATTCTACTACCTCTCTTGGCCACCTGTTCCCACAGCCACTCAATCCCACTGCCTATGTCACTGTTGAAGATATTAAACTGTGTTTGTCCCAATACAGATCCCTGAAGGACATTGCTTAATCCATCAGGACCTTGATCTCCATCAGGACCTTGAACTGTTAACCACTACCCGCCCTTCCTTACCTTTCCCTTCTGAATGGACTGTAGCCATTGCTAGCCACACTTCAGTCATGGAATTTGTCCCACTAAATTTCAGTAATGGCAACCAGGTCTTAGGAGTGTGGTGGCTTCCAATTCCTATTATTTGTTGCCCATGCTGCGTGCATTGCTGTAAAGGCACTGCAGGTGGGCTGTCAGCTGCATCACCTTCTTACAGGAACATCCTTTAGTTCCTTTGCAGTATTACACTGGTGAGTCACTCTTGGCTCCTGAGGGATTGTGTGCTGGCAAGGATCCTGCCACAGCACGGGAAGTGAGAAATAACACTTCAAATGGTGCCACAGAAGGGTTAGATAATTCAATAATTCATCTGAAAAAGGATATATGAGAATAGGAAAGTAAATTCAGAAACAATGCGAAAAGCATCACCAAAGCAATGTATTGTCTCTATATGAAGAATAATTCAGTATGATGGGACTCAGCCTGGAGAACAAATGGAAAAAGGAACAATGGTAGAGGTATCAACACCTGAAGAAGACAGACTGGGACTGATTTCTCGCTGCCTTTCTCAACAGAACTAGCTTCCCAGAAATTAACTTAATAGCTTAGAGTTCACTTTAGGTTCCTAGAAAAATGCTATGGTTCTTCACTCAACAGCTAACAGAACTGTGGAATTACTTCTCAAAGAATTCCGTGGATGTGAGAAATTTATACAAGTTTGATGGGAGACATATTTGGAGGACAAAGTGACTGATGTGTAACAGATAAATCTCAGGCTCAGGAAATCCCCTGAACTGAGAAAAGAGACTTGGACAACTGCTTAGAGGGAATACAATGTAGGCGTATCTTATTCCTATTTTTCCATATTCCTCCACTTTCACCACTGATGCAGACAATATACTAGGCTAGATTAACACTTGTTCAGAACCATCAAAGCTGATTTTATGTCCATATGCTAAATTATATTTGCTCTTTGGAAAACAAGCCCTATTTTGTTTAAATATATATGTGTGTGTGCGTAATCTGTCATGTACACATCTGGAAGGTGCACAAAGTAAAGACAGGTAAAACTTCAGTAAGATATACTTAGGTAATTTCTCCTTTTTTTCAAAGCCATCTTTCAAAGCCACAATATCTGCTACTTCTCCCCACAGGTAGATAAGACAGTGTTTTAAAAAGTACATTAGCTTAAATTTGTATACAGTATCTTGCTTTCTAAAATCACTTATATATATTACTTTGAAGTAAATCCTTTTGGAAACCTGGAAGAAAATGTCACTGTGAATGTGTCCTTATGCTAACACTTTTACTTTATGTGCAGGCTAAACAAAAGTCATTTCTCCCCTTTGGTTCATTTTCTACCTATTTTGGAAAAAAGTTCTCCCAACCAATATTATAAATTCACAATTAATTCCTTCCTGACCATAAAACAAGTTAGTTAACTGAAAATTCAAAAAATATTAAATATCTGCAATTGGCTTTATTTCTGTCTGTTTCTATTTCTATGTCAAGAATTTCTATTTCAAATGTTTACACACTGTAGTCAAAATACAAAACAAACACTGTTTTATGCACAGTCTAGCCTTCTAAAAACATGTAGAAAACTTACGGCCTCAGGTAACAATATTTGTGAGTAAGGAAAAAAAGTACTCACTTTGAGCAGATAAAACTTTCCTTGACCCCTGACTAGTTATAATCAGGCCAATAGACAGCTTGAAAAAATAAAATTCTTTCAAAACTCAGGTTCTACTTGTAAAGGATCTTCTATTTGTGTAATTGCAACCCAACTTCACCTTCCATTACTATCTTAACATTTTATCCATTTATTTACATTTCTCCCAAATATGACTTCAAAGACTGACAATGGACAGAACGACGGCAGTCACCCTTGATGAGTGCTTGACTCATTTTTAGTTCAGTTTTCAGGCTTGGATTTCTCTGACTCTAGGAACCTATGATACACATTCAAAAGGAAGATATTAAATGAAAGGTGTTTAAACACAGAAAAAAAATCTTCGAATGCTTTCTTAAACCATGTTTGATTCTAGAAACAGAAAGGTTCTTTCAGTGATTTTCATTACTACACTCCTTATACTGACATTTCCAGATCCTTATGCACACAAACTTTCTAATGATTTAATTTTGAAACTCAACTGGAAGGCTATCTCCAATGTGCTTTGAAAATGGATGAATAATAATGTTTTAAAAAAACTATGTGTTTCCTTTGTTAGTTTTCCACACTTTTTTATCCTTTGTGTTTGCTCTTCCCAAGTATCTTGGCACATTTTTAAGTGCCTGCAATATTTGTTGAAACAGATGTTTTGATCCTCAATGTTATATCAGAAAGAATATTGCATATAAAAAAACATATAACTGTATATCAAGTGCAAGATCTGTGGACAATGAAAAATCATTTCAACAAATTGTTCTGGCTTATTTGTTTTGACAGCTTGAAGCGAGATCTAGTCCAACAGGGTACCTTTTATTTCAATGCTGTGTTGTATATAAAGGATGCCAGCTGTTGCTTAGAGCTAAACACTTTGCCCTTGATGCAGTGAGGCAGATAAGCATGCGCTTAGCTTAAGGTACAAGAGCAGCTAACCAGGGACACAACGTGAGGTTTGAGCATTTGACTTATTTCCTGGAGCAAAATGCAAGAGAAGAAAGAGATATTTAATGATCTTATGGTAAGCAGAACTTGTGCTGCAAATACATTGGCTTCAGAAAAATTAAAATGACCGAGATACATTTTTATCCTTTATTGTTACACAAAGAAAATAGGAATCTTCTAGACAAACAGATTAAAAAAAAAACCAAACCAGAAAGACCTGTAGGTAATGTGTAATTTTTTAATTGGTGTATCGGCAATGTTTAGTATGACTAATCATGCCAGGCTGGTTACTTTCCATGAACCATTTGCAAGCAATTTATAAACCAAAAATGATTTGAAAAGCCTTCAAATTCTTTTGGCTGATGCATACCCTTTAAGAGACTAGCTCTTTTTCTACCACTGTTCTAATATTAGCTAGCATATGAAAGCATACAAGGAATGAAAAAAAAGAAACTATAAAGATGCCTAATAATATGTCTTTGGAGGAGTTCTACTTAGTGACTGCTGCACAGAATATCTAAACTCCTTGTTGTTATACATGGGTGTTACAAAAGGATGAAAAAATATAAGTTATTATTATTTTATTTGGCTTGGGGAAGCATGGCTGAAAAGCTGCCCAAGGAAAAGGACCTGGGAGTGCTGATCGATAGCTGGCTGAACGTGAGCCGGCAGTGTGCTCAGATGGCTAAGAAGGCTGACAGCATCCTGGCTTGTATCAGAAATGGTGCAGCCAGCAGGAACAGGGAAGTGATCATGCCCCTGTGCTCAGTGCTGGTGAGACAGCACCTTAAATGCTGTGTTTAGTTTTGGGAACGCTCAGTACACAAAAGATATTAAGTTGATGGAGTGTGTCCAGAGGAGGGCAACAAAGCCGATGAAGGACTTAGAGAGCAAGTCTTATGAGGAGCGACTGAAGTAACTGGGGTTATTTAGCCTGTAGAAGAGGTGGCCGAGAGAAGACCTTATCACTCTCTACAACTACCTGAAAGAAGGTTGTATTGAGGTGGGTGTTGGTCCATTTTCCCAGGTAGCAATTGAAAAGATGAGAGGAAATGACCTCAAGTTGCAACAGGGGAGGCTTAGATTTGATATTAGAATAAGATTTTTTACTGAAAGAGTGGTCAAGCATTGAAACAAGCTGCCCAGGGAAGTGGTGGAGGTTCCTTCCCTGGAGGTGTTTAAAAAAAGTATAGACATGGAATTTCAGGACATGGTTTAGTAGGTATGATGGTGTTCTGCCGGCAGTTGGACTTGATGATCTTAGAGGTCTTTAACAACCTTAACAATTCTATGATTCTGTGTACAATTTACCAATTTCATATGTAAAGGCTACAAGGATTTTTGCCTTTCATGAGAGATCACTACCCAAAGGTTCTAGTTACGCTTTAGACTTACAAAATTACACGCAACCAGGCTAGTTCTTCTGCTATCCTCATGGCTCCCATGATCATGCTAGGCTGTGTAAGTAATGGTGATGCTTTGTGTTCATTCCATTCTGTGAAAGGAAGTGAAGTACCAAGTAAAGTTGGACTTGGAAATTTTAATGATTATCCCAGTGCTATCCCACAATGGAGCAAAGAAACCCCTAGCAAAGCTAAAATGTCTCCTGTATATGGTCATTTTGTAGAGTTCCTCCTTGCCTGTGCATTTCTGAGAGAGGTAGAGTGACCCTTGTGGCTATTTGCCATACATAAATGCTAGAAAGTGATTATTAGAAGACAAGGAAGTTTACTGTTTTCTTTCATGTTAGAGTGTGAGTGCATTCTCTCTAGAAATTGAAGATTAAGGTGTTGCTGTGTGCACATCAGAACAAAGTTGAGTTCTCAGCTGAGGAGGCTGATCTATTATAAAGCCTTTCTGCTAATTTGATTATGAAATGGATTTAGCAGGAAATCAGTGCTGCTGAAAATATAGTCCCTTTCAGTCTTTAAAATCTACAAATTGCAGAAATTCTAATTTTCTTAGACCAGACACAAGTGAAAGAAAATTTGCAAGTCCAAAAGAAAAAAATTGATAGTATCAACAACACCATCATCGTCATCATCTTTCTACCCAGTCTTCAAGTTTTTCGAAATAAGATGGAGTTGTTTTTTGTTTGGTTTTTTTTTCCCTCCATAAACCTGTTAATGCAGTAGTTTAAATACAACTCACACTTCTGCACTGGAAAGCTTGGTGATACTTTAAAATCATGATTTTTCTCTAAGACATTGATTTGTCCTTAGACAAGGTACTTATATAAATTTGATAGATATTTCAGGGAATATCGCATTTTGGCAATGAGAAGAATAATTTGTATCTGTTCTTACTAATGAATAGTAGGCAAAAGAGATTCAGTGTTGCACTCTGCCCACACCAAACACCCACTGAAAACACATTTAGGCCTACAGTGACTATTTCTGCATGATCTTATGAAAGATAGAGAGGGAGAAAAATGTTATTTTTGCTCTGTGGAAATCATTTAATTTTATTAATTCATTTCAAAGCTCATCTCTGTCTTGATAAATACCTGTTCTTCTGAGGGAAACTAATATTCTCTGTGACTATTACACTACAAATGTTCTGACGTTTGCTATAACTGCCTTGGAATATAAAGTGACTGGAATTCAAGGCACCTTAATGTTTTGTTTCAAACATAAGTAGTGTGAGAAAAAAAGATATTTGGCTTCAGTGGAATAATTCCAATTTACAATAAGTTGAGGAACACAGTTTAGTAGTATCTCATTGTCAGATACTTAAACTGAGATATAAGCATTTATAACTGTCTCCCTAATCATGCTCAGCATTGTTTGTCATTTTTTTTGGAAGATCACAATTTTACTTTTTTGTCTTAATTTACAAGTAAGTGTGATGTTTGTGCTATGTTGCAGTGCCAAAATCTCCTTTATAATGCACCAACTCATATGTTTTAAAAAGTGTCAGTAAACTGTCTTGTAGCTGCACTCCGTCAACTTGATGATATTTTACTGTGTACAAGTTTGTTATTGCTGCTGTTGTTGTTTCTAAATTTACCAACTTCTCATACAGATTTCCAGAAGTCTTTCATCAACTTAAGTAACATAGAAATAAACAAATAAAACCCAGAAAGTCCAAATGAAAGTTCAATACATTATTTTGCAAAATAATACTGTGAAGCAGTATATTAAAACAAAACCGGAAGGGTATGGTGTGCACGTACTGCTTACATCTAATTATGGTACCCACACAGTCAAAATATTTTCTCAAAGACTCACTGCTTTAAGAGTGAAAGATAATGTATTCTAGAGCTTTCAGGTCACATGATTAAATAGTGTTAATCCGGATGTCTCATTAAATGAAAAATGTTACCCTTTACTGCATACTACTTAAACCTGTGACCAGACTGAATTCTCCCCACATAACAATAAAGAAGATAATTTACTCATATTGCTTTCTTAATCCCTTTCTACCTAAAACTCACTGTGCAGGCTGGGAGAAATAAGGACATGGTCTTGTACTGTACCTTTAATTTCACTATTTTCATGACAAAAAAAGTAGAATTGATTTGTATTATTGGTTAATTAAAAACTAAATTTCTTTTACTCATGCTTCAGCTTGCCACTTAAAAATTAATTATGGACAATAACAAATAGCAAAATGTTCCTTTTCCAGAATAAGTTCCCCATTGGGATGCAGTGAAAATGTTAATAATTAATCAAATAGTCTAACTTGGTATTATTTTTGCTACCTCACATAAATATAAAACCCCACTGATGTTGTTTGACTATTTTGCTTCATAAATATTTATATGTAATTGCATTTTCCTTGTAAATTGCATTTTTTTCTACCCAAAGGGAGGAAAAAACAATTTGTGTGTTAATTTTATCTCACTGGTTTTGTTCAGCTTCAGTAATTCTGTATGTAAAATAAGAGATGAGATAAAAAGAAAAGCACGCAACTTGTGTTTGTTAATGTAAATAATAATAATTATGGAATGCTACTAATTTTGTAGTAATTCATGTACATTTCTACATTCTTACATACAGTGAAAATCAGGCAATTCAGTATTCCTGTTCCACATATCTCCCAACTTTAATATTATTTTTTTTATATTCTGCTGCCCCCTACAGAATAGTTGAAAATATTTATCGTTTTACAAAACCAAGAATTGCTGTCCATTATTTTTTAACTTACCTGCACAAATAAATAAATGCACAGCTTTCATAGTCTTCTAGGGAAGCACAGTTTTATTTGTTGTCATTGTGGTTTTTGATACATTATGCATGACTTGTAATTTAAAAAAAATCTTTCAACTTTGTGATATATTGATAAATAAAACCAGAAATGATAGGCATTGCTCTCTAACCACTGAAATAAGATGAAACATATTTTACATTCTCCAAGAGAACAGAAAGTGCGTTTACTAACCTTTGAGTCTCAGAAAGTAAGCTAATGGTATACCTTATCAGCTACTACCTCTGTATTACTATGCTTTCCAGATCCTACTATCTGTAATAAACAGCAGTAGTTAAATGCAATGATGTACTTCAGACTCCAATAGAAAACAGAGTGTCAATAAGACAGGGGGCAATAGAAAAGCCTCTAGGTGTAAACTGTATACTTTCAATTACTGTTCAGAAATATAACATGCCCTTTGAAATCAAAGGAAAAGTAGCATTTGTACTAACTGATACTCTGAAAAGGTAGCTAACTAAATAAAATCTAAGACCTACATTATACTTCCTGGAGCTAATGTGAAAGGTAAATAGGAAAGTCTCTTCTCCATGGATGTGCCCTGGCTGACTCTGTTGTACTGTATCTGTCCATCATTTAGGAGATCATAATTGTGGGAGGGGAGGCTGAGGAATTTTCCATAATATTCTGTCCTTGTATGTGTGTGGAGAAAACAAATAAGCATGAGATTTCATAGAACAAGATTTACCTCCCTTTGTACTGCTCCACTGAGCTATAATTGTGTTACCTAGAAACTAGGCATTACAAGGAAGAAAACTGTCATAGATGTGCTTGAGTTTCTCTTACTGAATAAGAGTTTCTCAAATGTCACGCAGCACAGAAGCTCACATGTCCTTGGCTTACTAAGGTTAGCAATAAATTAGGGTACTAGGCTAATGACAACTCTCAAGTGTCTTCTGTTTTGCTGAGTGTTCCTCAAATGCTCAGAGAATGTGTTAGGCTTGAGGAGACAAGTACAAGTTACATCTTCCACGGCATATGATGAATGCACCATGGAGCATAAAGATATTTGGGCATAGATGATTTTGCATACAAAATAAATTTGTAGACATGCCAGTGAAACAAAGAACACTTACAGGCATTTTGATGCCTCAGCTTCTTCATATCTTGGAAACAAGTTTTGATCAATAACTCTTAATTATCCAGAATCTTCCTCATTCTCCTCTGGTTTAAGGTTTCCTGTTAATATCATTTTTGAAAATCCTGTTTTCCCCCGTTGACGTCTTTCTTTCTTAACCTTGACTCTCCTGATATTTTAACTGAGTTGCTTGTGTCCAAGTACTTGCTTTTCTCTTGCTGTGGCTCAAAACTTTCTGTGGGTCCGCTATTAGTATTAGCATTCTTTGTTCCCTTTGCTCTGCTCCAGATTATCTAAGTTAGTCTAATTATCCGTATCAATGGAAAGAAAGCCCAGTGAGAAACTTACTTCAGCTGTTCCAAATATACTTCTGAAGGAAAGATCCTGTCACTTCTTTCTCTTTCCAATACTTGTAGGAGAATCTTTGAGAAATAAGTTTCTCAGAGTTAATACTAGCCTTTGTAAACAGTACCCTAAAACATATCCCAGATGTTCCTTAGGTACTTGTCAAAATTAATTGAAGATATGTCATTGGATCTTTTTCTTGTGACTTGCCTGGTCATACTGTATATCAAGATTTTCAGTACTTTGAATGCCTTCAGTATTTCAGGTGCAAATTCATGTCACAACTAAGATGATCTGATAGATAGACATACAGGTGAAATTGTCTGGCTCTTTCTCACTTGTGACCATAAACTCCTGCTGCTCTCCTTGTACAAGTTCCAGTGATTTTCTGACCATCAGATGAAGGGATGAAGTATATAAAAAGGAATAATCATCTCATTATTTATCTCATCAAGTCTTCCCACCATGCTGTAATGCAATCATAAAGGAGGCATGCCACTTGGAAAGGGTAGAGATGATGTCTTGCTTAGCCAAAGCTAAAAATATCAGCCTCAGATTACAGACTATTGGACAGCACTTTCCTTCTCATTCCTTCTCATTCTCACTCTTAAATGAGGTTTGGATCCTTTGAAGATTTTAGCTGCACTCAGTGTTGCCCATAAACCATCCACCTCAGCCTAAAGGAAGTAAACCCCTGTTTGAATGCAGGACATTTAATGTTTTGGAGAATTGGTTCCATTGTCTTCTGATGAGGGATTTACATTTATTCTGGATTAATTGTGTAATAAATGTCAATATGTAGTGGAGCTTTTTGTATTATTTATATCACAACTAAGTAACAAATAAGAATTAACTGCAAATGGGTAAAAGATACATAAAGACAACACAAAAGCATTGATGGGGAGTGCTGCTTAAATAAACACAGTGCAAATGTCATGCAAATAGCAAAGATATCTCTCAGATAAGAGAAGTATTTTTCTGATCATAGCATTTGTTGTGGTAACCTCTGCATCACTCAACACAACAAAGGCAGCATTACATGTGTATAGAATATCTTGCCCAGAGAAATTTGCTGGACAGGATTCCTTTCAAATAACAAAATGTTTGCTTTTGAAATGTATTTCAATATTTTCACATCTGTATGTTTAAAGGATGACTATATTTCCTGGAGATAGAAAAGGGAACACAAAGATGAAAAAGAGTCTTCAGAAAAGGCAGGGTTTAATTTTTTAAGCTTTAGGCTTTTCATCTTTTTTTTTTCTCTTTTTCCTCAGAATGAAAAGAAATGCTGAAGGTGGGAGGGAAAGTCCCCTGCAAAAGTACCTGCTAAATGTATTCTCCAACTTTCACCCCTTCTCTTTATCTAAGAATTTGCCATTTGTTCAAATAGTGCATTTATTTCCTATGCACATCAGGACCATATATGTTCACTGTTTCCAAAATCCTATAATTTAACTTACAGCACTGGGCTATTAAAGATAAAAGCTTTGAGAATAAATCACAAACCTGACACTTTTCTATGGTTTTAGCTTGACTAGATTGGGGGAGGAATTGAGTAAAAGAACAGCTTTGCAAGCTTCATCTAATACTTCAAATAGACTAAGTGCAGATTTTGTAGATTTAAATACTCACATTAATATTGATTTGCAGGAGTATCTGGGAAGAAAAACAACACTATTAAAAAGATAGAGACATAATTCCAATTATAGTTGTTGGTAATGGAACAGCAGCATTACTAAAAGCTACAGTCTTAGATTAGAGAGGTACAGTAGTGATTCAAGCCCATTGAGAAGACAAACAGAACAAAAAATATGTCATTGCTACAAAGCCAGAACCAATAAAGAAAGTAAGCATTTAAACAGAAAGGCATTATTCCTCCCAGTAAAACTGCGCCACTATACAGAGAAAGAACTCTCAAACATTCAGCAAGCTAGTGACTGAAGACCTGGAGACTATGAATGAACCCTCGGTTCCAGTTCAGACTTTCAACTCTGTTTCAGTATATTACATGCTTGCTTTTTAATTTAAATAACAAAGAAAATGTTTTCTAGGAGCAGGGTATGTAAACCATAAATCTTCCTATGAGGTCTTTGACAACAAGGGTACAGTCAATCTTGTGCTCCTCTTCACACTTCTCTCTCAGTTTCTCCCATGTTCTCAGCCCTGGTCTGTCTTTTGTACAACTCAGAAGATGACAAGTGTTACCTTTCCCAACTTACATAACAGCCTGGAGAGAGAAAAAAAAAGTTATCTGAACATTGGTCAGGAGACTCCTTAGAATATGAATTTCAGCAAGTTTGAGTAGAAGTAATGTCATCTTTCAAAGTAGATGATCTCAAGGCTCATGTGATCTGTTAGAAGAAGGGAGATGGAAGAGTGTGGATGGAAGTCATCTTAGAGGTACAGATGTAAATTCTCTGCAAAGACAAATTTGCTTTCTTAGAGTGTATACTCTCTTTTCTGTTTCCAATAAGGAGGCAGTTTTGTTGTTTTGATAGAACACAACATTGTCCTAAGTCTCTTCTATCTTCCGAAAAACAATGTTAAAAAATTTCTTCATGTAATCCAGAATTTTAGTTTTTCACTGGGAATAGGCAGAAGCTAGGGAAGATATTTTGTTCTCCAGCTGATGAAGAATTGAAGTATTTTAGACTTCAGTATTCTTTTCCCAATGAAAGAAGCAAGGAATATTTTTCAGACAACCCCAAAACTCTCCTTGAGATCATCAGGTACAAAATAATATAAAATTTACACAGTTTTCTCTGAAACTCAGGATAATTTGAACTGACAGTCTTGATTACATCAGAGTGATTGATATAGGCTTCCTTTAACTTGAATGACCCTAACTCTGGCTTTGAAAGATCTTTCATGTTGTGTCTTTCAGGCCCTGGTACACACTTGGTTTGTGTAAAGACCAGATCTGCCAGGATATCAAGTGTCTATTCAGGGTTAGAAATAAAGATGTGCAGAAGAAAATTCCTCACGTTTTTAGCTCTTAACTTCCTTGCTCCTTCTACAATCACTATCAATGCAGAATAAAAATAAGGTTTTGACAGGTTAGGGGCAGGCACAGAGATCACTGGAGATCTGGCCTTCTGTATGCAAGTTTACTTCTTTCTTCATAATTTTTGGCTTCTATTCTTGAAGTAGTTTGGAGTAAGACCAACAGAGCAACAGAGAGAGTTGCAGGCTTTTGTGGGATTTTTAAACTCTCTGTCCCTGCTCCTCACCTGGTAAAGTGGAGGAAGGACAGGCAGCAGGCTCAGGCGTGTCCCTCCTTCATAGACAAGTCCAGACATGCTCTTCAGCACTTCCGTCTTTGCCACCGGGGAGTGGGGCAATCACCTGCTTTGAGCCATTCCACTCATGCCAGACCGGGTCCATACAATATGGTATTCCATATATTATACAGAGTTATTTGCCGCTGGTATAACAATACATAATAAAAAGAAGCCAACACCGTAAGTGTACAAACAACATACACACAAGATGGTGACTACTTAACACAAATTCACTGAAAACCTATTCCCTTCCTTTTGTAATTCTGGTTTACAGAGTGAAACCCTTTGTTTTGGTGTGAGTGCAATAACAGCAGACATAAGCTTTGCTAAAGCAAAATGATTCTCTACAGCTCACTGCCTCAGTGAGGAATATGGTACCTTTTACTAAGGACAAGAGGTTTTCTGTTTCCTTAATGCATTCCATTGTTGTTCATAGTTTGAGCTAATCACTGTTCCACCATATAATCTCTCCCGTTTAGTCCTGCAATTTGACAGGCAATGTCACCTTGATATGCAAAATGGAATTATTTTCTATTGAATTCACATACAATATAAAACAGTGGGAGACTGCGTGATCTCATTCAGCATATGGCAGTCCCCAGAATTTCCTGTCTTGTCAGGATACTGGCCCACTAATCTTTTTTTTATTACTAACAAAAAAGTCAGTAATAATCAGAAGTGCTAACCAATTAAGATCACAAGCATTCATTCTTGCTGGAAGTGAAGATTCTTGGGTGTTCCTTGGACTTACAAGAGAAAGCAACAATCCTTTTTTGTCTAGTGTCAAGCTGAGAATGCAACAATCTGTGAGTGTTGTTACTTCTTGCACAGCCTATCAGCTTGCAGCAATCTGTAACATAGTTCCTCCCTGAACTAAAAATTGTGTCTGTATGGCTGTGCTTTAACTTCATAACCTCAATGACTTAATAAAGTCACTTCTTGCATTGTTTATTTTTGTCATAAGAGCTGTCCTGCCAAGGTGAGACACAGAATGCAAGTGTGCACTATGTGAAAAATATTAATCTTTGTTTTATTTTACATGTTCAAGAAATGAAGAGCTCTCTGCACCTTGTAACATGAGAAATAGTACTCAACTTTTCCCCATAATTTTTTTGTAGTCATTAATTACTTTATCTACCTCTTGTGAATCCCTTCTGTCTTTCTGTTTTCCATGCTGAAAAGTCCGGTGTAAAAAAATTGTTCTTATACACACTGTATAACCTGCATTGTCTATAATTACATCATATATATACAAATACTGATATTATTTTTTGTGACATTTTGCTTAGTAAAATTCTTTTTTTGACCATCTTCATTGCCCTTCCCTTCATTCTTTCTTTTGCAATCTTTTTTCTTGGATAGTCTGACTACAGCTATATACCAATATTCAGCACATGAGTGTTTTTTAATTCTATTCCTTGTCTAGTAAATTCTAATTTTCAATTTACATCTTAAAGAATTGTTGGATGGTGTTTTCACAAGGAGCTGATGGAGGGCATGGAGTGCCTGAAAGATAATTGCTAATTTTGAGTCCACTGTGGTATCTCCTTAGTTAGGATTGTATTTCTTCTTGTATACTTGCTTTTATTTATGAATATAACATTTATTAGGGGTTTTCAGACTTATTATGTCATTACTCAGATATTCAGTTTGGTAACTTTTGAGTAGCCTGTATAATTATTCATCATCAGCCAGCGTTATCAACCACTTTTCAGCCCTGATCTGGACAAATCATGGACACAATGAGCAACATGGGTTCAATAAAAAAACACATGAGATGCTTATCATTACCTTCCATCCATTACAGCAGCAGATAATTTTTCCTACATTTGTTTCCAGTCAACTATTTATCTGTGATAACACTTTTTCACTTTCCCATAAAAAGCTTGTTAAAAGCTTTTTGGTAGTTCATATGTATGTTGCTATGAACCTTACTGTCAAGTTCATTGACATCATTAGAGACCTCTTCAAGATTTGTAGAGTATGACTTTATTCAATAAAAGTTATATTGACTTGTCATTGTTGAATCATACATTCACTTAATTCTGTTCTTTATTACAGTTCTGACTGCTTTGTTTGGTACAGAATTCAAATGCACTCCGGTTGGTGCCTGTATTCCTACAGATTTCCTCTAAAGAGCCTTGCAAAAATGACGCTGTACTTACCATCTTCCTTTCCTGTGGCAGCAAGATTAATTTAAATGTGAGGTTATATATCATGTTCACCCCTGCGGCAATTTCATATTAAGTTTCTCCAGAGTTTATACATAAAGAGAATCTAGTCCTTGCTGCTCATTTCTCCTGAAGGATCACTACTTTCTAACAATACTTCAATAGGAGATCACTCTTCATATTTCTCCCCTATGAAGACTTCTATTGTGTTACACTATCTAACTTATCTGAAGTGAACAGTTATAGAAAAAGCTCATTTAACTTTTCTGCTATGACGCTGGCATCTCTGACTGTGCTTTTTATAACTTCACTATCCATCAGAGTGGGAAAAGCATTCAGAGGTATTATTTTAATGGGAATCATAACTTAACAGCTCTGTATCAACGACCTGCTACAAAAGAACGTGATAGCTTTGCTTGCTAACATGTACCTGAATTAACTAGTCGATGAAATCTAAGAGATCCCACTTTTTTGCTTCTCAGTAATGGTTTCCTCTCAGAACAGAGAGCAGATGAGATTTCCCAGCTGGCAAACACACACATATACTAGAATTATGTAATTTGAATTCATTCATTTACTGTAAGCTCTTGCATGCAACAGTAAAGTACAGCAGTGGATAATGTAGTATATACCTATAGAGAGAAATGTGTGTATATACAAGTGTGTAGGCTTAAATGTTTCAGTAATTACTGCAATAGAAACAGGGAAAGAGTAGTTGAAATAACAATAGCATCTGGAGCTTAGGGACCTAAAAAGAAGATGCTCAGTAATAATCTCCATTTGAATAAACATCCAGGCTATTTACAGAAATGGGGACTTTTCTGCTGTACTTCCATGCTGATATCAAAGACAAGAGCTTTATATCCAAAGGAAAAAAAATAAGATTTTTAATAGTCTAGTAAAAATAATATAAAAACATTAATATAATTGATCATAGTATCTTTTTAAAATTAAGTTTTAGTTTATAATACAGTTTTCCCAGTAGTGCTCCTCTAAATACTTTAAATAATTAAAAGTAGCTACACTTTTGACGGATTATATCGTCTTCTATGTAATACATTCCTTTTTTTAGAATTATGTTCCAATAATTATTGTTACTATAAAGAAAAGACTTTGTTAAGAGCTAATTTCAACTGAAATGATTTTTCTCATAAAAGGTAAGGTTTTCTGGGAGGAATGGGTATACACCACAGAGCCTTATTTAATTTGATCACTAAAAGTTGTTTAACATTTTACAGTTCACAGAATCAGAGAACGGTTGTGGTTTGGAGGGACCTCTGGAAATCATCTGGTCCAAACTCTGTACTCAAGCAAAGCCACCTACAACCAGTTACCCATACTGCATCCACTGTCCATGTTCAGTGTGCTCTTCTGCATCTATAAATAAAATGTTTCTCTGTTTTTGGAAACTGCTGTATTTTCCATGGGTAATACAAACTCACTAATGTGATTCATAAAACCAAATGGGCTTTCTTCAGATCATATATTCTGATTTCTATGTAAGTAGAGGCTGCAAAATACCTCTTGTATACCCCTAATGCAAACAATACTGCAATGTGGTTAGAATATATTCTAGAATTTTTTTCATATATCTATATATATATATATTTGATAAGAAATAGATGCAATGTATTATAACTCTGAAACAATTTGAAGGGACTGGTGGGAGAGGGTGTGTGTGCTCATTTTTAGTATTCTCCTTGTGTATACCTTACAGCAGAAGTAACTCTATTCTATTTTTTCTTTAATAAAAACATATGGAATTAAATTGAGAGCAACAGCAGCATCTCCACTGCTAATATTAACCTTGAAATAGCATACAAAATAAGACTGAACACTGAAAAAGCGTTGAAAATTGAAATAACCTCTGTCAAAGCACTAATTTTTACTCTTCTTCATCAGACTCACTGGTGCTGAAAGGTTAATTTATATCTGGTAGCTGTGGCTGGGCAGTGTACCTCATCATATTTTATAGATCATGTGTTCAGTGACTTGTATGAAGGGAAAGTTCAAATTTTAACTGCTCAGTAGGGGTAATTTATAGTGGAAGAATGATCTGGCATGGAAGGCAAGAAGACCCAGTTGCAGAAGAAGTTAAAGTATATGGAAGCAAGAATGCCAGAGACAGAATTCCCTGAAAGAGGGTGAATTTTCCTTGGTGATGAGATAAGAAACAGCTCAGTAGTGTCTGGTAGCCATCCTCAAATGCATGTGTTCAAGAACCACCTCTGGGCGGCAGAGCTGGTCTGGTGGCTGGACCCGTGTCTGGACCCATGGCTGGACCAATGTGTCTCATGTTTCGGTGCTGATGCAAGTGTATATAAACAATTGGTTTACGACACATCTTTGTACACTCCTTATAGACTCTGCTTTAAGCACTGTTAATTACTTTGTATTATATTTTTATTTATATTTTTATTTACATTTATATTTAACCACAAACATGTTTCATTCACCTTGAGGGCTATCTTAATTTTTTTTCAAAATTTATTATCTATGTGGCTGCATGACCACTAGATCTGACTCAACAAGTATCACAGTGAAGCCTGGACTTCTTAAAGAAGCCCCACCAGAAGCATCTTAGCACTCAGACTACTTAGCACTTTGGTTTTGAAGTCTTACCCAAAACAAAAGAAACTTCCATAGGAGATCCACTCATCCCATGAAAGTGTTCTTTCTGCTGCAAGAAACATTACTGCTGTGCAACCAGAGTGTCTTCTACTCTATCTGAGAAAGAAAGTCCTTGTTTTATGTACCTTCAGGAATGCTTTTTACATCAGGATTCCTAAGGAGAAGGGATTGCTCATCAGTATTGCTGAAAATAAATGATTTTTAAGTCAAAAAGACCTAAAATTAAGATGTACATGTGAACATAGCTTTTGCCTTTGTCACTTTAGTTTTCCCAGTTGTTTGGGTAGCTATAAATTATTTTTATATTTGCTTGGGTCTATGTTAAAATGATTTCATGTCTGTTCAAATAATGAAGACAAATGGCTTTATTTTGTGCCTGGATTCTGCTAAGCAGTATCTCTAAAACTGGATTGGGGAAACAATTCCTTAAATATAATGCAGTTGTAAACTTCTTAAATAGTGGCATCCAGCTGATATATATAAAATGAGATCCCAATCATATGTGTCAGGCAGATTTGCACAAAAACAGATGTGCATGACAGCAGACATAGCTATCGACTTAGTCTTCCTTTATTAATAAACTGTAGTAGATACGGTTGTATAACAAGACAGGTTTGAAATGCAGTTTATGTTGCTTATCTTGAATAAGTCATACAACTATGTGACTGTGACCTCTCTTTCTTTAAGGAGGTCTGCCGGGCAGTCACAGTTCCCTTGTACACTAATGTGAGATATTAGAAACTTTTTCTTTAACACCCTGGATCTTCATTCTTTCTCTGTTTCCCTTATACAATTATAGTATATGTAAATGAGGATGATCTCCTGCCTAGGGTTTTGGAACAGGCACATATAAAATTATTATAGCTTTTGTCACATACAAAGGTGGTGCATCAGCATAACTCTTCTCCTGTCCTGTCTGTTAACAAGATATTATATCCCCAAAGGATCTTCTTTGCTTTTGAAGTAACAGGAGGTCCAGTTGCAACAGTGGTTATTCTGGGAACACTGCAGACTAGTTGCTTTTCAGTTTCCATACCCATCAGAAAATAACTTCAAAATGAATGATTAACCTTACCTAAATATACCCTAAGAACCAACATTTAAGGGTTTAATTTCTCATTCGAAAACACAGGAAGGTAATAAAAATTGAAATTAGGCAGTACTGTCTGCTACATATTTGCAAGAAAGTAATCTCAAGGTTGAGTAACTACAGGGTAAGTATATTAGAAAAAAAAATTTAGGTGGCCCTGGGAAAAAGTCCAGAAAATATCAAAGCATTCTTTTCTACTACCTCGTGCTTTCATATACTTCATTTTTATATGCATACTGCTGCCAAATGCCAAACATATCTTTGAGCACCCATGTTGCTCTGCTATAGACAACCACACAAGATTTTTGATTAGAAGAGGTTCAGACACTTACAAATTCATACCTTAAAAATCAGTGAAAAAAATCCCATTCCATTCAGCATTTCACCACCAAGATTTAAGAAACCGCAACAACTCTTTAAAAAAAACTCTCTACAGGAATTAATGCCTTTCATCAAATAACAATACTATTGAAAATAAAGATTCTTATATTTAATCATTTGGCACTCTAAAGTAATTCACCAGTGGTTATAGATGCTTTGAGGACTTCATCTTAGCAGGTGTCTGCATCTAGGCTAGGCAATTTAAGCTTAGTTTATAGTCAGCGAGGAAAAATAAGCAATCCCTGACCACGAGTCTTTTGACGTATTTTAGACATCTACTTTAGAACAAGAAAAAACAAGCCAACAAAGTGTCTACTGAATTTGCTGACTGCCTAGAAAGAGAGGACACATGAAGCCCCATATTTGGTAGACAAATCCTGCTCTCTGAAATACATGTATTTTACTGAAATACAAGGTATTTTACTGTTATATGAATGACTTCATAGTAAAATAACAAATCTAGAAGAAAAAACAGTTCAAAAGTGGTGTGGATGTGAGAGGGAATACCACAACTGCAGCTAATACAGAAAATCTGTATCTTGGGATGAGGGAAAGTCTGAAAAATAACAGAAGAAAAAATAGCATAGCCACTGTAAAAAAGTGGGTTGATGAATACGGCAGGGTAGCAGTCAACTCCCACATATGATTGAACTCAGATGTTTTAAGTACATACAGAATGCTTTGGCCTTATTAATGTTGTACAATCAACAGTCACCAGAATTGTTAGCTTATGGAAGGAGAATAGCTAAAATATAGCAGTGAAATGTATCAAAACAGCAGGTAGAGGTATCAGTTCATAGAAGCCTACAAGAGTTCATAGAAGACAACAACAGCAAACACTATCTTCACTTTAACCTGCCAGTGTGACCAATTGTATTCCTCTCTGTTCAACTCTCTGGCAGGCACACAGTTTCTGAAGTCTACATAATAATTTCTGCTTTTTTGAAATCTGGTAGGCTGTATTTGCAGCTGTGTTGTAAGAAGGAATTGAATTGCATATTAAGAACTATTTACTTATTTACTCTGAAAAGCATATTTGTGTATGCATGATCAATCATTTTCTGTGACCTTCAGTCAGCTATGGTTCCTGAGTTGAGCTGCTGACTCATACTGACATCTAAAACATGGATTGTATTATTCTTAAGTATTCTTACCGTTGTTACTTGTGTCATAGGCACAGACAGGTAAAACTGAAGTAAGGATGTTTCTGTCTTAGAGTGAAAGCTAAATCATGGATGATATGTATCACAGAATAATAGAACAGTTTGGGTTGGAAGAGACCTTTTACAGGTCATCTAGTCCAACCCCCCTGCAATGAGCAGGGACCTCTTCAACTAGATCAGGTTGCTCAGAAACCCATCTAACCTGATTTTGGGTGTTTGCAGGAATGGGGCTCCTACCATCTCTCTAGGCCACCTGTTCCAGTGTTTCATCGCCTTATTTGTAAAAAATGTCTTCCTTGTATCTATTATAAATCTATCTTCTTGTAGTTTAAAACCATCAATCCTTGTTCTATGGCAGCAAGTCCTGCTAAGAAGTTTGTCCCTATTGTTTTTAGAAACCTTCTTTAAGTACTGAAAGGTTGCAATGAAGTCTCCCTTGAGCCTCTTCTCCAAGCTGAACAACCCCAACTCTCTCAGCCTTTCCTCAGAGGAGAAGTGTTCTATCACTCTGATCATTTTTGTGGCTCTCTTCTGGACCCAGTCCAACAAGTCCATGTAATTTTTGTGCTGAGGACTGGATGCAGTACTCCAGGTGTGGTCTCATCAGAGCATAGTAGGGGCGCAGAATCACTCCTCTCAGCCTGTGGAACATGTGTCTTTTGATGCAGTCCAGGATACATAGAATCATAGTATTGTTGGTTGGAAAAGACCTTTGAAATCATCAGGTCCAAACATACCTGTCTACTACTAAATCATGTCCCTGAGCACTTCATCTACCTGTCTTCTAAATACCTCCAGCGATAGTGACACAACCACTTCCCTAGGCAGCCTGTTCTTGTTAACCCTCTCAGTGAAATAATTTTTCCTCATATCTAATCTGAACCTTCCCTGGTGCAACGTAAGGCCATTAAAGGTTATCTTTCTGGACTGCAAGCACTCACTGTCAGCTCATAGAATCACAGAACCACAGAATGGCAGGGGTTGGAAGGAACCTTTGGGTATCACCTAGTCCACCTTCCCCCACACACACACTAAAGCAGGTTCACCTAGAGCAGATTACACAGAAATGCATCCAGATGGGCTTCGACTACCTCCAGAGAAAGGGATTCTATAACCTCTCTGGACAGCCTGCTCCAGTGCTCTGTCACCTTAACTGTAAAGAAGTTTCTCCTCATGTTGAGGAGGAACTTACTGTGCTGCAGTTTGTGTGCATTGCCTCTTCTTCTGTTGCAGGGCAACACTGAATAGAGGCTGGCCCCATTGTCTTTACACCATCCGTTTAGATACTTCAATGCCCATAGCAGACCCCAACCACAAGGTTCCCTTTGTTGCCTTAGTGTCTTATTCTTACCCATAAACTTTAAAAGACAGCTCTTCACAGTACATCCATTTATTGATATAGAGGGCAATGCCTCTGCTCCTCCTTCCTCGCCTGTCCGTTCTGAACAGACTGTAGCTATCAACAACTCCACTCCAGTCATGGGATTCATCCCACCAAGTGGGGGGATGAATTTTAAGTGGGATTGAGTGGGCAACAATGTTGTAGCTTTCTAGCAGCAGAGTTTTCAGTTCCTCCTTGTTGTTGCCCATGCTGCGTGCATTAGTGTAGGCACTTCAGCTGTGCTGCTGGCCTTGCCACCTTCTTAGAGGTAACCTTCCTAATTCCTTTGAGGTATTGCACTGGTGTTTTCGTCTTGAGTCCTACTACCTCAGTAGCCCATGTCTCATCTCCTTATATCTTGAAGTGTGCTGCGGTGTAGCTCGCATATCTCAGAGGCACAGGCTGAGGGTCCTCATTAGCACCCTATCCCTAATGTCATCTCATAACTTGTGACAGGCAAGACTGATATTATCCCCCTCCCCTACCAAGTCTAGTTTAAAGCCCTATCAATGAGCCTCACTAGCTCGTGAGTAAAGACCCTAAGACCCTCTTCTCCCTTTTGAGAAAGGTGAATACCATCTGACACCCACAAGCCTGGTGCTGTGTAGGCCATCCTTTTATAAGCTCCCCCCAAGCTGTGGCGGCCATACCAGCCACAGAGCCATTTATTAATAGACTGTGTCCATCTGTTTCTTCTAGTGTCACTGCCCACATGTAAGTAGACATTCCATGTCTTCAACTCTTTGGAACCTTTTATCAGGGGAGACACAAAAGTAGTAGTTAAGCAAATTTTATTATGACAAGTTACTTTATGCCTTTTAAAAAATATTCAGTTATAGCAAGAGGCATATAACAATGAGTCAGATGTAGAAAAAACATGAGGTATTCTTACTATATGAGCTGAACCCTGTAAAAGATGCAAGTCTTGCAACACATATGGGATCGCTGAGGTGGAAGAGGGGCAACAAGTGTCTTGACTTGACCATTTTACTCTATATTTCTTGGACTGCTCTAAACTTCCCTGGTTCTGTTAAGTAGATCTGGATCCCATAATACCAGTGATTCATGATTTTGACAATAGGGTTACATTCCAAAATGAACCTTGGCGGGAATGTACAAAGCTTGAATGAATGAAAAATGAGAGCTGGGAATCCTGGTAGACAGCAAGGAGCAAGGTAAACATGCCAGCTGCTGAAGATCTGATAAATCTCACAACAAACCTTAGACATAACCATACTTGGTTATTAACAAGAGCAAAGCATACAGTGGAGGGAAATGATTTTTCTTTGAACTTTTGTGTCCCACAATACAAGGCAAGATGGAGCAAATTACTATGACGGCTGGGGACAGAGCAAACAATAGGTAGTTTGAAGCTGAGTGACATTGGTTTCTCTAGCCTGGAGAAAAGAAAGTGAAGGGACATCTTACTGCAGACTTCCACTGAAGGAGGACTGAAGAGGAAATGGAGCCAGACTTCTCTCAGCAGTACACAATGAATGGCAAGATATAACAGTTACAAGTTTCTGCAAGAGGAAATCCTAATTGGTTGTAAGAAAATAATATTTTCACTGAGAGTGTTTAAGAACTTTAAGATTTGCAAAATGGCTGTAGAATAACTAATGCTCAGAAATACTCACAACTTCACTCAAGCAAGACAACAAGCTTGACAACAAGACTCAGAGCAACCTGGTCTAACATAGAAGCCAGCACTGCTTTGAACAGCAAGGCATTCTAAATGATCTCCAGGGATCCCTTCCAAGCATTCTTTATTTTTATGATGCTTTGCTGCCAGTTAGCCCTGTCAGTAAAGACCCCTCCCTCTGGCAGCTGCCGCCATTAATATTTATATATAATCTTGCATGAGTTCTCAGCCAGCTACCTTCACCACTGGGCTTCTGAAATCAGTCACCTAGACCACTGATGACTAGAATATGTTGGAACAGACAAATGTAATATCACTCAAATTAGAGGAATTGATGAAAATTACTTGCATCCAGAATTTATTTCAGGGAAATAAATCATGTACATCACTGTAGCCATTCACTGAAAACATCTGTTCAGTAGAAACTAAAAGCAACTAAGATTTCTAACAGTATTAAAAAGAAATAAAGATCATTGAGAGTCTGATACTGAGGCATAGTTCCTCATATGGTCTGACCTGCAACAATTTTACTTATTCTAGTTTCCACAGTGAGGTTTAAGGAATATTATTATTGTCTTATGGAGATAAGCATTTCTAAGAAAAGATTTCTGTATGTAAGGTTTCTGATGTCTTAATGAATTCAGTAAATAATCCCACTCAAATTATGATGGTTCAAATATCAGAACTATGGGTGGTTGACTGTTTTGATAAAGAGATTATTTTTGTTCCAAATACCAGATGGACGTATTCTGCCTTTTCACCACATTTATCTGTAAATGCAGATGAAGAGAAGCTGAAAAATAAATGTCTGCCTTTTGATTGGACACAGTGCTAGAAATGAAGAGAAAATGTTTGCTGAAGAAAGAAGGTGGGCAGAAATCTTTACCTCAAAGTGTAAGTGTATCCAGTATGCTTGGTGTTTTATCAAGAAAGGACAAATGCCACGTCTTTTTAGAGATTTTAATGGTAAAAGTAGTACAATATGCCAGTGAAAGGGTAGGATACCAACAGACACGAGGATTTGTATTGAAAAGTGTACACAAGATGTTCTTTATACTGTTTAAAATTTGGGTACTGAGGAGGTCAGTTTGCATCCCAGTATTTAAGAGGAACTATGTCTGAACTGGGGATTTTAAATTCATTATGCTATGCTTTTCTTTGGCTTCCTCATGTAGTTTCAAACAGTTAAAAGCATGTATGCTTAACAGTATGGATTAAAACTCTTCCCTCTAGGATTAACTTATACATTTCTTTAGTCAAGAACAGCCTTAAACTTTTGATGTGCGAAATCCTTAAACATTCAGTAATTCCGCTAAGAATTAGCTCTTTTTAAAGTATTATGTATATATGGCCAGAGAGAATTTGTCAATTTCTGAATGCCATTCCTTTAGCTGGAATGTCTCCCAAAAGCCTTGTTGGGAAACTTTCCTCAAAAAGACAGCCTATCAAGTTCTACCATGCAAAAGTTCAAAGACTTGTTCTCTCTGAAAACTGAGAGGATAAGCAAGGATTTTTAACCTTCCTTGAATGTTTTCAATCACCTCTAAAGTTAGCCAGCAGCATTTTCAATAGCATAATGCAAATTTTAATCAAGATTCTTTGAAATTTCTCAGAAAAAACAAACAAACAAACAAAAATAAAAATTATGTAGTATTTGGAATCTTCTGACACCAGTTTTTGTGGGTACAGAGCACAAGAACTGCATTTTCTGCAGTCTGTTGCTGCCCTTTCTGTTCTTACAGAAATTGCTGTGGAAGGAGAGAGCCTGGAAAGCACAAAAGGCTGGAAGCTTGGTAGAAATTAGACTGCTCTGAAAGCCACAGATGCCCTGGCTTGAAAAGCACATTTTCATGATATTCATAGCATTTGCATGTTATACATGGCATTCCAGACACTTGGGCTGTGTGACTCACACTGCCTGGGAAATAAATTATTTCCAAAGACAAAAAGAGACAGAAAAATCTCATAGTCTGATGTAATACCGTTGATACAATGGTTAGCCCTGCAATGTTGTTGCATCCTATGAAAATTAGCAGCAAATTCAACTGAATTGTTGGATTAGTTTGATTGCTATTACATAGCACGTCCTACAAGTTTAATTTTGTTTATAAATAAGTATTTCATAATTAAATACTGAGAACCTTCAGAACTGAATTTTTGAGTTTGCCACTTCATTCTGAGTAAGATTTTTTTTTTTTTTAGACAACAAACAAGATAAAAACACATGAAAATTCAATTTCCTGATCACTTCCAGCAAAAGGTGTTTAGAACTGTGTGTCAGGGAGCCACAGTGCCAATTTTGACAACATCCCTTCAAGGCATGGAAGGAAATGGATAGGTGGAAAATCTTAGAGCACAAGTTTAGGAAGCAAGTGCACGAATGTTAGCCATTCTAAATAACTTCATAGAAAATTAAAATTATTTCCTAATATGTGGAAAGATAAATTAAACTATCTATGGAAAGGATATTCTTTACATTTAGGAGCTGTAGCTAGGAGTCATTAACACAAGGCAATGCAATACAGTGAAACTTCTCTCTGCTGGAAGGACTGGAACTTTGATAGGACAAAGAAATGTCAGTTTGTATTTTACACAGTCTGGCACATGACGTGATATATACCTAATTCAGCTTCAAGCTCCAGAATTTGAAGTAGGATAACATTTGAGATCTAAATGCAGATTATCTTCATGCTATCTTTAGGTCCTGTGGATATCCATGCAATAAGGATGTGCCACTTGATTCAGCTTCCTAAACAAAGGTTTCTGGGTTCATTTTAGGTGTTCTACTGCATGTCACCCAGCTGCTGCTCCAGAATGTTGTGGCTGTCCTGTAAGGTCTTGTGTCTCATCTACTAGCCACATGTAAAGGTCTCAGAAAACTTCATATATCTTTTAGGCAGCTGAATTCGAAGCCACAAGGGAGGCTAAGGGACAGCTAGAGCACAAGTACCAGCTTGGGCATTCCAAAGTAACGCAAAGTAGACAACATACAGAAAAATCATGTCTTTTTTAACTGGCAGCTGGAGACCAAGGAAAATGTCTTAGTGAATCATCAGGAGTATTAGATATTATAATAGATAGATTTTAATAGATATTAATAATATTTAATAGATATTAAGCACCTGAATAAATTCCTCGGTAATTATTTAATTTAAGGGTTTATTTAAGATACAGAAACAAAATTTACAAACTCTTTCTTCTTGAAGATTAGTTGATTTTTGAAAAATATGTGCTTAGTACAAAAATCCCCTCCGCAGTATCCTGACAAATATCTGCTAATTTTGTTTATTTTTCACCAAATCTGAAACACATTATTTCCTTAAAATATGTATGAATTCTGGTTTAACATAAGAGAGAAAAGGAAGACTATTTGAGACACGTTTACAGATTCTACATAAATATCAGAGATAATCAGTCTATTTTAAGCTGTGGTCACAGTTTCATACAGTTTAGGAATATTTCCTCAATTAAAGCAGCCATTAATGAGTAAACAACAAGGCATTTGTTGAAGCTTGTTCAGTTTTGATAACATACAAGATTGATTTGGTCCAACAAAATGAAACTGCAGTAAAATTTTTGCTTTCATCATAACACTTTTTTAAAGCAACAATTAATGATGCTAAACTCTTCATTAGAACTGCTTCAAGAATTATTGCTAAGCATATATGGTAACTGTTGGAAGTTCTCTTAATTTATTAATAGAAAATATTTCCTATTTTCCCCTCCATTTTCTAAAGGAGTGAAAAACTCAACATGGCAGTCACCAAGATTTCTACATAAATTATTACCCACAAACTTGGTAAAACAGTCTCACTAGGAACTAATCTGGCAGAATTTATTCCTCTGTATGGTGCAGTTGTCTCTATTAGATCCATGCTTTTCTTACTCAAGATTTTTTCTTGAAAATGTAATGATTAAACTACTGGGAAGATTTCACAACAGCTCCTGAAGACACGGATTGAGGAACAGAGAAAAAAATGTAACATATTGTTCAAAAACACTATATATTGTTGTTCAAAATTAAAACCAAATCACAATGGAAAAGGCAATTAACAAATTATTCTGCTAGATTACAAAAAAGCCATGCTTGATTCCCAGAGTATCATTACATGTATAGTTCTTTATTTTTGGTTTTTTCTCTCTATTCTTTCCACACTGATTGATCACACTAGTAACAGCATAAAATAGTAACTTATTACTGATTTAAAATTGGTATCAATTTTTAATTTACATATTAATTTAGCAAACATTTACTATGTCTGTGGGTGTTTAACAGTGGAATAAATATTACAATATGGAACAACCCAAGAGATTTTTTTGATTGGTTGGCTGCTTTTTTTAATAGTATCTTTAAAATATTTTATATATCATGATTTTTTAAGTCTTAAGTGATCTGTTAATTAAAGAAAGCTAAAGGAATAAAACGTTAGATTTTTGGCAGCTTTTCTTTCTTTTGATGTAGCTGTGAGCCCTACTGAGACAATTACGTCACTTTAAATAGGTATAGCTCCAACAGGCAGCTGAGGGATGCTCACCTGTTGAGTCATGAGGTCCCAGATGGACCTGCTTGCTTTCTAAGCTTCCCATCAGAGGAGAGCCTAGGTACAGATCCATCAATAGTTCCAGACTTGATAGACAGCTTATGACTACAGGATTATGTGATATATGTGTTAGCCACCCATCAGTTAGTGTAAACAGTAGACGATGTATGTTAAGTGAAAGAAAAAAACAAGATTATAAGCAATTAACAATTTGAGAGAGAAAGAGAGAGAGAGAGAGAGAGAGAGGGAGATGAAGTAACAATTGAAATTTGCGTTAGCAGATTTTTTCCTGAGATGCATCTGACAGAGGCACAAAATTCTTACCCAAAATGTATCCCTCCTTGGGGTTGGAGGTCGGGGAGAAGGGAGGGAGATCCAGGCCCATGACTATACATGTATAATTTCATATCTGTCTTCTTGCTAATGTAAACATACATCTTTGAAGAACTATAACTAACTCCTTGAAGACCACATTCCACAGCAAGTGTTCTCAGAATGATTACTAAAAGCAGGACCTATCCTGTTTTTTACGCTTTGCTTTTTATGATCATATGAGCTTCCTATGACAAAATGTAGAGGTAAAATAATCTAAAATTGTATTAAAGTGATGTTATTCAATGAATAACTGAGTGAAACTGGATTGTTGGACTAAAGACTACACAAAATCATTATAACACAATGAGGATAGGTGGTGAGCCCAACACCTAAAAGAAAATCAGTGACTAAATGACACAGTAGATGTTTCATTCATTATTAAAACCAATTAACTCATGAGCAGATCCTCACAAATGGAGCTGTGATGAATGAAAATGAAAAAGAAAAGAGATATTCATTATAAATGACAGTACCAGAAAGCCTAAAAGAACCTGTGAGTTTTATTGCATTTTTTTCATGTTGCAATAAAGAATTTCTTTACTATGTTTCAGATTCTGATGCTAGTTCTCTTAAAATAACTACATCTGAAATTTTACTGTAAGATGTACAATATTTATAGAAACAAACTGTCTGGCTTTTATAACAATAGCAGCTTGCTTGCTTGCTTTTCTTTTTTTTTGATTTGGTTTATGCAGGCATCTCTTTCCGGAGACCTTATGGAGACAGATGACAGCAGATCTGAAGAAATGCAGCCTGGCATCTAACTAAATTGACTGGTGCAACGTAATACTGCTGCTAGTCTGTGAATGTCAGAAGTAGCTATAAGAATGAGGACTAAAATGTGCTTCTGAGAAAGACGAAGTTGGCCAGAACACGTAGAATATTTTGAGAACAAAATTATGTGTAAACTTTGAGGATTCCTGGAAACAGGACACATCCGTTATAGGGTTATAAAATCTTTCTGTAGCTGATGGTGAAAAATGATGACTTTCAAAAACATCAGTTAATTTCATTTCTCATCTACAAGAAGGGTTGCAGGGAGGATCTGGGGAACTACAGGCCTGTCAGTCTGACCTCAGTGCCAGGGAAAGTCATGGAACAGGTAATCTTGAGTGCTATCATGAAGCACATGCAAGAGAACCGGGTGATCAGGCCCAGTCAACACGGGTTCATGAAGGGCAGGTCTTGCCAAACTAACCTGATCGCCTTCTATGACAAAATGACTCGACTGCTGGATGGGGGAAAGGCTGTGGATGTAGTCTTCTTGGACTTCAGTAAAGCCTTTGACACAGTTTCTCACAGCATTCTGCTTCAGAAACTGTCAGCCTCTGGCCTGGACAGGCGCACACTCTCCTGGGTTGAAAACTGGTTGGATGGCCGGGCCCAGAGAGTGGTGGTCAATGGAGTTAACTCCAGCTGGAGGCCAGTCACAAGTGGGGTTCCTCAGGGCTCGGTAGTGGGTCCAGTCCTGTTCAATGTCTTTATCAATGATCTGGATGAAGGCATTGAGTGCACCCTCATCAAGTTTGCAGATGACACTAAGCTGCTAGGAAGTGTTGATCTGCTGGAGGGTAGGGAGGCTCTGCAAAGGGATCTGAACAGGCTGGACCACTGGGCTGAGGCCAATGGCATGAGGTTTAACAAGATCAAATGCCGGGTCCTGCACTTGGGGCACAACAACCCTATGCAGTGCTACAGACTGGGGGAACAGTGGCTGGAGATCTACATGGAGGAGAAGGACCTGGGGGTGCTGGTTGACAGCCGACTGAACATGAGCCAGCAGTGTGCCCAGGTGGCCAAGAAGGCCAACGGCATCTTGGCTTGGATCAGAAAAGGTGTGACCAGCAGGTCCAGGGAGGTGATTCTCCCTCTGTACTCAGCACTGGTGAGACCGCACCTTGAGTACTGTGTTCAGTTCTGGACCCCTCACCACCCCTCACCAAGAAGGATGTTGAGGCTCTGAAGCGTGTCCAGAGAAGAGCAACGAAGCTGGTGAGGGGGCTGGAGAACAAGTCTTATGAGGAGTGGCTGAGAGAGCTGGGGTTGTTTAGCCTGGAGAAGAGGAGGCTGAGGGGAGACCTTATTGCTCTCTACAACGACCTGAAAGGAGGTTGTGGAGAGGAGGGAGCTGGCCTCTTCTCCCAAGTGACAGAGGACAGGACAAGGGGGAGTGGCCTGAAGCTGTGCCAGGGGAGGTTCAGGTTGGATATCAGAAAAAAATTCTTCACAGAAAGAGTCCTCAGGCACTGGCAGAGGCTGCCCAGGGAGGTGGTCGAGTCACCTTCCCTGGAGGTGTTTAAGGAACAGGTTGATGAAGTGCTTAGGGACATGGTATAAGAGAGTGTTAGGAATGGTTGGACTCGATGATCCAGTGGGTCCTTTCCAACCTGTTGATTCTATGATTCTATGATTCATTACCAAGTTTCCCTAAAACCGACATTTTGTTTTGCAAAGAATAATTTTAACTAGCTAAAAGTATGTTACTAAGAAAATGATTGAGGCAAATATTGACAACCTTAAGGATTTAAAAAAAATAGAAATTAATTTGAAAAATCATGAGTTGTTCCTTTATTTTACTTTGACTGTTACTGAATTTTTCATTGCATTTACCATTTTTCCTCAGTGCAATCTAGTCTATTATTATCTAGTAATTTTGTTTCTGAATCAGTAGAAAGATTTTTTCATGCATTTGGATATTCCCTTAATTTGGATATCTATTAAATATCTATTAAATATAATAATATTGAAAGTACAAAACCAAGGAGTTTTTTACAAAAAATAACAGAAGTTTTTCATCACGGATCTGTGATGATGCTATTCCTAGATTCTAATGGAACAATAATATACAACACGTTGCCAAAAGTTAAGATTCCTGACAGCTCATTTATCTCTTACAGAAGCCAATACTGTATAATCCGAAGGGGCTACAGTTGCACATAGACAAAGGTCTCACATTATTTATGAAATGGGTTCACTGTCTGTAGACACCGTGAACTGAAGCAAAACCAAATCCATAAAGTGCATACCTACTTCCCTCGAGTCAGACAGATTAAAATTCAAATAAGAGCCAAGATCTTGAGAAGCAGATTAATTAGAAGAACATGGCTATTAAAACTGATTTCAGATCATACTTTGTATCAGAAAACACAAATTCAAAGGTCAGTAGAAAATCCAGAAGCACAATATACAGTATAAATGAACAATATAAATGAGCTATCTGAAAAAAGAAATCCACTTAATTTAAGTAACTACTACTATTTATAATTTTCAATGAAAAGTGGTGCAGAAAAAAATCACAAAAAATAAATGGAACAAAAGTAGAATAATTGAATTCTGCATTTAGTTTCCATTTTGGGTGCAGATTTTGTTCCACTTATGTGATATTCTGCTGATATTCTGATATGTGATGTCTTCTGCTTCAGTTTCTGGCAATTGCCTCTCATTCTGGAGTTCACAATCATATGAGTATCTGAACTTTTTCCAACTGCTATAGGTTAAGTTACTGGATTTCACATAGAAAAGTGTGGAAAACTGGCAGTCCGGTACTACTAAAGAAGGAGATGGTGGAAGGATGAAGAAAGGATGGAAAAGATATTTCTGATAAACTTATAAGATTTTTCTTTTTTTTCCAAAAATGTTCTCTATTCTCTGGAAATTTTTTCATTGTTACAATGCCTATGAGTAATTCAGTTGTATTTTGAAGTATATTTTTCACTGTTTCAGGGCATCTGAGGTCTAATTTATAGGTTAGGTCAATGCGACTCGGATTTTTTTAGGAGATATTTTTATAATTCATATACATCTGAAAAATTTATTCTTACCACTCATATTTAATTTTGTCACTAATTTTGATGGGCAATCTCAGAATATTAAGTTGAGTTTCACTCCAGCAATCACCCAAAAACTTGACACTTATACGTAAAAATCAAAAAACACACCAAAATACACAACTATTAATGTTTTGTTTGGAAATACATATCCCTTGAAAATCTAGCATCTCTAGTACTCATGCTTACCGAGCAAATTATTTCTGTAAGAAAAACTGTAGACAAAGATGCATCTGGAAGAAAGTTTATATTCCTTGCTTAACTCTGTTATGTCATATATCTTTCCAAATTAATTTTACATTTCAATGCAATATTCAATATTCTTTACAACTCCTCAGTGAATTAACTCTTTTTAGTTTACTATAATAGAACAGGTGGAAGGATTGTTTTTCTTAGCAATCCTGGAATTTGTCCAGTAGGTTGCAACTTCAGGAGGGGATATATTTAGTAGATTTTAAAATTATTAGAATCATAGGATCATAGGATAGTTTGAGTTGGAAGGAACCTTAAAGATCATCTAGTTCCAATCCCCCTGCCATGGGCAGACACATCCCAATAAATCAGGCTGCCCAAGGCCCCATCCAACCTGGCCTTGAACACCTCCAGGGATGGGGCAGCCACAGCTTCCCTGGGCAACATGTGCCAGTGCCTCTCCACTCATAGTAAAGAAATTCCTCATTATGTCTAGTCTAAATCTGCCCCTCTCTAGTTTATACTCATTCCCCCTGGTCCGATCCCCACAAGCCTTTACGAATAGCCCCTCTCCACCTTTTCTGTAATCCCTCTTCAGGTACTGGAAGGTCGCTATAAGACCTCCTCGGAGCCTTCTCTTCTCCAGGCTGAACAGGACCAACTCTCTCAGCCTGTCCTCTTAGGGAAGGTGCTCCAGCCCTCTGATCATCTTTGTAGCCCTCCTCTGGACCTGTTCCAACAGCTCCATGTGCTTCTTACATTGAGGATTCCAGAACTGGACACAATACTCCAGATGAGTTCTTACAAGAGAGGAATAGAGGGGCAGAATCACTTCTCTCGACCTGCTGGCCATGCTTCTTTTAGGATTCAATTCAATTAGGGTTCTTTATAAAACAATAAAAACATCTGTGGACATATCTGTTAAAGCTAGTGTAATCACTACTTCTGATTGCATCTGTCCATTGATGTTTGAAACACCTATTTATGACATGTCATTTCTGCATTGAATACAAATAGATTATTAATGCAGTTATAATTTCACATTTTCCTTTGTAAAAATGTGAGGCTGTAATCTAGTAATATATATCATTCTATTAATATTGATTTACCTCTCCTGGTTTTGTTAGGAATATAATTGAAGAGAATTTTCCTATATTTTAAAGGACAATGGCAACAGCTATATAAAAGTATGAAAAAGACATTAAAAACCTACCTGAGCCATGTTTCTCCTGCAGACACCTATTAAAGTAGTGATGAAGATGGAAGAATGGCTCCTTACATACAAAAACCTCACGATAGTGAGGGGAAAGGATGGAATGCAGTGCGCAAGAGTACATTTCAAGATATTGCAAACAGAAAGATTTGAAAATATTGTATGAATGATGATTAAGTCCAAGATGCATTTCAGGCTTCATCTGAACCCTTACACCCTTCTAGGGTTTAAGGAGCTCTCTAAATGCTGTATATAACACAGTCATAGCTGACAGAAGTCCAAAACAGACATCCACCTGTCCTCCAAAAGCACAGTAGTTCTCTTCAAGATAATTAAATTCTCTCAAAGACAGAAATTACTGGAATTTTAGGAGTATGAAGAGCAGTACTTCCCACTTCCGGATCAGTTTTGGTTGCAAACTAAAACATCAACAGCTGAAAGTGTAATAGACAGCAGATTTATTTTAAAATAGGCCTGTCAAGCGTCCTTTCTTGTACTGCTATTCAGCACAGTTTCCATGATCCTGCAGGATGGAAAGAAATAATAACAAAAAAAAATATTGTTTCATTACCTGGGAAATTCTGAGATAAGCTTTCTGCATTCTAGATTATTTTTAGGTTCTTGTAGTTTTATGTTACAGCTGGAGGGTCTAGTTGATTAATTATCCTGTTGCCATGGACTACAGCAACTGTATTTCTCTCAGTTCAGGGCAATACATTACAGGTCCTGAATAAAATGTAAGCTTTGTGCATCTGTCCTATGGGAAGGCTGATATTACCAAAAAAAAAAAAAAAAAAGGAAAAAAAATCGTGGCTTTCAAAATATAGTCTTCATATCAAATAAAGTATGGCTTTACAGGAGACAGTGTAGATAGAAATACATTTGTATGAAAAAACTTTATCTTACATTAATATTTTGGTAGAAGGCATATATTAATAGGGGTAAAAATGTTATGTTTTTTTCTAAAGAAAATCTTCCTTTTACTACATATGAAAGTTGAGCAATGAAAGAATAGACAAAATATTATCTAGACTCCTTAGAATAGGAGGCAATTAATTTATTTCAAAACATTTTCTACCACTTTTATTAAATAGATGGGTCATTGCTTTTGACATGTAAGAACTAAATCAGATTTTGAAATAAACCATCAGTCTTTCCTCCTTTAATGGCAATATTTATGATCTTTAGAGAACAGGACTAGGTATGATAAATATTAGTATCAAATAATTTGCTGCTGTTCTTCCTACCTTTCTTTAGAACTGATACTGTTAACTTATGAGCTTTTGTGCTGACATCTGATTTCATTTTTATAGGCTCATAAAACTAAACATGGCAGGATTTACTTCTAATGTTTTCTCAAACATCCAAGGACATTTAAACTGGCAAAACAGCTCGGATAGAATATAGTTATTCTTATTGGTGTGTGTTACTAAATAAAATGTTATCGACATGGCTGATTACCCTTCTTCCTAAATGGTATACACCTTTGTTTGATGTTTGGGAGTCATACATCCTTAAAAATATACTGATGTTGACTTGCCTGTAGAATTAATATATAAATAATAAAGATGTTTTACAGATACAGAAACAGCATCCAACTTTTAAGATCACTTATAGTAATAAATACTGTTGAGAAAGTTTCCATAAACTTTATCTGCTTCAACATTGATCTGACTTGCATTTTAATATCTCCAGCTTTTCTCATTCCTGGTTCCTTTACTTATTTTATCCATTTCTCTCTCAGTTTTATGAGTGACTGTTTTTTCAGTAGGCAAAATGAAGCAGGAGAAAATCAATCATTGCTCAACTTATATGATGCCTTGGGTATAACATCACCCTACTGGGAATACTTTACAGATTTAAGCTACACTTGCTTGTACTTTATTTGCAGGAGGAATCAGCTTCCCCATCACAGTTTTTTATTTACTGATTTTAGTTTCCATAAAAAATACTTGTTGTATAAGAGTTCAAAGGCTTCAGTCACATATTACAAACCAAACACAAATGTAATAGCTTCTCTTAAACCCAGAAAGGAAAAAAAAAAATATAAAGCATTCAGTTCTCTGTGCATGTATCCCTGTCTTCAGGATAATCTGGATAGCACATTCACAAGTTTAGCACATTCCAGGTATTTTGGATTGGAGGATAGAAAAATTCTGCAGTTTTAGGGATTGTCCTACCAAAGATCTTTAATGCTTTTTTTTTTGTGATCACTGCTATTGTTGGTCCCTGAGTGATCTAAATGTCATAAGAGTCAGTATCTATAAGCTGATGCACAGACCTATTTGGAGGCTGAAAGAGAAGCCCTGTGAAGCTGCTGTCTTGAAACAGTCACAAGTCCACATCTTCTAATTAACACTCTCAGAAACCTCAATATGAGATAAACTAGAGCAAGCAGTGCTAGATTCCTGTTTCTCTAATTGTACTGGGTTGTTTAGCCTGGAGAAGAGGAGGCTGAGGGGAGACCTTATTGCTCTCTACAGCTACCTGCAAGGAGGGTGTAGAGAGTAGGGAGCTGGCCTTTTCTCCCAAGTGACAGAGGACAGGACAAGGGGGAATGGCCTCAAGTTGTGCCAGGGGAGGTTCAGGCTGGACATCAGGAAAAAAAATTCCACGGAAAGTGGAATTGGTGATTGGGCACTGGAACAGGCTGTTCAGGGAGGTGGTTGAGTCACCTTCTCTGGAGTGTTTAAGGGACTGGTGGATGAGGTGCTGAGGGGCATGGTTTAGGGAGTGTTAGGAATGGTTGGACTCGATGATCCAGTGGGTCCTTTCCAACCTGGTGATTCTATGATTCTATGATTCTAAGACCTTACTTGTGCAACCTTGAAGGTCTGTTAAAACCACGACCACCTTCTCAAAAGGCTTCCAAAGACAAGCCTTTTAAAAGACATTTAAAATATGTCTTCTTTTCAGCATACTGAAAAGAACTCACAGATGAAGCTGCAGAAAATCATATTTGATGAGTAAACATTTCCAGTGCCCTCATCTTCAGATTACAGAAGAAACTGAAAAATTAGGTAGGCTATACCACTGTGCTTTTCTTATAACCACTATAGCAGTTAAACACCGTATCTGGAGAAATCAACAATCATTATAAGCATTGGCACTATTATATCCTTGAGATTAAAAATTTCAGAAGCTGATATTGGGACTTTCTAGTAAAGCAAGATTGTCAGTGATCACCTGCCTAACAGATAGAAATTGAATCAATTTGTAGACTATGCAGTAATGTGCTCCAGGAAGGAAGAAGTAATATTTTTATCCGCAGGGTTTATTCACAAGGTACTAATTAAATGGTAAAACAACTGAACTTTTGTATGTCATAAGTGATTTTCAGAAATTTCTATTTCAATTTCTGTATTGTTAGAGCAAGTCTGTAGGAGGGCCACAAAGATGATCAGAAGGCTGGGGTAACTCCTATAAGAGGATAGGCTGAAAGAGTTGGGGTTGTTTAGCCTAGAGAAGAGAAGGCTCCAGGGAAATCTTATAGCCGCCGTCCAGTACTTCAAGGGGGCCTACAGGAAAAATGGGGAGGGACTTTTTATCAGGGAGTGCAGTGATAGGATGAAGGGTAAAGTTTTTTAAGCTGAAAGAGGGAAGATTTAGATTAGATATTAGGAAGAATTTTTTACTGTGAGGGTGGTGAGGGACTGGAACAGGTTGCCCAGAGAACTTGTGGATGCCCCATTCCTGAGTATCCACAAGAGCCAGGCTGGACAAAGCTTTGAGTAATCTGATCTAGTAGAAGGTGTCCCTGTCCATTGCAGGGAGCGTGGAACTATGTGATCTTTAAATTCCCTTCCGAGCCAAACCATTCTATGATTCTATGATATTGCTTCTCAAAATCCTTACCTTCATCTACCATGACACCTTTACATTGGAGGACAGTGAAAGAGGCAGCAATATGCTTTTAAAAGATACATAGCTGATGGAACAGTAATTCCCAACTCAGGGAAATGTGCAGGCATCGTACTCCCATTGCAGCAAAGCAGTAGTAGAGAGGAAAAGGAAGTGATACAGATAAACTTGGTAAGCATCCAAAGTTTCCATGCAAGATTTATTGAGTTTGGATGAATAGCACAGTCCTACTGCTCTTCCTGTCAGCTTCTCTGCCACTCTTAATCCAAGGCACACCTGAAGCCACCTCTGCTAATAAAACTCTCACGTATTCACTAATGAGGTATCTGTAATTTATTCAGAGTAACGAGGCCTAATGATTGTGATAATATACTGTTTAGCAAAAGCCAAAATTCCAGATGAACATTTTTTCTTTAGAACAAGAGTGAAAATATGTCTGTAGTTCATGAAACTGGACAGATAGGTGTGATTGTGAAAAGGAACAATAAATAAATAATAAACTTGTTATTTCAATACTTGTGGTAGTCTGTGTCAGTGAGTCATGTAGTTTAGCAAATTTCAATCAAAGTTAAAAAAGACTTTTGTGTGAGGATTTTGTAATAAAATATATATCAGCCAACAGTAAAATGTAACATAGTAGAAGCAGGATATTGAATTGATTTATTATATTCAAGATTAATTTGGTTACAGTATTAGTTTTAAGGCTAGACAGTTAGTTGTCTTAGTGCTGTAATAGAATTGTCTCCTCAGGAATGTATTGATATTCAACTATCATCACAGTTTTTGATCATGAATAAAATTCCTTTATTCTTCTGCTTTTCTTTTTTCAGATGTCAGCCTCCACTATGAAGTATTCTCATTTATTTCAAAATATGATATACACATGTATAGTTATATGTATATACAATGTAATTGCCAGAGAGTATAATATAGGTATTTTTCATGTTTATTGGCTAAAAAAACCCCAGCAATTATAATTTAAAAAACAAGGAAAGTAAATCCTGTTTAAATAAAACTAAATTTATGTATTCCTATATCTGTTCCAGTCTCCATGATTTACCAAAACTTCCTTAAATTAACTACAATAGTTTGGAGACTACAAAGTTATTATTTTTTATCATCGCCTTCAGCTCCCCTGAATATAAATTTTTCCGGAACTGACTTCTCAGATCATTTCAAATTTCAAATGGATTTTCTTTTCTTTGTTGTATCTATACAGACTAATGGTTTAAATAATGTTAAAGTTATTGAAGATAAAATAAAAGTTCAGTTAGAATTAAACTTTAATGAATTAAAACCCCCATAACAGGGCCCTTGAGGTGATATTTACCTTAACACCAAATGAACAGTTCTACTGGACTAAGTGGAATATGAATTTATATTGCTGAGACTATTAATTAATATTTTACTAGAAGTGTATGAATCTGGCATACTTTCAGCTTACTATTACCAAGAAAGAAGGCAGATAACAAGATCCCTGGACTGAGGTTTAGCTAACTGAACAGACCATGAGAAACTACTGAGTATAACAGGAAAAACTGTTGGACTTAACAAATAACCAGTAAATGTTGTAACAACTGTCCCTGCCAGACCAGAGGCTCCTACACATATGCAGCTTTAGATGGTGGGTGCAGCCCTGCAAATCCCAGACTGCAGGGAGTGCCTGAGGCCTTTCCTTAATGACCATTGTTTCTTAAAGAGAAATAAAATGTTAGAATATAACTACTCACAACTTACAGACATATTATACTGCTTTCTGAGAGTTAAAAAAATACAAAGATTAATTTGGGCATTCCTTAGCTTTAAAATAGATAGCTTTTCTGCATCTTGGAGCAGAAAGTCATAATTCTAAAAGCTTGTTGTTTTCTGACAGTGACTAATTTGGGCAATCATCTAGCTGTCCTTAAAGTAGACTTGGTTTAGGAGAATAAGGTCGACTCAAAATGGCAATTTTTCTGTTAATCTATCAATGCCATATATTCTAAACAATGCTGAAAGTTATGACAAACTAGATCAAGGGTATGTATGTACAGTGAGAGGCAGTAGATCTGGCCTGAGCCTAGAATTTTATAGAAAAATATATAGATGTATAACTGTCTACCAAGAAGGAAAACTATTACTTAACTCTACACAGCAACAGGTTTTAATATTCTAAATGAGCTATCTATATAATTTCCTGTATATGTTTTATATTAATCTCATTTTCTAACACAATTTGAAAGGATTGAAGATTTTTTTTCCTTATTTAATTCTATTTCTAAAAAATAAGCATGTCTATAAGCATGTGTCTGTGTATGGAAATAAATTACCTTAAAAGTGTAGAATTTCTTCATTGTCTCCGTTGTTTCGGTGTTAGATGAACAGTCTTCCACAAATAATGCCAAAATTAAATACCTAGAATTTTTTGTGCCATGAGCTACCCACTGTGGTCAGAATCTGGACTATTATGTTTTAGTCATTTGTCTTTCTATGAAAGGCTGTATTAATGATGGAAGGTGAAAATAATTTTGTCTTTTATCTTGCCTATAGTTTCATTCTGAGCTAGACAATGACATATTATTGAGATGAAAATCAATGACCATCTGTCCTTTTTTTTAGAAGTGATATAATTTTAAGTTTTGTAAATAATGGTTTAGTAATTCATTACATAACAAACTTTTGAAGTTGGTCCATTAGTGTACCTTCTGTTACGGTTATAGAAGCCCGGCATACATAACAAGTCAAGTAACAGAAAATATCCTGTGTTGCATCAACACTCATGAGAACTATGATGATTGAGCATTTATTTAGCATATCCATTGTAAATCATGTTATCCAGCTTGTATTTTCTCAGCTGTTTCATAGACAATTTAGATCAAACTTGGTACAAAAATATAACACTCGGTCCCTTTGTCTTCTCCTTTTCTCTTGCAGCAGCCAAAATAGACAAAATGTGTTTTTTATAAAAAATTATTTCTCTATATATATTTTCTTTGCAATCCTCCTGAGGAAGACTTAGCTGGATATGAAAAGAGTATATATATATTGCTCTACCTGAAGTTAATGTAGTCATTTAAGTGATATGAAACATAGTAAGAAACTTTTGGATTACTACATATATATAATGTAAATATGTAATTTAAAACTTTACTACTTAAGTACAGTTGCATTTTTATATCTCATTATCGAAAATCCAATCTTCAGTATGATAAATTTGTAACAAATCAAAGTTTTACTTATATTGTATGTTTATTATAATCCATGGGATTTTACATTAGCTAATTAGAGATGATTCTACAATTGCAGTTTTATTTCACATAAAAAATTCAATGCAAGAAACACAGTCCTTCTGGAAAGGCTTTTTTGTGACTTTAAAAATAAAGGAGGAATAAGGTGCTGGGAAATGTCAAATTAAGAAAGACAGCTATTACTCTCACATAAGACTGAAAGTGGCTGTGGTAGATGTAGTGATGAACTTTAGGGCATTGGGGCGACACGTTGAAGGATCAAGAGCACAAGTGGTATTTTCCTCAGTCCTGTCCGTGGCAGGGAAGAATGTTGAAAGGAACAGAAAAACTCACCTGATTAACACATGGCTCAGAGGCTTCTGCCATGGATGGAATTTTGGGATTTTTGGCCACAGGGAGATTGACATGGCACCGGCTCTGTGGCTCTGTTAGCAACAATGGAGTTCAGCTATCTCAAAGGGGGGAAAGGATTCCTGCTCATGAGTTGGTAATGCTCATTGAGAAGATGTCGAAAGAATCCAGAACTGAGTCACTAGCAGTTCTATAACTTGCAGTTTCTTAGGTGCAACCTGCAACTAGTTTGGTGGAACAACTGAAGTCAGAATAAGATAATTTCACAAAGGAGGACTTAGTGAGGTCAGGACTCTCTCTTACAAACTTTTCACTCTGTGCTATATTACAGTCAATTCAAAATGAGCCAAGCGGATACTTCACACACAATCCCAGATATGCTTCTAATTAAGATTTTTTAGAACAAGAGACTGAAAGATGTTTTCTGACACCAGCTTGCAAAATTACCTCATAGTAGAAATAATGTGATAATAATTCCTAAGTTATCTCTATAGTTATTGAATTCACCAAAAATTAGATATTAGTATGTTATAAACTCCCTATATTTGGACTGAATTTTCATGCAATACTCAGTATCAGCTGATTTTCAGAAATTATTTTTCTATTTCTTCCATGTCTGATATAAAGTGCTGGAAAAAATGAATAGATAAAAAAATGTGAATTAAATTGTGCAATTTTGTTGACTAGTAAGCTGGCAGTGTTGTTGGCTCGTACACCATTTCAAGAGCCTACTGAGACAGTGTTTACACAGCACTATTGTGAAATTCAGCTTCAGAAGAAGACAGAAAAATCAATTCATACTCAACACTTCAGTTAATAAATTCCAAGCCTTACCTCTCTTGAAATGTCAAGGAGTAAAAATTAAATTTCATGTAAAAAAATATGCAGAGGAGGAAAGAAAAGTATATCCTGATACTAATTTTTCTGACTCTTACAGGCATTCCTTTTATGATGCATTGAGCCACTAAGGCACATGTAAAAATTGTATGTGGTGGTAAATGGTGCATCTTTAGTAGTGTTAGTGAGATAAATTTTATTTAGTAGCGTTGCTATAAGGGAACTTGTCGTGTCCAACAATGTTAGGTGAAATTACTTGAATTAAGAAAACTGGGCTGCAACTGACCTGCATCTGCATCACGTATAAGTGAAAACTCTTTCTGCAGGGTTTTTTTTATGTGATTGTTTTTGAGTTTCGGGTTTGAGTTTTATCTGTGATGACAACAAAAAGTCTTTCTACAAGTTCATTAACAGGAAAAGGAGGACGAGGGAGAATATCCAGTCTCTAGTGGATGCAGAAGGAATAACAGTGACAGGGGATAAGGACAAGGCTGAGGTACTTAATGCCTTCTTCGCTTCAGTCTTTAATAGCAAAGGAAGTTGTTCCTTCTGTTTACAAATCCAAGAGTTAGAGGGGCAGATTGAGGCTCCCGTGATCCAAGAGGAGGCGGTTAGAGACTTGCTTGCCCAGCTAGACGCCCACAAGTCTATGGGGCCGGATGGGATCCACCCAAGAGTATTGAAGGAACTGGCGGATGTCCTTTCCAAACCCCTATCCATCATCTTCCAGAGGTCCTGGCTGACTGGGGAAGTTCCACTAGACTGGAGGCTGGCTGATGTTGTGCCCATATACAAAAAGGGTTGCAGAGAGGATCCGGGGAACTACAGGCCTGTCAGTCTGACCTCAGTGCCAAAGAAAGTCATGGAACAGGTAATCTTGAGTGCTATCATGAAGCACACGCAAGAGAACCGGGTGATCAGGCCCAGTCAACATGGGTTTACAAAAGGCAGATCTTGCCAAACTAACCTGATCACCTTCTATGACAAAATCACTCAACTACTGGATGGGGGAAAGGCTGTGGATGTAGTCTTCTTGGACTTCAGTAAAGCCTTTGACACAGTTTCTCACAGCATTCTGTTGCAGAAACTGTCAGCCTCTGGCCTGGACAGGCGCACACTCTCCTGGGGTGAAAACTGGTTGGATGGCCGGGCCCAGAGAGTGGTGGTCAATGGAGTTAACTCCAGCTGGAGGCCAGTCACAAGTGGAGTTCCTCAGGGCTCGGTAGTGGGTCCAGCTCTGTTCAATGTCTTTATCAATGACCTGGATGAAGGCATCGAGTGCACCCTTAGCAAGTTTGCAGATGACACTAAGCTGGGAGGAAGTGTCGACCTGCTGGAGGGTAGGGAGGCTCTGCAAAGGGATCTGAACAGGCTGGACTGCTGGGCTGAGACCAATGAGATGAGGTTTAACAAGGCCAAATGCCGGGTCCTGCACTTGGGGCACAACAACCCTATGCAGCACTACAGACTGGGGGAAGAATGGCTGGAGAGCTGCACAGAAGAAGCTGCTGAGAAGGACCTGGGGGTGCTGGTTGACAGCCGACTGAACATGAGCCAGCAGTGTGCCCAGGTGGCCAAGAAGGCCAACGGCATCTTGGCTTGGATCAGAAACAGTGTGACCAGCAGGTCCAGGGAGGTTATTCTCCCTCTGTACTCAGCACTGGTGAGACCGCATCTCGAGTACTGTGTTCAGTTCTGGGCCCCTCACCACAAGAAGGATGTTGAGGCTCTGGAGCGTGTCCAGAGAAGAGCAACAAAGCTGGTGAGGGGGCTGGAGAACAAGTGTTATGAGGAGCGGCTGAGAGAGCTGGGGTTGTTTAGCCTGGAGAAGAGGAGGCTGAGGGGAGACCTTATTACTCTCTACAACTACCTGAAAGGAGGTTGTGGAGAGGAGGGAGCTGGCCTTTTCTCCCGAGTGACAGGGGACAGGACAAGAGGGAATGGCCTGAAGCTCCGTCAGGGGAGGTTCAGGTTGGATATCAGAAAAAAATTCTTCACAGTAAGAGTCATTGGGTACTGGAACAGGCTGCCCAGAGAGGTGGTCGAGTCGCCTTCCCTGGAGGTGTTTAAGAAACGGGTGGATGAAGTACTTAGGGACATGGTTTAGGGAGTGTTAGGAATGGTTGGACTCGATGATCCAATGGGTCCTTTCCAACCTTGTGATTCTGTGATTCTGTGATTCTGTGTGCTTTGGGGAGGTGGGGGCAGGGGCTTATAGGAAAGCGCACACTTTTGTGGAAATATTTTCTGATTTTCTCTTGTAGATCTTAAACTAGCAAGTTACTCAAAGCTCCTGATGAGAGCCATGGTGCATAGTTTAGGTATTTGTTTAATCTAATTTTGATTAACATGGGTTCTCAGTTCTGTTTTCATAAAATAAACACTTGTAAATCCTATTCAGTCAGTGAAGAGAACTAAAATCTATACCAATAGAGATGATCTAGTCCATCTGATTTAGCCTGCTCCCTCTCTCTCCACTGATTGCTCTGAGCCTTTGTTGTAAGGTATGTAAGTTCATGTATACTTCTTTCTCCAACCATTTTGTTAATTACTTTAATTATTTGTATTATAACAATAATACTTGAATTATGTAACAGATTTATGATAATTTCAATTTAATTACAGTTTCACATTAATATCTATGTAGTTTATATAGCTCACTAGAGAATTTTCATAGTGTTGTATTTTCTTGGAAATGAATTATATTATGTAAATGTCTTCTTATCCAAATTAATTGCCCATTCTTGTTTGATGTGGAGGGTAATTATATGGTGTTAAATTAATTTAAATAAAATCAAATATCAATTTTTCCTCACATCCATCTGCATATCTACCTAATTAAAATGTCATGTAATGTTGCTGGAGGATAAAAAAGAAATAGCCTGTTTCACTGTACTGGCATTTTAAGTAAATATTAATATCAGATGGTGCATTCAATAACAACAGAATTATCATCTTCTATACTGTGTTACAGAAAGTCTTTCATTAACAGCGTAAGGAATGGAGTTCTGAAAGGGCTATGGAAACCTATAATCTGTTCAAAGGTTCTTTACCACTAATTAATTCATCAGGTAATTCATGACCATGCTTGTGTTTACTGGGGAATTAAAATATGTTCCTTACCTCTTTCTAGCTACCTTTTCATACTTACTGATCCTAATAAGGACAAATATAAACTCAGTGCTTGTAATGAATATTAAACGTGAAACTGATGCAGAACCTTTCCTCTCTTGATATTCTAAGAGTTACATGTTATGAAAGTTACATGTTATAACTTATCTTGGGCATCTTTCTGTTGAGAAGTATCTAATACTTTTATGGAGGGAAGGAGATGGAAAAAACAGCAAATGTCAATGGATAAAAATTATAGCAAAACATGTTTTGCTCAAGCTGTGCATTATACTTAATTTCACTACAGCTTACTTAACATGTTGAGATACAAGACTCAAAAATAAAAAAGTTATTTTGAATTGGGATATTAAATTATCCCATCCTGGAAAAAGAAAAAGTTTCCAGTTTGTACAAAAATAAATAAAGAATCCATTCTTTCACAGAAGCTCACGTAAGCAGAAAGCTAAATTCTGTCATGTTATAACCCTACTGATTTCTATTATTTCTGTCTTATTAAAAGAGAAACAAATTTCCTCTAGAGGACTTCCCAGAAGGTAATACACCTTCTTCTCCAAAAGAAGTAAACTTATAGAAGTATTTATTTAAAATGTAGCAATAAATTATTTTTTCAATGTCAAAATTATCTTACAGGCACGTTTTCAGTTTTAAGCCTGAAAGTAAAGTAATTTCCCTGGTAGCTGTTTCTAATACAGAAAAGGCATACCTTATTGCCAAGCTTAGCCTTTCGAAATAAAATTCCCTAACTTTCAACTGATTTCTCATTCAACTAAATACTGCTTCACTTCAAGGGACAATTTTTCAATGAACAAAATGCCGTTAAGGAAGATGACCAAGCTAATGGACTCTATTTAGTGATGCTTGTACTAATATTCCAGGCTAAAGACAGTACTAATAATGAGGCAGTACAAAATAAGGACTACAGAATGATTTGAAGTGAAGCTAATGACCGTGGGTTATGTAAAATCTCTGGGTCTATTTTCTGCACTCTCAAACAATGCATATTTGCCTTTGCATGTCTGCAGAACATGCACAAGAGGCATGTACCAGCTGAGAAACCCAATAGAGTTTTAACAGCAATTTTCCACAACTCTGTATGTTTCCAAGCATTACCAATGTCATGAACACCACAGGTTTTACTTTTCTCACCAGTGTGGCCAGTCATGCTTGGAATCTGGCCCTAACTGGGCACCTGAAAATATTACATAAATATTCTTAATAAAAGTATAAGAGTGTGGTTTTCTCCTAGGTCTGCTTCTCTTCCTTCTTTTTTCATTAATAATTTGAAAGAAGTTAGTGACAGTAAAAGGGCTACCACCTATTTTATAGCAGTTTTCAAAAATTATGAAGAAAAGTTTGCTCTCAAAGTGATAAATTATGGAACCAGATCTCTTTAGACTCCTTTGACAGATGAGAACCTTTCACTGTAAGAGAGGCAGAGTGACTTCTTTGGGCTTATCAAGCAGTTAAGTTCCAGAACTTGAATTAAAAACTTAAACCATTCACTTGACAGTCCAGTACACTGATTTTAAGGTTTTACAGAAGCATTGCCAATACATGTCATGAACAACAGCCCCTAAGCTCGAATTCATCTGATGTTCACTAAGGTACAGAAAAACATTTAAGACTATAGTTAATATTCAGATTGTTCAAGTTTGATAGTATAGTATAGTACAGTACAGTATTACTTATATCCTTAATTGCTCTGGTTGTCTAGCATCTGTACTATGCATTATTTTCATATTTTAGTATACTTTAATTGTAGAGTTAGGAGTTTTACAAGAGTAAAGATCATTATTTTTAAAGAACATATAAATAGATGGATACATGTCTGCAGTGAAACCTAGGTTTTAGCAATTTTCAGAAGTCTGTTTCAGTTAGACACACAGACATAAAGAGCATCCTATCTTCTTTTCTTGCTAGATATCTCTAAGGAAATAATTAGAGGAGGTTGAAGTTGTTGTGTTGCAAGTGCAGGACTCAGGACATTGCTTTGTTGAACCTCATACCATTAGTTGCAGTCCATTGCTCCAGCCTGTTTAGATCCCTTGGAAGAACCTCCCTACCCTCAGTGTAGTTCAGAGTCATCTGTAAACTTACTAAGAGTACACTCAATGCCTCACCCAGGTCATTGGTAAAGATACTGAACAGAACTGAACCCAGCACTGAGCCTTGGGGAACACCACTTGTGACTGGCCTCCAACTGGATTTAACTCCATTTACCACCACTCTTTGGGCTCTGCCATGCAGCCTGTTTCTGACCCAGCAGAGGGTATGCCTGTCCAGGCCAGTTGTAGCCAATTTCTCAAGCAGAATACAGTGAGAAATGGTGTCAAAGGCTTTACTAAAGTCCAAGTACACTACACCCACAGCATTTTCCTACCCCCTTTCAGTTTAAAACCATTGCCTCTTGTCCTGATGCTACAGCCCTGATAAAAAGTTTTTCTCCCTCTTTCTCATAAGTCTTCTTTCTATATTCAAACACTACAATAAGGTAGTAGGTCTCCCTGGAAGCTTCCCCTCACACCACTGAACAACCCTAAACCTCAGCCTTTCTTTATAGTACAAATGTTTCAGAACCTTTTTTATGTGGTCCTTCTCTGGACCTGTCTTTTCTGTCCTGCTAAGAGGTCCATGTCTTGCTTGTACTGGGACCCCAGAGCCAGACTTAGTACTGCAGGAGAATCTCAAAAGAGAGGAGCAGAGGCAGAAAATCACTTCTTTTGAACTGCTGGCTGCACTTCTTTTGGTACAGCACAGGATATGATTGGCTTTATGAGCTACAAGTACATATTGCTGGCTCATGTCCAATTTTTCATCCACTAGAATCCCCACATCCTTCTCCACAGGGCTGCTCTCAATGCAGCAAGTATTGTAGTTCTGTAATTCTGATGTGCAATACTGCTTTGAACTTAGACATAAATGCTACAGCCATATATCACTATATTTGCCCTATAATTTGGTATTTGTGTGCTTGTTGCAATAGCAACTCTATTAACGGTAACCAATACCATTAAAACATTAAAGAATATATGCAATTGTAATTAATAGAAATACCTTAGTACTAACTCCTATCTTGCATTTTAATAATTTAGGGCTATAATTTGTTCTTTTCTGAAGCTTAATAAGGTTTGTTTTTAAGGACAAAAGCTACATTATGCTTTTCAGAAGTTATGTCTATTCCGTTAAATAAATGAAAACTATAGAGGTTAATAAAAGTTAATATCAGAAATTTGTTGTTGTTGTGTAGACGGTATCTGTCTCTTTTCTACTTGTTTCCCCCAAGCATCTTAAAACTATCAAGCAGAGTTAACACTTGCATCCTAGTATGTGAGATTCAGCCCATATTAAAGAAGAGATGACATATTTTGTTTGGAACATCAAATTACACCTTTGTGGTGCTGCTAATCCGTAGGATTAATTATAAAGTGAATCTTACTAGAAAAAATGAACAGAAGCAGAAATTTACTTAAAATATTTTAAACTTTGCAGACTTGATAGGTCCTTGGCTACACAGCAGTTTCACTTCGACAAAGAAGGTTGATCATAGCAATTTGTCTCTCTGGGAGATGAAATCTGGAAATGACTCTTTATGAAGCCTGCGAGCACCATCCCCCACATCAGCTAGAAAGGACAGCATAATCCCTCTAAGGTCTAAAGCACACAGGTTAAGCAGTGATCAAATACTCCAACACTGAGAGTGAAGAAGTAAGCTAGGTTAGTTCTCATTAGAATGCTTGAAATAGAGTACAGACTTATCCATTTTCAGTTAAATCTAAAGAATATTAAACCTTTTGTGTAAGGAGCATGAATCCCTTTGCCTAATTCTTCAGGGACCGGAGAAGTTTTGTACAAATTCTGAGACAGTATATTAACAAGAATGAGACATAATAAGCCACTTAATTGATGCAAGTTTTCCTGTTTTGTGAACAATTGAGGGGTTTTGTGGATAGCGTTTTACATGCAATAACTTATGTCCACTGGGGGTTTTCAAGTGAAAACACAACTGAAAATGAAATCTCCCAATGAAATATAAAACCTGAAAGAAGTAGAAGGCTGCATAATCAAAAGCACTATGCAATAGCTGAAAACAAGGCATCTATGCCACGTTTCTGCCACAAGCCAAGCCTACAGGGAATTTTGAATGACTTTTATACTTATGGCTACAGACCTCCAAACTAAACAAAATGCTAACTACTAGCCAGATATGCCCAAAATCAATAGTCTGCTTCACAGAATCATAGACAATATCACTAACTGCATCTTGGCAGGCAGATCTAACCTTCAGTAGATAATGAGCCCAAGTCTTCAGGATATATAAGAAGAAATCAAGTCCCCACGCTCACTCCAGTACACTCTCAGGATGAGTCGATTTTCCTGGTCTTTCCTCTTGGCTGAGTGGCAGCAAAGTGGGATAATGTCTCAGTTCAGAGCTGACTTCCAAGATGCTTTTCTGTCCTTTACCTTAACCTTCAACCTTCTACAGGTTAAACTTGACCTTTTACAGACAGGTGATAATACAAAATGGAGTGAGAGCACCACAAGTTTCAGAGCTTTTACTTCAAGCCTGCAAACAACTATACCATAACCTTTACCTTTCAATTAGGTAAAACTCAGATCTCATGAAAGGAAGTACACCTAAGTAGTATCCTTTTATAGTGGATCTGTAGGAATCAGAGAACCTCTGAGTAGTGCTAACTGGCTAAGGAACATAGCTGTCAAACTCATGTTTGACAGGTCCTATATTCACAGAATCACAGAATTTTTTAGGTTTGAAAATATCTTTAAGATATCAACTCCAACCGTAAACCTAAATGCCCTATGTACATGTCTTTTAATCTCCAGGGATAGTGACTCAACCACTTCCCTGGGCATCCTGTTCAATTCTTGACAGCCGTTTTAGTGAAGTAATGTTACCTAAACTCTAGTTTAAACCTCCTCTGGCACAACCTGAGGCCATTTCCTTCTATGCTACTACTTGTTACTTGGAAGAACAGACCAAAATTCCTAGATCAACACAGTACACTTGAAAATCTCATTTCATGTATTTGTTTCTTTGTTTGTGTTAGGAAATACGTTATCATAAAGACTAACAAAACAGCACTAGGAGGATAGATTAGCATTCCAACAGTGTCTTCAAAACATTAAGAGTTTTAAGTGCTGGACTATCTATTCAAATTCAAATTGATTTCTAAAATATATTAATTGGGAGAAGAGAAAGTTTATTGAGCAGTTTCAGCAAAAATGAACTCTCTTCCTACTGATTATACCTCTTGACATTTATTCTTTAAATTGCAGTGCTGAATCTTCAATACTCTGGGAATGAATGCTGAAGTATCGGTAAAACTGAAACTGTGTGAAATTCAACATGAGTCCAAGCAGCTGAGAATGCGTGTTTTTTAGTGTTCTGATGATTCATACCAATAAGACAAGATAAAAGAGAGTACTCTAAGAGCTGTCACTTGTTTGTCAAGCTTGTTTGCCACTTGTGTGACAAACCACCAGATGCTACATGTAGTCTTCCTCAATTTCTCTTCACAGTGTTTAAGAACAATTTTTACTTTCAAAAAATCTCTCTGTTTCTGGATGTATATGCAAGGTTCCGTGTAGCATTGAAATACTTGAAATAGCTGATACTTAGAGAAGACCTAAACTTATTGCCATTTGTTTTTCTGTGGAGATTTTGGGATTCTTAGACTTACTGGTTCTTGTTCACAACCACAATGCAGACATCAGAAGAGAGTTCTGGGTTCAGAAGAAGCCAAAATCATACTCTTATGAATAGCATAGCACATGGTTATTTACATTTCTGAACACTGTAGTGCGGAGTTATTACAATAAATTTAGCTCTTAGCTAAATCTTTAATTTCATCATTATTTGGAGCTCAGCAGCTTATTTATGATTTGAGATCTAATAATAATAATGAAGAACTTTTAGTTTGTTTTTAAATGCTAATACTAGAGCTTTGAAAATTTCCAAATTTCATCAAAATATTACAAACCTGAATATTAGGTAGTTCTCTGTATTTAAAAAGACAGGGTCAGAAGAAAAAAACATGATTTTCTGCACACTAATATGGCTGTTTCATGAGTGCCAATAGAAAATTCTTCCTTGGTTTCATTAGCAATGACTATATTTCAGTTCAAAAAAGAGATTTTTGTCTCCAAATAGATTATTTGGATATAATACTCTATACTCTACTAACCACTAATAATCTAATATTCTACTCTCCACTGCTGTTGTTTCATACAGGCAACAATGATAAAGCTAGGAGTAGACTGAGGGGTACCAAGTAAGGTTACAGAGCCCTGAGAGCAGTGGTAAGGGACTGTGAGGCATAGGTAGGTTTTTCATCAATCTTCCTGGCCAAAGAGATAGAGTTTTAAAAGGTCAATTCAGTCTGGCATATGAACAAATGGTTACAGGACTGGTGCCACAGGCATGTGTCTACTTAGACCATGGGACTTGCTTTCACAAACCTGTTCTACTGATGGCTGATGGGGTCGGTCTGTTGGAGAAGGAGAAGAGCATAGGTCATATGCTCTTCTTTGGCCATAGGTTTGCCAACCTGGTAAAAAGTCCTTTAAACTACAGATGATAGGAGAGGGAAACCTCAATCCATCCCACTCCTACTAATTTGATGTAATGTCAGCAACAGATGCCCAGAACCTGAAGATGGATCACAGATCAGCAGGAGAGCACCTGAAGAACATCACTAAGTTTTTCCAGCCAGTAAGTCAGCTTCACTGGGGGCCCCATTTAAGTATCTCTATGCAAACACACATAAAATGGGGAATAAACAAGAGGAGTTAGAGAGATGTGCACACCTGCAGGGCTATGATCTCATTGGCATCACAGATAGGTGATAGGATGGATCCCATGACTGGAATGCTAGAATGGAGGGATGGAGGTATCACCCTCTATGTCAATGACCACCTGGAGTGCATAGAGCTCCTTCTGTGGATATGCGAGGAGCCCACAATGAGGATTAAAGGGAGGGTAGGGACAGGTGTCATTATAGTGGGGGTCTGCTACAGGCCACTGGACCAGGAGGTCCACTTGCTGGTCCACTACCAGCAAGGCTCAGCCTTACAAGGCTAGCTACCAAATTGGTTTAGCCTCTAAGGAGTTGGTCAGAGGGTGATAGGGTCCCATGTTAGACAGTAGAGATGATGCAGTTACAGTACTCAGGACCATGTCCACTTACTATTTCATTTACCAACATTTCATTTTCAACAGGATCTACCCCTCTATTTAGTGTGCTAACTGCATGGTTATTTCAGCAATACAGTGCCTGACAAAAGACACTTTCCTTGTACAAGACAGAAATGAATGCCCTGTCATATTTTTCTTGAAAAGACAGTAGGTAAGTTGCCAGCACTTGAAACAGAAAATGTCTCATTTCCATGGGGACTAGAAAATAAATGAAGCCATGTAATGACAGCCACAGCACCACCACCTGCTCCAGGCATTAATTTCCTGGACAGCCCATTGTTCCCTGTTTACATGTGAGATGTTTCACTGTTACGCATGATATTGACCAGCCTAACCTATGTCCACACAAGATAAAAACTATTGGAGGCATCTAGGTCATTCCTAGGAGGTATGCTTACTGCAGGGACACAGGCAGTTTAGTACTCATCTCCTTGCTCTTTCCTACTGCTAGGCCCTAATCACATATCAAGTTCTGTCTGTGCTACAGGTTGGCCCACCTACACGTTGGCTCTTTCCACTTAGTCTTTCTCCTATGTGATACACACTTGCTCAGGAGGAAGCTACAAACACAGCTGACATTTCCTTGGGAGGATGCTTGACAGAGAAACAAGGCGCAAGTGATACATGGAAATAATTATACATTAAATATAAATGTAGGATAAATAAATAAATGTTAATATCAATAATAATAATAATTCACAAGTAATGTACAGTACAGTTACTCATCACTTGTGGATATCAATACCTAGCACATTTTTAAGCAGTGACCCCTGAGCAGTGAGCCCTGGCCCTAGACCAACTTTCAGTTAATATTCTGAGCACGATTTTATTTAGTATTGAATATCTCTTTGGCCAGTTTGGGGTCAGTTGACTGGCTATGCTCCTTCCCAACTTCTTGTACACTTCGGAACAACCAAAAAAACAATTATCAACTATATTCTTATACTAAATCCAAAACACAACAGCTACTGGGAAGAAAATTAACTCTATCCCAGGCAAACTAAGACAGAAGCAATCACAAACCAAACTTTTTTTTCAAAATCCTAGCAGTTTAAAATGAAAAGAAGGCAAGATATATCTGAGGTTAAGACACACAGTTCATATCCCTTACTAAAAATTTCTTCACTTTTTTTCTCCCTTTACTCATTAAAAAAACAATTTCTAGAAAGGCATTATTAGTGTAACAGACTCCAATTCTCTATTTTGACCTTGAGAAATGCAGTCTTGTATTGTTTATGGACACTCAGAATGCCAAAGAAAAGATCATTGTCTTGATCCATTCCTTTGATCATGTCAGTGCATTGCTACAAAAAGGGAGGGCTAACTTGAGGAATGATATGTGTATATAAAATGTTTTACTATGATAAATTAGAGTTTTTGTTGGGGTTTTGAATTTGTGGGTTTTCTTAAATATATGTTATTCTGCATATATATTTAAATGAGAAAGAAGAAATAAAAGAATGGTGTGATGCACTTCTCTAGGCTCCTTTCTCTTTTTTTTTTAAACATAAGACAAGGAGAAGTAAAGTTACAGTAATTTTATTAGAGAAAGGTAAAGATTGTCTTCAAAGTCATATCACCTAACAAGGTATATATACTCCTCAGGCTGAGGACTGAGGCATAATAGAGAAAGTAGAGACTTTACATAAAACTGTAACTGAGAATTGCAAACAAAATGTAGTGCCTAAGAAGGGAATCACCATTTGAGGGAGCAGTGTACTCTACAGTGGCAATAGATTCTAAAAAAAAGAATTCATACTGCACCGGTATAATAAGCACAAGACAGAAATTAACACTTCAGTTTTGTTAATTCTAGTGTAAAGATACATAGACTAACCGTGAACAGTCTGGTGAGAGGACTCATGCTTTGACAATCCCAAATCACCTTCTACTAGGAATATGTAAGCCCTTAGTAGACACAGTGAAAGCTGCCTGATAAAACTCCTTCCAGAGCACTTAGCTTAGGATCCTCAGCTGTGCTACAGACATTGAAGGTACCTACAGGCTCTGGGGGACAGGTCTTCCTCATGCTGCTGCTGCTGCTGCCATTCAGGGTACACAGTGCTCCCTGACTATATGGTATCCATGGTGACAGTTCTTTACAATTCAATACACCTTTTTTTTCTCTAAATTAGTCTCTGAAGATTTTACCTGATACTGAACTTAGGAAAGCTCAAGGAAGACTCTTAAAGAATATAAGCAGTTTTATGTATCAGAGGTTATTATTGAGGTCTCTAATTAATTAGGTAGTCTAGTCTCCCATTAAATTTTATCCTTATAATCTGTAATGGAATCATAACGAAAAACTGTGTTTTGTTCCCAGATATAGTTAAATAACTTCCTCCTGCAACATCTTAGTCAGTGTGTCTCATATGTACTGAGCTGAATAATTGACAGAGTGTCTGAAAAATTTTGGTAAACCAGTTGAATCCTGGTATTGGAAGAAAAGCATTATTCAGTAATGGCATTCCTACAGAATAATGCCAGAAATTCTTAGGCACTAAAATTTGAAATCAGACATATTGCTAAGAACTGGATGGTTTAGGAAAAAAAAAATGGATCAAGTCTGTGGAGGACTTGGCTGATATGACTGATTTGCCTCTTTGTCTTACATATGCTGGTGAAAAAGACAGGATTATCTGAAAATAAATACTCTAAAGACAAGTTGGGTAAAGCAAGTGAGAAAAGATGCCAAAGGACACGTTTTTTGAGCACTTCTGTCCTGTCTCAAATAGGCTTCTGGACTTACAGGAAGCAACATCTGCTGATTTCCTCTTTCCTTAAGGAAATCCACATTCAAAGTTGGAGACTTTTGTTTGTTTTAGTTGGCTTATTTTGTTTTTTTGTCTGGGGCACCCCCTCTCCATTGCAGAGTAAAGAAAAGGAAAACAATGAGGCAAATCGAATTATCTCATTAGCTTCTGAGCCAAGATCCAGTAATAGTCAGAATGGACACTGACTGGAATATGAATAAAAGGCATTCTGGAGAATAAATATAGGAACAATTTTAGGCCATGACATGCCATTAATGTTGTGTGTATGGACAAGATTAGCACCAAGATTGGAAAGTATAATATTGGAACATATTCTAGGAACAAAAATTTTGGGACTGGAAAAAAATAAAATTTGTGTACTCAGTAAATCCTATATAAGGTTTTTGTGTATGGAAACCTCAGTGAAAAAAATATTGATATTCAATTTACCTAATTTGTGTGTCTGAACACCAATTATATAAACCTCAGTTCCCTACTTGAAAGTGTTTCTGAAGTCAAAGAACTGATATAGGTGATTTCCTTCACCTGGGTGTCTAATAGTGGAAAAAAATAAAAGAACGCTATGATATTCAATCGTTATTCTATGTTCCTCTTAGTCAATCAATTTTTGAATTGTAATCCTCAGTAAGATGAAACTTATTGAAGATTTCTTGCAAGATATTGATGTGAAAGAAGTTTTCTGCAGAAGTGCTATTAACAGTAAGCCCAAAAATGAAGATAGGATTCCAGCATGTGGCTTACATAGCTGAAATTGAAGAGATGGGATAACCTTCAAAATAAATTAATTTGATTATTACAGAAGATAATTGATTTGGATATAAAGATGACTAAGTAGAAAGCACAAAATGCACTAGTGATGGCAAGATATTTCCGTCTTTTCACAGATGATGCATCACCTAAAAATCTCTTTGGAAAATGTATTCAATTTATTACATCTTTTCTCTAAATGTGGGTAGATCAGACAGATCAATACAATCAGCAAGCTAATTACTTTAAGTCCAGTATGGAAGAATCATGGTTTATGATTCTTTCTGGAGTTAAAAATCACTCTACTAAATATTTCTGGTAAGAAAAGTTCTAGAGAAAAAAAATGTACTATATACAGAAAGAACTGATTGAGACCTAAGTCTTGCCGATGTGCTCTTTTTTTTTTCAGTATGTAGTTGTACCAAAAAGGAACATAATGGAAAAATATGTAAGAAGGAGACAGAAATTTAGAGTGCAACCTGAAACCAGATCTCAACAAAGTGCCAGTCAGGTTTGAAAGAATGAATTGTTTTAGTCACAGATTTGAAAAAGGAGACATCAACTCAGATCTAAACATACTCAGAGTTGCTATAAGGGTTTATAGCACAAATTTCCAAAGGAGAACTGGTCACTATGTTGTATAAAACCTTTGGTAGAGATTGTGATATTCACGTAGTTTAAAGATACCTTCTACAAATAAATGTTTCGTGGAGGAGATTCAAGTACCATATCTTGGCAGACAACACTTACTTGATGCGACCTTGGATGATGTGGACATTTGGTAACAGCTATGGTCCATATGTTCCATTCAGCTGGGCCTTGTCATTCTCCTGCAGGATCTCACAGGAGATATTCAGCCAGCTGGCTGCTCGGCAGTGAACATGCACAGGCAGGCTTGACAACAGAGCTTCAGTGCCATGTGTGCCATGTTTGCCCTATGTGCCTCAAACTGCCTGAACAAAGAGCAGTGATCCACTCCAGCAGGAGCAGGCAAATGAGTTCCTCCAGTGCTTTGGTGGCCAGCCTGTCCTTCCTGACCCCACAGGCCCTCCTGACAGTGAAGTGTTGGAGACCATCTGTGCCTGTCTGCCTCAAGGCCAGCTCCATTAGAGCAAAAAACACTATGGCTCACTTCAAATCTGTATTAATGGATGTCCTCATGCAGGGCAGCATGTGTTCTTCCCCAGATGCTTTCCAGACCTTATCACCAGATGTCTCTCTGAACTTCTTCCTAGCAGCTGTGGACACATGACACAGTACACAATCTTCCATAGGATATTTCCTATAACTACATTCATCAGAAGGACAGGGCCACAGCCATGTTCAAAAAGATCTTAGCTGAACCCATTGCAGAAGCTGGATCAAAAGCAGAGGATCATTCTCAATAGTATGGCCCTAATAATCTAGTGACTACGTCCAGACCGGTGGGATGGCAGTGTCCTGGTCTTAAGAGTAATGACTAGAACATCTGAATAGCACTAGGAGGGAGCTGTGGGCAAGGAGAACTGCTGTGGATTTGAGTCATGTTTGCTGTGACATTGATTCTGTACACATCAGAATTCCTTTTTAGGTCTTCATAGGCTTCTTTGCGTGGGAAGTAGATTGAGTATGTGATGCTGCAAGTAAATACTTAACGAGTAGTGCCACAAGTGGAGAATGCTTTCCAGCAAAATGGAAGGGTGCTGATCAGTCTGCTATGTTTTCTTCGTGCTGTACTGCTGCCCTGTCAAGCACAGGAGTAGTCCAGTATAGTTTCTGTGATGCCAATAGGTTATGCAGCCAGCACATTTATACCTCCAATGCCAACTGTTGCACAGAAGAGATCACTAGTGTCCTAGAAGGACCACTGCGAGACCCACACTCCCTGGACCCAAATCCTGTTCTATAAGAGGAACCAAAAAATTCTCATTTTTGTCCTGAATGTCAGATGAGGCACAATTTCGTGTTCACAGCATAGTAGGATAAATGTGATTTCTGCCAAACCCTGATAAGGCTGGCTTGGAAATGGGGCATACTCCAGATTTCTGCATAGCCTCAATGAAACTCAGGGGGTAGATTAGACCTGTGTCAGGAAGAGGGTGGAGGAGGGCTGAGAAAGTCACATGGCTTAGTATTTCTTTTTGGTGTGTCTAGACTGGATTGGGATCACATGAGATGGGAGATGCAAGAAAAGAGCAATGGTGGCAAGTTACTCCAGATGCTGTTTCATGAATTAAATTACATTTGGTAATAAAAGCTGCATTTATTGCCTTCAGGAATATGGGAGGTATTGTTTGGGGGGGAGGGGAAGGGGAGCAAGCAGTGAGCGCAGTGTCATTTTTGTAAGTAGTATGGCTTCTTTTTTCCCCATGCAGAAAACACAAAGAAAAAAATAGAGGCAATCACGTGCGTGGCCATGTGTGGAGTTGTGAGAGGATCCATCTTGTTCAGGACATGCAAGTGTGTGATATGTTCTGCCATTACCACTTCATATACCCTTTTGGGGTAAAAATCTGCTCTGAGGCATAGCTGGTTGCTATGCAGACATAATCTATCAGATGATGATTTCTTTTTTCTTTCTCTCTTTCATTGGTGGCCACTGAGTTGCTAAGGGGGACTGTCAAGCTGCAGTGGTGGTAGGCATCTTTCCTCTCTGCAAATGCCATTCTCAATGTCATAAGTTTAAGATCCCACTTCTTCCCTCCTCTGCCAAGAGAATAACTACAATTTACACTCACAGAGCTCTCCTCAGTTTACCCCTCTGCCCTTGAACTTGACAGTGATGGCAGCAGTGGCAGGACAGCATAGGTAGGTGTCTACCCTTGAAGCAGATTGAGGAAACAGTCCTGCTATGGGGTGTTGGACTATTCCATTGGCAGAGGAAGGCGCTGCAGCTGCAGACCTCAAATGCCTGCCTTTCATGAGGTGCAGCAATAGGCCATACAAAAGGCTCACTGCAATGCAGAGTAGTGTGAGAAAATATGTGTAGCTACATGATGAGAGGTCTCCAGGAGGGTATTTTTGTTTAAAAAGCATCAAGCTCTGCTTCAGGTCATCCTGCCACCTCGGCATATATCAAACATGAGACTGTCATAGACAAAGCAGTATTGACTAACGGAATGTTTTGTAATTCAGTTAATTGTCATTTCGCACAAATTTATGATTACTGCTTTGTGTACTGAGAAAAAGAAAGGAAATATAAGAAATTGAAAAAGCATTTAAGGAAATAGCTTTCTTATCCCTTCCCCAGGCTCAGCATTTCCTCCACACTTCTCAATCTTGACTTTCCTCAGTTTTGCTGCAGATTATGCTCAGACAGTTCCTTTGGTGAGGCAATGGATTGTTCAGGATGCTGAGGTTGGTGCATAATAGTTCTCTGTGCTACCCTGTATTTCTTACTAATCTTCCTCCACTGCTCCTGGCTTCTTCTTTGTTTTCCTCTGTCCCAGCATGAGTCACCCACAACCACAGTCCCTCCAGGGTGTCCCTGCTCTGGCACCTAGTGCCCGTGTCTGCAACAACACCCCCTTCCATATCTCATAGAATTATATAATAGTTTGGGTTGAAAGGGACCTTTAAAAATCATCTAGTCCAACCCTCATACCATGGGCAGGGACATATTTCACTAGATCAGGTTGCTCAAAGCTCTTACAGAAGCCAAAGTAGATAACAACAGTTGCTCACCCTTTGTCCACCAATGCAGTCTCTCCATTGTAGAAAGCCACTAGATTAGTCAGGTATGACTTGCCCTTCCTAAAGCCATGTTGGCTGTCTCTAATCACCTTTCAGTCTCCCATATGACCTGACAAAGCTCCCGGGAAGATCTGTTCCATGATCCCACCAGGCACAGAGATGAGCTGACTACTTGGTAGTTACCAGTGTCTTCCTCCATTTTACCCTTTTTAAAAATGGGTATGATGTTTCCCTATTTCCAGCCAATAGGAATTTGTCTGTCTGCCACTGCTTTTCAAATTAGATTGAGAATGTTTTGCAGCTACATTAATAGATTCCCTCAGGACCCTGGGATGTATCTCATTGTTTATTAGAAGAGAAGAAAGCAACACCCACCACACTTCAGCATCCAGGTAGTTATAGAGAGCAGTAAGGTCTTCAGCCTTACAAACCCAGTTCCTTCAGCTGCTCCTCATAAGACTTGTTTTCCAGCCCCTTCACCAGTTTCATCGCTCTTCTCTGGACACACTCCAGGACCTCAATGTCCTTCTTGTAGTGAGGAGCCCGAAATTGCACAGTGTTCAAGGTGCGGCCCCACCAGTGCAGAGTGCTGGGGGTGAACCACTTCCCTGGTCCTGCTGGCCACTTTGTTTCCGATACAAGCCAAGATGCCATTTGTCTTTTTGGCTACCTGAGCACACTGTTGTCTCATGTTCAGTCAGCAACCAACACTCCGAGGTCTTTCTCCGCCAGGCAGCTTTCAAGCTATTCTTCCCCAAGCCTGTAGCACTGCACCAGGTTTTTGTGTCCCAAGTGCAGGACTCTGCATTTTGCCTTGTTAAACCTCATCCCATTGATCTCAGCCCATTGATCCAGCCTGTTCAGACCCCTTTGTGGAGCCTCCCTACCCTCAAACAGATCAACACTTCCTCCCAGTTTAGTGTCATCTGCAAATTTGCTAATGATGCATTCAATCCCCTCATCCAGGTCATTGATAAAAATATTGAACAGAACAGGACCCAGCGCTGAGCACTAGGGAATACCACATGTGACCAGCCTCCAGCCGGATTTAACTCAATTTACCACAACAATTTGACCCTGGCCATCAAGACAGTTTTTAACCCAGCAGAGGGTGAACCTGTCCAGGCCAGTGGTAGCCTGTTTCTCAAGTAGGATACTGTGAGAAACTCTATCAAAGGCTTTACTAAAGTCCAGATACAGTACATCCACAGCCTTTCCCTCATCCATCAAGTGGGTGACCTTGTCATAGAAGGCAATCAGGTTAGTTTTTGCTGGACCTTCCTTTCATAAACTCATGCTGAGTGGGCCTGATAGAGGAAGACAAAGGAGAAACCACCTGCGCTCCACATCCTTTTAATGTTGCTTCAGGGGATGTGTAACCTCTTTTGATTGTTCTGAGTGGCCTTATCACAGTGTCATTAGACCCTACATGCAACAGTAGGAGCAGATAATAATCTGCAGGATTCACCAGGCTCAGCAGTCTCTCAGTGGTGCTGTGAATGTTAGCTCCTGCTAGACAACTCAGTTAGGCAGATCATTCATTTCTTCTCCTACAATGAAGACAGTCTCTCATCATTGCCTGAGTAGGAGTGCTGTGGGATCCCATAGCTGCAGCAGTATTGGGATACAATGGACTGTTTGTATTGGTGTCAGATCCGACCGGAACAGCTGTGTCATAGGGCATCCTGGCAGCTCCCTATTACCCCAAATCTGTCAGCCACACCTAATGCAGAAATGCAGATAAATCCCTTTGACTTTTTTTCCTCTTTCTTGCAAACAGTCACTCTGTTGGTATCTTTCATCCCTTCACTATTTCTCCAGTTGCAGGCTAATGAGAGGGCTGAAAAGCAGCACTTTAGTGGGAGGTGTTTGTAGTACAAATCCAGAGTATCTCTGGGGCCATTCAGGCACAGCAGGGACAGCAGAAAGGGACAGATGTGTAGCATTCCATCATATTGCTGGAAGACTGTGACTAAGTGATACTTCTAAGGCAACATGGTCTCGTCTATGCCATGAGACTTCATTCCAGGGCCAGTGGCAACTGGCAGGCAATGGTTAGCACTGACACAGTGCTAGCTATTTTGGACCAGAACAACATAGGAGACAAAGCTATCAATCTGGCAGTGCAGATGACTGCAGTTTCACATTGAAAGACTTCTTTAGTGATCAGGATGATAGGACAGAGTTCACCTTCAGCAAATCTAAAAATGATACAAAATTGGGAAGATGATCTGATAGCCCAGATGTTTCTCCTGTTGTTCAGAGGGATCTCAACAGGATGGAGTAATGATCCAACAGGACCTTCATGCAGTTGAACAAAGGGAAATGCAAAATCCTGCACCTGAGGAGAAATGACTCCATGGCTCTATACATACTGGGGGGCAACCAGTTGAAGGACTGAAACAGTTTAGCAGAAAAGGACCTGAGGATCCTGGTGGACAGCAAATTAGGCATAAGTGAGCACTGTGCCTTTGCAGATAAGAAGGGCAATAGCAGCCTAGGGGACATTAGGCAGAGACCATTGCCAGCATTGAGGAAGGTGACCCTTACCCTCTGCTCAGCCTTGGAGAGACACATCTGGAGTGGCGGTTCAGGTTCTGGGCTTTCCAGTACAAGAGATATGGACATACTGGAACAAGTCAATGAAGGGCTATGAATATGATAAAAGGACTGGAACATCTCAAATACAAGAATAGACACTGGGGATTATTTTCCCAGGAGAAGAGTAGGCTCAAGAGGAACTCATAAATGTGCATAGTTATTTGATGAGATGAGTAAAAAAGATGGAGACAGTCTTGTCTCAATGGCATCCAGTGAGAATTAAGGGGCAAAGGGCACAAACCAAAGCACGGGAATTTCCACTTAAACATAACAAAAATCCTTTTATTGTGAGAGTGGTGAAACACTAGAAGAGGTTACAGAGACTTTGTGGAGTCTCCATCCCTGCAGATATTCACTGAATTGGACATGGCCCCAAGCAGTCTGCTTTAGCTGAACCTGCTTAGAACAAGGGCTTATGATTATGCCATCACCAGAATTACCTCCCAACATTGGTTATTTTGTGCTTCTTTGACTCTGTGTTTCCATGATTTTTCTGCTCTATTTAATTTACTACTATACATGTAACCACAGAGAACCAGAGTCCTGGTCACACCATGTCATAAATCAGCCATACAGTCAAGATGAAGACAAAGTTGCAATGTATCAAATCAGAACAAGAAGTAAAAGTAATGTAATTATTGATGCATTTACAACTGCTAGCATATGATTGATTGATTGTACATAGAAAAAACTACGGTGATTTTGTATTATTCCTCTTGAAGATCTTCAAGAAAAGGAATATCCTGGGTATGTCAAGTTTGGCAGCTGTAGAAATGGAAGCTTCATTCATGGTGCTCTGAATCATAGCGGGTCTATATATGTTGTCACATACTCCTTAGCATCACTGTACTTGAGTTTGGAAGCCTAACACCCTTTCAGGATTTATAATGTCAGGCAAACAATCATTTTATCATACTGCACATGCACTGGAGCTGACTCAGGTTAGCCACCTCAGAATATGTTATATTCTTCATCCATAAATCCACTCAGACACACTGTAAGACCGACATACGCTTTCAGCGGTAAGCATAGTACCTTTAGGCAAGCATTTGAAAGACTTGTTAAGAAAAGTCTTATTTCATTTCATTATTTTACTCTACTGATAAGAACATTGTAAATCAAGCAATACTCCAGAAGATAATAATAGAGGACAGGAAAGAAGGACAGATCTGAACAGTACTAAGCCTTGAAGGATCTTCAAACATGAGAATGAATTTTTATGGAGCCTATGAGGAAAAGCTCTCAGTGTGAAAAGAGCAATAAAGAAATATGAGTTAAAGCTTGTCCAATGAGGATTCTACTGAAAAAAATCCCAGAGTGTGAACATCTTTAGACTGCACGGTAGTAGACATTCAAAAGTGAGGAAAAAAGAAACTGTGTTTATATTATATAATCTAATGTACTTTTTTCTTGAAATTACATGTATTTATTGAAGGAATCCTATTATAATGTATAAAATAGTGAGAACCTCATGTGACTTGAGCTCTCATCTGGCCTCCTTCTGTTATTGGGAAATACATTGTCTTACCAACTTGGATGCCATAAAGAAGAAGTTTAGCAACAGAATAATATAACAAAAATAAGTATGGCACTGTGAGGGCCTAGATTTTTATATTTTATAACATCTGATCTAGGTACTACATAGTGGCGTTCCGCAGGGGTCAGTATTGGGACTGGTATTGTTTAGTATCTTTTTTGAAGACATGGACATTGGGATTGAGGGCACAAATTTATCAACCACACCAAGTTGTGTGGTGCAGTCAACGCACTGGAGGGAAGGGATGCCATCCAGAAGGTCCTTGATAGGCTTGAGAGATGAGCCTACAAAGTTCAAGACTACCAAGTGCAAGGTTCTCCAAATGGGTCAAGGCAATCCCAAGCACAAAGACTGGCTGGGCAGAGAATGGAATGAGAGAAGCCCTGAAGAGAAGGACTTGGGGGTGCTGGTGGACGAGAAGCTCAATGTGAACTGCCAATGTGTGCTTGCAGCTCAGAAATCCAACTGTATGCTGGGCTGTATCAAAACAAGTAAGCCCAGCAGGTCAAGGGAAAGTATTTGCCCCCCTCTGCTCCGCTTTCGTGAGGCCTCACCTGGAGTACTGTCTTCAGTTCTGGAGTCCTCAACACAGGAAGGACATAGATCTGTTAGAATGAGTCCAAAGGAGGTCTGTGAACAAGATTAGAGGGCTGCTGCCCCTCCCATATGAGGACAGGCTGAGAGAGTTGAGCTTGCTTAGCCTAGAGAAGAGAAAGCTTCAGGGACACCTCATAGCAACCTTCCAGTACTCCAAGAGAGTCTACCTGAAACATGTGGAGGAACTCTTTTTTCAGGGAGTGTGGTGGCAGGACGAGAGGTAATGGTTATAAGCTGAAAGAGGGTAGATGTAGATTAGATATTAGGAAGAAATTTTTACTATAGGGGTGATGAGGCACTAGAAGATGTTTTCCACAGAAGTTATGGGTGCCCCATCCCTGGAGGTGTTCAAGGCCAGGCTGGATGAGGCTTTGAGCAGCCTGATCTAGTGGAAGGTGTCCCTGCTTAATGTAAAGGTCCTGGAACTAGATGATCTTAAGAGTCCTTTATGATCCAAACCATTCGATGATTCTATATACTCTGCTTCAATATACCTTATGTTTCCCTTGGTTTTAATTATCTCCTGCTAAAATACTCACAGGATTCCCAGTGAAATTCTATTAATTTTGTTAGAAATGCCATAGATAAAGTGGTATGGAGTCTGTCCAAGATTAAGAAGCCTAAACCAAATATAATCTGTTCCCTATCTACTTTATACTGCAAAGAACTTTCCTAGTACATGCAACTACCATTACTGTGTCTCTCAAGACATAAAGGTCAAAGACGTGCGGAAGTATCACCCTTATTGCTAGAGTTAAACACATAATTTCAAGGGTAAATTTCTATGAGAAGCCACAGAGAAGGAGGTAATATCACAAAGGTCTAAAATAAGCATGACTTGTTATTATATTTTTTTATGCAAATCAGGGGAAAAATGTCTATCAGGTTAAAACTTCTGATCTGAAACATGTAAATACAGAAAAATTAATACAATACAAATTAACAATATGTATTATTTGATAAATAATTAGAAATTCCAGTGAAAGTCTTTGTTCAGATTTTTCACTTCCTAACCTACTTTTTCACATACAGCACAGTATTGTAAGGTCCGTAGCAATAATTGTATGGACCTCTCAGTTTTCACAATGACAATGCAAATGCCAAGCATTTTCCCTTTACCCTTAAAATAATGGTTGTATTAAATTAAGCGTTTTCACAGCATGATATGTGAAATTTAGATATTGCTCTATTTTTTTTCTTATCAGTACTGTGCCTAATCATAAGGACTTGTCACTAAAAGGGAGGGGGGTAATATTATATATATTAGGATGTCACATAAAAGCCGGTGCTATAGCCTGATTTCCTTTATGCTAAGTGCTAGATAAACATCCAATTCATGTATCAAAAATCCTTGATCAAAGGAGATCACAAAAACTTTTTTCCTTTTCTACCATTACTGGTTATGAAACTCCAAAATTTCTCTCATACTCTACTGAGATGAAAGTAGGTGTTAAGTGATGTAAGAGAGTGTGTCCATCTCCTGTGGCTGCTCCAGCCCAAGACCTCTCCAGCGCTGCTGCTGCGAGGCCAGCCCAGTGCTCCAGGAACCCATGCTCTCTGCTGAGACTGAGGGATATGCCTGGAGCTTCCCTGTTTTTTGCACAAAGCAGCTGTGATCATGCTCCAGCTGCTGGTGCAGAGCCCATCACTTGTCTTAGCCATGTTGATCTCCCCAGCAGCTGTTTTTCTGGGACATGCACACCGTTCCCACTCCAGAATCTGGATGTTAAAAGCACCTACTCACTCCAGAACCTGCCACCACAGCCAGCAGTGCCCACATTCCTGTTCTGACTTAAGTAATTGTCACCAATTTTCACTCACACCATCACTGGTTTCACAAGTGGCTGGCACTCAGTCCTTGCAGCACACATACACACACACGCACACACATGGCAGAGAGTGAGATCATGCAAAAGGACAGTTAAGAAAATATTTTATAACAAAGTATAAGAAGATAGGACACACTTTGGTGATCAAACACAGGGTTCAGACAGACAGCATAATACTGACCCCATTTATACCCTTTTCTGCCAACCATCCCTTGTTCCTTGCTGGTCCCTCTTCTCCTAGATTTGTTCAGCTCTGGGAGTTCTGCATCCCTTCCAATCCAGGGTTTCCTCTGGTTTACCAATTTACCAGTTGCAAAGTCCACATTGACCTTCCTGGAGGTGACATCTGTGTTTTCTCAGTAGCCCATCAATTAGTATAAGTGGTGAAGCTGGTTTGTTTTCATTATCTCCATGTTTGCTTTGTCAGGTCTGTGGGTTAGTATACTTTGGTTTCTGTCTGCCCCCTTTTCCCTTGTTTTCCCAACTGACAAGAACCCTGCTCAGACAACATTGCTGGAATAAACATTCTCACACTCTCACATGGTGTCATCAATTACCAGCTTTGGTTCTTATCAGCACCTTGGTTACCCTTTTTTTGTCAAGCGTGTGTCTCTGTATGTTCTTGCTTACGACTTCCTCCTTTTCTTCTGTGCTGGGTTAAACTCCTTTGAGCATCTTAGCTGCTTGCTGTGAGGTGAGGCAGAGGATCTGAAAGTTAACAGTGAGAAAACTTGCAGGTTAATATAAAGACAGTTTAAAATAAAAAAAAAAAGCAAAAGCTACACGTGCAAATGAAGCAAAACAATTAATCCATTCATTACTTCCCATTGTCAGGCAAGTGTTCAGCCATCTCTAGGAAAGCAAGTCTCCATCACCCATACTGGTTACTTGTGAAGACAAATGACATCACTCTGAACATCCCCCTCCTTCCTTCTCCTCACCCAGCTTTTATTGCTGAGAATGATGTCATATGGTCTGGGGCATTCCTCTGGGCAGTTGGGGTCATCTGTCCCAGCTGTGTCCACTCCCAGCTCCTTGCGCACCCAGACTGCTTGCTAGTGGAGTGGTATGAAAAGCAGAATATTAAATTTTCCTGCAATATTAAAGCTTCTGTGTGTTGGCAACACCATCTAAAGCATAAATCTAAAACATAGCATCATACAAGCTACTATGAAGATATTTAACTCTATCTCAACCAAAACCAATGCATCTTATTATCTCATTGCATTGCAAAATGTCCTTGATTACATAATGTTAAAGTAGCAGACACTCTTCTCAAGCATAGCCCTACATAAATTCTTCCAAAACTTTGCCTTAAAAAGTCAAATGAGAGACTAATTCAATATCTAGAAGTTCCCTGAAACATGGTAAAGTATTCTTGAAAATATTTTACAGAAAGTGTGAGAAGAGTTTCATCCCAGAATGATCAACTAATCACAACACTTGTCCGAAGCATAGGAATTTGTTTCCTTTAAACTGAGCACAGCAAGAAGTCTGGATTAGCAGTCTGGAGTATCAATACTCCAGATGAGTTCCCTGAAGCTTAAAAGTATTGGCAATTCTGTGCTAATAGCTTTATATCTTTCATTTTGTTTGATTTCTTCATTTTGTATTCCACCTTCCTTCTGAATAGCTTACTTTTTCGACCCCACTCCATGAAAAGATTCAGATTCAGTGAGCTGAGACATCCCAACAGAAAATACACCTGATTTTTCCTAAAGGCCTGAAGTAGTTCTTCTCTAGAAGAAAGTGATTTTTTCTTCAATTTAAATTCACTGATACTGTCATGCAATAGGAATTATACGTATCTGCAAGGGCATTGTTATTCTTCAGCTTCTTTCTGTGTTTTTTCCCATTGAATTGTGGGGAAAGGAGTTGAAAGTTTAATGTTATAAAATATTTTATTTTTGTAAGTATCGGAAACGTTTTAGCTATTGCAAGTTGCAATCTGAAAATGGTTTCAGAGCTACAGTCAGATCATTAATTTCCTAGTAGTTATTATCTGCTTTTCACCAAACTCTTCTCTTTAATGATAGGTACAAAGATGCTCTGGCTCTATGAGGACAGTGCACATGAAGTCCTTGGCTATCCCATTTCTTTTAAAGGTCCAGGCATTATTGGCACAGTATTAAAAATTCTCCATCTTGCTAGATGATTTGTATTTCTCCAGCCATTATGGAGCTCAGTGTAACAGGAATTACTTTTCCCCATCCTTCTAAAGTGATAATTTCAAAAGAAAATCAGAAGTATTAAAACAGACAAGTGCCTTCTCAATGAAACTTGCTAAAGATGGAAAACAGAAAAGCAGTAAATGAACATAGGATAGATAAAAGTCTTTGGGGGTAAAAAAGCAGAAGCAGCAGGTGCAACTTTAGATGCTTAAGGAAAGGTAGAAAAAGGTCAGAAAAAGAAGGACTAAGTGTCTAAAGGACTAGTAGAATTAAATTTAAGAGAATTGTATTTGTATTTTTTCAGTGCTTGTGGACAAGAGAAAAATGGAAGCTGAAAAATAAACTGACTAGAAAAAATAAATAACAAATAACACACTGTTTCAGAGCTAGCATGAACCCAGAGCTGAATTCCTGACTCTGTGAACAAGACAGTTTTTGAGAAAGAACAGAAAGAAAGAATAAACACAAAAGTCTAAGAGTAAGCATTCTTTTTCAGGACCCAAAATTAAAAATACTAAGGAAAAGGACTCATATTTCAGTTACTTCAGAAGGAGGGAAACAAATCTTATGAGATGAAAAATGACTATTTATTTCAGCTTTTGAGGCCAAACCTGAGTGTGTGAAAAATATTGTTCCTTTTGGACTATATATTCTATTTTGTAAATTAAATCTTAGTCTTAATAATGCAGAATGTTGTCTTAAACTTCCAGTTTATAAATGTTGGATAATGTATCTTCATTTGATTTGATTTCAAATTAGAAATTTTATGAAATGTTTAGTATAAAAAACATAAAGTAGGAAAATGTGCCGAGTCATATTATAAGCAGCCTCTGTAATCATGACAGACAGAAACCTACACAAACATTTCTATGCAACTCCAGCAATCCACCCAGAATCCAGTCTCCACTAAAAATAATTATATATAGCTTCTTTAATGTGTATAACATGAACTCTCCACGAACATTCTCGTGACTGTACACTGATAAATAGTCAATGGCTTTAGTACTGCATTTTTCTAGTAATAATTAAACAGAAAAGGAAATGCCAAGTTGTGGAAAGATACAGATATCTGATAAAACAGGAAGTCCTTGAGTATATTCCTTACCACCAGAGACAAAAATAACCTACTTGGAGATGACTGCTCTCAATCAATAACAATTGAATGTTCCAGCATCCTCTGAGTCTCAGTCTTTTCCATTAAATTTGCTACATGTACTACCACTTATTTTTAGTTTCTTAATATAGGTAAAGAATACTTACTGTTACTTGTAAAACAGAAAAAAGTCCTGAAAGTCAGCTGATAGTCATCTCATGTTTTATCCAGATGTGTTGTACATTGAGTTTAAAGGAGTGTTCCTGTTGCAAAGTCTTTTTTTTTTTCTTTCTTCTTCAGAGATAAACATTTATGATTATATCTGCAGCAATACTCAGTTTGACTTTCTACTGAGGTCTAAAGACACTTAATGCACTAAATTGTAGTCTTGCATTTGCACTGCCATATCAAGATAAAAATTACCCTTGCATTGTAGTGCCTCAGAGTAACAATAAATAAAGGCTAAATAACACATTTCTGTGCCCAGGGTACACAAGAATAGGGAGAAAAAGAAATGTGAATAAATGTGGGGAAGTGTTTCTTCAGCAGAATTCTTCCCCATACACACCGAAATATCTCTTGGGACCTAAAGAGGGTGGGTGAGGCAAAATACATGACACCTCCCCACTGCATCATTTTCTATTCATACTATAGCTTGTAAGTATTAATCCATGCTTTTTCATTAAATGCAAAAGAAGTACAGGGGCACTGTCAGCTGGGAACAGCAGCAGAACATAAAATCTACCAGACCCACCTTGCAATGTTTCCTTCCACTGACAGGGACAAACAGCTTTGTCAAGAAGAAGCTGTAGTTGTATGCCTACATATAAAAATAAAATGAGAAGTTCAGCTCTCTTAGCAGCAGGAAACTCCTTTATATGGGACAGAACCCAACACATATACAATACTAGGCATGCCTAGCCCAAGTCCCAGTCCTGTTCCTGCTCCAAATCATTCATTATCTGTACCTGTAAGTCTTAAATAAATCTTGGAGCAAGAACAAGCATTCAAGATCTGCTTGCTCCTGAGCGGCAGAATGAAATCATTACCATCCCTTGTCTTCTCTTCTTTTGCTACTAAACCTTCTTCCCCTTTAGCCCAGAAATCAAAGAACTTTAAAAGACCAGTTGTCTACTGTGGAGTTCTGGAGCAGAGTATATAGAACTATCTACATGCTGCTCTTTCCCATAAAACGGTGTTCCTGACTCTGTAAAAAATGTAGCATTTCCTAATGAATAAACTCAAACATTTTCCCAATCATCTAATGAGATATGATTTTCTTTCCCAAATGCATACTACTCCTTACACAGCCTATGGACAGTATGGGCAATCAACACCAAATTTGATTGGACCAAAACAATGAAGGGCTAAGACATTAAAATCTTTGCAAGTCATACAGTTGTAGAATCATAGAATAATTAAGGTTGGAAAAGAACTCTAAGATCATCAAGTCCAACTGTCAGCCTACCACCACCAGGCCTACTAAACCATGTCTTGAAGTGTCATGTCTTCTCACTTTTATAACACCTCCAGCGATGATGACTCCACCGCTTCCCTGGGCAGTCTGTTCCAATGCTTCACCACTCTTCTAGTAAAGTCTTTTTTTTTCTAATATCCAATCTTTCAACTTGAGGCCATTTCCTTTCATCTTATCACTTATTACTTGGGAAAAGAGACCAACACCCACCTCGTTACATCCTCCTTTCAGGTAGTTGTAGGGAGTGATAAGATCTCTCCTAAACCTCCTCTTCTCCAGCCTAAACAACCCCAACTCCCTCAGCTTCTCCTCATAAGATTTAATCTCTAGACCCTTCATCCACTTTGTTGCCTTCCTCTGAACACACTTCAGCAGCTCAATGTCCTTCTTCTACTGAGAGGCTCAAAACTGAACACAGTACTTCAGGTGCACATGAAACACTCACCAGTGCCAAGTACAAGGGCATGATTACTTCCCTACTTCTGCTGGTCACACTATTCATGATGCAAGACCAGATGCTGTTGGCCTTCTTGGCCACCTGAGCACAATGCTGGCTCATCTTCATTCAGCTGTCAACCAACATCCCCAGGTCATTTTTGGACAGGCAACATTGCAGTCACTCTTCCCCAAGCCCATAGAATTGCATGGGGTTATTGTGACCAAAGTGCAGGACTCAGTACTTGACCTTGTTAAATTTTGTACAATTGGTCTTGACCCATTGGTCCAGCCTGTCCAGGTCCCTGTACTGAGCCTTCATTCCCACAAGGAGATTAGCATTTCTACCCAAATTGTGGTCATCTGCAAACTTACTGAGAGAGCACTCAATCCTCTCATCCAGGTCTTTGATAAAGATATTAAACTAGTCATTGTTACCTTAGCTCCAAATTAGGTAGTCTCAGCCATGCAAGGAGTGAAACACATTCCAGTGCATATATTCAGACTTAAAAAGAAAACTCCTTTTTTGACGTAGGTGAAACATGTAGATGGTGTAATAAAGCTCTTCACACTGAAAGACAGTTTTTATCCAAAATAGTGTTGGAAAAGTCTATTTTTATATCACATGGGGGAAAATCCATTATTTTAAAACAGAGAAAAAACATGTAAAGGCAATCATTTATGCTGGAGAACTACAAAGCCCAGATGATTGGTAATGAGACTTGACTACTCTTTGGTTCTGAATTACATAGTCAATGTAAAATGAATATAGGAGTATATTCACATCTGTACTTTCTTATTGTGTTCATGGGCATGTTGAAGATAGACAGGAGATAAGCCTGAAGTGCTCACTACCTTATGGACAGTGTTCAGCAAGCACTACCTTCTAAGTTCTTAAGAGACTATACCAAGGTAGGAGAACCTACTAACCCACATGAAAGTGTAATCCTTTTCCATATGTTTACACAATTAGTAATCAGGGCTCTGCATAAATTCCAGGATAAGTGAGGAGAATATGCCCAGCTGCTGAAGCATGAGACTTGAAACGCCTATAAAAAACACTAGGTGCTTCCAGAGTAACAAGAATCCTTGGCTGAGAGATACATTCTACTACTGACTCACAAGTATGGCTAAATTCCAGAAAAGAATACATTTAACCTTACAAGCCTATAAATATGTGTTTGGATCCATGTAGCTGTGACATCTGCTCACACAACTACTCAGGAATAAATTTCTTCGTCCTTGGTATATATATGCAAAGCATTTATACTGTGGTCCATAGTAACAGATATATCTAAGAAATTTAAATCTCATGAACCTGAACATTTCTTTCCAGTCTCTTCCCTACAAATCAACACAAAGTGAGTAATTACTCAAAATAATAACCCTTCATCTTGTAATTACTGTGTTCAGTTTACTTCTAGGAACTTTAGAACGTTGCATAATTTAAGTTAAATCATAAGCAGACTAAGATACAAATGACAAAAGCTGGATTTATGCAGTTCATAATTTTAACCTTTAATGGTTTTGCATGATTTACTGAGGAATTTTTATGAGTCATATCTGTAATCTTATCAGCGATGCTGTACTTAATCAATGAAATATTTACAAGTTAAAGTTAATGGTAAATTTCACATTACAAACCACACATTTGTGATAAAATTTATTGTTCTGTAGCAGAGAACTTAAGGTGTTTTCCAAGCAAAGAAATTACTGAATGTAGCATTTAGATGTTTTAGCAGGAAGCTCTTTGCCTTAATTTAAAGTGTTCTGATTTTTTCACATTTGAGGCAGGCCTATTTTCATTTAGGTTTTGTTAGAAGATGATCAGCTTTGAGAAATATCACTTTTAGTGATGGTTAATTGACAAACTACCATAAGTTCTCCAAATACCTGTCATATAGCCATCTTTTGTGTATTCAAAGCAGTGAAAATGCCGTCAAGATAGGGATCTGTTTGTCATCATTGTGGGTATATTCAGCATGCAGATGTAGAATGTACTGATATTGATTTATCAGGTAGGACAAACACTGCTGTAAGCATCTATTTCTGAAGGCCATGGGATTAGTTAAAGAATGTAGGTTAGCATGAGATTCCAAAGTGGGAGAAGATAAGTAAGACAAGATAACTCAGAAACTGGTTTTATAGGATATAGGTTAAAAGGCACAGGTTAAAAGGCAGTGGCGTTTTGATCCAAAACTAGGTTTAGCAAACCTAGAGACTTTTAATTTGGCTAACTGCTCTATGATGCTGGGATAGGAATACCTACCTGAAGCTTCCTTCATAGTGATCAACAGTTTTAGTTATTTAGCCTTCTGGACTTAAACACTCCGTCACATAATGCAAAGAGAATCCAATTCAGTTGACACCTCCAGCAGTCAGTGTTTCTTAGCAGGTTCTCTTTCGGATAACACAAACCAAACTCAATGAGTCCAGAGGAGGGCTATGAAGATGATCAGACCGTTGGAGCACCTCTGCTATGCTTTTGAATACCTGAAGGGGCCTACAAGAAAGCTGGGGAGAGATTTTTTTACAAGGGCATGCAGTGGTAGGACCAGGGGCAATGGCTTTAGATTGGAAGATTCAGGTTAGATGTTAAAAAGAAATTATTCATGGTGAGGGTGGTGAGACACTGGAACAGGTTGCTCAGGAAAGTTGTGGATGCCTCTCCCTGGAAGTGTTCAAGGCCAGGTTGGATGGGGCCTTGGGCAGCCTGATCTAGTGGGAGGTATCTCTGCCCATAGCAGGGAGTTTGGAACCAGATGATCTTCAAGGTCCTTTCCAAAGCAAGCCATTCCATGATTCTATGAAAACAGGAATTTATGATATTTTGTTTTCCTGTCACTTAGCTGGCAAGAAGAAAAATTATTTTTACCAATCTAGATGAAAGGTTTTCATTCCAATTTTTCAAATTACAGTGTTAAATTTTGGCTAAAAAAATTGAATAAAAGATTTTGGAAAACGATATTATAAAGAAATAAAAATATGGTATATGAAAGACTAATATAAATGGCAAATATTATTGGTGAAAAATGGCTAATTTCTGACTCCTTCCCAAGAAGTGCATCAAATTTTTTTGCCCTACTCTGTCACAGATTCATCTACCTCAGTTAATCCTGTACTTCTGTAGATTGTTATACCAAAGCCTAATTTATATCTAAATTAGAACACGACATAGGCATGCTCAGTAGGAGCCTGTGCGAGTCTGAAATACCAACACCAGCTTTTTCAAAATTACTTAAAATTGTCTTCACCATGTTTTTTTGTTTTTTTTCTTTACACTCCATTCCTGGATTTCACATGCTCCCAAAAGGCAGGTCATATATGCTTATTTTATATATTTTGTATATTGAATTATGCTACTCTACGCTACCCTACCCTACCTTACCCCTTATCCCATCCCATCCTATCCCATCCTATAGTTCCATGCAACTATTATCTAGATAGATATCTGCATGTCTAATTTATATCTATATACTTCATGGTGAAATCTTTCCAAACATAAAGTAGGAAAGAAAGCTCAATGTACATGAGAGAGCATGGACATACCTGCCCACCAAAGAGCAGTCTGGAATCCCTTACAATTGAATCAAGTCCAGAAGCTTCTAAGGAAGATTTTTTAAAAGTACATACATAAACAGTCACATTTGCAGACAAAATTTTTAGTAACTATACAAAGGCTATACATTCAGGCAGCAGTTACGATTGTAAGTAATAAATGTTCTCATTACCTCATGTTAAAAAAAAACCTGCTGAAATATTTGACACCCACATTTTGTATATATGTATCATCATATACAATCCCTCCAGAGTAGAAATCTTATTGTTAACTACTATTTTATCACAAAATCTTCTCTAGTTCATGAAAAGGGAGAAGGACTTACAGGCAATGATGCCTCAGTTTATCCATTCAGTAGCCATGGATTGCATCTAGACAATTTAACATAAGGTTCTTACAGTTCAGACATTTATATTGGGAGGAATTGATCTCATCCCAAATGTCTCATCCAAACAATACACTTTTATTTGTGGCAATTAGTTATGAAAGAATTAATCTCACCTTAAAGTTAGGTGTATTAAACTATCTATCTGTTCATTGAGACTTTGGGAAATATGTTTACTCCAGGAAGTAAATGGAAATACTTCAAAAGGATTTAATACAGGGTACATCTAGAAAACTATAATTATACTTAGTTTCTTTCTAAACTGGAATGTGTTTAGAGGCAAACTGAGGCAGATCTTAGAATAAAATTCATACTAGAATGCTAGAAACTCCAAGAGCGAAAATGCTCTTGGAGGTCATCAAAGCTCTACACTTGAATTACCTTTTTGTTTAATCTCTTAAATTTTATTTACCCAGGAATGATATTCTTGCCATAAAAAAAAAAGAATCTCTCTTTGTCCACAGACCAGATTCAGTATAATCCACAAAAGTAACTGCGTTCATAGCGTCTTGCTACTGACCTCAAAAGCCCGTGAGGCTGTTTCTAGAGGTGAGGGGAAAATCTGGCCATTTTCCATTTCTTTTCAATTCTTTCCATCCCTGCTGAAAGTACTAATTAGTTCCCTCTCCAGTGACATTTGAGTTTGATGAGGACATGAAGAAAACCATATAGAATATTTATTTAACAAATTCTTGTTGTACTACAAAACAATTAACTTGGAGAAGAATAAAAATAAACAGCAACTATTATTAGTGTGGTTAAACTGACAGCATTTTGTCTTCTTTAAGCCATACAAAAACACATTGAAGATAGTTAAAGTTCTTGTGCTTTGTTTTTTTAAATAAAACCTTTTTTGAAATTTACATTCACTGTATTTTTAGTAATGGTATCTTTTCTTTCAAGTTTAGTCATAAATAATACATCCAGACTAAGTTCAAATTTGGAATCAAAGCCTGGGAGTCATGTGCACATCCATGTCAGCAGGTACTATATGTCAGTGGAGGTAAATCTGTGGAGACAAATTGTTGGTGACGAGTATGTTTTTCATATACATCTGTGAAGGATTGACCCTGGACGGCTATTGAGCACACACCAGGTGCTCATTCTCTCCAACTTTCCAACAGAAGCAAGAAAAGCTCCTGGACTGAAATAAAGACAGTTAAGTAAGTGGACAAAAAATTAGGAAAATGTAAAAGAAAAAAAAAAAAGCAATGCACAGCCAATCACTCATTGTGTCTCACCAGCAGACCATTCCCAGCCAGTCTCCAAGCACCAGGTACTTTAGAAAGACTTCTTCTCCCAGCTTATTGCTGAGCATGTTGTTACGTGATGTGGAATACCTCCTTGGTAATTTGGGGCCAGCTGTCCTTCTTGAGATCCTTCCCAACCTCTTGTCCACCCCAGCCTACTTCCAGGGGCAGAAAAGTGAGAAACAAAGAAATTCTTGGCACTGTGTGAGCACTAGTTCAGCAACAGTTAAAACATTGATGTGTTGTCACCACCGTTTTTGTCACAAATATAAAACATAGTATTGTAAAGGGTGCTTTGAAGAAGATAAACTCCATCCCAGCTAGACCAAGCTAAATCGTTCACCGTGGTTTTAACTTCTAAGAAACTCTGTATTATCTTTAATCTCAACAATCACTTGTCTCTGGACTTCAAAAAGTGAAATCTTAGAGCATATCTTCTAGCTCCATTTAATCTAAAGGAGTCCTGCTCATGTACTTCAAGACCTCTTCATATTGTAAATCAAGACACAGCTAAGGAGTGCAATAGGGAAATTTGTTTCAGAGGGACATTCCTGGTTCTAACCAAAACAATACTGCAAAGGCAGATTGTTAAGAGATGACTACTAAATATACATATGTTTCATTTTGTAATTTGTTAGTAATTTACATACATTTTTGCAGAAGGTCCAATTTGTTCTATTTCCAATATTGTTTAAAGTGCACAGATGTCCATATCCCTATGACTTCACTTTAAATGTATCTTTTAATATTCTGTTATTTATTTAAATATAATATTTCAGTGGGAAGAAATATTGGAAAGTAAACTACAATAGAAAAGATCTTGAAATATCTGGGAAAATGCTGCTTAAATTGGATTGAAAAGTATGACTGCATGTTGTATTGATAGGATACTTTTTAGTCATATAATTCATTTATGACATGATATATATTATTCTCTGAGAAACATGAGTCGAATAAGTAAACTGAGGCACACATCTTGTGAAGCAGCATTATTCATTTATTTATTTGTGATTGCAATCTCAGGAGCGCTTCCTTGTGACAAGAAGGAAAGTGCTCAATCATATCTTTCCAATCAAGATCATCTTCTCCCAGAATTCACAACCGATCCCAAAGCTATTACGAGGCATTTACTAGCCTAATTTTTACATATTAAATTTCTTACCCAATCTGTTGTTTATAAGTCCTTACATTCCTAAGCCTTTTTCGAATGATACCAGAAGACAATATTTCTTATCTGTTTCTTTTTCTACAAACTACATGTTCAGCCTTTTCTTAGTGAAAAACAGCTTATGCATTCGTATTTTGCAAGTGTTATAAGTTCAGTCAGCAAGGACCTCCATCTTAATACTAAAATATCCATTTTGTAAAAACAAAAGTTACCTAACTCTCACAATTCTATACTTCCTTTCTTAAGATTTCTCCCAAAGTTTCCTTATTTATTTTAGATTATATCTTTTCTGTCTGTAACTTCCTAATTAGTTTCACTCATCCTATGGATTAGATCTGTGAGGTTTACATACACAATGACAAACTGAATTAGTTTGTTGTTAACATCACTCACCTTCTCTTGAGGCAGCCACTTTTCATTGAGAGCTTTTACGGTAAATTATATAATAGGACAGAAGTACAAAAAATTCTAACAAATACAAGCCTGTTCCATGTGAATTTTCCCATGTGTAACAGCAACGTAATATGTAAATTAAAGATTATTAATTTACATTCAAATTTATGCTTACATATACTTTTATACTTAGATAATTATATATATGATATATGATTTATTAGTGTCTGCATGAATAAATATATGTATTAATATCACAGAATTGCAGAATCACAGAGTGGTTGAGATTGGAAAGGAGATCATCTAGTCTAGAACTTACGTTCAAAGCAGGATCAACTACAGCAGATCACTTTGGGTTGTGTCTATTCAGGCTTTGAATATCTCCAAGGATGGAGACTCCAATACCTCTCTGGGAAACTTGTGCCAGTGTTTCAACATTCTCAAATAAATAAAATATTATCTTTAAGAGGAATATCCATTGTTTTCAGTTTGTACCCATTATAGCTTGTTCTCTCATTGGATATCTTTGAGAAAATTCTAGATTTGTCTTCTTTACTCTCTTCTGTCAAGCATTTACACACATTGATCAGATCCCCTTGAGCTTTCTTAAGGCTAAGCAGTCCTGATTCCAATGTATGCAATACGTGAAACTGTTTTCATTTAACCCAAGACCAACTCTTTTCTATATGTTTTCTTCATAATGTATGTACACTGAATTACTAAGACTTTAGTCCCATTGACAGGTGAACTATCCAGAGCTCATCATTGCTGCCTTCTAGACTGCATGTTAGAGTTTCACCCTGTAGGAAACCAAGAAGGATGGACTCATTATAGCAAAATCTTTACAGGGAATATTTTTAACACAGGGTTTTAATTTCTTGTATTAATAAAAGGAAAATTGCATTGGTTTACAGAATTGTCAAATACGAATACTTTCTAGTCACTCTACTCTTGGGTTTACTTGTGCTTTTAAACATCAAAACAAACTTTTAATTAAAGGAAAGGAAATGAAGCCACAGAACATTTTGATTTATAGCAACTGTATGGTACTTGTGAAGTTTGAGAAAGTTATTAACCTAGGGAGTTTCTGACAGTTCTTATTTTCTAAGGAGAATAATAATAAATATTGTCACTAACTAGATTTTAAAAACACTTTATTCTCTCTCATTTCTTTCAGCTGGGCCAGATAAGAAACTGGGTCTCAGCTCAGTGCAAGATCTTATTATAGCTAGCAAGGTTTACATCCTCTGATGCGTTGGGTGAAATAAGAATGAAAGTCAATGGAGGCAGTCTGAAAAAAATCCCTGCACTCCAGGAGGCATTCACTGCTGCATCGGTTTGCTCCCACACCTGCACGCAGAGGCAGATACGTGCTAGAACTGTAGTTTTGTCAGGGGAGGTGTGGTGAGAATCACCAAAATGCTCCTGTCTGCCTTTAGATCTCATCAGTCTTTCAACTGACAGTGGTAGTGTTTGTTGTAAAGAGGCACTCTGATGGGTCCTCCTTTTACCCAGTGCTCCTATATGTGGAATAGTACTTTTCTGAGTACTTACTATAACATTTCAAGCTACTCCTGTCATCTTAAAAACAGAGTTGTTTATAAAACAATTTAGTTAGAACAATCTCTGCTAATAAAACATTCCTAGGAAGAATCGATACCTATTCCTCTAAGTTCACTTTCTTTCTGTGAGTTTAAATTTCCCCTGTGTGTGTAAGTACGTATATGTCTAGAGGGGCTGGAACTGTTCTGGCCTGCAAGATTCAAGTTAAGCAGCATTACTAAATGTTGACTGGGTCTGGATTAAATGTTAGCTTATATACTGGATAAAATATGTATAACTTTGTCTGGAGTTCAGTCTTGCCTTCTCACAGCTTCTGGCAATATTTATACCTCCTTCTCTACCGGAAAAAAATCTTACAAATATAAACCCACATTTACAACAAAGTAGGTTAATGTTTTTAAAACATTTTGATTGAATTAAAGGTTAATAGAAGGAGTATTAGGATTTAGGAAAAAAATTTGCCTTTAATTCCCTGTTTTTACTCAAACATTTTCCTCCCCACTAATCAAACCACTTAGCTTTTTTGTGCCTCACTTTGCCCTTCATGATATGGCGATAACAGCATCACCATATCCTCCTAAGGACAAAGTGTGTGATGGGAGAATATACACATTAAATTATTATAGTAATTATGATAATAAAACTCAATTATTAAGATAATTAAGCTGTAACCTGAGGCAGAGAGAATATAGATCTTAATAAGGATTGTGTTTTACAATTTAATTCAGTCAAAACACTGCATTCTTGAACACTGAAGTTACACCTAAGCAATTTAATAAGAAATTTTACGAAAAGGGAGAAAACATTCTGAAGAGTTTTGTCCCCCTGAAGAAAGACACCAAAAATAAATTTAGCATTTTAACAGTAGTGAGGACTCTGTTGAAGCAATGGGAGGCTTTAATACAAAACAATTCAAAGCAGTTGTCTCCTTATATTTTCTTTATCTTCTTGACATCTATGTGAACCAGAGAACAACCACTCTAGGAGAAAAATAAGTCCCAACTAAGGATTTTTTTGCATCTTTCTATTCACATCTTTGCATGATGTTTTTTAAAAATGTATTTATTTCTCCAAATATCACGACAACTTTCACTTTTTTATCTACTTGAAATTGGATCATTTTCTTGTGTTATGAACTGCCTTAGGGGATAACTACTTGTACCAAATCCCACTGGGTAGCTGCGTGCAAAATAGTCTCTTGGGAAACCACTCTGAAACTGAGATAGATGAAGCGCCAGTAGTAGGTAAGTAACTCCAGAGCAAAACATGGTCTGCCATGGAGAGCAGGCACTGACTACGAGAACCCAAGTGGTCACATTGGATTACTTAAAAAGTCAATCTAGCACCATATTGTGTTTCCCACAGTAAACAAAGCAGGCAATTAGTGAGAAATATCAGAACAGGACATCCATACATAGTCCTTCCAGGGTGCAATAACAAGGATTCTTCATACTTCTGTTTAGCCAGAATCTAGATACATAAACACATATGCACATAGATGCATATAAAATACAATAAATACATGAAATATATAAATTATATAGCCATAGATGTGGGAATTTTTTATAAGCTTTCACATAGTAGCTGTATACGATTAACAATTTAGGTTTTTCTGTTTAAAGAAAACTTCCACAGCTGCATTGCTGAGAGGGTTGGGATTATCTGTAAATTTTGGCTTGTCTCCTTGATTTCTGCAAGCCAGAGGGCATCTAGGTGGAGTTGACTAACTAGGCACCTGTAGAAAAGTTTCAACTAGATGAAGTGATGCCCAGGGATTTTATGATTTTTCAATACTAGGTAGCCATTTATTAAATTTAAGACATTTTTAATCTCAGATACAGAATGTTTTACTTTTTTTTGGTTGTTTTTTTTTTTTTTTGGTGTACAAATCTTCTTGAGAGAAAATGTGTATCTTTTTTAGACTGACAGTATCAAGATGATTGGTTAAATACAGATAAGTTTTGGAGAAAAATCTGAAGTCCTGCACTCTCCTGTGCTCAACCCAGCTGGCACAGACTCCCAGCCTCTCTCTGAAGCATCTCTTCCTTCAAATTAATTGAATCTTCTTCTTTAATATGTCAGAATAATGGAACTCCCATAGTACCACAGATCTCACACATCTTCTGCCTTCCATGGAACAAAACAACTCTTTCTGAATCTGTCAACTACAAGTGAAGGAGGCAGGAGAGTGTTGGTGAGAGAGTTTCCTTACATTAAGAAACAGCTGGTAACCTTTGTGGCTTCAATTATTTGGTTTATGGGTTGAGGGAGAGATTTGGTGGCCATTGTTTGTTTGTTTTCATTCAACATGGAATCAAAAATGTTCCTGATAAAAATATACTTCAAAATTGTTTGGAGTCCTGCTCAAAATAATGTGGGCAGCTATACCAGCCTGCTCTAGAAGTTTGATTATTGGCCACTTACTGAAATGCCCTTGGAAACAGGATCAAACTTTGAGACTACATAGGTCGTCTCATTTTCTTTTCTTTTTTTCTTAATCGCTGCCTAGGCTTACCAATTCTTCCCTCTAATTCTATGCATTTGGCCCTTTAGAAAAAAAGGCAATGGAATCTTCATATTTATTTCTTCAGATAGAGTTTGAATTTATTAGGTTATTTCTTGTGCAATATGCTATACTTCATAAGCTCCACAAACACTCTCATTTTAATAATTCCACAAAATATTCAGGCAAATGATGATAAATATCCTATTTCTCAAGCTTTAGTTTAACTATCCAGTCTACATATTTTGTTCATTTGAGTCTTCAATAAGAAAATGTCATTATTTCTTTTCTGACGTTAATTTACTCATGAAACTTAATAAAATGAACTTCATAAAAAGGAGGGGATGTTGAAATGTTTTCTTTTTGCATTTAATCATCTCAGTATTTTTGTAAAACTGTAACTAACTCATTAATCTTGAAGCACATCAAAAATATTATTTATAAAGTTTGAACTTGTATATCCACATGTTCATATTGTTCCATTATTCCCTCCGTGTCTCAAAGAACTTTCTGTCTATTTTAAATTAATAAATTTTCTCATTTCATTCATTGGAACATTTTCCACTCCTAACATACTATCATCTTTTAGGCTAAGTAAATCTAGCATTTTACTTGTTCAATATGCTACACAGATTTTAATAAATGATTACATACACTCATCCAAGAGATTTGTCTGAATAATTCATAATGAATCTTTCCTATTCTTCAATTTACATGAATAATTACTAGACTATAGACTGTTCACAAATAGTTTATTCTGAGTATTCACTATTTAAAATACCAAATCTGGGGCGTTTTATTGATGCATGGTTTATATGCAGGATGTGGAATATCACATTTTTTCTCTCTGAAGACTCAAATTCTTGTATTCAATTACAGAATAGGAGATGTTTTAATAGAAAATGGCCTGTCAGGCAAACTTGCATTTTAGGCACTGAAAGAACAGATTTGGCCAGTGAAGAGAACTCTATAAATTTCATATGATTGATAAAACACGCAGGCTGTAATATGTAAATAATGCCATAGTAAAATAAGTATTAAATGTTACTAGTAAAGTTGGCATTGACTTGTGCAACAACTGTGTGATACCGGGTCCAATGTCCTCAGCAAGTTAGCAGATGACACAAATTGGAGTGGTTGATACCCCAGGAGGTTGTGCGGCCCTCCAGTGGGGCCTTAACATGCTGGAGAAAGGCTGACAGAAAAGAATCTCATGAAGTATAACAAGGAGATGTGCAGTCCAACACTTGGGGAAGAACAATCCTCCCAGGCACTAGTGGATATTAAAGGTTGGCCAGCTGGAAGGCAGCTTTTTAGAAAAGGACCCAGTAGACTCCACATTGAACATGAGCCACAGATTTGCCCTTGTGGAATAAAGGCTAGTGGTATCTTGGGCTGCATTAGGAGCTGTGTGACCAGCAGGGGAGGTGATCCTTCTCCTCCATTCAGCAGAGGCCACACCTGGAGTACTTTGTCCAATTTGGGGCTCCCCAGTGTAAAAGAGACTCGGACATACTGGGGAGAGTTTAGCAAAGGGCTACTAAGTTGATTAAGAAACTTGAACGAAATATTGAAAATGCTCAAAAAGCACACCTTTGCTGCTGCTAAAAATGTTTCTCAGCAGAAACAAGGACTGGAACATTTCTCCTATGAGAAAAGATTGAGAGAGCTGGGATTGTTCTGCCTAGAGAAGGCTCAGGGGAATCTCATTAATATATATAAATGGGATGGTGTGAAGAACATGGAGTGGAGACTTTTTCAGTAGTGTCAATGATAGGACAAGAGGCAATGAGCACAAACTAAAACACAGGAAGTTCCGTCTGAACAGCAGGAAACACTTTTTTTACTCTGAAGGTAACCAGATTTTGGCACAGGTTACCTAGAGAAGCTGTGGAGTCTCCATCCAGGCAGATATTCCAAAGCCACCAGTTCAAGGTCCTGAGCAACCTGTTCTGGGTGTCCTTGCTTTATCAGAGGAGTTGGACAAGATGATTTCCAGAGGTGCATTTCAACCTCAACCTTCATGTGATATTGCGATACTGTCAGCTTGCTGCTAGGAATTACAAGAAACAGTGTTTATAGTTGAGGTCCTCAAAGATTAGCCATATGTTTTTCCACATTTTAGCAATTTAGCATGATCCTAAATAAAAACATAAACACAGTGTTGACGAAATTTATAGAGGAAAGATTGGCAGAAAAGAAAAAAAAAAAGATCAGAAAGGCAATTATTCATAGGAATATTGACTATTTAGTAAACTAAGCATATTTGCACAGCTGAACAAAGGAAAAAGTTAACCTAATGATTATGAAAAGATCTGGGAACTGCTAAAAAACATTCAATGATATTACCTATCATCAGTGTGATAGAAAATGGCTGTTTCATCAATTGAAAATATAAACAAAACAATAAACCAACAATCTTGCAGTGATTAAGGATAGAAAATAATTTTATTTGTGCTTTTAGTATGTGGAAACCTATCTTTTAATTTAAAGTGATAGTTGTGTGAATACACTTAAATATGGTCATTGGCATATTGAAGCTCAAATATGCAAAACAAGAAGAAAGGGACTGAAAGAGTGAAAGACTAAATGCACCTGAAAATCTTCAAGAGTTTTGTTATAGACCTAAGGTTTTGCTTGATGTTTTAAAGAACACTAAAATATTTAATGTAGAGCAGAGACTAAGATTTGTCTTAATACGCATGGTATTAAGCATGCACTTTGGCTGTGCCAGAAAAACTGAAATCTCCCTCTTCTTTAGTGTGAGAAAAAACCCAACCAAACACTGATTAAATCCATAAACATGGCTTCTACACCTTGCTTGAGTTTTCTGACTGCTGTCATAATGTACAGTGTAAGGAACACTTCAACTAGCTATTGTTGTTTCTAAATTCACTTTTTTACTATCTTTACTTTTATTAAATAACTATTGGAACTTTTTTTAATTCAAGAACATAGTTAAATCTTTGTATTTTAATATCTACAAGTGTTTTTCACTACTCATGCAGCAACTTAATTGCCAAAAGACAGAAAAATAATTTGGGCGTGACTGACCTTGAGTTTATCCTTGATTCAGCCCACAAAGCAAATAAACATGATTCTGATCAGGATAACCTGTCACCAAATTCGGACACACTGGAAGCAATTGAAATTTCTTGTTTTTAATAAATCCAAAACAAATGTGCATTTATGTTATTTGACTTTCTTCTGTACATTTTTTCTGTATATCTTCTTATGTTTTCAGTTTAATCATGCTTATCAGTTTAACTCATATCTCACTGTAAGTTTGTCAGAAAAACTTTGCATTCTACTGGACAGTTTGAAGCTAGTTAACCATTATTACAGGACTGCCAACATATATTTATGTTCATGTGAGAATCCTCTGTTTGTGTCTATTTTATTTATCACATGGAGACAAATAAGCTCACTCTGTGCTTTATGTTAATTTCTAGGTTGCCAGCATAACATCACTAAAATGTGTTTTACCAAGGCAGATTTGAAGAATCATAGATTCATAGAATAGTTTGAGTTGGAAAGAACATTAAAGATCATCCAGTTCCAACTCCCCTGCCATGGGCAGAGACACCCCAAAAAATCAGGCTGCCCAAGGCCCCATCCAACCTGGCCTTGAACACCTCCAGGGATGGGGCAGCCACAGCTTCCCTGGGCAACCTGTGCCAGTGCCTCTCCACTCTCATAGTGAAGAAATTCCTCCTTATGTCTAGCATAAATCTGCCCCTCTCCAGTTGGTACCCATTCCCCCTCATCCTATCACCACAAGCCATTATGAATAGCTCCTCTCCAGATTTCCTGTAGCCCCTTCAGGTACTGGAAGGTCACTATAAGATCTCCTCTGAGCCTTCTCTTCTCCAGGCTGAACAAACCCAGCTCTCTCAGCCTACCCTCATAGGGAAGGTGCTCCAGCCCTCCGTTCATCTTTGTAGTCTGCTCTGGACCCATTCCAACAGCTCCATATCCTCTTACACTGAGGATTCCAGAATGGGACATAGTATTCCAGTTGAGATCTAGAAGACACTAGAAGCTTACCATTCACAGCCCATGAAAAAGACCCATCTGTACTAAATGTCCAGAAATAACTCTTTCATCTCAGATTATTAAATAATCTAGTATCTGTAATCAGTAAGGCTCCTAGAGGATATCTAGAAATTGATTTTAACAGCCTGTAGTATAGCAGCAGTATTACTGGATGTCTTTTGGTAGCCTACTGTATGAAACGTTATGTTTTAGCAACAAGAAGATGTTTTACATTTTAACCCCTCCAAATTTTTAATCTTGAGCCCCCTGCTGGTAAATGAATTAAACTGATTATAGCAAGCACTTGAATGGTAAAACTTCATAAACAGAAAGTCATGCTATTGACCTTGTTATGAACTGTTTTCATTAGAAATGTCTAGAAATTACCATTCCCCTGAAAATACTGGAATCCCGATGCTTAAAATATATAATAAAGAATCTGAAGCCACCTTTTTCCTAATGGTGAAAGAATGCTCAGAAGACCATAGAAAGACAGCTGAAAGACCAACATCACAATATAGAATCATAGAGTCATAGGACAATTTAGGTTGGAAAAGACCTTTAAGATCAAGTCCAATGGTAAACTTAACACAGTCAGGTCCACGACTAAACCATGTCTCTAAGTGCCACATCTACACATCTTTTAAAGACCTCCGGGGTGGTGATTCAAACACTTCCCTGGGTAGCCTCTTCCAGTCCTTGACAAACCCTTTGGTGAAGTAGTATTTCCTAATATCCAGTATAAAACTCCCCTGATGAAACTTGAGGCCATTTCCTTGTCATATTGCTTCTGACTTGAAAGAAGAGACCAACACCCACCTTACTATAACCTCCTTTCAGGTAGTTACAGAGTGGGATGAGGTCTTCCCTCAGGCTCCTCTTCTCAAGACTGAACAACCCCAGTCCTCATAGCACTTGTGCTCCAGGATTTTCACTGGCTTCATTGCCCTTCTTTGCACACACCCCAACACCTCAATATCTTTCTTGTAGTGAGTGACCCAAAACTGAACACAGTATTCAAGGTGCAACCTCATCAGTATCAAGTAATGGGAAGACAACCACTTCCCTAATCCTGATGGCCACAATATTTCTGATACAAGCAAGGATGTGATTGGCCTTCTTCGCAACCTGGGTACACTGCTGGCTCACAGTCAGCTGAGTATTGACCAGCACCCATAAGTCTTTTTCTGATGGGCCACTTTCCAACCACTTTTCCCCAATCCTGTAACATTGTATGGGGCTTTTATGACCCAAGTGTAGGACTTAATACTTAGCCCTGTTAAACCCCGTACAGTTGGTCTCTGCCCATTGATCCAGCCTGTCTATATCCATGTGTAGAACCTCCCTTCTCTCAAGCAGATTAACAATCCCTCACAATTTTGATGTCATCTGCAAATTTATGGAGGATGTACTCAACCCCTTCATTCAGATCATTGATATCGATATTAAACAGAACCAACGCCAACACTAAGCCAAGGGGAACCCCAATCATAACTAATAGGCAATTGGATTTAATTCCATCTGCCACAACTCTTTAGCCATCCAGCCAGTTTTTTTACCCAGTAAGGATCATACCTATCCAAGCTATGAGCAGCCAGTTTCTCCAGGAGAATGCTGTGGGAAATGGTCTTAAAGGCTTTAGTGAAGGCTAAGTAGACAACATCCACAACCTTCCACTAATGGGGTCACCTGGTTATAGAAGATCAGGTTAGGGAAGCAGGACCTGTCTTTCTTAAACCCATGCTGACTGAGCCTGATCAGCTGGTTGTCTGGTACATGACACATGATGGCACTGAAGATGGTCTGCTTCATAAGCTTCCCTTCTATTGAGGTCAGGTGGACAAGCCTGTAGTTCCCCAGATCCTCCATCCGGCCATTCTTGAAGATGAGTGCCACATTTGCTAACTTCAAGTCAACTGGGATGTTGACCCAGTTAACCAGAACTGATGATAAATTATGGAAAGTGGCTTGATGAGCACATCTACCGGCTCCCTCAGTACCTCTACATGGATCCCACCCAGCCCCATAGACTCATGTATGTCTAAGTGGTGTAGCAAGTCACTAGCCACTTCACCTTGGATTACCGAGTCTTCATTCTGTTCTTTGTCCAAATTTTGTGATTGCTATGCCCAAAGTGGCCTCCAACCATCACATCACTGACAAGTCCCTCTCTGTTCATGAACCAACAGTACCTTCCTAGTTGGCTCCCCTGCAAGCTGTGTCAGGACATAGTCTTCCACACACTCCAGAAACCTCCTGGTCTTCTCTGCTCTATTTTATTTCCAGCCAACATCTGGTAAGCTGAAGTCACCCATGAGAACAAGAGCTAGTGATCGTGAAACTTCTCCCAGATACTTTTGTGAAGTGAAGCCTGTAATGAGACATATTACTACAGCTACCCAGGTTTATGTACCTAGTTGCATAGAACATAACTTCCTAATGTCCATAATCTTTGTACAAATATTAACCTTTCAGTTTTAATTCTGAGACACTTAAAAGAGAAAAGGTAGAAAGAGGTAGAAGCAAAAAAATCAGTTATATATAATCTATATATAATCTAATTTTAGATTTCAACTGTGTCTCAGAACAGCAAGCAATGAATGACTCATCGGGTCATTTCTTTATATATTGTGTATTCTAATGCATAACTCACCAAATGTTTTGAACTGCTGATGAGTTCTGAAGAGGTTATTGAGGATCCTCCTCATCCTATATAGACACCCAGAATGCAGACACATGTGGCTGAGCTATTTTTACAAACTCTTTTTACATGTAGAGGAGTTGAACATACTTGTACAATAATATTAATCTCATTTCAGTGTGCACTTAATAAAGTCAGAAATATTACTCATTTCTTTTTGTGAACTATTAAGGAAGTCAAATGTGGTTTGCAGACATTAGCAGAGATAGCAGCTCCTGCTGTTGCTATTCAGGTGAAGGTAAATTTTGGTAGCTCACAGGGTGTATGAGTGAATATTGGCCAAGGCAGCAATCAGTCAGCAAAGAGCAGCACACTAGGGTTGAATGCCCTTGTCAAGAAAAACACCTGCCTTGCTCACTGGGCCAGTCTAGGGTGCTAAGGCAGTAATTTCCAAGGAGCATGTGGCTTGGCAGCCCCAGAAGCTTACAGCAGGGATGCAGCTTCAGACTCTGAAGCTGTGGCAGGACAATGCTCAAGGCTTCCTGCAGGATGACTTCCACTGCATGCACTGTGTAACGGCTGTGCAACACTGCCTGGACACAATCACAATAACAGAACCCTCTGGCACGACCAGCTGAGAACCCAACACCCATATGCATTTGATTTTGTGTGGCTCTGAATGAATGTTTTCCCCTGAATTGGGCACATTTTTATAATATGCTTCAATTGACTACTTTAAATAAAATTAAGTGGAGTGTAGCTTGTGTTTGACTGGTTACTTCTTTGGATAACACCTGCATTACCCTGGAGATTTCACAATGACTGAAAAGCACTCAGAATAATCCCGTGAGTCTTTGGAGACACTGTCAGTTTCAGGAAGGGAAAGGTCTAGGGAGAGAGAGAACGGCTAGAAATAAGTTAATGGAGAATTGGGAGCTCTGTCCAAAGAGCTTTATATTACTGAGCATCTTCAAGCTTAATATATTCAGTGCAAACGGAGGACTTCGAGAAACATACAGTCTGAGGAACTGCATGCTTATAATACACAGTTCACTAAGCTTCTGTGGGAAAGAAGCAGTTGCACCACCTGAAAGAACACCTGTGGCTACAAAAAGATTAGTTAAATGAACAGCAGTGGAGCATAATCCTGGATGCTGAGAATCAGCCTCTCTATCTTTAAAGTGCAAGAATGGTCCATGTATGGGTTTCAGGCTAGGCCAAGTAGCTCTCTTGCCCCAGGTCAAGTAGTGGCTGGAGTGCCCATTCCCGGCAGGTATTGTGTATGCTCCATGTTGTGTTCTCAGATCTAAGGGAGATTATTTTTAATGATGGGCCATTCCGTGCCTCACTTCCTGGGCATGATTAAATCACTACTATGGATATAGCCCATGAGTCTGCGTGTCCTAAACATAAACTCTCTTACTAGCAGAATAATATCTGAGGTATTACTGCCTTTGGTTATCACAATTACTGTATATGGTTAGCTGGCGTGGTTAAAATTACTCTACTCCTTTTCCTTAATGAAGGCTAAATTTAGTCTCATTCATGTTGCTTGTGAGTATTAGCCACACAAACTCAATTTCAAACTATTTTGATAAAATACACTCTTTCTTTTCCCCTACATGCAGCAAGATACTTAAGCAATAAAAACAACATTTTAGAGTCCTCAAATCTTTGTGGCAAACTAAGTTATATCTAGTGGTAATTGGTTAGTCATTGCCTTACATCACTGTTCTGCATTTGAGTCAGTGCATGAACTACTAAATATACAAGAAAATGCTGAAAAAACATGATGAGTCAGTTCCACTTCCCCTCTTGAACCCAAGTAGTCTACTATCTTATTACAGATCCATCTGCCCATTCCTTTGTGTCTCAGAGGTGGCAATAATCACTGGAAAATATTTTGATTCTTCATTTACAATCATATTATGCGCTATGTCAGTGCTAGTGATACATCAGACAAAAAAGTTATCTGACAACATTCCTTTTATCTATTTACTGTTTCTCTTACATATAAAATCATTCTAACAATAACACCAGTAGGAAACACTTTTCTTTTTTTTCAAAATAGCTTTATAGCTATGGCAATTTTCCACCTTGGAAGGTTGATGGTGTCACCACAGAAAATCGATAAGTGTTTCTGTCCAGAGTATAACTGTTTAGTGCATAAGATTTGAGAAATTAACAATGGATGTTTTAAGACTGGGTTTTATTACAACAAAGGATAAGTTTTTTCAGATGAAAAATCACCATAGCTATGAATATTCAAATCACATATTGGAAAAATTTAATTACAGTAAATGTCACTTCAGTTACTGGTAAAGAAATGAAAAAGAAAAAAACCCTGTATCTTTCACATAAAATCAGTAGTGATAGCAAGGGCCCTACCCTAGACTTCATGAAGTCCCTCATATATCTCCAACAGAGAGTAATGAAATCTTCAGGATGTTGTTTTCAAGATCTATCTTGGATGTCAACATAGCACAGTGCTGAAAAGCCACTCTTTCAGAGCAAAAAATCTATGACAACAAATTTTTCCAACTACTATGGCCATGATGCTCCATTTGTAACTCATAATTTTAAGTAGCCCAAGAGGAAATTTTAAACAACTCAGTTACTAATGCCTGGGGAAAAAAAAAAAACAAAAAAACAAACAAACAAAGAAAAAAAAAAAAAAACAACCAAACCAACAGCTTCCAAAATAACAAACGACTGGATAATCATCTCTACATCTACAGCATCCTCTGATATTCTCATAAATTCCTATAGCAACATATACAGGTGGAGTTTCACTATATGTTATTCTTGTCATGCTATTTTTTATTATCCTATGAGAAGTGAAGGAGTCTTAGATCTCCCTCATTCTGAGATTATCAGGAAAACTTCAAAGAAATTTCTCAAAAACTGAATGTCTTTCAAAGCCTGTAAAACAAAGTTTTAATAAAAAGTTCATCTAAAAATTTATTGTTTCTCCTAGCAGACCTTGCTATCTCCAAATTTAAACTGCATATATGTTTAGTAGTATTAGTTTTATTGTGCACTGTGCCTGGGTCATGAGCAGCTGAGACCCAAGAAGGAAGTAGATCAGCCAATTTGGGAAACATACAGGAAAGAAAAAAATGGAAAAAAAAAAGAAGCTGAAAAAGTTGAATATAATGTAAGACAAAAAGAAATTATTCTATTCATGATTTAAGAAGGAAGATTATAAACCATATCATACTGAATATGCTGAAGCACTAGAACTGGCTGCCCAGAACTGCTGCAGGACATTCATCCTTAGAGACTTTCAAAACTCAACTAGACCTTAGGCAATGTGATTTCTCTCTAGTGCTAGCCCTGCTTTGAGGAACATGTTAGCATATATGACTTCCAAAAATCCATTCCAGCCTAGATTATGCCATAATGAGCAATAAACTGTTTGACAGAAAATAATTTTTAATATACACCATCTTACATTTATTTCCTCATTTTTTTTTCTTAATACTGCTCAAAGAACTTTGATTTCAAAGAAGGTGAAGTCTGGTCATTGACTAATCCTTACTAAAAGCAATTTTGAAGATATTAACAGAGATAATGCCTTCTCTTGAATATTTTGAAGTGTGGCTGTAAACAGTAATAATGTCTGTTGAAAAAAAAATCAAAACTCATCAGCATAAGTAGAAAATAAAACACAGGTTTGGCTGTCACTTTGTCTCACAGGGTAAATTATGAACAACCTGTCAACACTAAATCATCATTTCTGACAGCCAATGACAAATCCCTTAAAACACAGAATATAACCTCAAAGTTTATGACAATAGTTTTCTATACTTTCTTCCTGTGACAAAAGTGTCAAATATGACATCAGTCACAACAGTAACATCTTGAGCCCAGGGAAAGAATAAAAGTGCCCAAGAATTTGACAGATTCATTAACATTAACAGCTGTTGTCAACCATTCTGTCTTTAGAGTGTATAAAATACCTCAGCTGAAATTTTAGCATAATAGTAATAGTTGATAGCACAATATTGTAACAATGTTGAGTTAATAAAATAATCTACTTTTTAAAACTTAGATTTCTTACAATATCAAAGAAGCTAATTAATTATGCCCAGTTGTGTTCCTTTAATAACAAACATTTTTATTTCAATTTCTAGGAAAATTTTTGGTCATTTTACCTGAATAGTAAAAAATAATTAGAATAAAGGAAACAACATGTAAAATCGTTTTCTCATTTTAATTTACAATTGTGTGGTTTGTAGTATGACACTGCATCTTTCATCCTGTATTGTTCAGTTTAAAGTTTGATTTGCTACATTAGCATTTAGGTCACTGAGACTTTACACTCAGTTATAAGTAAATTAGAAATTGTGGCTGTTCATAACAAGTTGTTGAAGTTACATTTAGGGAAAGACAACCAACAAAAATTGTTGACTGTATCTGGAAGAAAAGATTCTTTCTTTTCCATAAAGCATTTTTTAAAATCTTTACTAAAATGATACTGTGACAAATAAAGGTAAGCTCAGGAGTAGACTCAAGGCAGCTGTTTCAAGCATACCAGTCAGTCAGCATTTATAGCTTAATCCTAAATATCCCTGTGGAGTTTATATCTCTCATGCATTTCTCCAGAGAACAGATACTGTCCTAAGGGATGGTGACAAAATCTAAGCTGTAAACTGAAAATGTCTGACAAAAAAACTTAAGTGATCAAAACAGTTTTTCCCTGGGGTTTTCTCTTTCCAAATATTCCCTGAATTATTTCAATTTGTGGCTTGAGAATTATTGGGTAAAGTTCAGATCAGAGAGACTTCATCACAAAGACTGACGGTATTTTCAACTTCTTTTAATTCCTCCTCAGTAATGCAGAAAAGATTTTTTTATGTCCTCACCATTTCCAGCACTTTCCCATTAAAGAGGCTGAAAAAGACCTTGCAGACCTAGTGTAGGAGTGTACCTCCTAGAGCGCCTTATGTTTCGGGAAGGAGAAAAGCATTACTCTTCCCCAGTGACATTTTTTTCCTGGGATCTCCATTAACAAAGAATATCTTGTTCTATGTTCACATTAGGGTATTAATTCAGGTCTTGAACTTGAATTAAAGCTCAAACTATTGTTCACCCACACTGCCCACACTTTGACTCACATTTACTGTGAGTCAAAGGTGATTTTTTTTAATTTAAAACTCAAAGTCAGAATTTCAGCTGTAGTGTCAAGGTCTGTTGGGACTCACACTCACAGCATTCTGGTGTTTGGCATTATATTATAAAGATATAAAAAGGCAACTAGAACTGGACCCCTGAAAGCAGGTATCTTAACATCGTGTTATGGTTATAAGAAAGTAAAATACAGAAGACAAATCTGTATTTAAAAAAGTTCCTTTAACTCTCTCTTGTGATAGGCTTCCATATTGCCTAATCTTGATCCAAAATCCTGACTTCCCCCTTCAGGATCCTGTCAATTTCAGTTTTGAGCTGTTAACAGTTATTTTCTCTTCCTCTTAATAAGTAAAAACAAAGGTGATTTGAATCCAAAATATTCTTTTCATGGGCAGAGACAGATGGTCCCTGGTGACAACAAACACCTTTCATTCATTCATTGTGCTGGCATATAAATATAGGGCAAAAATGCAGAAAACAAAGAAGAAACTCACTTTAAATTCTGCAAACTTCCTATAGTTTCTAGCTTCCTGGAAATATTGGCTTGAGATATTTTCTTGAGTGGCAAAACTCAAGGAAAAATATAATAAGCACTAGGAAGGATTGGTGAATTTATGTAAATTCTATCAAAAAACATTGCAGAGAGTAATTGCAAATCATGTACATGCAGTGGCTGTTTTAAACAGAAAAGCAGACAAACTGTAAGGTGGAAGACCTACACAGCAATCCTTTGCAAAGGTCAGTATGCAAAGGTTCATAGTAGTAGTATTATGTTTTGAGTTCATGAGTTGTTTGTCAATAACTTTTTTTTTTATTTTGTATAATAATGTCAGGGTATCATGTATGCTCTGGTTCTGCATCTCTTTGTAAGATTTTTGGCTTTCTGCCTAATCATATGGAGAAGGGGATACACATCGTTGTTCTTGGTAACAAGGATACAAGAGTCAGGAATAGGATTTCAAAGCACTTACTAGCAATTCATTAATGTGCAGACCTGTTGTGTGGCCTGTAATACATGCTATGCATCTCCAGGAAACCCCAAAAAGCACACTTGATCCATCCTCAGTGCTTCCAGCACATCCCCGTGGGTGATAGTCTTAGATGCAAGCTGCCAGCCAGGTCAGCCATCTCTCCCACTCCCTAAATTTCGCCAGGATGCTGCAGAGGACCAAGCAGCACCTTGGTGGTCCAAAGCCCACCAGCTTCAGGCTTTCCTGCAACAGGGTGCAGTGGGAGGGCACAGCCCCCCAAGGCACAGCTTACAGAAAGAGTGAGAGGACACAATCACCAGCTCCCAGAGGAGGAAGAAGGAGGGACAACACAGCATGTCCAAGCCCCTACTCCTGGGGCTGATGGGCTGCATGGCTCATATAATTAATTTCTGAAGTAGTAAAGCAAGGGTAATAAGCAGAGTTTTTCATGTTGAAAGCAACCAGTGGTCAGTAGTGTTTGCTTAGAATGTGAGAGACAGATCAAATATCAGTTCTGTTGGCAATTTAATGGCTTTGAACTATCTGAATATTGAAACTTGTAGCCATTTCCAGGTGAGTTTCTGTCTTGGGATGAACAAGGTTCCTTTCAAGCCTTGGTATGCTTTACTTAATAGAATTTGTTTTTTCTTACTTACCTTCAATGTGGCTCTTCTTCTTCTTTCATTGATTTCTTTTCTTAAGGTGTGTTCTATTAATGCACATGTACCCCGATTCTGCTGCTTTCAGATCACTACAACTTCTGATATATGTTGCTCTCTAATGAAGACAGCAGTGTCTGCTAAAGCTTGCCTTCACAGAACCTCAATGAGAAGGCTATGAATTTAACTCTGTCGTATTCTTATGTATTTTCACGATTATAATCATAAATTTCTTCCTACGAAGTTTCAATGAAGTCTGAATTCCTGGTATTATTGTGTTATTTACTTTATTACTAAAATAGTTACAGATTTCAGATTGCCTAGCCTAGGAAGTAACCTGTGCCTACACTGTGAATGTCTAATGAAACCATCTTTTAATGAAAAAGATTCAGTGTCTCCGCATTGTCTGCTTGCCAACTGTCCAGAAACATCTACGCAGCCCCAAAGTCTTCCAGGACCTATTCACTTGTCTGAAGACCTTCAAGATCTTTATCTCTTTGCATTGACTGTAACAGAAATTCAAGTACAATATGGTGGATTTCATCAGGTAACTAAAATTTTGAGTCCTCCCAGACAGACGTGAATTATGACCTTTACAGCAGTTGTGTCATGTCTACCAGCTGTTTGAAGATGTCTTTGTTTACCTATGCTGTCCCAAACAGCTCTATATACCTGTATTAAGACAACTGATAACTCCTGCTCTGGATGTTGGGGTTTCAAACTTAGTCCCAGTTAAGATTCGAGCCTAATATTTTTACATTTCCTAATTAGAAAAGACCGACATTATGTGAAGATTGGTCTTACAGAAAATGAAAAAAGACTTTTGAAAGTAAAACAGACACGAATATATTTCCTAGAAGAGTGATAAGTATGTAGCCTTAGGAAATTCCTGACTGCATCTAATGCAGATGGATATGATAAAGAGTGTGGAAAACCTGAAGGACAAGACTGATACGGAGGGCAAATAAGTCTACACTGCTATTGGGATATAGAACTCCTATGTCATTATTACAGATCTGGATTAAAGGTCATAGCCAAAGGAAAGATTATTTGATGCCCATCTTCAAAGTAAAATGAAAATTGATTGGGTAAATTGGAATGTGGACTGATCATTAGAGGAAAGCGTCACTTTTCCAGCTCAGAGCAAGTCACGCTTCATAGGGAAGTGTTGAAATCTATTTCCTGATCGTATCTTGAATCCAAGAGTTAGCATAGGTAAGAGCTTGCAAAGGGATTAAAAAGAAAGTTTTTGCATAAATAGCTAGCAAATACATCTAGCAAATTATTTCTTTATGCAGCACAAAGATGCAAAATGCCTTACTCAGATCACAGTTGACTCTGATGAAGTATCTTGTCCTTTTGGTAAACATGCCTTAGCAAGAAAGCTGCAGGAGATTAGTGAGAGTCAAAAGGAAAAGGTATTCTGGTGTGAAATAAAAAGGCACATCCTGTTTAGATTTTTGACTGCTTCTTATTTCTTAAATCAATGTATCTCTTCTTATTTTACACATCTGAGAAAGCTGGCTGAAAGCTTAAAGGTTTTCAAAGGCAAAAATGAAAGATAACCACTAAGAACGAAACAAAACAGGCAATTAGTGTCTGAAGCTTTAAAACATCTGCCTCTCTGTTGATGCATTTGTCCATAATTATCTCATTCAAATTCAGCAGTTACTTCCTCATGTGCAAAAGCTTTGTTAATGCAGGCAAATCATAGTATGTCATGCCTTCACTTTTTAACAGAATTACTTCTTAGTACTCTATAGACTGTATTGTGCAAAGAAGTCAGGAAAGAAAGTGAAAGACTTGTGGCAGAAAATTAGTAACGTACACCTGTGGGAGACAAGGAGTGCTTATGTAGAAACAGGGTGTAGAAAAAATGTACTATACAATCCTCATAATAATTAAAACAAACAAATTAAAAGGCAAGAATCTAAATTTTAGACAAACCTGAAGCCCTTACTTAATACAAAAAGGCTTAGATTAATTGCCCTATTACTGTTTTCTTAAAGGCTACTCTGTTGCTCTACAACAGGCTGGAGAGGACAATGTAGTTCTACATTACAGGTATTTATCCAGCCAAAGAAAGTTCATTCTGTACCAGCATTCAGGACACCATGCCCACAAGCCCAAACACTCCAACTCAGATCAAAATAAACATCATTAAGTTTTTCTACATCACAAATACAGCTTCAATTCTTTAGGCAGCTCTACAAAGAAACACTTGTTTGAGCCCTGCCATTACTTAATAGCATATTACTGAACTTTTTGAGGCAAGCACGGTATTTCTGGGTAAACGACCAGAAGATGTTATCTATTACCTTTAACTATCTGTTATCCATATCCTCTGTCCCTGAAAACTGATATGAGAATCAATATCCATCTCTTTCACTCCTAACTTTCTTCAATAAAGGCTTACATTATTCTTGCTTCACCATTTATCTGCCTATGTATATTCTTTCTAGGAGAATTATATCCTGATTTACGTTATTCAAGAGTTGAACGATAACCACAGGCCATCATAGAGAACACAGTAGGGAGTATTTTAGAGCTGATATGTTTATGGAAATAAATATTTTCATTAGCTCAATGAATGGTTGTAAAGGACTTTCTGAGAACTGTTGTCCTTCACTAAGGAACTAAATGACAATACAAGCCATCATCAGAAGTTTTAAATTCCTGCAAATAATGAAAAGTGGTGGTTTTGTCAAAGACAAGAACAATTGCCTCCCTTGTTAAACAATCTATACAGTCTTTCATAGGCAGATTCCAAGAAACAACAGTCCCTAGATCTCAGAGCTTTGAAACACCCAGAAGGCAAAATAGGGCTGTGTTTCCTGATTTTCTCCAAAGTCTAATATATAAAGACGAAACATGTCTAGATTCCCTTGTCCCTATGAGTCTTAGAAAGACTGGTGACATAAAACCTCTTTGCTGGTGATCTGTAACTGATGTTCTTCTGATTAACTATGATCAGATGCCAACAGCATTTGCTTTGAACTCCAAATCCTAAAACCAAAAATTACAGATTTCTCTTTCTAAACCAGTCTCCAATATAAGACTGAGAATTTTCTGTGCAAGCAATTCAGTCAGTTGAATAGCACAGATAAAAAAAAAACTGGAGTATCTGTCTTACAAACAGGAAAATCCAAAGAATAAGCAACATATTCAGAATCTCTTGTAAACTTATTTCCTTTACAGAATGTTTTTTCACTGGTTTTCTGTACCCATGTAGAACAATAACATCAAAAATCTAAGAAGGAGGTGCCCTATTCTATGTTCTATGAGACTACTAAAATCATTTACTCCCAGATAATTTACTCCCAAATACTCCAGTTTTCTTTAAGACTTTCTGGTACATTAATTTTCTCCTCTGACTTTTTCCTGCTTTTTCTGAGACCTAGTGAGTAACCAGAACAAGATCTTTCTGGATTTTTGTGAAATGACAGACATACCACAGAGAACAGGATGGCACTACGAAGAAACTCATGGACTCTATTTTCTGGCAATGACTGAACAGCAAGATCATCATCATCATTAAGGGATCTGAGTTTGTGCCCACAGAAATCAATGAATACATTGCTGAGCCACTGAACTGTAAAAGCAATGAAGCATCTGTTTCAGTAGAAAGACAAAGAAACAAAAAACCCTAACCAAACAAAAAGAACAGATTTGGATATATCTGAAATGTTTTATTGAATTTAAAAAAAACATTTATTTCCTTTTAATTTTGACAAAACTAAAAATTTATTTCAGTATAGTATAAATTAAATAAGTAATTTTAATTTTTTTAATTTTTCTTTTAACTTAATCTTCTAAGCAGAAACATTTGTTTGTGAATCCTACCCAATTCCACTTTTTTTTTTTTTAAATCCCATTTCTCTTCTGGAAACCATGTATTTTTTTTATTATTATTATTTTTTCATGCAGTTCTCTTTAGCGAGGCAGGATATCTGCAGATTGGTTGAGTCTTACATCTCCACAATAACTGTAGTTAGTAGTGGACATCAGCTCCAACCTGAGACATCTAGGTGTATGTGCCAACATGTATGAAGGTCTAACCTGCAGTTAATTAAAAGAGAAACTCACTTCCTATATTCCATCAGATCTCCAGCTACGCAAGTAAATATGTAAAGTTATCCGCAGGTCTTATGTCTTATCTTCCAGAAATTAATGTAAATCTCTCAGGTGCCATAAGACATTTCAAATGGCACTAGCTATCTCTGTGGAGCAGATGAATATACTTTTAAGTATCTTCTTCAGAATGGGTTGAGTTGTGGTCTACTGAACATGACTTCACTGACTGATTTATCTAGATCTACAGGTAGACATACAAATGCAGATGCCAGTCTGGAAATAAAGCCTGCTTTTACTGTCTTTTTAAAACTCAGTCCAAGAAAGGACAGAAACAACCTTTTATTCCACTGAATATTCTGTGATTTAACTTTTTTGTCATTATAAACAGAAACTTAGAAATATTTGATTGCTTTTTTTTTCTATGAGATAGTATTTTCGGACAGAGTTTGGGAGTCACATAAAGCATCTTATTCAAATAAAATTATTCTTTCTAATCTCTAAAATTTTTCAATTTTTTTCCATTAAATTTCCATTAAATTTTTGGTGGCTAGGAAGAATTTTTGCCAAAAAGTCACCATATGTAAATGGAAGTAAATGAAGTATTGACATAAGAACAACATATTTCAAATGGGTAGTGGGCAAATTGAAGCTGAAATTGAAGTAAATTAAACTCTGTATAATAAGAAGAAATTCTGGAAAGAAATTGGAAGAGAGTTTACTGTAGAGGCACTAATGTTCCCCATTTCTAAATAAAAAACTTAATCAGATATCGACTTTAGTGGCACGTAAGCTTGAAAAGAAGTATAAAAAAAGATTTGTATTGGAGGGAAGAAAAAGCAGATAGCAGAGTAGCATCCACACAGTGACACTCTGCCCCTTCCTGGGCCTGGCAGTGCAGCCCCTCACGATGAGTGGGCTTGTAGGCTACTTTCAGGGAGTGGGGCTGTGACTGTGTAGTGGAGCTTACACACTAGAGTGAGCAGCTGTGGAGTTGTAAGTAGGTGAGTAGTTGTGGAGTTGGCCTGGAGGCAGGTAGGACTGGAGCACATTCACCTTCCCCAGGAAGAAGGACTGAGCAAGGAACTTGTACTGCTTTTGGAAGGGGAGGAGTTGAAGATATATTCATCCATGTGCATGTGTGTAAAATACATTGCTGGTGGAGGGGGCAGTGGATGGGGAATAACCCTTCTGAATATTAGAGAGAAAGGGGTGTTTAGGACCCTCTAGCTGTAAATCGACATTCTGTAAGTCTCTACTGTTGTGGTTTATCTGTTGTATAGCTGATACCAATCCAGAACGTACAGGTCACTGACTGCCAGTTAATTATATTTCATTGATAAATCCATAAACCATTTCAATCCCTATTTGTTTTAAACTATGTGAACAGAGACGAAAGTCTATAATAGAAAGAACTGGACTTTTTGAACTTGTTCCTTTCCAGAAAAAAAAAGATAAATATACATTTATTTCCATGAAGAATCGTGAAAACATCATTTGGCACAGACAATATATGACTTTGCTAGCTGAAGCTGTTATTCAAGGTCCACAGTAACCTTTCCATGCTTTCAGAATATTGTATTTTTTTGGAAGTAACTCTTAATTCAGAAGATCCAGAAAAGATTCAGATTTACCTCTGAAACAGAATCCTAAGTATATTCAGGGAAAGAAATACAAGACCATCTACTATCTGGACACCCAAATTACACAAAATAAGAAATATCTGAAGCTAATTGTCTTGTAAATTAGCAGAAGTAGATTATTCATGAAACAGGAAAGAGAGTGGCACTTCTTTTCTGATTATAGGTTGACTATGTAAGTAGAATATAGATAGTATCTAGACTATTTGTTTCAGAATCATAACACGAAACTTTTATCTACTGTTCAAGCTTGCCACATTCAGAGTTAAAAATATGTGCAATGGGTCATTCACTTATTACACAGTATCTTGTTAAATTTCTGCAGTAGTACATCTTGTTACGCTGTTTAACAATGTCCCAATTAAAAGTGGCTTTATACTGTCAGTTCTTTCCTACTTCCATACAGAAAGGAACAAACTCAACTGTGATTGTTATCTTCACTGGATTTACATGACCTTGTTGTTGTAGGATCACTACTGTGATATATTGAAATCTGTTTTTCTGCACTACTGAGATTTGTGGGCTAACACTTAAGGAATTAAGGCATTTGTTGACTCCAGAAGATCTCCACTACAGACTTTTAAGTCTGGCAAGTCATTACAATCAAGCCTGTGTTCACAATTTTTTCTGACAGAAATAAATGATATTTCAGACAATTTCAAACCTTTGAAGTTCACTTTTCAAGGCAGTGTGTTATATAATATCATACAGAACAAGTTTTTATTTTATCTTTTAATTGAGGTTAAAGATGCTGTCAGTGTTTCTTCCTACAGACTACAGAGTCTCCAGAGTATTTTCTCAAGGGAATGTAAGCATGAAGTCATTGACACATTGGGAAACAGGCCCCTCATCTCACTTGTTCTGAACATTACACAGATCCAGTTTCCTTTATTGTAGGGTTACTCTGTATTCGACAGTTTCCGAACAGTAGTTATTCTATAACATAAGTATCTGTTCTGAACAATCTTTTCCTTTAGTTTCCACCGGCTGTCTTACAACATTTGGTAGCATGTTACACCTAGATTGATGTAGAATAAAAGTTCACATAGAACTGTGCCTTTGATGAGAATCTAACAGAAAAAAAATTCATTCATGTCATAAAAAACTACTTTCCAAAGTGTTCCTTTTAAACACTTCAGTTTTGAAGCAAATTTTAAAAACATATGTGTACAATTCCTATTCTAATTTTTTGCCTGTTTTCAAGTGTGAACAATTTCTGATGTTTAATCTAGCTTTCTCACTCTAATTTGAAATGCTTTCTGTTGATTTTTCTAGTCATATTTAGTGAATTCATAGTTTGTGCCTCCATTTCTGTAATAATAATCTCCAGTCTCAAAAAGATAATTCTTTAACATGGTGAATTGTATCAAAAAAAAAAAAGAAAGGGTGAAATCATATATGATTTCATCATAATGATATCATAATGATATGTGATTTCTAGATAAATCAATTCTGGTCCCCAGTAAATATGATTTTTTGTTTTATTTTGTTTTCCTTTCTGTTGTTTTTTCTTTCTTTTTTTTTTTTTTCTGTTTCCTTGGGGGAACTTGTGCATGGCGGGGTGCCACCATATTATATTCAGGACAATTTTATTGTGTTTTCTCACAGTGCAGCTCCAAATAAGAAAACTACAGCGATGTTGCTGTCCCTCAGTTCTGAGTCTGGCCAAATTGCATAATAAAATACAAATAATAACAGCTTTTACCTACTACCAGTCATGTGTTTTATTTTTATATTGTATAATTTGGCTGATTCTCGAAATCTTAAATGTAGATGATGTGATAACTTCAAGAGGTATCTATGGTAAAATAGTTTCCATGGTGGTGCTGTTCATGCACATATGCTTTTTTTTTTATTTATATCCTTTTGAATACTGTGCTATTATACTTTACATTCACCACAGACTCCAAAAACACTGAACAAGGCAATTTTTCACTGTTCCTATTTACTAGTCTAGCTTCCAAAGAACCTGGTGCTAACTCAGCTCAGTCACTGAGTCTGAGTTATATATATATGAGAAAAAAAAAAAACCAAACAGTTTCTCTAATAACTTCTGAACACCTTGTCTAATTTCAGCCAGATGTGACAGAAGAGGTGAAATACAAAGGCACTTGGTGTTGGAAAGACCTTACAACTCTCAGTAGTTGTCACAAAATGATTTCTACAGAGAAAGGCTAAAATTAAACATGAGAGGTTATGTGACAAAGGCCATATTGGTGTTCTGATCACAGGCATATCTTCCAATGAAGCACACAATTAACCAGCAGACACAAATCCATAATAAACTAAACTTTCTTAGAGCAAATGCTCACAGAACTAGTGGATTGCACAGCAAAAGCAGCCACAGGTCAGATTCCTGTTTTCCTAATCAATCTACAAATACAAAGCAGAAAGTCCATTCCCAAAGAGAGTTTCTACATACACATCTCCTCATTAAGACCCACCCTTTAAACCACTTGGTCATTTTCACCCATGGAGAGGGCAGCTTTTTCAATGAATCTGCACAAAACTGTCAAGTTTAACAAGGTTCTTACTTAGCCATAAGCAGCTGTAATCTTACAAAATTTTGAGATAGATGAGGACATGGGTTAACAACCTTCTTTCAGGCTTTGCACAAAGCTTTTAAAGGTTTCATAGTTTCAAAGCTTAAAGCCCAGAGGACGACTATACCATCTAATGTGACCTTCCTCATAACAAGGACTTTGTTTCATCTTACTATCTATTTAGTGTATAGATAAGAAGTGCTGAGCCAAAGAATTTCCTCCCAAAGGTTATAGTCTTGTGGTGTGCTAAGCTTGACTAAGAGTCAAACACCCACACAGCTACTTGCTCACTCTTGCTCTTCAAGGGGAAAAAATAAGAATAGAAAGCTCATGGGTTGAGTTGGAAACAGGGAGAATTCTCAACAGTTACTGTCACAACCAAACCAGACTGCACTTGAGGAAACTTAATTAAAAATATTGCTACTAACTTTTCTATAGATTTTCTATCCTCTTCCAATTCAGCCTTTCCTCATATTGAGAAATAAATAAAAAAATAAAATTAAAAAAAAAGGAAAAGTCCTTGTTACTATTCTAGTCCCTAATGCCCACAGTTCCTCCTTGGGAGCTTATGTTCAGCTATATGTCTACAGCAGAAATCTTTATTAGAATGGTTATGTTCAGAATACATTCCTCCATTGTACAACATACTTCCATCAAAAGGACAAATGACAAAAGACATTTCAGACTGCAAATACCTTTTGTGTTTTGCTTTGTACAGCACTCTTCTCTTCAAGAAGTTAGTCAATAGGACTCCCTGTGAAACCACCCTCAGGGATGGGGGAGAACAGAGCTGAAAAATATTTAAGGATGCTTTTCATAAAGCAAAAGAGCGTGCTGTCCTGGACGTAGGAAATAAGGCAGGGAAGGGAAGAGACAAACATGGCTGTGTTGAGACCTGCTGATCAAGCTAAAGATCAGAGGGAACTGCACAGGCACTGCAAGCAGGGACAGGGAACCTGGGAAGAGTATAGGGACACTGCCCAGTTGTGTAGGGATGGGGTCAGGAAGGCCAAGGTCCAGCTGGAGCTGAACTTGGCAACGGATGCAAAAAATACCAAAGGCTTCTATAAGTAAGTTATCAAGAAAAAGAAAGGTAAAGAAAGTGTACCCCCCAATGAAAGAAAATGGTGACCTCACATCAGCAGACAAGGAGAAGGCTGAAGTACTCAAGAACTGTTTGTCTCAGCCTTCTCTGGCAACCACTCTCCTCACGCCCTCCTGGATCAAAGGACAACAAAATGGGGACCAGGGGGGTAAAGCCCCTCCCACTATAGGGGAAGATCAGGTTTGTGACCACTTGAGGAATGTGAACATATATAAGTCTATGGAACCTGATGAGATGCGTTCTAGAGTCTTGAGGGAATTGGCTGGTGTGGTTGCCAAGCCACTCTCCATCATATCTGAAAAGTCTTGGCAGTCAGAAGAAGTTCCTGGTGACCGGAAGAAGGACAATATTATATCCATTTTTAAAAAGGGTAGAAAAGAGGACTCTGGGAACTACCCACCTGTCAGCCTCACCTCTGTGCCTGGGAAGATCATGGAACGGATCCTCCTAGAAGCTATGCTAAAGCACATGGAGGTAGGGAGGTGATTAATGGCAGACAGCATGGCTTCACCAAGGGCAAGTCCTGCCTGACTAACTTGGTGGCTTTCTATGATGGGGGGACCACACCAGCATACACGGGAAAAGCAATGAATTTAATCTATAGAGGTTTCTGTAAAGCCTCTGACACCGTCCCCCACAGCATACTTCTCTCTAAACTGGAGAGATTTGTATGTGATGGGTGGACAGTTCAGTGGATAAGAAATTGGTTAGATGGTCACGTTCAGAGTGTAGCTGTGAATAGCTTGATGTCCAGATGGAGATCCATGACAAGTGGTGTTCCTCAGGGCTCTGTACGGGAGCAGTGCTGTTCAATATCTTCTTCAATTTTATGGACAGTGAGACTGAGTGCACCCTCAGAAAGCTTGCAGACTCGAGCTGAGTACTGTAGTTGTCACACCAGAAGGACAGGATGTCATCCAGAAGGACCTGGACAAACTGGAGAAGTGAGCCTCTGTGAACCTTATGAGGTCCTACATGGAGGCAAGGTCCTACACCTGGGTCGGTGCAATCCCCAATTCTTCACAATGACAGTGGCGAGGCACTGGAACAGGTTTCCCAGGGAAGGTGTGGATGCCATAACATAGTGCTCATTGCTGCCTTTGTGTGACTCAGAGCATCATATTTACCCTCGCAACATTTCTATGGGAAAGGAAAATATTACTTCTCCTTTTATACAAATGGAGAACTGATATGGAGAGAAAGTGACTTGAACCCCTACCTCCAGAGTTCTTGTTATGTTCTTGGATGTGATCATCCATTGCATTTTTCATCTGCTGGCAAGTAGAAAATAACAACTCCCTCTACTCTGCTTCTCAACCAAAATTATTCATCCTTCACAAAAATTCACAGTAGGCTTAACAACAAAAACCCGCACTGACATGGAGAGCAGGTTACTGGGTTTGCTTTCTTATTAATTTCTCTGCATTTAGAAACAGAATTAGAGCCTGTATTTCTAACGCAGGTGAAGGAAGAGGAAGAGGAAGGGGAAGGGGAAAGGGAAGGGGAGGGGGAAGGGGAACAGAAGTGTTAATCACCATCTACATACTTAATTTAAGATAACTAACAGTTAATAGGCACAATATTGTTTTCTTATATCCTAGACCAAATTAGTATCGTATTTTAAGATAAAGGTAACTCACATTTATACTTGTCTTTGTGGTGTTAGGTAAGGAAAAAATTCTGTACGTTTTACGCTGAGAAAAGGTTGACAGATGAACAGTTGGAGGAAATACTCCTGCGTCTCCAGTCAGCTGTAGGCCATCATCAGAACGATACTGTGTAATGGAATAAACAGATTAATATGGGGGGAAGGTGTTGTTATTATGTAATAAATGTTAAATTTTCTGACCAACTATGAAATAAAACTTAGCATGCTTCTCTTTGTATAATACCACGCATTTCTGGGGCACTGTTCTTAATTCTTAAATCCTTATGGAACGTTTTAATAACATTAATGGAGACTGTAACCAGGTACTACTCACGCTGGGCAGTGGGTGATATATGGACATTACAAATAATGTCAAAGCAATTCGGTCACCCTGAGCTGTTTTATGAATGCCTCCAAGGCAATTATTCAGCTATGTTCAGGCTCTACAATAAGAGGCTGGCATTGAATGATTTAATTAACATAATTATTGATATGCATTTTAAAAATATCACTGCAGTCGAGAAGAAGGTGCATAGACTGTGCATTTGGTATGCATATTGTCTCGGAGAGAGTTGATTAAACAGCATGAATTTATATCTTAATTTATAAAGGAAGGAGGTTAAACTTCAGGTTACTCTACAGTGACATCACTTGGGTCCAAGTTCTGAGAAGTTTTATGACAATAATGGATACTTTTAATAAACATAATTTCAGCACATATGCCTAGAAGAAGAACAAGCAAGTGGTTAGAGCACTAGATTAGGTCATGCATGCTTCAGCTCACATCCACTGTTCTCAAATAACCTTAGGCAAATCTCTTGTGGCTAGATGCACAAATAATTTCACGTTCCCGTATGTCCTGGATACCAACTCAGCTGCCAGAAAATCACAGTACTAAATCTCCAGTACTTCTAGTAAGCACCCCTCAAAAAGTAGGACAGAACATACTTCAAGCAAAAGCGGGATACAGAGAGAAAACATATCTGACTTACGTCCCTCCCTTCCTTCTTTCCCAGTGCTTTCATCCACTCACTCCTATCTGTGAATGCTGGCAACCATATGAAGAATTTAATAGCTACTGAGTTAGCATGATGAGACTCAAGCAAACCTGAAAGTGTATGATTTATGTGGAAAGGAAAAATGACACAAACAAGCAAGTGATCATGCAAGAATTCAAAGTATTCCAGAAAGAAAAAAAAAAAGTCTGAAGTATTTGGAGAAGTTAAAATTATCCCAAAGACCTAACTGTGAATTTAATTAAAGATTAATTTGCTACCAGTCTAACCTTATTATAGTCAATAGAGATCTGAAGTATAATATATTATTCTACAAATAGATGTATATCGTCCTTTGTTATCATCTAGGACAAACCAGTTGGACTCCAGATGCTCTTGCAAGATGACAAGTCTCTTGTCTAGCCTATGACATTTATCGTGTGCTCAAGCAGTTGCTTCACATGCTAGTGTAGTGACTGAAGCCCAGGGAGCAGCCTGACTGACGTGTCACCATGGATGCACAGGCAGTTGCACAGTCTGTTCCCAGTAAGTTGAGACAGGGACTCAAGAAAGAAAACTTATGTTGCTTCACAGAGTTTGAAAATACCAACTCTGTACACACACCATGCAGGCAAATCATGACAATATGGTGGAATACTCCGTAGCAGAAATGTACTGACTATTGCCAGAAAGAAACATACTACCAACCTGAAAGAAAGGGAAATAATTATCCTTTTCAGAATGGACAGAAGTACATGATCCACTGAAAAGGTGATATTAGAGAAAATTTCAGGCAGAAGTAAATGCACTGAAGTCCTAGATTTCACTGTTCTTATCTACTTTAAAGAGTAAATGAATTATGTGAAGCTTTCAGAAAAAAAAAATGCAGTTTCTAATAGCACTTTGGGAAAAAACCCTCATAATACACTGTGAGTACTGTCAAGCCATTAGAAGAAAAAAACAGGCTCACCAGAGAACTCTCAGATGAGTATAGGCAGAGACTGTGGGGGCTATAATCAAGTTAAACAGCTAGGCAGATTTATCCACTTCCGTGGGAATCAAAGAACAGAAGATTCACATTGCATATTCTTTCTAGTCACCATGAAGGACAGAATAAGAAACACACCACCTGACTTACAGAGAGAAATTTTACCTCATGTACAGAACAAAAATAAATAAGTAAAAAAAATCTTGCGGTTTTACAGTCTGAAATAATTAACATTGTGTTAGAAATTTGAGATGGGATTCGTCTTACTTAATTTTCATGTCTACATCTGAACTATTAGTCATCTGGACTCCTTTATGCTCAGTGGAGCAGAGCAAAGTAATTCATCTCGTCGTAAGGTAGACATTTAAAGCAAGTCAAATGAGCCATTCTCAGAAAGCACCTTTTTCTCTTGACTGACCATAAAAGAGCCTACACAACTGCCTATGGAATTAAAGCAGTGCCTCTACCTTATCATTTATAGACATGTGGCTGAAATTCAACATCAAAGGAAGATTCTAATACAGAACAGCTATTGTAAGAATGCATTAGTGTTAGCAAACTGATGGATAGAAGGAAGACACAGAACTCCTTCCATCTATAACAGAGTTAATTCCTGTTTTTATATTAAAGCATCATCCAAGTTATAAATTCCAGTTCAGAATTCACAATTTAAGAACACAAAGACATACTGTTTTACAAGAAAATGTATCAGATATTTAAAAATATCCAAAAAGTACTAAAATTCTGTAAATTATATTTTCATTTCTGGAAAAGCTGTAGAGGAGTCACATCTTCTGTCTTGAAGTTATATAAATGCTACAAATAATATAAGTTTAACTGTGAGTACACATCTGAAGATATCTGCATGTGAGAAATAGGAAAAACGAATTCTTAAAATAGGGACATTTCTAGTGAAATATGCAAGCAAAATAGATTTCCAAATCAGCAATTTGAGAATGATACTGCAAAAGGATGTCTAGTGGATATGGGATGAAAATATCTATATATAATTTGAGAAACCTTAAAGATGTTGATCATAGAGCCCTAATCTTGAACTATTTTGACAGGAAGCTCACAACTTGAGGTCTACATTGGTGATTCCATAGAAGAGCTGTTAAACTGTGGCTAAGAGCCAATGATCGAAACAGCTGACAATTTGCTCATGTATTTTGAACATTAACAGAAATTAAAAAGATAATTTCAATTTTACTCAAAGAATCGTATTAAAAAACATGATTTCTAGGAATTACTAAATAGGACACCCTAGGACATAGTCCTCCGCAACAAGGGAGCAGAACAGAGCTGGAAAATATTTAAGGAAACTTTCCACAAGGTGCAAGAGCACTCAGTCCCCATATGTAGAAAATCAGGCAGGAAAGGGAAGAGACCAGCATGGCTGAGGCAAGACCTGCCGGTTAAACTGAAAAAGAAGAAGGAAATGCACAAGCAGTGCAAGCACGGACAGGGAACCTGGGACATGTATAGAGACACTGCCTGGTTGTGTAGGGATGGGGTCAGGAAGGCCAAGGCCCAGCTGGAGCCGAACTTGGCAAGGGAAGTAAAGACTAACAAGAAGGGCTTTTATAGGTATAGCAATCAAAAGAGGAAGATCGAAGAGAATGTACCCCCACTGATGGCTGGAAATGGGGATCACGTATCAACAGATGAGGAGAAGGCTGAGGTACTTAACAACTTTTTTTGCCTCAGTCCTCACCAATAACTGTTCTCCTCAGCCTCCTGGGTCATGGGAGAGCAAGATGGTGACCAGGGGTGTAGACTCCCTCCCACTGTAGAGGAGGATCAGGTTCGCAAGCACTTGAGGAATATGAACATATAGAAGTCCATGGGACCTGATAAGATGCATCTCAGGGTACTGAGGGAATTGGCAGATGTGGTTGCCAAGCCACTCTCCATATTTGAAAAGTCACGGCAGTCAGGAGAAGTCCCTGGTGACTGGAAGAAGGGTAATGTTATGTCCATTATTAAAAGGGTAGAAAAGAGGACCCTGAGAACTACTGACCTGTCGGCCTCGCTTCTGTGTCTGGGAAGATCATGGAACAGATCCTCCTAGAAGCTGTGCTAAAGCACATTGAGGATAGGGAGGTGGTTAATGGCAGCCAGCATGGCTTCATCGGGGGCAAATCCTGTCTGACCAACTTGGTAGCTTTCTATGATGGACACAGGTAAACCAATGGATGTGATCTATCTAGACTTCTGTAAAGCCTTTGACACTGTCCCCCACAACACCCTTCTCTCTACATTGGAGAGATACCTGTTTGATGGGTGGATGGTAAGGTGGATAAGAAACTGGTTGGATAGTCGTATTCAAATAGTAGTGGTCAACGGCTCAAAGTCCAGATGGAGATCAGTGACAAGTGGTGTCCGTAGTGGGACCGGTGCTGTTCAATATCTTTATCAATGATATTGACAGCGAGATTGAGTGCATCCTCAGCAAGTTTGCAGATGACACCAAGGTGAGTGGTGTAGTTGCCCCACCAGACAGATGGGATGTCATCCAGAGGGACTTGGACAGACCAGAGAAGTGGGCCTCTGAGAACCTCATGAGGTTCAACGAGGCCAAGTGTAAGGTCCTGCACCTGGATGGGGCAATCCCTGTTTTCAGTACAGGACGGGGGATGATATGATTGAGAGCAACCATGCAGAGAAGGACTTGGGGATGATGGTCGATGAGAAGCTCAACATGAGCTGGCAACATGCACTCGCAGCCCAGAAGGCCAACCGTATTCTGGGCTGCATCAAAAGAAGCGTGGCCAGCAGGTCAGAAGAAGTAATTCTCCCCTCTATTCCTTTCTTGTGAAACCTCATCTGGAATATCCTGTCCAGTTCTGGAATCCTCAGTATAAGAAGGATATGGAGCTGTTGGAACAGGTCCAGAGGAGGGCTACAAATATGATCAGAGGGCTGAAGCACTTTCCCTAAAAGGACAGGCTGAGGCAGCCTGATTTAGTGAGATGTTCCTGTCCATGGCAGGGGGGTTGGAACTAGATGAACTTTAAGGTCCCTTCCAACCCTAAATGTTCTATGATTCTATGACTCTATGATTAACTGTAACAGACTATAATTTATTGACAATACTATTGTATCATATTTACAAACCAAATACTAACATGTGAGATGTTAGTTGTAGACATTCTTTTGAAATTACCGCTATGAAATGTACTTCAGTTAACCTCCAGATTTAGAAATTGTTTATAAAAATTTAGTCACAATAAATGAAAAACTGTGATGTTAAAAACACTGTTGACAGAACTGTAAAATCTACTTCTCAAGATAAGATCTCAAGATAAGATCTTGAGAACTCCGAAGTCATAGTTAGTTCCAATTAAAGAGGTATTTCTTTCTTATATGAGATTTAAAAGAACAAGGACAATAATAATAATTTGTTGCAATAAAATATATTTTTAGGGAAAGCATAAAAAGATTTAAAGATGGATAATCTGTGAAAAGATTAACTCTCTGCCCCCATTACGTTTGTCATCATCCCTGAAGTTTGCGTCATTGTACTGCAAATCAGGTTAGTTAATTAGTTTTCTTGAAAAGTAATCTGAGCAGGACGAAATTCTTTTTGAGTCAAACACGTGAGGCGGCGACCTGACTGTCAATGTGGTCATGAAGATCTAGGGAGCTGATACAGAGGAACCTACAGGATAATACAGGAGCAGGGAGAGAGGAAGGAGCTGTAGAGCCAATCACCTAACAGCAGAGGCATCATAATCATGAAAGAATTCCTTGAATTCTTTGCCAGAGCTGTGAATTGATCAATAGCAGAAATACAGTAGGAACATGTGATGTGCCAGTATTATGAACATGAGGGATTAATACTTAGATAAAAAAGGCGAAAATGTTGTAGTTGAGTCAGCCTCAGAAGTAATTTAGCCTGGAAATGTGTGTATGGTGGAAATCAGTAGCAATGCTTAAAAGAGAGTAGGAAGAAACACAAAAAAGATAAAGTGACCTTCCCCTGCAACACAGTTTACCCTCTTCAGTTTGTGGCTGCAGCTGGATCACAATGTTTAACAGCCTCAACAGACAAAACCATTAATTTCTCTTGAACTTTTCTTTTTTAATCCAATTTGTATTTTTTATATCCAAAATATACGGTAGCAATGAGTTCCATTATTCAATTATCTTGTATGAAAAAGCATTCCTTTGTTTCTTTAAAACCCACTGCATGGTAATTTGTGTGCCTTAGTTCTTGTGTTATTAAAAACAGTGAATAATCATTCCCACTTCCCCTTCTCCATGCCATTCTTGGATTAAATTAGGTTACCTGGATAAGGAACTAGTTAGTTTCAACACCATTAATTTATTTTTATTTCAAACAGTTAATTGTTACACTTTAAAATCAAAAGATTAATATTCTTCTCTGCCAGCTCTCTGTAAGGTATTCCCCATAAAACCACAATATGAAATGAAATATCTGTATTAACCTGTTGCCTGTATTGCTTTGCTACAACTGATACAGTATTCATTACCCTCAGCCTACGACATCAAAGCCTCTTAAGTAAATGGCTTCCATCCTATCTAAACACTTTTCATGAAAATAGCCCTATTAAGCAAGATTTACTTTAGTAGGCAGACCACACAACCCCAGAACAGGGATGACTTGCTGTTACATAACCTGCTATGCTCAATAATGTGTTCAAAGCAAGCCGTAGCTGAAGGGACAACCCCAAGGATTGTACTGCAAATAAAACTGGAAGCTGTCCTGACTCAATTAGTCTTGCAGAATGGGCTGTGATGACCTTCCTAGGAAACTGCCCCATTAACTAATGTCAACCATGTAACATTTCCACAAGGTGTTATAACATCTAAAGTGGGAAACTTACCCAAGTGGGTACATTTGTTTAAGGCATTTTCACATGTGTGTATGCTGTTGCCAAGGGTGATAAGGTAGTTAAGCAAGTCAATATAGCTGTTAAACAATATATGAGTATCACCCAGTTAGCTACACTGACTTTACTGTGCATTTCCTCTTATGCAAACCCATGCAAAAGAAAAATGGACATTTTCAGCCGACAGTACCTGAGGTGTTCACAGTTCCGTTGTATTTTGGAAGTGACAAACCTGCTCATATGGTCATAAGATCCCTTGTAATGAGTTATACTAGAAATGAATCTAACAATCATATTTCTGCCTTTGACGATGGCTGACAGCAAATACCTGATATGCCCCGTGTCCCGCAGCACCAAATTCCACTGCATAAATGATAACCTTCTTTTGACTCTTTTGATCTGCCCATGCGCAGAAAGGCAGTAAATAACTGATCTATGTTCACGTTTTTCATGCCACTCATAGTTTTCCAAATAAGATTGAATTTTCTTCTCTTTTTTCTTTTTTCTGGTTTTTCTTTTTGGTCATACTCACTCCTTATCCTCCAGTTTCAGCAAAACTGCTGGTTTTCAGGAAAAAAGAGTGAGAACAAAAAAAATAGATATGGAACATTCAGTACGATGGCTCCTTGACGTTTATGTCACCCAAAATGCTTGTTAATCAGAGTAAAAACAAACAGACAGAATTATGAACAAGGAACTGTTTGTCAGACATAAAACTTTATTATGTCAATTACTGTGACTGAGAGAAAAAAAATCACTGATTATTTTCCTATACGTTTTCTCTCAGGACTGTGATCACCAATATTAATATAAATTTAAAAAAAAAGGAATCTCATTTGTAACAATAAATGAAATTTCTAACTTGTTTTCGTCTCATCCTTATTTCACTGCCTATTTCTGATGTTGCTAATTTGACAGGAAACAGCCTTTGCCTGTTATAGTAGATGCTTGGAAAAAGACTGTTTTGAAGCACTTGGCCTATAAAGCTGATGAAGATATAGGAACTGTACTGGCTGTCTCCAGATCCAAGAAATTACTCATTAAAACTTGGAACCATGTCAGTGTCTTGATAACAAAGATAGCATGACTAGAATAATAAAGTGAATTGAGCGAGACTACCTTAAGGTAAATAATTATGCTTCATTTCTTGCTTCATCTTTCACATGAAATTTCTGGAGTGCTTTGGAATGTAAGAGGCAGGTAGAAAATGATCATGAAGGAAAACTCTTGAATGGCAGCAGAATACACATGAAACTAGATCCATACATCAAGAAGAAAGGAATATAAAACATTGAACAGCATAGATTCCAAGTCTGGCTTTCCATAAAATTATGAGACATTAGTGTTTAAAGTCACAATATTCTGCAGCACTGAAGGTGTCTCAGAGACCTGCTGTTTCTAATGTTTTCAGATTTGTGACAACTATGTGTAAGAGCATTTACTAAACTCATTATTTTTACTAAGTGTTTTTAACAAATTTAATGCCCAGCTATTTTTAAAATGTAGCTCTTAGAGTGACCTTTGACCTCCCATGGGAAATTAGAAAATGGAGAGGTTATTGGAGGGGGAGATCCAACAAAATTACAATTACGACAAGCTTGAATTACACCATGTAATTAAATCTATACTGAAGCCAAAAATCAATGCAGTCAGCCAGAAGTATACCAAATGTGACATTCATTTTTTCTGCTTTATCAAGCTTAATTGATGTCTCAGAAACTTGAAAAAAGATAATAGGCAGCCTTATGGTAGAAATCTCAAGAGATATTTCAAGTGGCTATTCATAAATGCTGCAAATAATTCATAGATTTCACTGTCATCCGATGTGCTGACAGAACTATGTTGCTTTTAAATACCACATTCCCTGGCACTAATTTCTCTCCCGTCCCTCCTAGTGAGAGAGGTAACAGGCAAAAATCCATCTAGCTGGCATATTCTGATTTAGAGAAGCTCCTGATGTGTCAGTTTGGTTTTGGACAGAAAGTTAACACACCATGGCTAACAAGCTAATGCCAGTGACATTTCTTGGCATTTCCAAATATGTTTTGTCATAATGTATATGCATATATAAAATACATGAACAGATTCCAGAATCCAACAGTGGAGAATACTTGCATGATCTTAATAACATAGGGAATGCTTCAGAATAATACTCCAAATCCCTGCTTCCACAATGATAATCACCATGAAATGTCACTGCATATGAAAGTTATCAAACAATCTGAGGAACAGAGAAGGATATCAAGAGTAGCTCTGCTAATGTCCTGAAAAGTGTGCTGGGAAGTAGCCACCTACTTGTGTATTGAGTAAGAATAAAATAAGAATAAAATACCTTAAAAAAAATGGACAGAGCTACCTACTAAAAATCAAGAGCTGTCTGAACGTTTTAGTAATTAAACCCATGACTAACGTATTTTGAAAGCTGTATGAACTATAAATTATATTTTACCAGAAAAATTCTAATGTCAGTATTCTGATTGCAATAGTTAACCAGCTTTCTCCATTTATCGCAATTCAGTAACAGTGCTGGAGAAAGCAGATGTGATGAGGGAATCTTATTGGCTTAGATATTTGGTCTGAGATTTTCAAAGGATATAAGAAAATGACACAGCTAAATTTCGTGTTCTCTTACAAAAAGAGAAACCAATGATCTCCCCTTGCCTAAGCAGAAGCAGATTTCATACAGGATTTAGTAGTAAGGGCGATGCATAAGTAATGACCCAAAACCTTCTACATTTCCAGACATCCTGATATTTATATTAGAGAGGAAAAACTATTTACCCTCCTTCAAACATTTTTAAGGGTCCATCTACACGATAAAGAAGCCAGAGAATTTCATCTGTGCCTGTGGTAATTTTAAGGTAGACTCTAATTTCAGCATATTTACTATCAACATCATTTCAGCATATGGCAGATATAGACTATCTGAAAATGACTCAACTAGCAGCTCAGCCAAATTTGTAGATGAAATGTCTACTCTCATCAAAATGTCTTTTGATTTGAACACTACAACTTTACACAAATACACTTCAGAAGACACAATTTTATGTAAAAATAAACAGCAGAAATACTTTGACCTTTCCATATCCTTCCCTGTTATTTGGACCAAAGGATATGTAAAATGCTTGCTAGCACAAACATTTTGGAGGACTCAGTACTACATTTCTGGAGAAATCTCTATGAGTAAAATTAATTTGTGCAGCTATGTTCCAGTGCAAACTGTACTGAAATGATCAAAAATACCAGGAAGAATAAGTAATCTAAAAGCGCTTGACCAGACAGGGCAGTCTCAGTACAACTCAATTCCAAATAGCCTGCATGACATAGAATAAAGGCACCTGTTGCCAAGCTGTAGGGTTTTAAAAATACATGCTTCTAAAACACATTAGTTTCATAGCTTGGCATACTAATAGGCATGTGTGGGCTCCAAACTAGAAATAACTCACAAAGAATTTGTGGATTCTGGCACTGTAACACTTAAATCATATTACTCAGTCACCAAATCCATTAAAAAAGGTAACACCCACCTATATTTGTGTTACCTTATCAGCTTTGGTAAGAAAATGACTTGTACTTATATTAATTCATGTAAGTGAGTACTTCTATTTGTGAAGAAATAGTTAGCTCAATCTTTGACAAATATTCAAGTTTAGATATAAAATCTAGCAATTCCCAAAAGCACCTGTTTATAGCTCCTCTCCTGCAGCATAATCTTATCATCTTTGAAATATGTTATTGCACTTCTCTTTAGGCGTGACATAGATAAAATTTTCCAGTCTTGGAAGAAACCTCAGTTTCAGATTCCAGTTAGTCCCAGACAGTTGCTATTTCTGTAATTTCCACTGTATGACAATCAGCTAAAATATCATCCAGTATCTCTATCAACTTTATGGCAAGGCAGCTGAATGTTAATTAAGCATTATTTTTGCTATAAGGAAGAGGGGCTGATGAATCAAACCTCAAGCTATGAACATCTAAGCCCATGAAATCTGTTAAATTAGTATTGCAAAATATTGCAAAGAAACAAATTGGCAGCAAAGGAGAAATCCTTCTAAGAAGCCTTTACATTTGTGCCCTAAATTTTTTTGCATATGCAAAGCAGCATGAAAGCTCCTAATTCAACCTTTAAGTGCGCCTATGCAGATCAATAGAAATCAGTACAGGAACACCCCTCACCTGCCCCAGCACCTTGATTCAGTAAAGATTTTGCTAGTACCAGAACGGAAAAAATTAGCTTCAAGGCTCTGCACTGAAGTTAATTGGCCTGTTTGAGAAGTACACCATTTTACCTCGGGCTGGCACTGTGCTGTTGTGCCTCAATCCACTTAAGCACCTGAACTGAGTTTTCCAGTTACTGCATAACTGTGAATGTAACAGCTGCAGCCCATACGAGCTGCATGGGCTTCTGTGTTGACACTGCAGATGGTAAGAGAATTTTTGTTGGGATCATGATCTAGAACTGTATAACATCTAAGGGATGTACTCCCACCCTGAAACTAAACCTCAGTCCGTCTCATAAACGTGACTTTGGAGGTGCCTGAGAATGGTTTGCATAGCTAGGGAAAGAACTTCAAGGGACTTTTTACTAGTGAAAGCCTGAGGCCTCACTCAACCTTATTACACCTTCTTCTGATGTGCCCTAGTCTCCATGATACCTCACTTTTCTGAGGATGACGAGGACACAGCATGCATAAAGAGGAATTTTAATGCCAGAGTCCTTGTAAGCAGCAGACAGGCCTGAACCAATGTTCCTCACTTTTCCTTTTCAAAAAATACCTATGATTTGCAAACACTTTATATACAACAGCATATTTCAGCTCCTTTTGTGGAGAAGAAAAAAAAAAAAAAAAAGATTCTCTCATTGTAAATCAGATACAAGTCCAAGCTATTTTAAAACACGCAATTAATTTTCAATTCACTCTTTTTTTCCTACCACCAATTAACAGCTAATCTCATGCACTATATAGCTGCAGACTCCAACATGGTAAATGTTGTGATTCACTAAGAAGTAGTTGAAATTTTTTTCTTATAATTACAAGACATTGTAAGCTTTGGATCTTTCTAAGACCCTTCCATGATTAGCAAATCTTTTGGAAATTGTAGACATAACATTTGTATTTTTAATAAGTTGAAAAAATTCATATTCAAATAAATCAATTAAACCTACAAACTCCAAGCAATTTAGGGCTTAAAAGACCATGGAGTACATTTTAGAGACATGTAAGCAGGACTTCAGGGTCATCAACTTCTTTACACTGAAAATGGGCAACGATATTGTGGTTATTAATATTAAATTGCAGTACATACATGCAGGAAAGAAAGATCATGCCCAGGGAACAATAAAAAGAATCCACTAAAAAGATTGGTTAGATCTTTGTGTGATGCCTTGTCTTGAAATCAAAGAAGAGAGAAAGAAAATAATAACCCCCAGCTAGAATCTAGGGAGCAACAGCAGGCTGAGAGGTGGCCAGAGCAAAAGGAGGCCAGGGTGACTTACAGTCTATGCTTCAAGGCTACAAGTATATTAGGGAAAGGAAACATTTCTGGGCATAGGAGCTCAGCTCTCTACATAAGTAGCTTTTTAGAATTGCCCCTAGCATGCTTTTAGGCAGAGACAGATAGCATTCCCAACAACTCATGAGTACAGTTCAGTAGTTAGTATGGGTCAGGACCAGTTCCCAATAGAAAAGTGGCCTGCAGCAGCCTTGTTTTGTAAGGCAAGGGTCCTTTCATATCGACACAAAAAGTTCTCCTGTAGCTGTCTTTAGTGTCATCCAGGGGTCCCAGGAACACTTCATTTACTAGGATAAAGACAGTCCTAGTGCTAAGCACAGCTGTGCAGGAAAGATGACACTGTGCGTTATCTATGCTGTGTCTCCATATGCTCTGAAGACATCTTCAAACCAAAGCTGAACTGATCCTAGAAATCAAAGAAATACACAAAAGTAACATGCAGATGCAAAAGCATAAAATAGAGTTCCTCTATTTAGCACTACAGATGAGGTAGTCAACGATTCCTCTTGGAGGCTCAGCTCGGAAAGGCATCACAGCTGTATTACTTCAGGACTTAAGCTGGCTCAGGACTTAAGCTGGCTCAAGGGGAGAGAAGACAAAATGCATATCTACAATGATTTGGACACTGGGAAGTCCAGAGCTAGGTGGCTCAGCTGAATTGAGGAAAGCAGCACAAAATATCGTACCTTGAAATCGTAAATAATGGAACCAAAAATACCCACCTCATATAGGAGTGCCAGGCAGCACTTCTAGGAGTAGCCACCCCATTTCACTACTTAACAAAAAAACTATCAGGTAAGCCCCATTTTCAGTGTAAAGAAGTTGATGACACTGAAGTCCTGCTTACATGTCTCTCAAATGTACTCCATGGTCTTTTTAAGCCTTCTAATTCCGGTAATATTTGGGAGTTAGTTTGTCAGTTCTTTGTTTTCTGCTTTGACCAAAAAGGAAGCAGAAGACAGATTGAAATGATCCACAGTGTGCAACTGGAATTCGTGCCACCAGATGAAGCATAGTACAGCAGGATTTGGCAACCGCCAACAGCTAAATTTTCATGTGATTAGCAACCTCAATAATAAGTCCAATGAACATAAATCTCCTTTCAGTGGAGGCAAATTACAGTCACGCTACTGAGTCATGGAAGATCAGGATTCCTCAGTGTAATCAATGGGACAATATAAAACTACTGTGCGATTGTCTTTGTCTAACTGTGTTTGGCCATGGTTATGTATCTCCTCTGCAAAACTAAGTGACACTCCAGAACTGATAAATAAAAATGGCAAACTGTAGCTTTCAGTGTGTTTTACATAATCCAGAAAACAAGATAATTCATTTTGAAGGGAATAGAAACAACAACAAAAATTCTGAAAAGACATTTTTGTAGTTAGTTTCTCAAAAGAGATGGTATAGAAAGACGAAAACACTTAGATATATGAGCCAGGCTGTCTAGAAAGAGCATGTTAATAGTCTACATTTGCATAAGACATTTGCAGGGAAATAAATGTACATTAATAAAACAAGAATTTATTACTCTGTTTTTGATTCTTTTTCTCCATCTTGACACAAAAAGGAACTGAATTATTATAAAAAGCTTTACCTCCTTCTTCTCCATCTTTTCAGATAACTGTTCTTGGCAAATATTTCTTTAAGTTTTATGCATGATAAAGGCTGAGTGAGTCTGAAATTGATAAAGGTTCTACAGTAATGTATATTTGCAAGAAAGGCTGTTGTTGAATATATTTTAATGCAAACCTTATCAAGAAAATGTCAGTGGTGTTCTGGTGTTATTCCATAGAGTCACAGCATATTCACTACAGAGCCAGAAAGCTACTCACCAGGGATTTAAATTTTAAGCAGAGACTGAAAAAAAAGAAAGGTGAACACTGTACAGCTTCATATAAACAAAGTTACTTCCCTGACATTGTAGTTTTCAATAAAATTGGGAACTGAAATTTTCATTAAGATACTGTCATTCAAAGAGGAAACGAATGAATGAATAAATAAATAAATAATAATGATGAAAATCTAAAGCACATTGTTGCTTACATAATTCAAGATACATAATTACCATCTAAATATAATAAGTTTCTGCCTACTTTGGATGTGTCCCCTTTTCTTGAAAAAAAATGCCTGTATGTGAGAAGTATGTATTTCTGCAGTCAACCGGAGAAAGGTGACATTCTGCTACTAATAAGAACAGAATAGGAGAGTTTTTCCAGTTTTTTAAATCATTCTGGAATATTTCTGTGAGAGGGAGCTAGGTTGTAATGCAGCTAAGATTAACAACTATGCTGTAGGAGGAAAAATGTGATGACTGTCATTATTTTTAGCTAATATATAACACATCAATCAATCACTGGTCTCTTACTGGAGCTATATTATCTCTAGACTTGCCAGTTATCTGCTGAGTTTTATTTTATCATTGTTTTAAGTCTAAGAGGAGGAATTATTACAGAAATGAACATATTTTGCAGCTTTTATTATGCTTCCTCGAATGCTCTGATCAAGTAGAAGACTCCTGCTGCCATGTTTCATGGGGACCTTTTGGAATGTGGCATAGTATGGCAAAGAGGTAGAAAAACCTTTCTCTTAAAATCACCAGTTTAAATTCAGTACAACTCAAGCGATTTTTGGTTCTTGCAGATATCAGCATCAATGGCAAATGACATTAGAAGTCCATTTGTTGGTTATTTGGAGGATCCAGATGTCTTACAAACACTGCAACAAGGAGCTTTTTTGAGTCTCACTTGAAGAAAAGATGCTGAAGTTTGTAGAACCAATGGGGGGAAAAAAAGGAAAGAAGACATAGGAGGGAAAGAAAACTGACACCCACAAATGCCTGAGACACACTAGTACTTTGAACAGTAACTTCTCAAAACGTCTGAAGGAGGGCTGTGTTGTGCATGGCCTTTGCTGAGCTGATTACCGTGTATCTGTCTCCTCAAGGTCTGTCCTCGTCCAGGGACTGTACAACAGGCATTCCCCCACCAGTATCTACTGATAATCTCTACTGGGCTTTGTTCAAGTTTCGCAAAACACACGAAGTTTACTTAAACTGTTACTTCTAATGGCTTGTTTGTTAGAACTTCTGCTCCAAGAGACCCATTTTGAGGCACACACATCCCTCCCAAAGGAAAGGAAGGTTAAGATTGGAGCTGGTGCATCACAACAGACTGTGCTAATCACAGAGCTATGGGAGGTAGCTGCTTTTTATACTTTTTGTAGATAACTGTGCCACTGTAGGCAAGAAGCTCAAAAGCTACATGGTTCAAAGGAGAGCAGATGTTAGCAGTTCATCTGGTCCAATGCGAAAGATACTATCTTGAGTGACTGCTCTCAGAATTATTCTTGGTTTGTTTCTGTTCTTTTATCCAACAAGTAGCAAATACAAACTCCATCAGCATCCCAGGAAGCAGAACACCACTTGCTGGGCAAGTGCTTTTATGAGGTAAATGTAGAAAAAACAGAACTCTGGCTTCTAGCTTTGGGGAGTGCAGTCTCTGCAGGAGACAGCATTTCAGAAATGCTCTGCTCTTTCCCATTTCCTATTGATTGTTTTGGGCATCCCAGCACTTAGTGTACTGGCAGCTGTCAATCTCACTTTGTTCCAAACTGAAATTAGCTTTGCATATTCTCCTCTTACAGACAGGCTCTGAGGTCGAGACACCTGAGTGTTTTCATTTGAGCAAGATTTAAATTGTAGTCTTCTTAGTTTCACAAACTCATGCACACAACTTCAAGATACAGGCGGAAAACTCATTCCACAATCTGTTCTTAGAGGCTTTTTCATCATCTGAAATTCTGTCCTACAGAAACTACAAGTCAGTTAAAATACCTATCTATACATATGTAAGCAGAAGCTCCTAATCTTGACTGAGTTATTTAAAATATTAATACATCAAACACAGAACATTAAGAAGAAAACCATCATCTTTTAGGGTTATCTTTGCATATTTTATAGCTAGATACATATTTCTCTCAGGCAAGACTGTCTAAATTTCATTAAAATACTAATTTTCTCACAGGAACTGTGTTGCTCTTAGGTCATCATATGAACAAAGAAAAACACCCACACCAAGATTATTCAACCCACCACAGAAGAGGAAAATGTTTCTCATCCAAGTTACCATATGCCTCCTATTCCTTATTCCGTTTTTCCACCTCCTTTAGCACAAACACTTCCATTTATTAACAACCTTTCAAATTCTTCACACTTTAAATATTGTATAACAACGCAGGCAAACAGAAGTCTATGTTACTTTTACTGCACTCTAGGTACAAATTAGCAGACGCTGACAACAGAATCTCAGCTCAGTGTAGGAAACACATACCTGCTCAGCTGCAAACCTTTATATGCAATAAATTCTCTCAAATGCTATATAAACCTCCACATTAAGGTAGCGATATTATGCTAGAACATTTCCTCTGATTTCTTTTTCTAATTTCCTTCAAAATGGCTCTGATATTTAAAAAAAAAAAAAAAAGAATGTGTAGGAAGAAATCATATTAACTACCTACCATCTTAAAGGCCAAACAGAGCAGCTGGAGAATATTGCTGGGCTAAAGCTTTTACTGACTGGACTATAGCCAATAAAATGAATGAAGCCCCATTAAAGTCAATGTGTCTGATTTCTTCCCAGTACATAAGTAATGGACAGAAAACAGGCAAACTGTTGTTTCAGAAGCCTTTTAAGGAGACATTAAAAACCCAAATCTATGTCAGAGTACAGATTTTATCGTCCAGGTGTTTTTTGACGGAACAGTTCGTTCTTACAAAAACTTTTATTTTGCTAATAAATATTTTTGTTTTACTGAAGAATTCAAAACAACTTACTACAAACCTTAAAATTTTACTTCTTATTTTTTCAAGTTTAGTCACAGTGCAATTGATATATAAATTTCCTTCTGTGCCAGTTCAGTATTAAGCAGCATTTCCTTTGCCACTGACAATAAAGTCAATACAAAGTGTGGAGTGGAACCCTAGAGAGCTAGCTCTCCTTTGCTGATTTCTGAAGATGATGCCATTTGGTTCACTGCAAATGAGCCATCACACAAAAATCTGTCTACACAGAGAAAAAAAGCTTTAATATTATAACCTTTTATGAGAAAGTGAAGCTTAATATTGTGTCAATTGCATAGTTTAACAACAAAGCAAAATGAGATTATATTTATTCAATGCAAAATATTTTAACATTTTCAATTAAAGAACTGATCCCATGTTTTTAAATCAGTGGTTTTGTGTCAAATCTTCATTGTGTTTATTTAAACACAATAAACTTATATTTAAAAATAGAATGAACAAGAATACATTTCTTTCTAATGCAAATTTTCTGCAGGCTAGGAGATCAGAATATGCTCAGATCTAATTCTAATATATCTATAAATCTGTCATATCACAAGGGCTAATATTCAGAAAGTGCAAAGGTTGCAAAATGAATCTTTTAAAATTATTATTATTATTGCAATCTTAAAAATAAATTTTGGATTACAACTCTGCACTAGTCACTAAAAGCTGTACATAAGACTTGGCATTCATATTTAAATATGCTATGTAAGGTTCTGCATGTTTCTACTGACCTAGTGGATAATGTTGATGAATAACTAATTTAAAAAAAACAGTTTAACCTTATTCTTCCAGAGAAAAAGAAAAAATAATTGGATGTTTCTACTAAATGGGTAATTGATAGAAGATTAATATTTATTATGAAAAATCTGTTTTCCCAGTTTATAAATGGGTATAATTAAATTTGAAGTCCAGACTATAAACAAGAATTGGATTTGTAAATATATAATTTTCATTAAAATATCATCCACGTTTACTTAAAATACTTTCAACATGATTTAAAGACTTATTTCATGTTTAGTGTCCACAAGTCCCCAGTGAATTCTTATTATCATAACAAATTGGATGTAATTTGTTGTTTAAATGAAAATGCATATTTTAAATTGTTTTCTCAAGTTAGTGCTATATTATAGAACTTATCAGCTAATTAAAGAGAAAACTTCACCTTAAAACAGTGTAACTTGCAAACTTTATCTTAAACTATAAATGAACATAGTACCTTGGTTTTAAGTTACAAAATATGCTAACCATTCTTGAAGTCCTAAATTGTTATTCAATTATACTTTAATGAACTCTATATGGAATTATAGTTTATCATTTGATGTTTAAAAATTCTTTTCTTGTAATTTTAAAGATCTTATACCATTTAAATTACTGTTGTGAAAATAGAAAGTGGATGTTAGTGGTTATACATGGTCATCTTGAAGTAAAATTTTATGTAAATAATCATATCCCTTTCTTAAACATTAAAATCAAACAGTATGTCAATTGGGTTTTAATCATGCAATTCTATTAATTATGTGCTTTATAGTGCAAAGGTTAATCTGTACAATTTTACTCTAGCTATACAAGCTCAAACTTTACTATGTAGTTCAACTGAATTTGTCTTTTAAATTCTTCCATATATGAAACACCTACCCTTTTACTGGAATTAAAAATGAGCGTTGGCGGTGTCTGTTATAGTTCTTTGTCACTGGACAAACTACAATATATTTAGTATTTTAAATAAATTCATTCTAAACCTGTCTATGTAAGTTCATGATCAAAATTAACAACATTGTGGCAGGGTATACCTAACTTCCTCCTTTCCACAGAAATTAAAAAAACCCAAAACAGTAGCCTCATAATCAAGCATTTGCTCCAGTGAGACACTTAAGTTTATTTTAAAGGTTCTAACTCAGCTGGACGAGAAGTATTATTTAAAAATATTCTGATTGCTTAGTTTAAGTCTGGTTCAAGACTCTTTCTACTTCGGAATACAATTATACCTGCAGACAGCTAGAATATATTCTTAAGTTATAAATATTCCTAAAATACATGTCCTCTGCCATCTGAGATTATCTGAGACATCATCACAGTGCTGGCAGCTATGGGGCAGGACTCATGGGAAATTTTTATCCTCCTGAAGAGGCACATACAAGGACATGCGAATGTGGCTCAAAGGCTGAACTCTCACTGCAAGTTTTTGGCTGTAAGCACCTCAGACCTATGACTAGATTTTAAGAATTTATTTTGCTATATAGCTGGACTGTCATAAAATGTGGTTGATTTAAAAAGACAAGATCTCCTTTCTGTGCTTATGTGCATGTGCCTCAGTGTAAGTTTAAATTTGTTTTAGTCATTTCAAATGACTGAGACTTCAGGTGTTCTATCTAAAGTCATAAGCTTAATTAGCAATCCTAGACATACTAAAATAAATTTTCTTGGATCTACCACATAAAGTCTGTGCTAAATTTTAAACTTTTAGGAATCACTTTCCTAAAAAGAAAACTGAAATCTGTTCTGCTCACCAAGTATTAAATAAGACACAAACATAGGTTCAATCAAATGCAAGCCTACATTGTCTCAACCCACTCACAGTAACAGTTCAATTAATGGAAAAAAAATTATATAAATATAAATATATTACTTACGTATCTATAGCCCTCAACAAGAAATCAAAGTTGCAGGTCTAGACCCTGATTTTGTAAGGGTGCTTCAGTTTTTGTAGAGGAGGACCTAGAAATAGAAGAATATGCTTAGATTTAGTCAGCCCTCTAAAATAGGGCTTATAAACATAAAAAGCCATCTCTAGAGACTAACCTTTTGAAAAGATTCTGTTTCAAGGCAGTATTTAATATACTATTTCTTGTAAATTAGAATTGTACCTAGAGGTAAGTGATCATATTTGGATAAGTAGAAGAGTCATCTGAACTATTGTATATCCTACAATAAAAACTGTCCTTGAGGAATGAAAAATATAACATATTTTTAAAAATTGTTTATTTTTTCCTGGAGGTGTACTCACAGGTTTTGACACAACAAATCAAATACTATGGTTTGATCAAACATACTTCAAAGATGACTGTTCTGTGATATTTCTATTCTGACAAAAAGTATTCCAAACCTCAGTGAAAAAAGCAGAAAAATTAATGACTATGCCAGTCCAAAGCTTCTCTTCTGAAATTTAAAAAAAATACTGATAATACTCCACATACTAATAATGTATTTTTAAATCATTAGATGTTTAGCAGAAGTGAACTAAAGTTCCAGCATAGGTTAGATGAATCATTTTCTAGAAAGATATCTCCCTTGCCAACAGAAAAAAATGACTTAGAAGAACTGTGAGCCAGCTCTTATTATTTACCCAGCTTAGCCAAGGGAGAGGGATTGAGCTTTTAGTGTTATAATAGTAATAGCTAGTTGTCCTACAAATATGAGCCTCCTCTTCCTAGAATTTTCTGTATTTGAAGATTTAATTAAATATTAAAAGGGCTAAAGTTCATTGTGGAATGAATCACAGAATATTTTGGATTGGAAGGGACCTTTTACACTTTTACACCTTTAAACAGCCTTTGTGGCTGTTTAGACCAATCTGAGCTGCAATAAGCTGGGACAAATCCACCTTGATCAGGTTTCTCAAAGCCCTAAGTATAAACTAACTTTGAATATTTCGAGGAAAGGGACATCTACAACCTCCCTGAGCAACCTGTTTATGATCATCACCCAGATCATAAAAAATTTCTTTGTTATATGTAGTCTGAATCTGTCCTCTTTTAGCATAAAACAGTTACCCCTTGTCCTATCACAATAGGCCATACTAAAAAGTCCACACCTTTCTTATAACCCAACTTCAAGTATAGAAAGACTGCAATAAGGTTTCCCTGGAGCATTCTGTACTCCAGTGTTCTACTGAGCATGAAAGAAATAAATACCAAAGAATTTGAATGATAATTCTCGAACTATTTTAATTCTCATACATACTGTATAAATACTTTGACTTTCAGTAGTCAAACTTATGCCTAAATCCAGGACACTTACTGTAACTTTGTTTGTGGAAATAATATTTTAAATGTCTGACAATGTCCTGTTTTCCCTCTGAGTGAGATTTTGAACCAAGAAAGTATCACTCTGCATTTGGACAAAGTCTTTCAGAGATTGATAGCTTGTCACAAAAAAGCTTGCTCTGATAACAGCAATCTATAAAATCATATGTTCAAACACATTTCATGATCAAAATTAAAATATGTATACACAATTGACAGCTCCATATAACAGTATGGGAAATGTCTATATTTTTAAAGACCCTATGAAGTATGAGAAATTAGTTATATAGCCGGAGATGGCGGGTTTAAGGTGGTTTTAATGAAATCACAGTAACTGTAAGCCAGTTTGTCTTTAGGAGTTTTGTCTGACTTAGGCAGACAAGATCCTCCAGAGAATAGAAGCTTTCTTTATTCTGGTTATTTATTATAGGATGAGTTGAATTGTCCCTTGGGATCTTTCTGTGTTGATTTCGGAGGCAACATAAACAACTAATTTAATTTAGGACATTTATATTCTAGAAGCCTAAATTAATGCTGGATTAATCTCACTATGTTTGACAAGGTTGGCATGAAAATCAACATATTCATCAAGCACTATTACGACCAAAATTTTTATCTAGCAAGTTCATTGACCTTAACGCTGTTGGTTATTCTTCTGAATAAAATACCATTTACAAGTCTTAGAAAATTATACATGTATTTATGCTACTACTTACTTCTCCCCATTTGGAGTAATATTGGTATGCATTTTTGCATAATGACTGACCTGATTTTATTTTTTTTTCAAAATGCATAAACTATATTTTTCTATAGTTGATTGCTATATAACTATGGAAAGGCAAGCACAAACAAATTTTTTGATAATTAAAAAAGAAGGATTTTTTCTTTATTATAAAAGCAGATTGCCTGGTAAACTAGGAATTACAAGGGGGAAGTGGTACTCTTGATTCCGACAATATCAACTTGTTTCCTCAAAATGTCTATAACATCCAGTGCTAATGGTAGCAGGAAGTCTTTCTGTTGCAATTCTGATACAGAGTTATTATCTGAAAAATTATCATGCATTATCTGAAAGGACCAAAACTATGACTCTCTAACATGCTTTTGACATTTGCATGTTGACAAGTTCTTCTAAGGTATCAACTCTTGTTCTACTGTCAGCAATCCTTCTGGTCCATTAACTAGATCCATGATTTAGTCATTACCTTTTACAGTATATATCTTAATGGAAAAAAGGCAGTTTTCTGAAAATTTTTAAAAGCCTGCACTATACAGAAACTGTTAGAAAATGTTGCCACCTACTTTCCATCTACTCTTAAAACGCTCACTTTCTCAATTAGTTTTACTCTTTGTGCAACCACGGATGTTTTTTCCAAAGAATGCGTCATATCACATGTAACTGGACTTGTTTTATTATATAAATAAGGCATAAATCCTACTGCAGACAACATCTCTTGCTTCTTCAATTTTCTATATGCAGTACACAGTACTTTTAATGATATCCTTAGAGAGCTAGTCAAAGAGCTTGGGGGTGGAAATGATACCAGTGACTGTGGGTTCAGCCAAAGCTCAGAAGGAGCTCCGGGTAGGATTTGCAATATTTTGTTTGTTAGTTCTCCCTTAAAAACTCTCCCTTCAGAGTAATAAGATGAGCATCAAATTCTGCCTTCTGTTTGACAGACGTAAAAATTCTCCCTTGGGCTGGAAAATATGATGAAAAAGAGCCAAAAGAAATGGTAATACAACAAACATCATTGTAGTTACTGAGTCATTCTGACTATATCTGTAAAGCAGAACGAAAACAGAATAAACGATTATAAAAATTAGTTTATATTTAACACTTTCTCTGGTTTGATGAAACTTGCCAGTTCCATGTAGGTAGTATTATTGAAGTCCCATAGCTTTTGTGTGCATACATTCCTTCTTTCTTCTCTACTGCATCATGGCTACAGAGAATGAATTAAAAAACAAATGTTTACAAAATAGTTGTTATTTGCAGAGTGTGTTTATGCAGGGAATCCCTAGGAAGTTATGAACATTGTGCTGTCTCAAAAAAATTTGATTATCCTGTACAATATCTATTGTGATATGTGGCAACAATTTATATAGCTTGGTAACAGTCATTATTTATGACTCTGGAGAGAAGCAGCATATGTGAACCTAAATGCAGATACAAATCTAAAAAGATGGTCTCCTTTTGAAGAATTCAAGGGGATACTTGTGCCTTAATATGGAGTCAAACGTCCAGCTTCAGTACTGAAAAACCTGAATTTATCACATTTTTCATATTACCTTATCAGAAATTATAATCAACTTGTAGTTTATATATGATCAGATATTTGATTAGCACAGATACGCAGTGGATTTCATATACAAACCACTCTGAATACATGGAGTCAATAATGACAGAATGAGCAAGCATGACTAACAGCCTTCAACAAGATGGTTGTAACAAAATCATTTTACAATGGAGAAACACAGACGTTTCAAGAGGGCTTTTCCTCACTGTGGCTGTCTTCTGCTTTGAAAGTAAACACATTATGATTGTGTAGCATCTGGAGTCCAGTATATTTTAACTTTTTTATACAACTTATAAAATGGACTTGAGAGATCACTATCTCTTATTTATTCTGCATTGATCATTTCAGTTTTTGTTTTTTACATTTTCAGACCCAACTAAATAATACCAGTAGAGAACGAGGGCAAAATTTGAAATGAGAAATGGGCAGACAGGAAGTAACTTCATGAAGTTCAACAAGGAGAAATACAAAGTCCTGTGTCTGGGAAGAAAAAACTCGTACACCAGTACATGTTGGGGGCTGCAAAACTTGAAAGTAACTTGGCAGAAAAGAACCAGGGGCACCTGGTAGGCATCAAGTTGAACATCAGCTAGTATTGTGCCTTTGCAGCAAAGGAGACTAATGGTGTTCTGGGCTGCGCTAGGAGAAGTATTGGAGTCAGGTTGAGGGAGATGATCCTTCGCCTCCACTGGCACTGTTGAGATCACATTTGGAGTAATATATCCAGCTCGGTGCTCCCCAATACAAGAGACACTCATATATTAGAGAGAATTCAATTAAGGAACACAAAGACGATTAAAGGACTGAATCATCTTGCCAGTGATGAAAATCTGAGAGAGCTGGGACTGTATATGTATAAAAACCTGAAGAGAGAGTGCAAAGACAACAGAGCTAGGTTATTTTCTGTGGTAGCCACTGACAGGACAAGATGCAAAGGGCACAAAATGAATCACAGGAAGTTCCCTCTGAACATCAGGAAATTCTTCTTTTACTGTGAAGGTGACTGAGCACTAGCACAGGTTGCTCAGAGGGGTTGTGGAATCCCATCCTCAGAGTAATTCAAAAGCCACCTGTAAAAACTCCTGGGAAACTGGGTACAGGTGTTCCTACTTGAGTAAAGGTTTGGACCAAACGACCTCCAGGCTGAGGTCTCTGCTGACCTCAACTGTTCTGTGATTCTGTGATGAATGGAACAGCTTTCTCTCTCAATTTGAACAGAGAAAAAAATCAATTTATATCTATCACCACACGAGTGAAATCTACCTTCATTGTTCCATCCTTGTCCTAATGTTTTTTCCACTAGTTCTTTCTTCAACAGAGTTCATGTAAGGAATGAATACACAGAGTAAAGAAAAAAAGACCAAACCCTGTCCTCTCTCCCTCTCTCCCAGCCTTTTATATATGAATGTCATATGAAGAAACATTTTAATTTTTAGTCACCCTAACTTTGAACTGCAATATAAAATCGATAAGCTACTATTTATTAGTATTTTGATGGCAAAAAAAAAAAGCCTGCGTAAAGACTAGGATTAAAAATTCTAAACAGTCAAATTTATTAGTCCACTCAGTTACTTCTTCTAATTGTAATCCCCAGGCAGGAAGATACACAAAATAGCAGAGAGAGGTTGCAGCTTTCCCTATTTCTCCTATAATATATTGCATACACTTAGTACCTTTTGAGAAAAACTCATTTTGTACTCTCGGTTCCAAAACCTCAAGTAGTCTGCATGCAGATGACATTAATAGCTTTGTGTAGCTAATTACATGATAGGAAAGAATAATATCCTTCTAGCGGGTGAGTTGAATATGTAAATAAAGAAAACCATAATTTACTTTACGTGGAATGGAAAACTTCTTTTTTTAAAGGAAACTTCTGGTACAAGATAAAGACTTCAACAAGTATCTCAAAAGCTATCTACACTTTGTTTAATGTAAAGAAATGCACCAAAGGGTCATAACATTCACAGTGTTTCAACTCACTTCATTCTAGAGTAAATTCTTTGTATTCTTGCAAAACGCCACTTAATGCACACATTAAATCATACAGATAAATCAATAATTCTCGTATTTATGGGTGTTAGAAAATGTCAGATTCAGTTGCCAGTTACTTTTTAACTATTATTATAAAAACAAATACATAATTTATAAAGATTTAAATAGTGAAATGGAATTATGACAAGCACATAAAAAAGTAAAACATTAGACCGTGATATGTTTCACCCTGGTGTCATATAGAGCTGAAATTTGATAGTGAGAGGTTAGTATTTATCAGCCCAGAAAACATATTTTGGTTTCATTAGTAGTGTAATACCAAAAAACTTTGTTCATTTATTGATGTAAGTCAAGAAAAACTTATTACTGGCTCATGAGCCTAATTCTTAAATGATCACAAATTCAGAATTAAGTAGTAGACCAAAACAATGATTGTTACTAAGCTATATGAATTTAGCTTTGTAACACTCATGAATATACAAAAATGTGCATTCACTATTTCTTACAGACCACTTTTTGCACCTAATCCAATAATGAAAATTTATCTCAGAGTTAAAAGAATCATCTACACATGTACTTCCTTTCCTTTTGTCTATTTTGTCCACGAACACTATTGAACTCTATCGTGAACACCTATATCTGGACAATCAAATAAAATGTAATAATTTCCCTTTTCAATAAGTATCAAAGATAAATGAAAAGATAAGCCCAATGGTCTTTTATGCTGAGCAATGTAGTTTAATAGTAAGACAAATTAGTATAAACAGCCACATACTCAGACATTCTGCATTGATATTGATGGCTTTTAATATCCTCTCACATGGCTGCAAGTGCTAATTCATGCAACTTTTCTGCTTTCAACACCACTACTACTGCATCAACATGTCACCTAAATAACTGTAATTAAGCAGTCTCCGTAGCCTTTGATTACAGTATGCTGATGAACATTCCCACTGGATTTAGCAGCCTCTTTCATAACAACGACAATAATCATCTCATATTATAGTGTCTGTGCTTCTGAAGGCTTCTTAAATAATCTAAAATTTAAATTGTACACACTGTTGATTATTGCAATCTAAAGTTCAACAGGAACTTAATCAAAAAGGTTCAAGTATCACATCACTGACATCTATTAAGCAATATGGTAATATACATCTTGGGAAATAAATACTTAAGCTACTTGGTCTTTCAACCAAAGTAAACTTTTTACAAAGGTCTATTAGCCTCTTGAAAAAAGCACTGTAACTTCTTATGTCACTTTCTGTTGCATGGAATGAAACAACATTTTTCTTTCTTTTCAGTGAGATTTTCTTTATTTTGTTCAGGTCCTCATCATGTTGCATTGAGAATAAGGACATTCAAAAAGTCTAAGTCCAGAATGGTACCTCTTAGTAAGTCTTTTTGTTATTATCTTTATAGTTTTGAAAGCTAATGGATCACATTTCTTTGAACTGAAACCACATTAATTCAATTGTGCAGTAGTCATCTGGACCAGTGTACTGTCTGCAATGAGCTCTAAACTTCTTGGAAGCTCTGTTGCTTACATTATGTTTTCTTCTTGTTGTTCCTGCATGGAAAAAGTATTACATGTGGAATGGGAACCCCCTTGGTTTATCCCATCATAGATGACATAAAAGGCCACATTCCTTTGAACATGTGTGCATCAGCAGAAAGAAGTGTTTTAATTTTCTTTCCTAATTGTGGTCCATGTTCAACATGCTCAAATTTTTTTTGTTACATCACATACAAAAATGCAAGTCTATGATGACTTCCTCTATAATCAGTAAGGAATACACTTGATAAGTTGAGGTTTGTGTGTCAGGAAAGACTAGTGCAGAACCTGTGCTACCAGTTTCTGGCGAGTTTCAGAAATGTGTAATCATTTCTCCTTTCTCCCTCCCCATAGATGCCTCAGAATGTAACATATCTCAGCATAACTGTCCTCTAAATATTCTTCCTTCTCATTCTCATTAATTTTAGACATACATACATCATTATATGTTAAGCTATTTTTATAAAAAGGCATACATTCTTTTTATACTTGGATCAAAGGTGTTTCTCTGACTCCTTCATTACTCCATCTACCATATCTTTTGTTCAGAATGCTTTTAATGTCCAACTTTCTCAACAGAGGAAAGTCAAATATCTTTGGGACAGGATATCTATGGAAATATTGCAGAAATTCTCCTGGAGTAATAAAGCATATCCCTTAAAATAACTGAAGTTTTGCTAAGACTTTGAGGGTCTGGGTTCAGGTATCTTGTCTGTGTATTCATTTTGACTGCATTTTTTCTTGCAGAATAAAGGACAATGAAGTAATAAAAATGTAAGACCTACATTCACATGAAATACACAGTTTTAATGGCTTGTATTTTTTTATGCTGTGAAAGACAATAATTTTCCTCATTACAGTTTCTTCATATAGCACCAAAAAGTCACCTAGTGTTTCTTAAAATCTTTCTCCAATAAAAGTATTTCTCAAACAGCACAATAAGCTGTTCAGTGTATTTACACATATGTGTGCACATAGATGTATTTGTACATATCTGCATTCATTCATCACATCTATTGAAAGCTCACGGTCATATATTTGAAACTATATGTGTGGAAATAAAGCAACTCATAATCTTGGGTCATTTGTAGGATGTGCTTTAGTGTTATTTTCCAAGTGTCTTTATCACACCTTCCTATCCTTTTGCCTATTGGCAAAAGGGCAACGATCTTTCAACAGGGGAAAAAACCTCCAGTGTATAAGCACGATCTTTAAATTTTACATCAACAAAAGTGTTTGAAAGTGACAGGTGGAGACAGAGTTAGGAAAATGAAGAGATTTTATCCGAATGCAAGAAATATTACTGATTCTTTAAATCAAACTGTTTTCAGCAATTTGATTGTGGTGTGCAAATACACAGGAGCAATATCTAGAGAAAAGGCACAGAAGCAAATGCCTCAGAATATCCTTCCACAGCAGCTCTTCCACTTTCTGAAATACATCTGCTCCTCAGTCCTAGGATGTTCTGTCCTTCTCTAACTTTTACCACCCAAAGCTTTTTTGAGAGATTCTGTTGACCTTTAAGTTCCAGGCAGCAGTTAAGTTTACCTACTGTAGCATATCCATATGAATGGTCTGGGAAAAAAAAAACAGGTCATTTTTGCCCTTTAATTCCCCATAATACAAGAGAAAAGAATAAGGGTGGAAGGAAATCAATCGTAACTTATCCCTTGATGAATATCAGCAAACATTGTGTCACAAAACCAATGTGAAGAAATGGAGTATGGATTTTCTGCTGACATTTGTAAAGTGTTTGTGTCAAAGTATTTTTCTAATATAGCAAAGGTTACAGTTTAACAAATTAAAGCACATGTTTCTTCTGAACTGACCTGCTGGTCATTTGGATTAATTTAAATGGCTTGTGTTTTTCTAATAAACTCTTAACCTAATCTACTGTGATTACGGCCGCTCTTTGCATTAATCTACCATAAGTAACCACTTTTTCATCAAAATGAGCTGAATGACAACAGTGTAATAGACCATGACTTTATCTAATACAATTTGGAAGAAATACTATAAGCCACTTAAAACGTGCCCAGAAGTAAATTTACATTGCAAAAAAACTAAACGATGACTTAGGTTTAATATCTATAATTTCTGATGGCTCAAGTGCTCTTCGATATTACAGGGATGCTTGAACGAGACAACTGTTTTCATGTAAGTTATAGCTTCTGTCATTAAATTTCCTAACAAAGACAAAACCCGTCTTTGTTTTCCTAGTCTCCGTGCCTAAATTTACTTTGAAATAGTTTATATAAAATGTAATACTTCTGAATTATAGTGACAACCTGTAAGGAAAAGAGCACAAATGCAAAGTTGTCATTGTATTGCTATGCATTACCTCAGTAATGATCATTCTTGGAAATTAATTCCACTTTAAATAACAATTGATCACCAAGTATAATTTTGTAAGTGATTCTTTATGCTCTATTGACACATATGCAAGTCATTCAGGAAAATCTTTCATAAATGTATTATTATAAAAAATTCAATAGATGTTGTAGAAGTGATACAAGAAAATATGCTCATTATGTTCATTACTAGTGCTAATGCATTCTCCGTAAATAAAAAAAAATAAACAAACCCTAAATATATTAGTAGTATTAAGATGTGGTCTAACTAGTCAATTCACAAGAATAATTTCATTCATATTATGTGTTAACTGATATGCCCACAACTTTAAGTATCTTTAAATTATTTATGGTGGTACATATGACAAATGTTTTTTTTTTTTCATTGTCATTAATGTCTAGAGTATTAATTAACAATAATTAAATATGAGAGATTCCCAAGCTTTCAATGTTTAACTAAACATTCACAGATTTTGCCAAACTGCACATACATGGACATAATCTTACTGTGAATGGTATATGAAATGAGCTCTGTTGAATAGGATAAGTAAAATTTTTCTAGTTTTGAGATTAGAATCTTTCATAAAGGGTGTGAGACCGTTTGTTCTCAGGATTCCTTCATAAAGGAATCATAAAGGAATGAAGCAGAAGCCTGCTTCATTCAATATTTAAGTTATGTGATCAACATTTGTACGATGTGTCTCTCCACAATGCAACAAATTGAATGGCTTTACAACGAACAGTTTCTACATCTTCCTCTGCTGAATATAAAAGTGGGAACCGATCATTACGATAAATATTTTATAACTCTAAAACCTATGAACATGTAAAGAATCAACCTATCATGTAACAATAATCAATGAACTATTGAACAGTCTGTACTAATATGAACTTGTGGGTGTCCTTGACACAATTCTTGCTTAAGAGCAATGATTTCTCAGACATGGTTGTGTCAGGTCCCTTGGCTCAAGCATAAGAAGTTTTTTTAGCAAAAGGCAAAATTTCTGAGATTACATTCCCTTACATTTAATTGTCATTAATCACACTTTTATTTTTAATAGCAATTTTAATCCATCTTTAAAATATAACTTTATTTTCAAGTGAATTAATCTGCTTTAATAAGGACCCTACTTTGTGTAGTCAATGGAATTTAAGGAAAAAAAAATCTCCACACTCAAGATTGATATTCAAATAATCTATACTGGAGGATGAAATGTCACTACAAACATGAAGGTAAAGTCTTCCAAAGTATAAGTAATTAGGAAAAGACAGTTCAAGTACTAACTAACAGAGATAACTGTTAACTGTCCTGATGCTGTGTTCAGACATCCCACAATTTCCATTTTATTTACACTGTAAAATACGAATATTTTACTTCTTAGAAACTCAGACTCTAGTTCTCAAAAAATGAATGTGACAGTACATACATATTTATTTTACTTTGCTCAATCCCTTTAATACAACATTCTGTGATAGCTGTATTCTACAATACTCAAAGAATTAGAGTGAGGATTTCAATGTACTTTGTATCAGAAAAGGCAAAGAAAGCCGTCAGTGTTGATACACTGTGAAAAATAAGGGAAAATGAATCCCTTGGAAATCCTGACTGCTACCTGTGTCATGTCTGAGCAAATTGAGCTTCTAATTCTATCAACACATGGCAAAACTCTGTCCCAGCATCAGAATCCCTCCCACTCACTTGTCTCGAGCAGCTTCAGATGCAGAAGAAGTCTCTGAAGAGAGTTCTCCCCAGATAACTGAGTGGCAAAACGGCTCTACCTTACTGATCTTGAGTGAGTGATTGTGTTTCCTGAGCTGGTAGAAAAAGGAAGAATTCCAAAAGCAAACCAAAAGAGATCAGAAATAGGTCTTTGGTCACTGGGATTTGATTCAGGATGATAACTGAGGAAAATATATTATCTTACTGCATTTCTAAGTTTCAAGGAGTTTCAGACTTAAAATGATGCGTCTTTTCTTGAAGCGTATGCACAATAAAATAGAGTAGTATTGTGCTGACAATTAAAATACTGAGTACTGATGTTTGTCTAACACTGGAAAAAGGACCGATCTGAGACTCACTCAAGAGTTTGTGTCCATTTTGCATTGCAACTGCTCAAATACAAGGTAGAAAACTTACCTTTCTCAATCTATTAAAAGATAATCCCATAAATTTCCAAAATCAAGGTTTACTCTAAAATGTAATTAGGACAAATTATTAATCCAAGATCTGGGTTCAATATTGTTATTTTGAAGACCAGTTTACTATTGTAAACCCTTCTGTAAAGGCCCTTTCCTTCTTTTCCTTCTGGCTACAAATCAAACTAATTCCTGGTGGTGTCTTCCTTAATGATGTGAGAGCAGCACTGTACATTGTTTCCTCAATGCTATTACAGGTGGTTATTTTTAACTCATGATGCTGAACAAAGCATCCTCTCCTTCCGTTTTAACATCTAAATAAGATTTGAATTACTTCCTTTGGACATCATTTACTTCTAGTCGCAGTAGGAATTTATCACTTCTCACACTCTGGAGGTTTGAAATAGTCATATGGGGCTGCTTTTAGTGAAGGACTTCCAGTGGAATTGTTCTTATATGACTGATATTCTTTTATTCAAAAAAAACATGAAATATTTGTTATGTATCTGGTTTACCTACATAAGATAAGACTGTCCTTTCTGCCCTGAATTCTTTCTTCATCTCTTTACCTGATCTGTCACAACTTTCCAAATAACCAGAATTTTAATATACTTTAACCTACATCACAATCACTCGCTCCAATAAAAAGCATGAACCTGTAAAATTGGATTAACACCATAGAGTGCAATAAGTAATTTTAAATCAGTAAAAAATAGGGTTGTGGACCAAGATTTAGGAAGTTCTGACTCTGATTAGATTTGGCAGGGAAAGAAAAAAGAATAAAAAGAAAGCAGCACTTGGATACAGAAGAATGAGCTCATTAATACTTATAGCTCTAGACTGTGATTATTAGGCTTTTAAATATGTTGCTGTGATAGATCTTAAACCTCTAACTAGAAAAGTAAGCTTTGTAATAAAAGAATGCAAAAATGGTTTGAAAATGAGGGGGGAAGTTCATAAAATTAATAGATTTAGACAATTTAGAAATGTAATAAGGGAATAAAGTAGAAGTATTCAAAATTATTTCCAGTAATGTCATGTGGCTGCATAAAAAACTCACTGACTAGTAAAAGCATAAGTATTGTGGGTATCTGGTAGGAAAAAAACATTGAATTTTGAGGGGAAAATAGGCATGAAATCACTTTAACATGCATCTCTAAAACAATATAAGTTACGTATAACAACCTGTGTAACAGGTGAACTAGATACCAGAGACGGATATTTCAGTTAAATATCTCTAGATTCAGTTTAGATGAGCTTTTCAATAGGGAGAAATAACTTCAGGCGTCTAGCAGGGAAAAGCTTAAGGACAAATAGTGTTAAAATGATCTCTCTATATGATTTCTCAATTTAATTACAGTAATTGTTTTTGAAAACTTTGTCCAACATAGACATAGATCTGTAACCAGTAAGGAAGAAACAATAGTCCTCCTTTTCACTGTTGTAGATAATCACAGTCCATATGCTCAGGATCTATCATAGCTTTTCAAATCAGAGATGTTTATTACTACAATGCTAAAGTTTATGCCACATTAACAGAATTTGACAAATATGAAAGAAAAAAATGTTGGTCTATCTACTCATATATGAATATGTAATAAAAACATAATAGTTAGTCTTTTGATTTCTTAGAAATGTACCAGAACTTAATCACAGGAAAATCTCCTCTCACGGAACAGTCTAAAAGAAAATAGAGCTGAACTGTCTATTCTTATCGCAATGACCAGTTCCTAACCAGCAAGTAGAATTGCTGTCTCTGTCATTATTTGGGACTGTTCACTTACCTAATAGTTGATCACATAATTTCAAAGATGCAGAATCAAAACTACTGTTATGTATAGCCTATTTTTCTCTTCAAGTGCAAATATATGTTAAATGAAAACATACCAATGGTAAATTTTATCTCAACAGATGTCTAAATATAATTCATTAATCAACCTATGTTTCTTCTAAAGCCAACAGTGAGAAATGAAACCTTCTTAGACCAACTCATCTTAGATACCTATTTTAACACCCTATATAGGGAAACACCCTATATATGGGTGATGAGTCTACACTTAGGTAGTGTTCAGACACCTAAGCAGAGTGGAAAAAAAGGCCTTCTTGTAAAACCATATATGTACCCCTTGAGGAAATCTCTCACAGTTAAAAGCCTCAAGAACAGTAACCATAATTGCAGGGCAGGTGATGCAGTTAAGCAGTCTCAGTAAGCTTTGACCTATTCATTATCTGCTTCAATTAGAGTGCTCACCAATACACAAAAGAAGCTCTTCAGAGGTTCCAGCTCTGAGCTCTGTCAAATAGTTACATTCCAACCACTGTGCTCTCCTGAAGAAAATTTGGACCTTTGCCTGGAAGGAACTTGCTACCTTTACATCGTGCAGCATATGTTTACTATTTAAACTGTCAAGTTATTTCTGTCTTTGATTTCTTATCCTTTAAAAAGCAAAGGATACTTGCCCATAGAATAAAATATATTCATATCTTTCTTTCCCTTTACACTTTTAAATTCTTTTGAAATATGTTGACATGAAAAAGTGGATACTGAAGTATTATTCTGTCAGAATCAATTTGTTAATTTGTTCATCATTTATCAGTAGGCTATGAAGACGAGACTTTTGGGGAGATATATGTGTAATAATTCTTTAGGTCAACAGCAGTAACACTTACTTGTAACATTCACTAATGCCAGATGCATACAAAAAAATAGTAAATAATAAATCACTCTGTATTATGGCCCAGACACTAAATATGCAGACATGGATTGAATAGACTTACCAGAAGAGGTTGTAGGGCTGTAGTCTTCCCATTAAACAACATCTCTTTCAACATTTTAAAACTGCTGTACTCAAGGCAAAGCACTACAAATTTTTATGCCTTTCATATAATGCCTACTTAGAATATTTAGAACATAAATAATCTTTGAAGCAGTCTAAACATGTCTAGTGCACCATAAAGGAAGCAGCCTTTTCTGTGGCCCAAGGCTTGACTGCAAAATACAGTGCAGGATGAATAATTTCTGTATCTTATGCCATAATCATAGGTATATTTCTTTCCAATCATGTTCTACACGCTGCATCTGCCTCTCATCTATATTGTACTTCAGATGGCTTCAACTGTAGATTCAAAGCCCAGTTCTCAACTTGTGTGAAATGCCATGCTTCATATATTCATTTGCACTGCGTGAAAGGCCTAGGTGCTTGTTCTCTGCATGCAAAGAAGGATTGACTGCAGTCCCCCATCAATGTAAGAACTGGTCTGCTACTCAGACAAATGATGTTGTTCTCTGCTCCCACAGTGTTGCACTTCTTTACTGCATAGAGACTATGGCAGTCAGTAAATATTTTACAAACATCTCTTCAGGATTGTAGTCAGCTCAGTAAAACAAAAGAGTGCCATTAAATCATGATTCTGAACCCAATAGCGTGTACTAAGGACAATACTGTTTTCTGTGTAGAGTTAGCCATTCTAGAAACCAAATATTTCAGGTACCATGTAAGCTTTCTACATTGCAGTAGCTATATTTGCTTTTACATAATATCTGGGTCCAGAGTTAACTCTGGGCAGCCCACGGAGTGACATCATTTTTATGAACTCACCTCTATATGTAACTGTTTCTGCAAACCAAGTACCACCCAGTTTTGGAAGAACACTTCCAGCTCATATCCATAGGAGAAAGAAGAAAATTTTCCAGTTGCAATATACCTCAGAAAAGTACCATGAACCTCCTAGGACTGGTGGTAGGGAACAGATCAGTCTGCACCACAGGAGGGGTTCTAAACTAGTGCAGTTTCATGTGCCTTACAGGGTTGTAGCCAACTGTATCCTTATTCAGAAACCAATGCTCCCAGCATCCTCCCATGTTCTTGATCCCAATAGCACCTCACAGCTGCAAAACCTACCATTTTCCTTTTTTGTAACAAAGGGGTAATACAATTTTCTGATACTTACTTTCTATTGCTCTGAAAAAAAATTGTTGGTTTAAATACCGGTGAAGTTTGGAAATTCAATATCTCTATGTCCACTGTGCTTCAAATAAGTGCAGCCTACAGCCATTGATTTGTTTATTGTGACTGTAAAGTGCTTTCAGAAACAACAATTATCTTCAGGACCCAATCTAAATATAATTATTACTTTATTTTTGTTATTATTTTTAGTTCAATCTGGACAACTACAGTATAAAGTTTGCCAAAAATAATTACTAGTTTGGAGCATTTAGAACTAAATTACTAGTATAATGAGATGTGGACTTAATTTGCATTAACCATAAAAAAAGGAACTGGACATCAGTCAGCGCTCATATTTATTAACACTCAGAAATGCTGTCACAGCTCATATGTACATGGGACATTAGTCATCTATTTTGTTAATCTAACATAGTATGGAAGATAATATATCAGTACATCAAAATAATAGCTTTTAATCCATTTCGCTATCTATGTGTGGATATGCACAATAGATTCTGAAGCTATATGTGCGCTCAGATCTAATTGAAACTCGATGATACAATTAACCTGCTTCTGAGTAAAAAGCATTAAAACTTAATGTAAAATTCTAATCACAGTAAAAAAAGCAACATTGGAAAGAAAAGTGGTCTTTTAAGAGCAAACCATCTTCTTTTTACTTTTGTGAAAAATATAATGGAAAAATAGTTACCAATATTGGAAAATAAAAGATATCAAAAGCATCACCTGGTCAGCTACTGCCTCCAGCCTTACTCATTGTATTCTGATTTTCCATGGGAGTGTGACATTTCAGGCACTTCTAGAAGTGATGAGAACACTAAGTCCTGGTATTTAGATGCAACACAAGAGAACTGAACAGGTGGTCATGATACAAATGAGTTGTAAAGATAAGCCGTTTACGCTATACCCTGTGCTACTATAAAAACTGAAGTTTAAAAATTTCTGTTTAGGAAAGCATCTTAATAATATAATATAACTGTCTTGATTTTTCTGTTGATTATGATTATTTTTTAATGCAAACAACTATCAAAATTTTCAGAACTGTCAGTTCCTGCTTAAAAAATTGGAAAAATTCTCATGTTAACACTTCATTATCAGATGATTCACTGGTCTTGTATTTTATTTCTTCAATTTTATCTTTATATGTGAAAAGAATAATAACAGAAAAACTGAACTGAAGGTATTTGGCAAAGAACAGTATGTCATATGAATGTTTATGAATAAAGGTCTTAAAAATGATCTTAATATCCAATACATCTTAAAGAGTGCAACTGTATGGAGGAATACAGATGAAGTCAAACATCACAAACATATTACAAGGTGCAAATATACGGTGATAAATATCCACCAACAGATTTGGGACTGGTTAGCAAGCAATAGAAATATTCTTAAACTAATTTTATGGTTTGTGATAGCTTTTAAAGTGTAGCCTTAGATAATGAAATCACCTGACTGTCCACGAACAAAAGGGCAACACAGAGCAATTTATTGACCACAAAACTGTTGTGTCAAAGTTGTCCCTTACTAAGGGAAAGTAAGGGAGAAAGTCAGTTTGGGTAGCTGATGTTGTGTGGAATAGCTGATAATATTTGGAGGGAAAGAGAGGAGAAGTTTGAGACAGCTTAAAGACCTAATTTGTTCACTCTTTTGGGACTGTAGAGGGAGAGAAGGGAGATTTAGCAGCTTCTGATGAGTGGATGTTGCCCTTAATATTTCCTTGCTCTCCTCAATAAAAATATCTGCAAAACTTTTCAAAGGAAATTTAGGTGCTCAAGCTGTGGCTCCCCCAGGCAACTGCCTACTTAGACTGCATCTAGGTTATTGAAAAATTTTGGGGTGGAAGCCATGAAGAAAGTGAAAGGAAAAATAAAGCAATGCTGGCATTTTCAAGCATTACTGGAAATTATTTCTGGGTTCTATTTGCATAGCTACTTTCACTGGAAGTTAGTATAGCAAAAAAAAAGAATGCATTTAAATCCAATTTTTGTTTGTCTGGGGGAATCCATTTTGCTCTTCTCTCAGACTTATACGTTAGGGTTCCAGGAATCCCTTGAAAAGTCTATGCATATGAACCGTCACATGCAGTTTGACCCTTTCTCTCTGTTTGGCTTATTTATTTGCTTTGACACAGGTCTGAGGACAAAGACTTTCCTGTGCAAAAGGAACAGAAATATGTCTGAGTCTGTCTTAACTCTGTCAAAGACCCCTAGAGACACTGCAACTGGTCAGATGGAGCAACCAAAAAACTTCTCCCACTTCCCTTTCTAATGAAGCAGAAATACCTGCCATTCTTGACTTTTCTCTCTGAAATGCAAAAATGGTTGAAGTGGGAAGATCTGAAAGGAACAGACCTACGACTATAGTGACAGATCTCACTCAGACCTGACACCTCCTGAGTAAGAGTCTTGTCCCATGTCATGAATGGCTATTGCAAATTACTGGAAGCTTTGCAGTCCATCATCCCACGGAAAACATCAAAAATGCATGAGATGGACAAGGGATTTAACTCTCCTTTTGATAAGTCTGAAACAAAAATTAGGAAAAATGGATGGAAATAGCTGTGAAAAAAAAGATATATTAAGTATTACAAGTGCATTTTCTGGATTTTATAGAAAGCAGATATTCCAGCTTGGAACACTAAATCTATTTTAGAAAGAGGCAGGAGAAAAAACATGTAAAATCAATTTACATTTTCAGAAGACAACCCAATCATTTATAATCAAGTCAGATTATTAGTCTACAAACATAATGAAAGTGTCATATAAGTACCCCAGTGAAAGCAGCAATAGCATACTTAATGTTTACTAAAATTTGTTAAAAATTATGTAGAAGAAAGATTTAAAAGAAAGGAGAAAAAATCTATTCTGTGTTTCAGAAAGGAGTTTAATTTAGTGCTAGCATAACAGCATTGTAATATAAAATTACACTAAATGGTAGTAAGGGTTTTTAAAATACAAATAATGTGAAATAATGAGACATGCATTTAAATGCAGTGGAAGTAAAAATCTGCTTTCACTTAAAAAAAATACAGGATTTATACTTTCACTACACTCTGATTAAGAGCATATTACCTTAAGGCTTTGCGATTTTCATGCTCTCTGTAATGTCTAAGACCACTTGAACAATCAGAAAAACTAGGAAGAGCTAGTTTAAGCATTCCATATTTCTGTATAATAAGAATATGTTGTAAAAAGCTGATTAGCCAGGGTAAGGGAAAAGGGTTAAGAAATATAAATGCTGTCTTTGTCAATAATTTACAGCAGATTCCCAGATAACATTTCAGATTTTGATCTTCACTCAGCCCCTTTTCACTGAAAGAGGAAGGAACCTCATCCCTATTGGAATTTAAATGGTGTAAAATGCAAACTCAAGCTTTTTTTCTCTCAAAAAGTCACTAGCAGGTAAAGTACAATGAGCATTTTCTCTGTCGGTTTTTTGACAAAACTGCTCCTAAAATCATAATGAAATTTACCATAAAACCTGCCAGTTCAGAACTTGCAGAGCTCTACCCTGCTCCTGCTGTAAATGTTCATGTGGCTGAGAATGGATTGGAAGCAGATTTATTCATAAGAGCTCTTTTACTGACCTGCTTTACTAACAAAACTATGAGGACTGAAATGAAATTATACAGAAGTGGTTCTTTCTGAAGTCATGGTGAAGACACAAAGAGGTGATTGAGAAAGACTGGTACATTATTCAGTCAAGAAATTTTAGAAGGACAGAAAGAAGTCTTGCCCAAGGATATTAAGGTACTAATTTGTTATTTTAAATAGTAACAAACACCAGGAACGCACTTGGTAAAAAGAGAAAGGGTGTAACGAACGATATGATCTGTCAGGGACAAGAACAAAGGTAAATAACAAGCACTATAACTATATTCTTCTAACAGAGAGTGCTTAATTCATTGTTAGACAGTTGTCATATTGTCCTAAGATGACAATGTACATTTTTCTTATAGTTTCATTCGTCTTTAAGTGTCACTGTTTTAAGCACAAAGCGCTTGTGAAATAAAACTTCTGTCTGCACGACTGCCTAGGAAAGAAACACAGCAACATAGACATTTCCAGTAGCTTAAGCTAATGCTTTCTCCTGGTCTCAAGAGAGACAAATAGTTATTTGAACATGACCTGTAAGTCAAATCACAAAAAGTTAATTTTTTTCTGAGTATCAAAGGGGTTTTGTGTTTCCAGCTTTCTTTTTCATAAGTTTTCTCTGAGTTTTTGGCTTATTTAAGTTGTTGTACTTGGTGAACCATTAAATTGTTTTAGGAAAGAAGAAAACTCAATTTGAATGACAGCAGAATGTTTATGAAGCAACAGCTCCCACGCACTTACCAAAAGAATTGTACATACATTCTCTGTGCAAGCATGAGGAGAGTTATGGAGCCCAGGAACTGAATTCATCCTAGTTAATCCATGGCTACTGAGAGTGATGTGAAAATCCAAAGGACAAACCCTTCCTCCTTCTCTGGATAGTGCCTCTAAGATGGACATCATAGGAACATCAGTTTTCCCAGCCTGAAAACTAATTTCGGAGATAGGATTGGGATCTAGTTTAACTACAGGTTAAACTAAACAGCTGGAGAGAATGTATCCTTTCAAGTTAAAGTCCCTGGAGTAGTGACCATAAGATTCATAGTACCAGTGACAAAATTAACATTTTGGAAGTTATGTCTGTGCCTCAGTGGGGCATTCCCCAGAAAAGGAGTTAGCTAGCATTTTATTCACAGTTCTATAGATCAAGGTATACAATAAAATATCATGTTTAAATATGAAGTTGAAATATATCATGTTGAAGTTTAATGAAAAAAAGTATCAGTAAGTATATAGAATTCAAAATTAAAAGATGAGAAGCAGAACTGTTTAACTCCTAAACTGAAGGACATAGCATTGAAATTAATTTCTTCTACGCATTTATAAGTGATCTAAAAAAATGGTTGAATTGAGAGGTATTCAAAGTACTGTTGAGCCTAGCAGTTAATCTTAATAAGTATGAGCAACAGGAAGTTCTGAAAAAGAACTATGATAGTGACTGGACAATAAAGGCATACATGAAATTGGGTAGAATTTTAATATAAAATTAAAGACTTAAGAAAACAAAGCTCTGATTTTGCCTGTGCAGTAATGGACTCCTGAACTAATTAGTAGCTCTTAAGAACAGGAATCATATAATATTGAGATTATAAAAATAGCCTTATAAAAATATCATCTCTGAGCTGAGTAGTAGTAAGAAAAGCAAAAAGAAAATTATAAATTATTAGAAGTTTAACAGAAGACACAACTACAAAGCGTCAGTACGTCATGCTATAAATCTACAGTCTTGCATACCAAGAGAATTACCACAGTAGTACTGGAAAATATCCAGAAAAGGGTAAAAAGGATGATCAAATGGATAGAATAAGTTCCATAACATTGCTGAACTAAAAAGACCAGGACTCGTCAGCCTGGAAAAAAATTAACAAAATGGAATATGATTAAAGACTACAAAATCATTTGTGTCAATGAGAAGATGAATAGTGATTGATTGTTCCAGTGCAAAACCAAAGGAACATTAAGTGCAACTGGAAGGTGGCAGATTCAGATGAAAAACCCAAGATATTCTTTCACCCAATTTATAATCACTGTGCTCTGCAGAAACAGTAAGGTTATCGCTCTCTGATGGAATAAACAAAAGCAGGAAAAATCCTTTGAAATACATGAAAATTATTTTAGATTCCTAACTAACTGAATGTTTTGGGGAAATATGACAGCACGGTCATTGACTTTTTACACTTTCATATAGATTGTCCAATACAAACACATTGTTAGTCTGATTTGGTAGAGTTATATCCAGGTCAGCATGGATTGAAAACTCAGATCTGCTGCAGAACATTCCCATCAATGAGGTCTAGAAACTTGCTTCCTCTGTCCTGTGCAGTAAGGTATTTCCCTTGGAAAACAGAAAGGGAGAGTGTAATTTTTAACCCTCTTAGGCTGTCCTGGGAAATTAACCTAGTCTCTTGGAACTGATGTGTAATCCTCAGCAACTGCTATTTTAAATTAAAATGCTCTGCTTTTCTTTCATCGGGCCTTGTCAGTATGTGAACTTTCAGAGCATGCCCAGAAAACACAACATTAAGCTTCAGGTGCAGTGACACTCAGTAAATCCCAAGCATTTCTTGATTGTCTTTACCAACTATTGACACCTCAGGGTATCAGCAAAAAAATGACCCTTATAAAACCAAATGCGAGGACCTGAATCACCAGACTCTTGTTCTTGTGTTATAGATGCAGTAAAGAAAAATAAAGTTCTGAATAGCAACTTGGGACTAGTGTTCCAAGCATATGGGAACAGCCCCTGTGTCAGGCTGTGTCAGCCCATCTTCTCATTTCTGGGATTGGAACAGCAACTATGAGTTATTGAGGTGCAGACAGTTTTCCAGATTTCCAGTTAAAAACCAATGACTAATTTGTAGCTCTTTTTTGGTGTGACAAGACTAGCCTTTTACCTGAAGTGATTTCCTGTTTCCCTTGTGTGTAATCATTTGATGCACATGATCTGAACAACCATATCCCCTTCTGCCTTGAACTTTAATTATAATCAATCAAATCCTAGCTTCTAAGTGCATATATCATTTGAAGCAATAAGATTATCATGGGAATTCTTCAGATACATGGATTATAAATTTAGGTGTAATTATGCCTTTATTTTTAGGTTCTGTTCTATATATAAGGTATTATTTTAACAGTATTTCTGTAGAGATTTGAGAAGGATGCAGGTTTTTTTTCTTTTCAGATTGACTTCCAGGGTCAGTGTCTGGATTGTTGATAATTATTTCTGGGGTTTGTTTAATTTACCGATTTTAGTCTTCCTAAATAGTCAAAACAATAAATGCAAGAAAGAAATCTTTGTATATGTCTACAGTGCAAACCTTGTCCCTGTCCTGTCATATGTGTGTTTTATTTATTTAGGTTGATAGAGTTATAATTGTTATTACCAGAGAAACATATAAATATTGCTATGTTGGCAACAGAGACAGTTGATGATATCTCATTTACCAAGAGAATATGTCTATTTAAAGAAAATTAACATTTTGATAGGAGAATTCATGTGGTATTAATCAAACAAAATGCTCTTGTCTCTGCCCAGTACACACCAAAATGAAATAGCTACATAACAGACTGTCAATATCTCACTAGTATGAGACACATTCAGAGATGTTTAAAGCCTCCTTTTCCTGGGAGACTATCTATTGTTCAGGAAAACCACATGTAATTGTTAAAAAAAATACTAGGAGTCTATTGAGCATAAAATAATAATAATAAAATCAATACTATAAAAATGTTCTGAGAAAGTAGAGAGACATTAGTCCTAACAGCCATAGAAAACGTTTTTACAGAATAAGCTAGAACACTTAAAGGTTATGGACTATTGTTTTATTTCCCTGCTTAATAAGGCTTTACTTTAGTGGCATATGAATATGATTTAATTTTCAAACTCCTCTTTCTGTTGTGCAGCAAAATTCACTGTACTAGTCATCAAAAAGCAAATGCAAGTTTCAAAATACACCAAGGAACTAAGTTATCAATTTAAAATTAGAGGAATCAAGGGGCATGATTATCCACTTTTGCATGAGTGCTATGCCAGTGTCACCCCCAAGTATAGCAAAGAGAACCACATTTAATATGTATTAATTACAACAAAAATATGGCCAAGGCAATCCCTTTATAAAATTAAACATTTCAAGCAATTAAACTACTTATATTAATCAAAAATAAAATATTTTTTTCAGTTGTGAGTTACACTGATTTTTATATATTATTCAGTGATCAATTTCTTACAAAGACAGCAAACGTAGCTCTCTGACACATTACATGGGCATCCACCTGTAATCCCTTTATTTTATTTAGCACTTTCCAGAGAATCTCACATTTTTAAGCATAAAAGTTCATTGCAGGAGCATAAGTGTCCATCTCTAAAAAAACATGCAGCTGGTGACTGGTATATGCATCTTGACAGCAAGAGAAAAAGCTTCAGCTTCTCAACAGACAGTGCTGAGAACTCAACCCAAACCCTATACATGTCAAGTGAATGTTATTGATTTGGCATGGGGATAAAAGCATTACAACACCCTATATTTTTATGAAAGATATGCTTATATTTCCATAGCATTAGAAATCACATAGATTATAGTAGGAGATAATCCTTCAAAACTTCAAGCTCTCCATGCCAAAAAAAAATTCCACTGATGACAAAAGCTAATGACAAAATGACTTCACCATGACTTCAAAATTACCTTTTATATTTGCCTGACCAAATGAAAAACCCAGTTCTTGAATGGGAAAGGATTTTCTCCAAGGATGCCTCTTCTTGAAGGGAAATTGTAGATTCAGCAGGTCTTTCAGGTATGAATGTTATATTAGTCAGTCTGTTCATGGTCGTTGAACTGTCATTGTTCACAGAGATGACCTGTAGCAACAATATGCAGACCAAACATGGCCCACCTAGACCAATTCCGAGATGTGATTTGGTGGTTCAAACACTCCAGGAATACTCATATGCTTATAAAGTTATCAAATCTATAGAAATATGGAGAAATCAGACTACTTCCCTCAGCAAAAACAAGCTGTATAGCCGAGAGGTGGTTGATCAATAGTGAGTGGTATGGCATCAAGTAAAGTGTCTATCATGGCTTTATAACTTGTCTTTATTCAATTATCACTTTGCTTACAGTATTTGGTACCTGTAAATGACTTGGGCAGAGAAAGAAGAGGTAGCACAAAGAAATACTATCTCTCTTCCCCGTCCCCGTCCCCCCCCCTCCGGTTTTTAGCTCTCTTCTTATCTTTTGTCATTTTTTCTTCAACTTCTTTCATGATGATAAGTCAACTCAAGACCTTCTTTTCCGGATAAAGGGTTTGAGTATCAAAAACAAATGTATAATGTTTGCTGAGATAGCAGCAATTTACCAAATTCTGTGACAAGAAAGGAGGAGCATCCAGATGGAGGTAGCTGAACAGAAGGCATCAAAGTTGTAAAGGAAAGAGCCATTCCACCTACCTTTAAATGTTTACATTGCAGACATCTGTACCTGAGATAGCCTTTGTAAGCTCTCTGTATATTCATTGAAAAAGGTTGAGTTAATCTGATCTCTAATGTTCACTCACTTTGTAATACCACAATTTAGAAGTGATAGTCCTCCATGGACTAGGAAGGGAGATTTGGGGGACTAGCTCAAAAATAGGTGTCTCCCAACAGCAAGATGGATCCTAACGTAACATTGTTATCCTTCTGGGTTTTCCAAACCCAGAATAAAAAGCTCAAACAGCCTCTGTAATGCCATTATGCTGCATGTACAGTGACCAGAAAGAAAATATAGCTCAGATAAATAAATATATTTTTCCAATGAGTACCACTACTGTTATTATTCAGGCATTAGAAAATTCCCAAGATCACTATTCTAATTTTTTCAGGCTAATACAGTGCCTCTTGATATTTTGGTTCATAATCTTTTTAAGAATCTTCCCCTAGAGTTTCATAGCTCCCTTAATTTTTTCATCGGCAGTCAGAATCAGAGCATCCATTTATGTTTAGTTCAAAATTCTCTTGTTTTAAAATCTATTCCCAAGAAAATAATTTTAGAGCAATAGGTTCCAACCTAAAGGATACGCTGTGCTACTATCCTTTTCTAAATTTTGTTTTGCAATTATTTCTTTCTCTCCTTAGGAAAAAGAAGTTAGTAATCATGCTAAGCAGGCTGATCACTGCAATTATTTGATATTGATGTTACTTCTAATTATCTTCCCTTTCATTTGCTAAGTGGGATGGTATTTTTTTTTTTTTAATTTTAGTGCACCATTCTCCCTTACTGTTTCTGTACTGCCATTTGTTCAGCTACATTTGAGGGGGAAAAAAACCCTATGCTAAATCCTGATAAACAAATAAGCACACCATGGGAGACATATCTGTTAAGAATATTCCCTTCTTCACTGTGCAAGTGACTCCAGGGTTTGCCAGACTTTACCCTATACTACTTTATGTGTCTTTGTCTTTTCATATTCAAGTTTAACTTTGCAAAGATATTTAGTTCAAGATATGTGTGTGTGTTTCTTGCAGTGCACATGCAGAATAGAATCTTAAAGAATCATAGACTCATAGAATGGTTTGGGTAAAGATCATCTAGTCCTAATCCCCCTGCCATGGGCAGGGACACCTCGCACCAGATCAGGCTGCCCAAGGCCCCATCCAACCTGGCCTTGGACACCTCCAGGAATGGGGCAGCCACAGCTTCCCTGGGCAACCTGTGCCAGTGCCTCACCACCCTCATCATGAAGAATTTCTTCCTAACCTAAATCTTCTCTCTTTCTACTAAAAGCCATTCCCCCTCATCCTATCACTGCATGCCGTTGGCTTTACAGAAGTCCAGTTAGATTACATCCATTGCTTTTCCTGTGTCCACTAATGTGGTCACCTGATCACAGAAAGCCACTAGATGGGTCAGGCAGGACTTGCGCTTGCTGAAACTATGCTGGCTGTCTTGAACCCCCTCCCTGTCCTCCATGTGCTTGGACTATCTTGGTCCTTACCTTTGCAGAATAAATAGCCAATGGCAGAACTCGATTAGTCTGCATGAGACCGTGACAGAACTTTGGATATTTGTAATCTACATTTCAGATTTGCCCTTGGTGAGAGCAAAGAGTGGATCTCAATTTCTGTACAGCAATTATTTTCCTTCTAAAAGCAATTACCATTTGTGCTGTTTCATGTAACCAAGGGAATTCCCCTCAGTCCTCACAAAAGGAGTAGTTAGTATTTCCCCTGCAGAACTGCTCTCACTGCGGCAGAATTGCCACTGCTGTGACCAATACAGCAGCCACGTGGGTACAACATGCCTCAAAGAGCAGCATCTTCCTCAAAGATACGCTAAAGGGGGTTCTTCCAGGAACAAGAAATACAAAGTTCAAAAAAAGCATCTATGTCTTTCAGACACTAGTTTGGTACAACTTCTGCTCCCAGTTGCATAGAGATTAATGTATAGAACAGCTCTATAAGACTGTAAGCTTGCTTTTCACACTTCTTTATGTTTTTTATGTTTGTCAAGTGTATCCATTTAATCTCATGCTGTGAATGATCACTGAAAATATTAACTAATTTAAAATTCCCCAGAATTTTTGGAAACCAATTTCGGCTATTGCAGTATTTGAGGTAGGGAGGTTGGTTTTCCTACTTCATTTTGTCAGGTTTTTTTCTTCCATATTCTTAACACAGTGATTTCTTCATCAAAGTTTACTGTCTCCATGTAAATGAACTGTCTAAAATAACAGTTGTTCTTCATCATCATTGGACAGATTTAAACATAAGATTATATTTATATGCTTCTTTTTAATACTTCTGCTCATGCTTAGGATGTTCTTAAAGCAACGATTTACTCCAGGTCTGGGATTGAAGATGAAATTCTAATACTTTTCAAAATATAAAGCATAATTTTCTCTTTGACTGCAGACAATATCAAGGACAGAAGAGTGTTAAACCTCTCTAATTTTGGAGCGGAGTTTTTGAAAAAAATAACACTAGTTTAGTAGAGTGAAAATAAGAGGGAAATATATAGCCAGAGTGCACCCAGGATGGTGTGACTTTTCATTTAGACTAGATTTCTTCATATGACCACATTTTCATTTGCACAGGGCTCTGATCAGGGTCTAAGCGTGCCTTGGGGAAAAAAAAATAAATGGAAACTATGCATTATATCTTGGGACTGCAAGTGACATCTCAATGCAGGCTCAATAAATGTATTTTTAAACAGTATTTCTCTACATATCCTGACTTTAATTTTAAGGTAATACAATGCCTCACTGCACTGTGACTATTTTCCACAGTGATACATGTCACATCTACACTTTCATTTTCTTCTTTCAAAGGGAAAGCAGTTATAAACCAGTGACAAGAAATTTTATTAAGGCATTCTGAACACTTTTACTTCAGCCTATGACTTCTTAGCCCCTAATATTGATGAGAATTAAAAATACCTAGGAGGTGGTTTTCAACCTTAATTTATGGTCCTTAATTTAGTTGTGGAAAAGCTCATGTTAAAATTAAAAGTTTTTGTGTGAGCTTGTACATGGTAACATTTAATATAACAGAATGATTTAGGATACTGAGATAAAATACTTAAAAGCAAAGGCTAATTTTTATGAAGTGAAAAATATGATCCCCCCTTTTTCTGGAAATTTTACAAGCTGAACAGCAATACATATATGTTTACAAATTAAATGCTTACTTTATTATCTTGTGGAATAAATACTTCTTCAAATCTCCTGGGACTGTTTCTGCTCTTGAGGTTTAGTTCAGTGTGCAGAGCGGGTATTCAAAAGAACAGCTGTGAGTAGAAAGGCAGGTTATGTTATTTAGTACTCGGTCCCTCATATCTAATAACTACACTCTTCAAAGCAAAGGACAAGGACACTATGGCTGATATTCTGTGTATGAGCAAACACTTTTAAAAGTAAATAAAGTCTCCACTGATGGCAGATAGCACCTTTTCTGACTATGACAGATAGCCATTCAGTGAATTTGCTATATATCCACTGCACAAATTCTATTTCGTCAGCCTGATAAGGAAAAGTGATAGCAGATAGAAATCTGGGTCAACACAAAGTAAATTGAAAGTGAGGATCTTTTATCTGATAATATCCTTTTATATAATGTATTTTTTTGGCTAATGTTCTGTGTTTTACTTCAAAAACTTACAGAAAAATTGTTGTTGATATTAAAGGAAGTGGGCAAAGCTGCACAGAAAAGCATAACATCAAGTAAAACAAAAAGTACTTGGTCTAGTATGTATTGTAAACCCCTATTTGTTTTGCCTTTATAAAATCCTTACGTTCATTCTTTCTCTGTAAAAATCTTGATATTAAGGAGACAAAATACATTCAGATTTATGAGGACTGACATTGCCTATTTCCTCTAAAGTACAATGGCCAAAGGACAATAATGTTTGCACACTTCATGCTCTTCAAAAGCTCTTTCATGTTTGTTTTAGACGGGGTTTAATTCACTTCATATATTTTAATATTCAAGAAACCCAGGAGAGCAAAATGGAAAGTCTTATGCAGTGAATAGAGAATTCCACGTAAAATTCCTATAAAGAGTGGTGGGATCTGTTTATCTAATTCTCCATGTTTTGTATTAAAAATTCACTCAAAATCAATAATAATGGAGGTATGCTGGAATACAGCTTCATTCAAAAGAATCAGGGACATCTGGTATTTCACACAAAAAAAAAGGAAAAGACAATTAAGCTATTGAAGATTTCAAAGGAGACAAGAACATACTGATTTGTCATGAAGAATAATTCTCACCACTGTTTATCACCACTTGCTTTAGAAAGATGTTTAAATAGAACAATACACATGATACGCATTATATTTGTAAAATCAACTGTTCCATGGTAGTCACCATTGTCTTTAACCTTGAATCAATTGACAAAATACAATTGCAAATACATGTTCTTTTTCAGAATGAGAGGCAACATAAGTAAACAACACACAAGAATACATTAAAACTACATTTAAAAATAGATTCCATTATAATAGTGTCATGATCAACAACTAGTTCAGCCATCATTTGTATGCTATTATTTTTTACTGAATGAAACCACTCACAATTAGCCAGACTGCACACTTACTTGCAAAAGATGGTACCTATAATTTATAAAATAAGTATTAATAAAAGGAATTAAACTCAAAATATGACTCACTGCATCATGCTGTAATTTTTTTTGAACAGCAGGATATATTAAAAGCTATTAATGTGTCACCTTTTTATTGTGCATTTAGTGGTTTTGAAAAATATGACATTGATAATTCTGGCAAGGTCTTCCGTTTACTTAGTGTTAAGATTGATCCACAATACTTTACTTATGTGATTTCTAGTTTTCCTTGATAGTTCTAGCTGTGAAACATTTTCATTCAACTCAACCCCCAAAATGGCCCTAAAACTTAAAAACAGATTAATCTTTGGATTACCAATCCAGGAAAGCATTCAAGCACATATTTAAGCATAATTATGTATTTGATTCCTACTGATTTCACTGCACTTAGCTGAATATAAGTAGTTTCCTGGACTACTAACAAAATTTTGCAAGTCAGGTTTCTGATCCATGGTCTAATGAATTAAGAGTACTTTTGTGCAAAGAGAAGTAAAGCAGTTTGTGATCAAAATTACCAAAGCAACTTTATAGAAATGTGCTGTTGGATGAAAGGAGTAATGTAGGTATCTGATCTATCAAATGACGTACAAAAAAACCTCTATAGAATATAATAGAAGGCCATATCAGTGTCAGTAAAGTACCTACAGAGAAGTTATCATACAATATTAATTTATTTGATGGGGTTTAGAAAAATAAATTTTTAGGAGAGAAGTAAGATCTAATCTTAAAATGAAACAGTAAGAAATGCAGAGTTCTAAGATAGGAACAGGCATATCTTGCTTTCAAAAATGTAAAAACAAGGCATTAAACAAGTGAAAAAAAGAGCTGAGGTTTTGATTATTCATGAAAGCAGGCAACAAATCATCAAGTCTTTTTTATTTTTTATTCAGAATAAAACCCAGAATACAGGACAGAATCTAACAATAAAATTACATGCATAGGAGTTTGGGGTGATGCCAGTATACAGAGAAAAACTTTTCTTCACTTTCAAATGCCTGTCATGTCTTGGAAATTCAAAATGCTTCTTGTATCTCATTGTACTAAAAATCACCCCTATAAAAATCTTTTAGAATTATATAGAAACTATAATCATTAAATACATTTTTCTTTGATTTGAACTTGAATAGATGACAGCAATACTATGAATTGAACTTTGCAGGGAATAATAGCCAATTATTATCAGCAGAATGAAATGAGATGACTATAAATGCTTGTAGTAAAGATATCACACATTTCTTTGCCTAGAATCTGAAAGTTGTCTGATAGTGGAAGTGATATTAAATGAGGTAGAGAATCTGCCTGCACTGAATATCCCTTACAGAAGGATTCAGACTAGATAAATTATCCTGTATGCACACAAAATAGTTTGAATTGAAGCAAAGGACATGGAAAAAGATATCTGTTTTGCTGACATAGTGACAATGTAATTTTTCCCTGGATTCTGAAGTGGTTTCTTATTGGTGTAATTTTAAAGTATAAACCCCATGAAATTGATCACACACTGAAGAAATCAGACAAAGTGATTGAGATAAGTGTTTAGAAGGTGATATTTTTTTCTTGCTTGTTTTCTTTGGAGAGTGCTGGATATAGAAATCTCTGTGGGCACCGTCTATTATTAGTCTATAGAGAGCAGCATTATAGTGGTTGCTTCTATAATGCCAAATTTTGCATGCAGATAAAAATGATGTTTCATGAAATTTTTCATTTCTCCTCTCTCTAGGCTAGATGTCCATCCCCTTCACAGCATTGGTAAGGTGGATGGATGTGTGGTCTCCAAAGAGAAGAAATGAAAATTTTCATGAAACATCGTTTTTTCTGCATGCAAACAGTGTTAGTAACTCTGTGATATCATGTTTAGTTAGAAGAAAGATATTTTAAGGAGATTTACATAGGAAGACTTAAAATTTACCCACAAATCCTTTTCCCAACTGAAGCAATAGTTAAGAATTTAATATGAAGTTCCAGATATCTGTAGATATTTAGAAATTTATTAATAGTTAATCAGATATTTTGTTTTCAAAGAGTTTACTCATATAAATTTATTTATGTTTCTCTCATCCATATTTTTCATTTTGTCTTAATAGTCACAGCTTTAACAAGGACTCTGAGCTATAAGATGACAGAAGGAAAATGTAGGAAGGCTTATATTAATTTAGCAATTGAGAGATCTTGGTTGCTGTATAGTGTCATGTTTTACCTGATTTTGCTTTGTTATCTAGCTAATTATGCCACTTTATTTTACAAAATACACATTACCCAGTGCAAGCACCAACACCACCGTATATATCTGCAGCTTGGATCCTTCCTTAATGTGCTGTTAGTATTTCTTTTGAAGCCCACATTAATATAGTACTATAGCATTTGTAGTCACTTCAGTTGGTTGAAGAATAACATTTCATACATCATCTTAATTTTGGTTAGACTTAATATAGCAGGACTTGTAAAGCAAATGTTTGTGAATTTGGAGTACTTTTTTTCCAAATAAATACATAGAAACATATTTGAAGCTTCTGTTAATAGTCCATTCCTACATATGTGCTGTAATATTATCCATTTGAAAGGTTAAAATCTGAAAATGTCCGTATAACCCACCCACAGCTGAGGCTTCTAATTGACAGAACAGGGCAAAGAGAGGTATTTTGACCTATTCCATACTTCCATCCACCAATAAAATTGTTTTCCCTTGTGTTTTGGAGGGGGGGAGGGGGCATGCAAAGGGTGGAGAGGTGGAGACTGTCAGTAATCCAAAGTCTCCTAAAATATTTAAAGTATATTATATTATACATATAATATTTAAAATGAAAAGAGAAGGGACCTTACAAGTTAACTGCTGAATAACATAGACCGGAAAAGGGCCGACCTTTTTCACTCTTCCTATTACTCTGTCCAGAAAGCTTTTCTGCTCTGTCACTTCTCCTACTTGCGGACTTCTGGAGCACAAGAAAAATGATAATTTGATACTTTGTAGCCACTATTTGGGCCAAAAATCCAAGTAGCTTCAATCAATACCTTTTATCTTTACCATGTATAAAATTTACTGCTGTGGGTATTTTTTCCTTTTGATATCAGGGAAGATACTTATTGCTGCATACGTACCAATGGACTACAAGAAGAGCAAAAAGGGATGGCCCTGCAAAGACAGCTTTTTGTGGAAGGGAAAGCGAGCACAGCTGCTGACAGACTGGAACTGAGAATGCAAATGTGTGCTCACAGCTTGGGAAAATGCTCAAAATTTGGTGGTTTTATTAGTTGGCCATTTTTTAAATTATTATACTTTTTAAATTCACCATCTGGTATAAACTTTTAGTAAATGGTGATATGCTGCTATGGTACTTAACAACACTTGTAGTACACCTGGTAAGTATACTAATAGCCATCTCAGTGAACTCTGACCTGGAACCTTTCAGAAAAAAAATTCTGTATGTTTTGCAAATTCTTTCTGAGTAACACAAATATTGCACTACAAATGGGAGCTGGGGAAGGAAGAGTTTATAAAAAGAAGAAGATGATCAAATAACCAAAAAATAAGAGCTTGTTGTTCAATTTCACTGCACCTGGACACTTACTTAACTTCTCTCTGTTTCCTACCCTCTGATAAGGGTATGAAAGCAATTAGAATTAATTTTATGCCACATGAAATAAACATCAAAGACTTTCGTAATTCAGACTAAAAATCTACTACATGTTTTACATTCTTTTATACAGAAAAATATGGTTGTTTTCTTTCCCAGGAAATGTTCTTCTCACTCGCTCTGCTTTTTTACAGACAGAGGTCTTTTGCAGCTTAGTGTAGGAAGCATAGAAAGTAAATGTTACAAAACTCCAAAGACATACTTGCATTTCTGGTGTTGCAGGAACACTATTTTACTACTTCCACATTTGTTGAAAATTATAACCAGTTGAATTTCTCACTAGTGTAAAAATAGAATTGATGCTTGGAAATTTAAATAATTATTTTTCTTCTACCCCTACTAGGTACTGTCACAATGGTAACCTGGCAAACACACAGACTCCTTAGCTGGAGTTCCAAGACATCCCAGATAAGCTTAGCCAAACCACTTGTGATGAGGTGTAACAAGACAAAGAAACCTGGATGGGTGCTGGACAAAGAAACTCATAATGAACTGACCTTCCAGGAAAACAGGAGTTAGCAACAACTATTCCAGAAACTGATGTCCTACTCCCACTTATGTTTCTACATTAAAAAGTACAAAAATTAGTTTTTGACTACCCAAAGAAATCTTCTCCACCCATTTTTTCCAGTGACTGGCCTGCAAAGGATCTCCTGAACAGACCAGACCATTGTTGACAATGTGTGGCTGACTCCACAATCCATGACATGAATTATTTTTGAAGTGAGACTTCATTGGTTGGAGCAGCTTAGTGAGTGCTGTAACAATAATACCTCATGTAATATATCTATAGGCATTCAAACAATATTTATTTACTTCAATAGTTGGAATTCAGTAATAAATTAGAAAATGATATATTTGATTTACTGTTGCAATATGTATATGTATACTTACTCTCCTAGGAGTATTTCTATAGTGACTTGTACATATATACTATATATTTGCTTTTATTGATAGTATCATTGCCTCAGCTAATTTTTTCCATATAATTAAAAATTTTCGGTTTAGTTCCTGCTTAAGATTCTGGCACAATGTTTAATAGAATAGAATTATATCAAATAAAAGATAAAGGAAACAGTGCTTTTCAGCTTTTAAGGTTCTGCCACACAGTGTTAATGTCAGGAGTTAGACCACTCACCTGAGTGAGGTCAATGTTTTGATTTACCATAGAGGTAGAACTGTGGTCCCTGGAGAATCACTAACCCAGACAGTTCTGAGTGCCTCAAATGTATCTCAGTTGACATTAAACTGCTTTGAAAACAGAGCCCTCATTGTAACATAGATCTGAATTTGACTTATTTTTGAATTGGTAGCTCTTCAGAATAAATTGGAAAAGCGATAAGGGGTTTAGATTTAGGGGAATAGATTTCATAGATCCCCAGAGAGCAAGAAAAATATTGTTACAATAAACAAGCCAAACATATATTAATAGCAATAAATAAAGATAAGAGTACAGAGGAGAACACTGATATATTCATAAATTGTGATCTGGTTTCACTTCGTGTATGACCCCATTTAATCTCTGCATGTTTTAAAGTTGTCATAAAAATCTCTTTTAATCATTTTTTATTATTAAATGATGCTTTATAGGACAGTTCCATAATCTCGTCAATAGCCATTTCACCATCCACTTTAATAAATGAGACTTATTAGTCAACTGTGGCTACCTCCTGGTAAGATAAGTATTCTAAAAGTAGGATAAATGTGATAAATATAAAACCTCTACTGGAAACGTGCCTCCCTGTTTCCAGTGACGAATGACTGGCTATGCCATTTTTACTGCATGATATACTTGCCACTTGCTCTGTCCCAGCCCACCATATACCTTCTCCTTGACTGCACAATTTCCCCTCTGAAGTCAGATAGTTAATGTAAAAACATCCTTTGTTTTTTCAGGTCAGTTTGCTTACCGTCACATTTCTACATCATATTGTGCTGCATCTCCATAAGTAAAATAGTAAACTTAGACTATAAACAGTAAGAAAAATGTAAATAAACTACTTTTAAATGGCAATTATAGCAAGTCACAGGAACTGATGATGGTATAGCATGGGTTTAGGCATCATGTGAAATTGTGATTTATGTTTTTCAATATCTACTGTACAATTAGCATTTATTTTTATAGTGTGGAAAAACAAGAGAAGAGGTCAGAGAATAATAATTTCTTTCTGTTATATAATTTACTTTCTGAATTTACTAAATTTATTCTAAAGTTCATGTTATTTATGGAATTATGCAAACCATACACTTAAATGTCTGTTACCATGTCACATGCTTTTTTGCTTTATTTCATGTTCTGTGGCTGAAGAAACATAAAGAAATGTCACACAACACTGGCCCAGCTCCACAGCCATGCCACGAAGTAAGGATCTGAACAGCAGCAGAAATCCAACTTCTTTCATGTCTCAAAACTACTGATTTGCCTTCTTCAATTCCTGCTCTACAAGTATCAAACTCTATTGTAAGAAAGCTTCTGCAAGTACTTGGCACCACATCACATTGCCTTGTGTCATCTAACAGCTGGACGCATTGCACACAAAGTGTAATCCCAGGACAGGTACTCAAGATCAGTATACCACATAGAGAGAAAGATGATCACTTCAATGTAAGATTTGCAATATTGAGTAGGCTGAAGAAAGATCTGTCTGAGCTGACTAATAAAAAAGTTATAACGGAGAGAATGTATATTAAGCTCTGACCTAATCCACAGTAGAAGCACTTAATTCAAGGCTAAGTGGAAGCAGCTGGTGCCTCCAACGAATATTTACAGTCAGAAACACTCCCAGATCTTGGAGAATAAGTTGTCCACGAGGCATCAAAGAGGGAACAGCCTACTCTTAATGGCATAGCAAGAAGAAGAATATGGTAAGTGGTAAATTTTTAAGCTTGTGTATTAGTCAATAGTAATTTTCCAAGTTAGTATGTCTTATAGCTGTATGTGTCTTGAGTAATGTTTGGGTTTTTTTTCTAAAAGAGGATTGATGAATAGCAAATGTCTAAGCTTGTGTCTCAATCTGTAGCAATTGTCTAAGCTTGTATACCCTATAGTGGTATGTGCCTTGAGGAATGTTTATCTAAATGGGGACCAGCTGTGCAAGGAACAGGCGTCCCACGCATCTTGCAAGATGGGATAAGGAAGCCTGAAATCCACACTGCCACACCACCAGAAAAGGACTTTTTTCTCAAAATTTGGGCCGCAAACTGGCAACCAATTTTGGTCCTCGGATCACCCAGTGGACTGTCTACACCTATGAACACAGGGTGGAGATATGTTAATGACTCTTTGGAGTAGAATGAATATGTAATAACTTTTTTGGGGATGTGGTGCTGAAAAATGCGTAGATCTGTACTATAAAAGATGCACAGATTTCTTGCTTGGCATGTCTGTTTTTTGAGGATCAATCCCCCATGCATCCAGTACTGGTAATAATAAAGGGAATACCTGCTTAATAATGACTGTCTAGTTGTTATTGAGTTATTACCTTGGAATCCTTGCCTAGCCACACCTAGCCTCCCACTTTGGTGAGGAGTTTTAGAAATCAAGGGGGCTGGAAACTCTGTCCTTTGAATCAAAGAGCCAGAGGCCACTATATTTTCTGGTTTCCTTCCCCTAGTAGTCATGATGCTAGCCCAGAAGTTACCACTAATACACATTCACTTCTGTCTGTCCTTGGAAGGAATTGCAGTTCCCTCCAGGTCTGATGCACAGCTACTGCCACCACAGAAGTAAACATACTGCTAAGCCACAGTTTGTTGTGGACTACCTAATATTTTCCAACTCTGAATTCACCTTCAAATTCCTCTCTATTTCATCTACTGAAGCTTCCAGTCCTCTGCTTTCTAAACTCATTTTCACATCCATTCTATTCCACTGCTTACCGTAAGCAGTTTGCACCTACTAGAAGTGGTTCCATTCAACAATGTCCCGTTCTCCCTAAATCATATTTATCCTTCAATAAGCATATGCTCTGGGTGAGGGTTGCCTTTTTCTTAATAGGCAATTACTCATAACAATCAGCTTCAGAGACAGATGACCAAATTACCTTTGATATTCTGTCTTCTCTTCTTTTGTGAGTGCTCAGTTTTAAAAAGACAGGATCAGAGTTTTAACGACCTACAAGAGCATTTCCAGAGTATCCTCCCTAACTTTTTTCTTTTGTTGTCTCAAATTAACGTTTTTTACTACTTTTAATACTGTCTAAAATATGGTTATTTGGGGTTTTCCCCCTCAAAGCTTTCTGCGGCTAAGACAAAAAGGAGTAATTGAGAAAGCAATATAAAGTCCTGCTGTAAGCCCTTCATTTTGAGCGCACTGTATTTCTTGGTGCAGATGAGCCATCCACTAACAAGTTTTTCAAATTATCCAAACAAACCCTGAGCTTCCTGCTGCTTCATTTCTCTTCATCCTTCTCTTTTCTCTTGTCAGCGGCATGGTTCCTTCCATGCTGTTAGACCACCTGTTCAAAAGAATAATAATAGCAATACCCCTTACTGTTAAAAATATAGCATTTCTCCCAAGTTAACAAATTTCCCATTACACCACTTTAAAATTATCTTGGTGCAATTAACATATCCTGATTGATCCCATTGGAAGTATCCAGGCACTATGATGCAACTAGTTAGTCTCCACAGGAAAAATCAGCCAAATAACCTGCTCACACTCATGATGGGATCTAAATTGAATTCCACAGACACGAGCTCTGTCTGGCAGAAGTCACAATTTGTTTAAAATCTGCCATTAGTAAGCTGTTACAGAAGTAGCTGTCACGTTCCCTGTTCCACAGTCAGTGAAAACAAAAAAGTTCAGTTTAGTGCATATGCCAGAATCCAGTATCAAACCTTTTTCTTGCAGCTGGGCTCCCTACAGCCACAGTTACCTCCAGCAGAGAGATGGGTCCAAAATTAAATTGCCTTCTGTCAAATACTAAATCTAATAGTTTTTATTTCTCTATTTACTCTTACTCCCAAAGCATGACTTCCTAGCTCTGGTACACTGCCACAGATTGGTGAGTCAAAATTTGGCCAATAATGGGTGTATAAGTGTGGAATACAGTTGATCTCAGGATTTATTTTTATACTGTGAGAACAATTATTTGGTTTTGTATTTAAAGCCAAACTAAACCAAACCAAAAAAACAACAAAAAAGACCCAAGACCCCCAAACAATCACATATAGAAGTCATAGTGTTCGATTCTAAATACAAAAGAAGAAATAAGAAATTGTCACAAAGAACTGCATGAGGTAGTATCAATTCTTTTAAAGAACGGATGACTGAGCAGTAGATCCCATACTCAAGATTTTTGCAGAAAGTTATGACAGAAATACCAGAAGTGACAGAGGGAGGAAATGAAGATAAAATGTCTCAAATTCAGTCTGCAATCTTAATCAAGCTCATCCTTTCCTTCCTCTGAAGGTCCTGATTAACTGAACAAAATGACTGATTCCAAGCTACAGCTTATTTTGAAGGTACTAATGATGTAGGCTGAGGCCACTCCCATGAATTTTGATGAACAAAAATTGCATCCAAGGTTGTAAAACAAACTAATCAACCAACCAACCAACCAACCAAAGAAAACTAAACAAACATTGCATTTTTTGGATATACCCGCATCCTAGTCCTATAAAATAGTTAGTTATGTCCCAAAAATTCCTAGGACAACCAGAGGACTTCCTGAATAATTCACTTGAATTGCTGAAAAGAATTTCTCCATACTTGGAGGTTCCTATGGTACAGCTCCCAAAAGAAGGGAAGCATTCCTTTCCTATCTAGACTTCTGAATTCATATTTGTCACGGTTTAGCCCCACATGGCCAAATTCATTAGCTAAAGCTGTGTAATTGAACCTCAAAAATCCCCTCCCCATCTCCCAACCCACACGCAAAGGGGAGAGGGAAAGGAAAGGAAAAAGACTTATGGGTTTGAAACTAGAACTACAGCTTTAATGAAATGCTAATGCTAATGATAACAATGGAAATAAGTAGAAGATAATAAAATATGTACAAATATATGAGATTGTGCTCCCACCCCACCTGTCGATGACGATACATCACCACAAATAATGCAGAGCAGACATGAGAGGATGGGTCCACAGCTAGGAAGGACTTGGACTCAGGAACTGGATTCAGGAATGCACAGATCCAGGGCCAGGAGCAACCAGAAAAATGAAGTCCTCACTGGGTGTCAGCCACTGCAAAAGAGAGCAAGACCATCGCAGTCTCTCAGTTTATGCCGAGTATGACATACACGGGATGGAATACTCTGTTGGTCAGTTTAGTGTCATCTGCTCTATTCGCCCCTCCTTGCAGGTGAGGCTCCTTTTTCACCAGCTTGAAGATGGCTTTTGTTAATTACAAGCATTGGCCTTTTTGCACACCAGTGCCCTGTGTTATCATTTTAGAGAAGAATACAGACTCAAAAAACATGCATTTAGTTTTCAGAGAATGAAGTTACTTACGGCAAGTTGAGTTAGTCATAAAACTGACTCTAATTTACCTCAAACTGCAACAACACTATAGCCACCACTAAGAATGGTTAGAAATTGCCAGTGTACATCTTATTAAAAATCTTCCTTTGGACCTGATATAAACTTATCTGCCATGTTCACAAAATCATCATCCTGCACTTTAGAAGGGATTTGAAGTATCTGAACCTTTAATAGAAAAACATCCAAAGAGCAAACTCTGCTACATGAAAAGAAAATACTCAACATGGTCAGCTTTGTTCTTTAAAGGTCAGTGTCGAAAGCTACACGTTAAGCAAGCCTTGATCTTTTTTACTTTTTGTAGCTTTTATAGAAATGTTAATTATAACATTAGGCTCTGACAATATTATTCTGTTTGTTTTAAAAAAACTAATAAGAAGGCAAGGAGCATTTTTTTTCACTATTGGGTTGGTTTGGTTTTAAGTCAGAGACTTAAACTTTGTTTACAAGTTTGGTTAGGAACAAATTCCCACATGTCATGCTTCTGAGAGAAACATGGAACAAAAGGTCAAATTTCACTTGCTACTGCATGTTTCTGTTTGTAAACCATATGCACAACAGGAGAAGGACGCAGCCTGAGAATTACTTGTGTGGACATGGAGAAAACTTAGAAAAGTACAATTTATACACGGTTATGAAAGAAACCTATGTGGGAGTGATATATTCTTACTTTTTGATACTGCTGTTGTAGGTTTGGGGAGCAGGGGTGGGGTTATTTGTTTAGGTTTTAGATTTAAACATTAAAGATCACCTTCATAAAGAAAATACATCCAAGACAGTAAATTTTCCCTCAGCACTCTTAGATCCATGCTTCAGGCAGACACTCAGCTTCTGTTGTTACTCACTACTATTGTAAATACGTTTACTATATTTTGTATGAACTGTGTCTCCCAGAATCACTTATTTATTTCAAATTTCCTGTCTTCTAGATTACTTCTGTTAGTTTTGTTGGGAATTTACCTTCACAGAAGCAAGAAAACCTTTCTCCATTAATGTTATCATTCTGAGTCATGGTTTTGGAGTTTTTCATTTTGTTTCCTAAAAATCTTCTCCATTCAAAGGAGGATAATTGGAAGATCCTCAATGTTTCAATGAAACTTAGACTTTTGAGGCTCAATAATACTTTTGCTGTACCCTCTGAAAAACATTAATATCCTCTGTGTAGATCAGTGAGTAATTTTTCATACAGTTTTCTACTAGAGGACTCCCAAGCGTGTGATATGATAACACTATAATCTTCAGCTTAGAATTTTGTCTTTCCACTGGTACTGACTCAGATTCTATTTGTGTTTCTAATGGGTGCTCTGCATGGAGTAATCAGTTTCAGTGATTTTATTTTTTTCCCCTCACAGAGAACCTCTTTTCCTAATCACTGTGTTGAAAGCTTCCTGTATTTGAGCTTAATTTTGCAAGAATAAACAATAGTTTTCTGTGAGCAACGCTCTTTTCATGGGAGACTTTCAAAAAAATTGCTCTTAAAGACAACGAATGTGTTTGTTTAGGTCGCCAAATCATTAATCAATGAAACTAAACACTTTATAAATATGGTAACAAAATATAGAAAACCGTCTACTCAATGATAGACAAGCAAAGCTGTCAGGACTCGAATTTCAGACTTATTAGTAAGATAATTCTGATCCTTTAGAAAGAGAATAGAAGAGACAGTAAAAAATGAAAGCTTGATTTATACAGAGAAAGGAAAAAAACAGAAGGATTAAGCTCTACCTTGTCATGATCCACATAATAGGGAATAAATTATGATATTGTAAATAAGTATTTCCATGTATATGTATTTATCAGCTACATTAAACTGAACATGCAATTGAACAATAAAGGGTTTTATCATAGACCAAATTCCATTAATCTGTCGACAATATTCTTCAATTTTTTTTTCTGACTTTTGTTCTTTTGTTTTTGTTTCCTTCCCTGGCTATTAGTTCCTAACATCTAGTGTCTGCTTCTATAAAAAAATGTTGTCTATCCTTGCTTTAGGTGAAACTGAAAGCTAGAAGCCTGGAAGTCCCCACAGGTTTTTTCCTATACATACTGAGGGACAATTTATGTATGATTTTAACACAGCAAAGAAGTTTGAGATCTGGATTTTATGTTGTCCTGATTTTTAACTATAAATATAAAGGGAAGAGGGCTTTTGTTAAAGTTGCAGAATAATTCCATTATACTGCTTCAGGCGTGGTCAACGGAAACAAGCCCTTCCAGTTGGATCTATTTGGTTGTAAAACTTCAGTGATTCTGCCAGTGATGAAAACATTGCAAGAAGAGCAGCTGCAAGTATCTCCAGCTAATCTCTGAAGTAACTAGATTTGTGCCATTTCAGACTAGTCTATGCCAAAGCTCATTCTTTGAACTGAATCCGGAAATCATCTGTAAACTGCAAGATATAGATTGCATAAGTTCTCAAGGGAGAAAGACAGAGATGGAAAAGCTACAACTGTAAGCATCATGCTTTGCAGATGAACTTCTGACTGATTATACATATAACCAGAGACATTCCTAGTTCCAGTTTCTTCAGCTTTAACTTTCTCTCAAAGAGGCAGAATCAATAAGCAATGGAAGAACTCTTCATCCACATATGAATAACAAGCTGAATACCAATTTTTTCCTGTTCTAATTTTGCTTTCAGTTGCTATGCAGATGTCCCAAAACCAAGAGTCAAGTCTCTTGCTGTTGTTTACTATGTGTTTCTTCACTGTGGCTGTTTGGCAGAGTAGTTTAAACATTCTCTGTAGAACAGAAATAATTGTTGCCAAATATGGGATACCCCTAATTAAATGAACTACATTAAAAAAAAATTATATTAACTACCTTTTAGTTTTAATAATTTTGTCATATTGATTATTTATTAACAGTTTAAATCACTTAAAAACCAATAGTTTAACATTTCATTGGGATTTGTGGTCCTTCTCTGGATGTTGCTCTTTACAGATGAATAATGTAGATTTCCTTCCTTTTTGTTTCAAATGCCTTGATGTCAGGCATAAGACACACAAAGGGAGAGTTCTTCAACTCAAAGCAGATGTTAGGGCTAGTCAGTCCCTCTTCTTTCCGTGGAAAGAATGGGCATTTCCAGGGCAAAATTCTCATCCTAAAGGAGACATCTAAAACAGATTAAATGATTCGTAACTCTTAACTGTTTGTTTTTACTCACTGAGAGCAAAGGACATTTAGGAAAATAATACAGATGTAGATATCTGTGCTATAGACTTCAATGAAATATATCAGCCTTCACTGACAGGTTTATCATCTGAAATCATCTTAATTTGTCCATACCTCAAAATATGCCATAAAAATATTATAGTCACAATTTTGTACACCACAGTAATGCTTTTTCTCTGTAACTTGCAATTCAAGGGAGAAAATAATAGAGACAGATACACTAGAGAAGACAAGCAAAAGAAAGAATGAAACTTAGTATTCAGTAATGTATAGACTGCTACATGAAGGGATGCAACTGACTGAGTATCTGATGGAGGGGCACATCCTAGAACACAATAAATGACAAAACTGTTTTTATTGTTCTTCTCTGCTCAAGCTTTTGTTTTACACAAATATCAAAACACATTATAAAGAAAAGAACTCTCATGATTTTAATTGCATAGAGACATAAATTGAAGTGCAAAGAAAGGAAGTTTCTTCACAATGGTTGCTTATTAAGCTAACGATAAAGCTTGAGTGAATTTTCCTTAGTTCCATTCCAAGTCACGTTGGACTTTTATAGCATTTCAGTTTTGTAAGTTCTTTAATATAGAAAAGGAAAAGAACACTGAAAATGTCAGTCATGCACGTATAACCATCTTAAAGAACAGGCAGTAACATATTTTGTCACTCACAATGCTGACAAAATAGTTTCTATGACATTATCAGAAACGTAAGTGCATCCTTCCTTTACAGAAAAAATAGAACAAATTCACTGCGTTACTAAGAGTTAATACTTTTTGGGGTGTCTTTAAAAAGAAGAAAACCCTTCTGGACTCGCTATTCAATCTGTGGCATCTCAATTGCTAAATGTGATTTAAAACTACAGTGATTTGATCATGTATATGGAATTTATGTAAGAATGGTCTTTTTCCACATTTACAACAGATTATTGTCTGAGCTGTGTAAACAGCCTCTTGTGTGGTTGTCAAACAGAATCTGAAGCAGGTCCTTTCTTCCTTTTTGTATTTACATGCATTTAAATGCTCCCTTCTTCTGAGGAGCACAAATCAAAATCAAGTAGATTGATAGGAGGCATAATACTACTAATACAGTATTTCAGAGATAAAATGCCATCTCTGATAGGGAGGAAAGCCCCTATAATATCTGTAAATAAAACCTTTTGAAGTGCATCACTATGATGTAGAACACTTTCCTCAAGATATTGAAACTGATTTTTTGTGAACCTCTACGTCCTTTCATGTGAGTGCATAAAACCTACAAAACTTACGTGTGTATAAAAATGAAGAAGTTATCCAGTATATAAGTTAATTGTCATTGATAAGGTAGAAAGGAATTCTTCAGACTGTGTTATGTGAAGATTTTCAAGGTAGGCTACCACTTAATACAGCATTAATTACATTAACAGGGGATGAATTAGTTAAGCTAAGCCTAGATGATCCTAGCAGGCAACCTATATCCCACGTGGCAATGAAGGCTAAATGCGTGCAGGCCCTGACATGCTAAAGTTGAAGGGAATACTTCCCTGAACCCCTATATAATGACTGTTTTGTCCTGAGCACACCACTAGGCATCAAAAATAGAGGCTAGCACACAGAAACAACAGTGACAACAGAAAGAAAATACCAAAAAAGCAAATGGTTTGACATCAGGGACTAGGTCTTTCCTCATCCTTTGAAGCAAGTGACTGAAGGCCTTTGCAATTTTAATCACTGCCTTCCTACAGTTGCAGCAGTTCTGAGCCTGCTGAAGGCATCCCAGGCATTCTTGTCAACTCCTCCACTGATTAAAGAAGCAGACAGGCAGATAGCTTATGGATTCATGAACACCATACGGTAACACCAGGCTAATTTAGCTAACAAACCCATAGGGAGACTGCAGGAAGCAAGAAGAGGAAGGTGGTCATATTTAGTGATCTTTTTCACAGCGAAATTGGAGATAAATCTTGAGAGTCACAGAAAACGCTCAACTTTGAGGGAAGAACGGGGATATTATTTCTGGTAAAGGACATTTGAAAGCTTTTTATAGCAAGATTTTAAAAAATTGCTGCTATGAAATCCAACTAAGTTGTTCTATGCAAATGTCTTCTGCCAACACACAGAGTTGTACAGCTATAGCCCCAGACTGTCTGTTTAATATTAAAATTTTTTTTAAATGAGAAAACTGTGATTCAGCAACACTGTAGATTATATGAGTGAACAGATACATAAAGGGAAATTGACTCAGTCTTTTTGTAAACTGCCCAGGTTCACTTCCATACCCTTAGCTCCTACCTCAAATCTTCTTTAACTGGTATTCTCCTGTCTCTGATATGCTTTTAAAGGTCCGATTTTGTAAGAATGAAAGCTACGTATGGACTAATTTTCAAGTATAGATTTTTTTAAAGAGATGCAATTAATATGAGATTCAAGTTATTTAGATATCTGAATTTTTCTTGATTTAATGGTATTATAAACAAAAATCTATTGAGTATTTTTGTATCTTATTATGCAGTTCATTCTACTTTGCATGTCAATACATCATGCACAATTTACAGTAAACTACAATTCACCTAGGAAAACTACAACTCTGAAAATTACTGGAACATAAGAAAAATAGACCTGTCTATTTTCAGATTTTAATATTCTAAAACAGCTATAATTATTACATGTTTTATTAAATATACTGTCACTAATGGAGAAGAAAGTGAAAATTTAGGTGTTATTGGACCCCCATTCATCATATGTTATTAGTTAACACATACAGCTGAATTGGAAATTCTGTAACAGTGCCACAGAATGTTACAGGCCATGTAAGAGTCTCTGTGGGGAAGAAAGGGAGGAAGAGCCCTTTGTAAGTTGCTTTTTGACTGCCCAAGAGCTATAATATCCAAGAAATGTTTGTTGAGTGTCTGGGTCAAGCGCAAGCACCAGAAGGAAACATAACACCGGGCATACTGATGGACACCTCTTATAGAACTGTCAGCAAAGAGTGGGCAGTATATGATGCTTACCCCAAATAACTAGTGTAGTCTCTCACTCATAGGCCTTTCTGAAAGCTGTGACTTCTGATGAAAGATCCGCATGAAATTATACAAACACAATATAGGGGGTTTCTAGGCTGTAGTGATTTACTGAAACAAATGATAAAGGCAACCAACCACGAACAGTGGAGGAAAACTTTTGATGAGTTATAACTGTGTAAAATTGCACAAGTTTCACTCTCAATGAATAATTTGACAGGTGTCATGACATTAAGCTGCAGTAACACAGTGAGGATGATACAGATATATACTAGTGGAAAAAAAATGTTGAATGCTACATAATGTTAGTGAGATTGTGAACAAGGTATAACACAACAGTTCCACCATTTACACTGAAATAGAGGTTGTGGTTTAGTATTAGTGTAATGTCATGCACTAAGTTCAGCATAGAGATGAAAATCAAGCTTTGAATTTATGGAAGTCTGGTCAGAAAACTCTTCCAAACATCACCAGATTTTTATTCACATCACTGAATCAGCCTCTGAAACTTTTTATAGAGACATCATGCATAGAAATTAAGTAACAAAATAAGGGAAAGGCAGTTCATAACACAAGGTCAGTAATGACAAAATAAACATTTGAACAAGCACTGACATGACACCCAGTGACAGGACAATAATTAATTTAGGACAATGAGAGTTTCATTGGCAGGACAATGAGTAATTTAAGATCCAACATTTCAATGCATCCATCATAAGTATTTAACTGTAATAATATTTTCCAATCAGATTTAAAAAAAAATATTTATATATATTCATGTTATTTTTCATTCATTTGATTTATTAAATAAATAATTTGTTTATTTAATGTTTGTGCAATTTTTTGTTAAGCTGATTTCTAAATTACTTTTATATTAGGGAAGTATATAAGTGTGGTTCCTTATTCTGTAAAAGTGCAATATCTACAGGTAACATGGGCAAATTTATGCATTATATAACATCAGCACACTATTTATGCATGTCAAATTGTAGTTGCACCACCATAAATCATTTCCCTATTATTTAAAGCATCAGAAAGGTCACCTCCAGACTTAGGACAATAGTGGCTATATTGGTTTTATTAAGTGAGTGATCAAACTAAGCACGGAGAGAGCGCACTTTGCAATTGCAGTCTCTTCATACCTTTCTATTTTTGTGAAGGATGACTTGCTGGCTGTAAAAAGAAAACAAAAACTGAAAAGGGAGGGATTCTGATTTAAGTGAGTCTATTAAATAGGATGTTGATTACATTGTTTCTAGAAAAGGAGTCACAGGTTACAATAAATTAAATGCAAGCTTTACCTGAGAGGTTCCCTAGAGAATTACAAAGTCTGGAGGAACTGATTTATCAATTGCAAGACCAGCATACAAACAGTCAAATCTAAGGATGTAAAAGGTGCTGGAAACAAATAATATACTTCTATATGCATTGTGAAAGAGTTAATTTTATATTCAAAACACCTGTTATTTGGACCAGCATGGTCTGCAATGCTCATGGGATATCAAGTTTGCAAAATAAGTACTTTAGGAGGATGATATCCCTGGGTAATCTGCAAGGCTTCTTATTGCTGCTGTCTGCTATTACAAAAGGGAAAAAAAAAAAAAAGCTGATGTTAAACACACTTTGATCTTTTTTCTCCATCTAGAACATTTGCACCAGCTTAAACTTGCAGCTATATAGGATAATAACGCATGGGTGATATAATGTAATTTTGTTTCACTGACAGTATAAACACAGCAACAATATTTTTTTTAGCCTTCTGTAGAAAGTTGGGTTTCACCAGATAGTAATTCTTTGTCTAAAGAAGACTCTCAGCTGCTATTCACTGTCACAGTAGCACATAATGGGCAAAAATTTGCCCTCCAGGATGAGAAAATTCTTACTCTAAAGAAAACAAATCCTTTACAGAATATGCATTCTCAAGGACAGTTAATTCTGCTGGTGCTCCCAACTTCTGCACCATGTGAGTTTTGTTTTGTGTTTTTGTCTTGACATTACATATCAAAGATATAGCTGACCATTGTCAAAGCCTGAACTGGTTGTCTATTCAATAAATGGCAAGGGAATTCAATCTTAAAACATTTGTATAAGATAATGAAATCAAATCATCTTCTGCAGTTGGCTCTTCCTTTTCCGCTGATTCAAAAATGAATCTCCAAACTCAGTTTAGATTTAAATAATTACATGTCTAAACATGTTTAAAGGTGAATTTTGCTTTCCATCTTCAATCTAGAGTCTGTCCTTGGCATTTTTTTTTGCAAAATACTTTTATTTATTAGCTCATTTCAACCAAATATTAGAATTAATATACTGCCTTCCCTGTTTTCTATCGGTCTGATTTATCGGTCTGATTTTGTTGTAGAAACAAGTATTTTTTTAATCTAGCCCTTTTTTGTCTTGTGTAACTCTATCTTATCCTGGCTGTCCTCTAGCTCTAAAAGATCCATCAGCCCTTCCTCCAGGTGATTCTTTTCCTCTTTAGCAAGTTTCTATAGACTTGTTGCAAGGCTCTGGGTTCTTTCTTCATTTTAGGTAACCTCCTTTTTAAAAGTATCAGCCTCAAACTTGGAAAAGCTTAAATCCAGCCCTTTGTTTGATGTACAAGTTTGTCTAAATGCCTGTCCTGTCACATTCGACAAACAAAATAGAACAGAAATTATGTTTGCTTGTCACAAAGACAGCAAAACAAGTAAAAGCTTATGTTGGAAGAATTTTCTTTTCATAATAGATGTATAATGAACAAACATTCTTGTTTTGTGTGGAAAATCAAGGGAACAATTCAACTAATGTAGTCAGTAAAATAAAGAGATTTCTGCCTTGTTAACAATTTATCACCCTCATCAACAACTTGAGTTGCACATGGGTCTGTTATTTTAATCATAAAAAATCTGCATAAATTTGTTTTATTTTAAACATCAGAAAAAAGTGAGAGCCTCCCCCAGTTTTCACACTATAGAATATGAAAGCTACAGATCTTTCATTATTATTTTCATCTAGCACACAGCAGTGTAAATTGTCTTGACAGAAGAATATGAGGCTCAAATGGCTTTGGCAAGTGATTAAAATCCAAGTGCACATGGTGATCATCTGAAACACTATTGTACTTAGTAGGTGGGAATGAAAGGCCAAGAAACAATAAAAATGGTGTCTTAAATGTTGGTGGGGAGAGAAAGAACAGAAAATTAGAAGAGCTGGCTAGTCTTTGAACACACATATGTTCTGCAGGTAGCTGCTTGCATCAGATACCTACCTTTGGTATTTTATTTAGTAACTTTATTTCAAAGAATTCTCCAAGTCCTGGATAGTTTCCACTGTGACTCTGAGATAATATATAATCTATTCAAGATATATTTAGTCCTTCCTGAACTAATTTTTCAGCCACGGGCAATGGAAAACCAACAGAAAATGGACCATGTCGAGTCCAGCCTTCTCCAATTTTGACACTTTGGCTCCTCGTTTAAGCTGTGCTTGGCCTGGAATCTACCCCAGGGAAATTAGCTTGCAGGAATCAGCATGTTCACAGTCTTTTAAAATTCTATTCACAGCTCCACCACAGGAGCTACTTTTTCACCAAAAAAGGATTCACCACCATGACCTGTATTTATACCCTGTGCCTTGCCTGTCCTCTCTTCTCTGAACAGGTTCTTATACTTCTTTTGCTCTGGCTTTTTTTGAAGAAAGGACTCTCTAAGTCCCAGATGAATGGCTTTTATACACAGATGTGCTGTCAAATGAACAAACTTTTAGCAGGAGAAAGGTGAAACTGGCAGGGAGTGACAGGGAAGTCCACCTATAATTTTCAGTGGGTAGACAATAAACATGAATTTTACAGAAAAAGGACCAACGGGAAGAGGGAGCCAGATTTTAACCAAATCAGAGCAGCTTCAGGAGAGCTATTGTTTAAAAGTTTGAAATTAGCAAAGCTGTACTAAGGTTTCTCTGACTAAAAGTGCAGCTGGTTACAGAGAAGGGCTGAAAGGATTTTTCCTGCCATTTTGTGCAGGCTGGTTTTGGCAGACAAAATTTCTGGGAAGAGAAAATGACAGTGGGAAGCTGTTTCAGGCACTATGTCTATCAAATACTTTCAATAAAAAAAGCCTCTCATCAGGCAAAGATTGTTTCAATGGAAGAAAAGCTGCCAGTAGCAAAATTTCCAAGGAAATCAAGCAGGCTGACTGGGCAACTGTCTGCTGCCCAGCATCCACATGGCCCAGCTGGGTTTGTAGGCTGTAGGATAGATGACAGTATCGATGGGCTGAGGCCAGCAGGATGAGGTTTAACAAGGCCAAGTGCCAAGTCCTGCACTTGGGATACAACAACCTTGTGCAGCACTACAGGCTTGGAGAACGCTGGCTGGAAAGCTGTCTGGCAGAGAAAGACTTGGGGGTATGGTTGACAGCCAATTGAACGTGAGCCAGCAGTGTTCCCAGGTGGCCAAGAAGGCGAATAGCATCCTGGTCTGTATCAGAAACGGAGCGGCCAGCAGGACCAGAGTTAGTGATTCTGTCTCTGTACTCAGCAATGGTGAGACTGCACCTCAAATACTGTGTTCAGTTTCAGACCCCTCACTACAAGAAAGACATTGAGGTCCTGGAGTGTGTCCAGAGAAGGTCAACAAAGCTGGTGAAGGGACTGGACAATAAGTCTTACAAGGAGTGGCTGAGGGAATTGAGGTTATTTAGCCTAGAGAAGGGGCGGCTGAGGGTAGACACTGTCTACTACTGCCTGAAAGAAGGTTGTAGTGAGGTGGATGTTTTTCTTTTCTCCCAAGTGACAGGTGATAGGACAAGAGGGAATGGCCTCAATCTGCATCTCAAGGGGAGGTTCAGATTAGAGTTAGTAAAAATTTCTTCACCGAAAGGGTTATCAGGCACTGGAACAGTCTGCCCAGGAAAGTGATTGAGTCACCATCCCTGGAAGTACCTAAAAGACGGGTAGACGAATTACTTGGGAATATGATTTCGTAGTGAACAGGTACAGTTGAACTTGATGATCTCAAAGGTCTTTTCCAACCTAGGGATTCTACAATTCTTGTGGTCTTGAACATTTTGCCATGAAAGTGGAGCCAGGAGTGGCCCCAGTTTTCAATATTCATAATGTGTGATGAAAGGCACATTAAGAAAGAAAACAGAATGAAGGGAATCCGTAGAAAGCAGAAAATCTTAGTGAAATGCAAACTGTAGTTTCTTAAATAGGTTCTCTATTTGACCTTATCTCTTAAAAATGGTTCTCTTTTATCGATTCCAAGGGGAATCCATAAATTTTAGGGGCCCAGGCTCTGAAGTTATTACAGCATATTTGGAAGGTTTATTTAAATTTTATTTAATAAAAGTCAATGAACATTTCAGTGAAGGTTCTTTGGAATAAAAATTAGAACCTGTATGAAATAACAGAATGAAACCATTCCTCGTTTTAATTAATTTTGTGACTGGTTCTAACAAACGCAGCATCATTTAAAGATATTCATCCTTGATTTAATGACTCCAAAGCATAGAATATTCTTTGTAACCCAAAATGAATCATTAAAATTACCTTTACAAAGTACTTTATTTATGCTCTAGGATTGGTAGCTTCATGTTCTGGTTTATTATTTCACAGCTTTGCGTTTAAGATCGCAAGTATATCTACCCAGGAAAATGTAAGTAGTTATTCACATTATGAGAAGCTCCTGTCCAGGTGGTGGAAAGAAGTCCTAGAAGGGGTCTTTCAGATATAATAATTTGTTAACAACCATCTTCCATAACACCACATTGGAAATGAATTAATTATTGCTACTAGTGCCTAAAATTCCTCACTAACTCAATGCTAAAACCGAGTCTTTTCATGGTCTCCAAAATCACATTAAAAGACAGACAGTTGCCCAGTTTATCACATTTAGACTGCAGAAATACCAGTATAAATTATTATTTTCATCTATAATTTTCACTATTAAAACTGTTCTTGATTATGTATACCAGTGACTCAAAAAACCTCTCAATATTTTTGAAATTCTTGAGCAGAACTGAAGCATTCATGTAGTTGAGAAAAATGTTTAGCTCAAGATAATATTTTTTACAGTTCCAGCTAATTAATGCTGGCAAAGAAAATATATACTGTCATCTAGCTCAGAAGAGAGATATTTACTAAACACTGCTTTCTTTCCATCAAAGAAATGAGCATAGTAACTAACAGATTTCTATTTCTGAAGTTTCCATTGCCTTATCTGACAAGACCTCCAGTCTGGTACTGTTTCTGCAATCATCTGGCTTATGCATGGACACCTAAAGGTTCTAGTCAGCATCCATGGACTTCCACAAATAACGAACCAGATTCTGGGAAAAAAGCGGGATTTTAAGAAGCTAATAAGAAACATTTTGAGCAATGAAGTTTAGGGGGGGAATTGTTAAATCTTATTATTTTGATGTTTTCAAAAGAAAGGAATTTAAATTTCAGGTCTTAGACTTAAGTTTACTTAGAGAAATAATTTACGATAACCAAGAAAGGACAAAGATGGAACTTTACTTCCAACATCCTCTTCCTGTTCCTCTTTCAAAGTTAAGAGGCATTAACTCTGGTTTTAGAATGCACAAACCCCCACTGATTTCTTCTGATTAAAGAAAAATATTAATACTATTTCTTTTCAGATTAACCTAAACTACTTTTTATCAATACCTACTTGAGAAACAAATTAAATTAGTATTCTAACAGATGTAAGATCTGGAATGTTTTTTTATTTCTAGGTGATTAAAACAAGGTCCTGTCTGTATAATCCCTAAAGAATATTGTATTCCTGAGTAATGTAGTCTATAATTCTGTGATTCTCTAAGTTAATTACAATGTATTTAGATGGCCACTGTGATCCCCTAATAATGTCATTGCTTAAGGAAAGGTTAATCATAATTGCCACACCAATATAGATGTAACTTGACAGTTTATCTCGACAAGGTATAAATGGAAAGAAACGCATCTCCACTAAAATAAAAAAGTCTGCTAAGTTTCAATGCGTGTCTGTTGCAGATGATTGCCTTTTAAAGTGAAGTGTTTATCTAGATACTTACCAGCAGGGAAATTAAAATCAGGGACATCTCAATATATCTCAAGATCAGATACAGTAGATGAGATGGAGTCTAGAGCCCAAAGGAATAAAAGGACTAGTGGGAGTCCACAAATTCTCAGAGGGAATAGTTTTACTAATGAATTTTCCACTGAATTGCAAAAACAGATGTTATCTGTAGGACACGAGGACACTGGAAATTCATTGTGCTTATAGGGCATATGGAGCAAGTACCTACCTAAATGAGTTTCTTCTTTACCTACCTACCTCTGTATTAGAGTTTATGGTTGACAAGAGATCTGCAAGTGAAATGATATGCAATTGCCACTGTCAGCTCTTGAACAATGATTATATTGTTTTAATTATTAGGGACTCTAGGAGCTGAGCGTTCTAGTTTGTGAAGTTTGCTTCTTTCATGTGAATGAATAAGATGCAAAGAATCTTGCTTGTGTGTCATTGCTGAAACATCCGATGCTTTGTTTGGTAATCCTCTTACCCCCACACAAATCCAGACAAAGAAAAACCAAAGAATTGGATACAACCCACCATCTGGAAGTTCAGCAAACCACAAACATTCACAAAGCACTAGTTCCCACAGTTGGAAAACTTTTAAACATAAAATAACTTTAATTTCAGTTCATGTAAAATCTAACTTCAGAATGTACAAAGCACTAAAAACTCTCACTATTTAATGTGTGCAGTCTGCCATTATTCTGCTGCATATCTGGTCCTAATTTGTGCTAATGAAACGTTTCTCATCACACATTTCTCACTACATACTTCTTTGCGCTGTGGGCACCACTTGGAAAGTCTTGCAAGAGACACTTTGATCCATGCCTTCAGAATAGACTCCAACATTTCTTTGTTTCAGTCCTTCTGGAAATTGGGAATTATGAAAGAACAGCCTAAACAAAAAGAGAAGTGTTTGCAGATCATAAGGAGTGGAATGAAAATCAAAATATCAGATTCTAAAAACAGAGCATGGAAATGCCATCTATACTATACTTAATACTAAGTAAAGCGAACTCTACTCAAGAGTACTGGCACTGATTTCTAACTACCACAATAACAACTATGGGCAAGAATCCTGCTGTGTTAGAGACTGCAGAGAAATGGTACAGGGAAAATCACCTCTTTCGAAATGCTTGATGCTTAAATGTAAGTAATGATGAAGGGAGTGCAAGAAAAAGGTGAGAGAATTATGTGAAGTATCCTAAATTATGGCTCCAGCACACTAGCTGCTTAATAATTTCCAGTCTTATTTTGTACTTTCTGTTAAAGGTTACTGTCAGGGAGAGTATTACGGTGAGATTCACTTTACCAGTGCTGATAGGTGGCTTGTTTTATATAGTAAAGTTGTCTTTTTTCTCTTATGTGTTGTTGCACTGATGTAAATAAATGGTGGTTTGGGTTGTTTTGTTCTATTTGGGTTTTTTCCCCTTTGATCCTTTTGGTAGAAATAATGATAGACGGTCAGAATTTTGTTACATTGTACCATGTCTTGCTCATCTTTTATTTGTCGGTTATTATATGAACAGCCACAGAGACATTTGCAGTGATGAATGATTGAGGGCCTTCAGAATTTCTACTGGTTTTTGTCAATTTCACTTGCCCTTTTAATTTGGCTTTTGCTGTGGTGGCTCTGGAGTGTCCCTTTCTACCATCTTTTATTATCTTCTCTCCTGTTCCATTCTAATATCTTCTGGTTTGTTTTCTCAATTTCATGGTTATGTATAAATAACAAATAAACTTATTTTAAGGAGTCTTTACTCACAATGCATATTTCCCAGACCAATCTGAACTTTTGCTATAAAATTATCATTCCTTGTTACAAAGATCTTTTGTTTTTATTGACTTCATTAGCTGCTATACTTCTACATGCTAATTCTAAATGTTAATCTGAATCCAGTTCATCATCTACCATCCACCCAGGTTTGAAGTAAATGGGTTTAAATTTCTTATAATCTTCTCAACATTAATTCTAGCCTGTATCAGTTAGGAATTGACAATTTAATTTTAATCTGTCACAGTGAAGAAGATTAAATTGCATAGTTGGAGAAAAGTTTCCTGCTTCCTTTTTTTAGTATAACTCTCCAAATGATCTTTAAATCCACATCTAAACAAATTATGGATCCAAAATACACGTTATCAGATACTTTGTCATGATAGATTGCTTATTAACGTGAGCTGAAAGATCCAGCATGCTTATAAAGAAAAATCCATTTCTCCAGTTGGGTTTAAAAAGTGAAAAATATACTAAAGGTAACTTTGAGACACACTCACTATCTAAAACGACAAAAAAGGTCAAAATGGTGAGGTGAGTTATTAAAGGTGCATCACAGCAACTCATTAATTCCGAATGTGTAAAATAAAAGCATGATATGTACTTCGAAAATCAAGAAAATATTGCGACGATAGATCAGAGGACATCTCCATACAGTGTGAAAAACACAAAAATCAGAATCAAGGTAGTCCATAATAGCCCAATTAAATTTTCTGGAAATTTTATTTCAAGTTTTTAATCAATTTTAATTTTAAAATCTTCATCCCCATAAACGTCCTATTTTAAAAAAATAGATTTCAGACTTACTAAGTTTACATTTGCACACTTTCATGTTTTATATTCTTTCCGTGTTATATACCCATTTCCAAATAATAATATTGCAACAAGGGGAAGTAATATGCCACACTGATGATTCCAAAAGTGACAGTGAAATGCACTCAAAACTTCAAAGTCAGTTTCTTAGTTTTCCCTGTCTGAGGTATAGTACTGCATAACTCATTTACATAAACACAGACAAGTGCTTTTCTAAAAGTAAGTTTAGTTTTCTTTCCTACTAGAATGTTCAAAAACAAATCTAGTCATCTCTTACAACCAGTTGAATACATTTTGGTTAAAGTGTATGAGAACCAAGAGTATATTAAAGAAAAATAAATCAGCATTGCACTGAAGTTTTCTGCTCATATTTTATTATTTCTTTAAATATCAAACTTTCAGCATTTGGGAGTATTTGCAAAAGCAGCAGATTCTGTTCCTTACAGAAATTATTTTGACGAAATCTCCTAAAGATAAAAATATACCAGTCATTTCATTCTGAGTCATGTAATCTGTAGACAGATTTCTGAACTCAACTATAGGTCAAATGAAAATAGAAGATAAACTGCATAATGAAAGACATATTTTTGAAAGAAAAAGCAGACTCTGTTGTAAGACAGGAAGGTCTCTGTGTAAAACACATCAATGTATAGATTAAAGTAAAAATTACCATTTGAATTAGCAGTAGAAATATCAAAACAAACATTTCGTCCTATTGAATAATAGGAGAAAATTAGGCAGTTTCCCAGGTTAAGATCACAAATCTATGCTTCTTTTTGGTTCTTCCCAGACAACAGCCGATTACAAACACCACAACAGAGCACTTGGAAACTGACATAATCTGATTTTGCATCCAGACTTTTAAATACCACTTGTAGTTCCTTCCTCTTCAGCTCATTGGAATGTATTAGCTTGTTCAAACACACCGTCTAAATTGCGATTAATAAAATTTGAAAACTCAGCAGAAAACTTTAGATTAAGTGTGCGCTTTTTAAAAACATATGTTAATAAAAATAATAGAAATATTAAAAGAGGGGGTTTGTCCCCTCCCAACATTAGTCATGAAGAAAATCCTAAACAGTACTACTTGTTCTATCATTGCTTAGGGCACTACCCTGCTGAGAGCCGCATCACACCATTGACCTAATTATCCTGATAGTTCAGTTGGAAAAATGCCAGAAAGTGACTTTGCCAAACGGCATATGCCAAGTGGGGACTCTCCCATCAGGATTTTTCAGAACATGTTAAAATATTCATCTGGTACTCTGTAGGGGAACAGTTTTCATCCAAAAGAGAAGGGTAAGGAAGAAGATTTGAACAAACCAACCTGATAAGTTATCCAATACTCTTACACACATATCAGTTTAGAATTGCTAGATGAGTGGAGCAAACTATTCAGAAGTGGCCAAGACTACTTTAAGTTCCTTGTAGTTTTCCATAGGATTTTGGTTTCTGTGATCATTTCCTTGTTATAAAATTTAGAATAAACTTCTGTGAACAAGAATTACGCAAGTACAGCTGGCATTAATCTGTGGTCTTTTCAGCATTTTTCTTTATTTTCATCAAACAAGTAGACAAGAGGCACAGTTTCATGTATGTAATGAAAAGTTCTTGTTAGACTTTTGTATAACTTCAGCAGCTGTACTTTTTGTCATAAACTGAGAGTTTCTAGTCTTTAATTTTGCTCTGACTGCACTACTATACAAGGAAGAATAGAGTGGGAAACAGCTGCAGAAAGATGTTATCTTAGGCACATTAAGAAAACTATTTAAGAAGTTCCACTAGTCTGAAGAGGTAGGACGGCAGCGTTTTCAAGGACATTTGCTTCAAAGCAACACTTTTTGTAGCCATCTTGATACATTTTTTTTTTCTCTACTGAGAGTCTTATTTTACTCTCCTACACAGTGGAATCCGGAGAGCCTCCCATTCCCCTCAGTACTTCTGAATTGTAAAAAGTTCGGTCTTTTTTTTTTCAAGGAGGTGATAGTTTACATGAGGTTTGTTGTTCAATAAGGCAGACTGCCCAATTCCAAGAAGTTTTATTATATATACAGTAAATGTTAAAATATCAAAAGTGAGATTTTGAAACTTGGGTTGCAACTGCAGTTTCTATATAGCTTTCATAAGTGAATAATGTATTAAAGAGAAAGTAATTATTTTTGTAAATATTAGGGTTCCATACTTAAGCCACTAATATACAAACTTAACCAATTAGTCACCTAAATCTCTATTCCGGACACCTGGCCATTTTCTGATGAAAAAAAAGTTAGGTGTGTGCATTGAAAAGAACATCTTTCATCACTTTGTTGAGAGAGGAGGGGAGAGGAGACCATGGTCAAAAGTTTTTATTCCAATGTATTAGCTTAACAAGTACATCTTTAATACAGCACGTGACTCATCGAAACAGTTTATTCAAAAGAAGTTATTCTTCTGAAGATACAAAAATTTCTACATCTTATCTTCAATATGCAAAATTTGCTGAGTTTCTCACAGAATATTTCGTGTCTGCTTAATGGAAATATAGTCCCAGAAGCATACATTAATACAGAAGTAACCACAGGAAAGAAACAGTGACATTCAGGAGTTTTTCAAAGGAATTTAGTTGAACTAGCAAATAGTGTAAGTTTATTCACAACTTCTGGCTTGATTGTTTTTTGTGGACTTCAGCTGGAAAACTGTAATGGACCTCAGGATCAGACTGCTTATAAAATCACAAGTCATCTTGAATCTCAGCACCTAAATTCCAAGTGTACATCATGAACATTATTCTTAAGAATGTTGGAACATATTTCTTTCTAGTCATCCAGCAAATTTATTCTATATTTTCTTGTCCTTGTGAAACTACAGTCATAACACCAGGACAAACAATTATTTTAAAATGAGCATCAGTTTACCTTCCTACTTAAGACCTGTATTTTCTCTTTGCTTCTCATAGTCGCTCCAGTATAGCTTGTCTGCTCTTATTTTACTCTGTTTCTTCCACACCATTCTTACTCCTGTTCCCACAGTATATCTCTAAGCCTTGTAATTTCTTTGACTATTGGAGAGCACTCTGTATTTTACCTGCTTGCCTGTGTAAACTATCTCTTAAAAAAAAAAAAAAAATCTGTCCAGTCTGAAAAGAGAAGACAATTATTTTCAAAAATATCAAATACTATGGCACACACATACATCTATAGATGCCTACAATGAGAGTAATATTAATTCTCTTGTATATAATAAAAACTGAGTATTGTAAGTTTTTCTGCTGTGGTCTAACAAAAAAATGCTGCTCTGCCCTAAAGAAGAGTTTCAGAATTTCCATATTTAGCCTGTGGGTAGAAAAAGGAGATCAGCAGGAACTGAGACTGATCATTGTAACTTCTATTGTTGAAGCAGCTATTTACTTTCACACTTCCCCTTTTGCAAGCAGGAGACTCTTAGGTTGGTGTAAACATAATTGCCATTTTTTTCTTTGTAAAAAGTGGTGCTTATTTTGAATTAAACTTTTATTTAAGTGTGCTCATGTAGTATACCATTTTAAAGCATAAAATTTGTTCTACTTGTTTATGCTAACAGTTTTGTTTTCACTCTATGCTCATTTTTATGTTATGCTGTCTAAAGATGGAAAAAAGTAAATTTGAGCAATTATGTTCTACGAGTTCAAAACGGAACACAAAGTAGCAGAAACTTCTAGCAATATCAAGCAAGCATTTGGGCAGGGAAACCATTAACTAATGCAGAGTTCAACATTGATTCCATAACGGAAACAAATGCCTTGAAGATGAGGAGGGTCACAGATGTTCTTCTGCAATCACAATCAATTGAGGTTTATTGAAGCTGACGTATGCAAAACAACTCAAGAGGTTGCAGAAGAACTAAACATTGACTATTCAACAGTTGTTCAACATTTGCACCACATTGGAAAATCAAAAAGGCTTGACAAATGGGTGCCATACGAACTGAACTACAATAAACTCCATCTCCGTTACAAAGTCTGTTGTGTGCTTCTTTTGCATAATTAAAATGATCCATTTCTTGATCACATTGAAAATTTATTCTATAAGATCGATGAAAAATTTATTCTATGAGACAACTAATAGCATTCTAGATGCTGGCTGGAATGAAGTGAAGCACCAAAACACTTCCCCAAACCAAAGCTACATCAAAAAAAAGTTATGGTCACTCTTTGGTGGTTGGCAGCTGGAATAATCTACTACAACTTCTTGAATCCTCATGAAACCATCCCAGCAGAGAAATATTGCCAGGAAATTGATAAAATGCACCAAAAACTGCAACTTTTATGTCCAATATTTGTCAATCAAACAGGACCAATATCCCTCCATGACAACGCCTGACCAAGCCTTGAACATGACTGCAGAAGCTGCACAAACTGGGTTACAAAACTCTACCTCATCCTGCTTACTCACTAGACTTCTCTCCCACTGATTACCACATTTTCAAGCATCTTGACAACTTTCTACAAGTGAAAGACACGACCAAGTAGCAGGTCAAAACACCTTTGGAGAATTCATCAGTTCCAGGACACCAGAATTCTATACTACTGGAATAAATTGATTTATTTTTTGCTGGCAAAAATGCATAGAATCTAATGGTTATTTTGATTAATAAATTTTATTTTAAGCTCATATAAATTGCTTTAAAGATGATAGATGGCAATTATTTTTGTACCAATCTAATATTTTTCAAACAAAATAATTTATTTGAAAATTGATAACATGCATGAGAAATACTTTTCATATTTGATGAAAAATGCTCGGCAGTAAAGCCTGAATTTAAAATTTGTACATCAGAATTTGTCCCTTTTTAGTGGAATTGGTGTCAGATGTTAAGTAGACCATAAATGGCAGAGCTACTGCTGAGAATAAGAAACAATGAAGACTATTAGCACGAGATGGCTAGGATATCAATTGGCCGTAGTCAATTTAAAGTGAAGCTTTCATTACATCTGAATGCACACAAGCAGCATATCCCTTACTTTTATGGAATTTAAAAAAAAAAGGTTGAGAAAGAAAAAAATTATTATAACTTCCAAAGTGTGCTGAAATTGAGGTTTCCACGTATGCAAAACATAAGTAAATCCAATGAGCATTTTCCTTGTTGACTTTTCAGCACTAGGCTCCTTAAGCTGCCTCATAGAACATCCACTGAGGTAACCAGGGCAGATTGCATTCGTAGTCTATTTTAGCTAGAAAGCTCAATATAGAATGTACCCCGGATTTCTCTAACAACCGAGTACTGGGTATTTTTTCAGCTTCATTCAGATATGGAGCATTTTCAAAAGGTGTGGGGAAATATTAGAAGTTTTGTTCAGTCAGCAAATTCATACTTATTAGATCATGGACTAAATCCAAGCATGTGCAAACACTATTCTAGGAGTAAAAAACTTTGATTTAAGACTTTAGATTAAAAGTTTTGATGTAAAATTTGATTTATAGCCAAAGGTATCAGATCTCTCGGTCATTTGAAAAATCTTATTTTTTTACAGAAATTCAAATAAAATGTGGTATAATAGTACCTAAACTGGGAAACAAATCTTTTAATATTATGGTCCATGTAAAAATCATGCAGTCTTGTTTGGATATGATTGGAATATGCAAAATTCAAACTGAATATAAGGGAAAATATTTGATCATGAGGTCCATTAAATACTGGAACCTGTTGCCTGGAGTCAATGTGGAAGAGGCTCCTTAGAGGTGGTCAAGGCTCTACTGGCCACTACCTTGAGCGTCCTGATCTGATTAGACCTGTTTTCAGAAGGGGGTAGGACTAGATGACCTCTAGGGATCCTAAATTATTCTATGACTCGTTTATGTCTTTCCCCTTCAATGGAGGTAAAGCGGAAGATAACTGTCTTCTCTTGTAGCAGACTGTGGGTGCAGCAGCTTTCTCTCAGTCATATTACCTCTCTCTAAGCAGTCTACTGCAGAAGAGTGTGAAAACTCAAGAGTAGTTGTCTGAACAAATGCAATCATACTTCACCTCCTGGAGATATATGTATCATAGTGGATGGTCTATGCAAACCTGTTCATATTCCTGGATTGTTTCATAGGTCATAAACACCAAAGGTTCACATTTCCTTACATTTATTTGAACAAGAATGGTTTTCACTCTCAATACACTGGTGCTGCTAATAGAACCTATATCTAGATAAATGTTACCCAGTGATGATAGCTAGGCCATGGACTCCCAGCTTGTAAGAGCTGTGATCTGCTGTGAACAAACTGAACAGTACAGCTGAACATGAACAGCAGGTTTCCTAACCATGTGCAGAAGACTCTAACTAACATCCTGTCTCCTCATTCAGATGATGTAAGATTTATTCTCACTTACACGATGCCTGAACTCAAAGAATACAGAAGGCTATTGTCTGCTTGTTGTCTGCTTCCACCTCATTTCATTAACAGGTAAAGTTTCTGTAGCCAAAGTATATCAGCATTCTCACTGGCTCTTGATGAAAGTCAATAGTTAATCAGGGTCTGTAAAGTAGCTGTAAGGTGCTTTTAAATCTCTGATGATGCTTCTGGTGAATATTTCAAGGTTTGTTTCCTTTGCATAGTCAAATGAGAACTACGTCTTTTATTGACCACATTTGTCAAATTCTCAGCACTTGGGTTCTCTGATCTTCCTGAGTGCTCCAATCAATAATAAATACTGATTTACTCTTTTTTTTCCCAACTGGCTTCCAGTGCAGCAAACATAAGAAATTTCATGCATCAGTTGGATATCCCTTATGTTAGAAGGAGCTGTTTATTTCTAATGTAAAGAATTAATTTGGTCCTTTATAATATCACAGCACTGTGTACTTATCAGAAGCTATTTTTAGCAACAGAATCCAAAGCTGTTTCTAATAAGAACAATAAAGGTGGCTGATGATTCTACAGTTCTTAAAGCAGAACTCTTATTCTGGGTTATGAACATTTGCCAGAGAAATGTTCCAAAATCTTCAGAGATTTTGATAGGAATTTCAAAGCTTCATTCCTATCCTGACTGAGTACTGACTTAACTGGTCCTACATTCAGATAACTTTTCGTGCTTTATAGCTCTTCTGTACCCTTTTTCTTCCTTCTGCCTCAAAAAAAAAATAAATTCATTTCTTCTTCCAACAGACGAACTTTTTGAGAGGAACAGAGCAGCAGAATATGAAAATGTTTACCCTAAATATCATACAATTCAGAAATTGCCTTACTGGACTCAATTGTACAGCAGCACTTTTGTTGTACAAAGGACCAAATAAAGTTTGGGACATGCTAGGGACAAAAAAATATTAATATGTCTGGCACCACTCATATTTTTAACAGTAGGAAAAATGGTTGGAAAGATAAAACTAAAGCATGCATTACTGGGCAATTCTGAGAAAAGAAAGAAGCACTTTAGCTACTCTGAAATTAACTTTCTTTCTTGAATCCCACTTAGGATTATGAAAAGAATGTGAATGAAGATGATATAAACTTTTAACATTTCAAAATAGGAACTCAAAAAATGATCTGCACAATAGATACATTTTCAGCGCAGTAAAAAATAAGCTCTCCTTGGGATGTAAGAGACAGCATGGTCTGTGCCCCAAAGTCCTTCTAATCTAATTTTAAAACACAATAAAAGAGAGTGGCAGAAGGGAGGAATGCCGGCAAGAATTCTAAGGAGAGGATTACAAGGTCACTTATATGTCAAGCACAAACTTGTGATTCTGCTATCCATAATCAACTCTGGTATTATTGAATTCAGCTTGCCTTGGCACCTCAGTCATGGAATGTGCCACTGATAGACCCTGCAGTGGACATTAATGTATCCCCTCAGAGCTACAAAGCTTCGATATATAAATTACAAGCAAGCCAAGAATTCCAATTTTATGCTTAAGAATAAAGATTGTTTAATGTGCTGAATCTCGGAGTTCTGTATATTGAACTCCAACAAGAAAAAAAAAATATCCCCTAAGAATACATGCACTAGTATTGCTTGCAGCACTGCTCTCTGGATATTATTGCTTTCCTAAAGATGACTTTAACTTCTATAAATAACTTCACAGAACTCCTGATAAATGTCTGATGTTTTCTTCTGGTTCATGAATCTAGTCAGTTGTGCTACCCTTTTGTTTATGTCATTTGAAGAGCATTACACTTTCATTATGTGAAATGCATAAAATGTAGCTAAAGGTACTCAGGAGTCAATAGCAAGGTCATAATTTACTATCAGGATTCTGCTGACATTTACAGACCATTTAAACTTTGTTCTTCTGCTTTATAACATCAGCATCAGCACAATCCTTGAAGTGCATCACTGCCTGCAGTGTGGCTGTAATGAAACTCATATGAATAACCAGCAAAGAATTAAGAATCCTCTTTATGATTTATCTATGCACCAACTATAAACATTCTAATAAAAAATACTTCATTATAGAAGAGCTAAATAAAAATGAATATTGAGCAGAACCTTTTAAAAAAGCAAACTTTCAGTAAACTTTAAGCCTATAAAATTATCTGAGTTCTTCACAAATTAATAAAAAATTAAAGGGGTACCTTTTCTCCAGTGAAGACAAAGAATTCTCTTTTCTTCTGTCATTTGATAACTAAAACCACGCTTTTAAACAAATATTAAAGGCAGGAATAATACTTTAGAGAGCTGTAGACCTGTTTAAATATGCAAATTGGAATTACTGTGATCAAATAAAATATTAATGAAATCATAGATGTCTTTTCATGTCTGTATTACTGTTGTAGTTCTTAAAAAGAGCCTTGTCTGGACTGAATATGATACACCTGAGCCATCTGTTAGTGGAAAGTAGCCCATCAACAATACTGTGAATATCTATTGCAATGGGAAAAAAATACTAAACATATAAAAACATTTATATATATATATATATAAATACATAAAATTTTCTGTAACTATATAAAATAAAATATAAGATGTAAAATTAAATATAAATACATGAAATATATACAAGATTTATACTGCTTGTACTTATATCAAATATGTATGAAGACTTCCACAGTTACACAGATGCCTCCATTTTATTTCCTCTTCATGCTGAACTGATGAACGTTCATCTTGTGATGCATCTGGTGATCTGTGAAAGCAATTTGAGCTAGAGGTTGTATTCTACAGTGAGGGAAATAACTACTAAGCTCAAAGATAACAGAATGGGAGAAACAGTAGTGGAAGGTGTTGGAGCAGAAGAGAGAGAGCAGGAATGTTGACGACATAGGAAAGTCAGAGAGATGCAGGGTTTTAAAACAGAGTTAGAAGAGGTGAACACTGAACAGAGAAGTTAGATTTTTAAAGAAATTCTTATTTATTTGAGGAGATAAAGTAAGTCTCAAACTCAGAATACCCTTTTGTTTAATTCTTATAGCCATGAACTGTCATAAAAAAGACTTAGGTACCCTTCTCACCAAAATGGCACAATAAGCCACTGTACAGTACACTGTTCATTAACCAAACAGTATTTTTACTAATCAGATTTGGATTTACAGCCTTGAATAGTGTCTCACACAACTGCTACGATAGAACTTTGCTGTTGTAATGGATTTGCAAACAATTGGCTTAGAGTGCAGTGGGAGTACATCGACACGAATGCAAAGGGCAGAAGGAGGATCTAGGGAATTACGGGCCTGTCAGCCTGACCTCAGTGACAAGGAAGCTTATGGAGTGGTTCATCTGGAGTGCCATCACGCGGCATGTATAAGACAGCCAACCCAATGCCAACCAGCCTCTAAGTCTCGTGGCAAAGTCAAAATCAGGTCACACCTGCATAGGGTTTCCACTTGTCTTATTTAGCTGATAGATTTTTTTCTCTGGTGAAAGCAGACATCTAATTTCATATGAAGAATCCACATAAGTATCTTTCTCTGCTAGGTCACATACTCATTTTTATCCTGTTTTATCTTGATACGGAACTTTCTTTTTCTTTTCACTCTGTTTTTGTTGAATTGGAAGCGAAACAGCTCTTTCTAGCCAAGAACTTCGATTCTGTTTTACTTGAAGTATGTCTTCCTCAGATTCCATGGATATGGCAATGAGAAATGACAGTTCACTCCAGACAATGAAAACAGCATTTCACACCAGTGTTTTCGTTTCATTACTAGATTTCTGTCTAGTGCTTCTTGCAGTCCCTTACGTTTGAATCAGGACAAATTGTTGTTCTCTGTGTGTCTTGCCTTTTCATACAGACATTTTGTTACTGACCTTGGTAGTTCATTTATTGAGGTCTTTTGACCCAAAATACCACTCCAAGTTCTCCCTTATTCCAACTCTCTTTTTTAAGCAGAAAATCTATTTCTTTTATGGTTGTGGTACACCTTATTTCTAACCTCCAGATGCTTACTATAGTATGCAGTAGACTTGTCCATTTATGGCCTTGCTATAAAGCACATTTGAAGTTTCTTACATGAAAAGCACGCTGTCTAGCATTTTTTGTGAGAAAAAGTCTGGTCATCTTTACTAGTCATGAAATAATCTGTTGTGTTCCTTGATTTTTCACAATGCCAGATCCTATAATGCAGTATCAACATTTATGTTTTCACTCTTATTAACAAAATTAAGAAAAAAAAACCCATAATAATGGAATATGTTCTTTTTAGTGAGTTCATTTAAATGAGAACCTACAATGCAAGAAGGTTCTCTTGGACCTTGCAAGCTGAAGAAAACTTCCAGAGAGACAAAAAAGCAAGGGAACTTCTCATACCTCATTCAGATGAATGACTGTTTCAGAACATGATGCATTATGTCAAGATCTTATATTCTAAGTTTGCACACAGGCGTCTTCCTCATGTCACCATTTTTAAATCGTATTTTAAGGATTCAAGTTTGGTGATTTGGCATTTCAGTCTCTAATACTCCGATAGAATGGTTTACCTTTCTAAGTAACCTTGTAATTGCAGCAGTGTTATAACTGTATCTATAATAAGGCCTCTTTTGCTCATGAGTTAGTCCAGAATAGTCCAATTGACTGGTTAATATCATACCCTCATTATGCTTTCTGAAATGCTTTGAGCTGTGGATAATTGCTTCTGGTTCTGGAAAAGAATGAAAGTTTCTTTCACAACTTGTTTGGTGGTAAAGGCTGTATTCAATTTAAATTTCTGTGGAGGTGCCTAACAAATACATCAAAGGACATAGAATGGTGCTGCTGCTGTTTTAGTCATGTTTTTTTTTTAAGGATTTATTACAACTTCAATAGGAACATCTGTTGGTTAGGGTTATTTCCATGGACCCAACCAACACTGGAGGGTTTGGAAAGCAGTAAAAAGTAAGGCAATGTTATTTTCCATGAACACAAAAGTACAAATATCTTTCATGCCTGTCAAATATTCTCTGAGAGAAAGATCTTAGGGGAATTCCACTTAGCAGCATTACTTCATTTCCCCCCTCCTCCCTTGCATGTTTTATGTATTCACTGACTACTTTTGCCAAAACAACTGGTTGAGCAGAAATGGAGAGAAGGGAGAGAAAGGAAATCACAATACAGATAATGCTTTTGAATTACAAACTACTGGGGTTTTTTTTTTAAATTTACTCTCAGAAAATCCAGAAGAGTAACACATACGCATTTATGGATGTACTTTTAGTGTCATACTCTTACCTAAGAACTTACTCAAAATATCAGATGCAACTTAGCATGTATACAGGTAATGACAGCAGCACTGACACATACAAGCTCAGCAAGCAGTTTCAGCAGTGGGTACCAACACTGCTCTAAATTAAAATAATTGCAGGTTTTATACCCCAGATTACAACAATCACCCAGTGGGCTCACCCAGATCATTTCTTTTGTTTCTGGTCATCCTGACCCAGCAGTACAAGCCAGCCTTCCCTGTTTTGCTGTCTTTGCTTTTGCATAAATTAATTTTATCCATCTGCCAAGGTTGCAGGCCTTTAAACATGAGTAACTGCCCACTACTGAGTTTGTTTAAAGACTCTGGGCCTTGGTATCAACTGTCAAGTTCTCTGCTACTGTCTCCTCTCTGTACTCCTGTGTGCTACATTTTTGTTCTAGGGTCATAAACAGTTCATTCTATACAGAATAATGCTTGTTTATGAATGTTGATCACAGAATCATAGAATGACTGTGGTGAGAAGGAACCTCTGGAGGGGATCTGATCCAACCCCTGCACTCAAAGGGAGTCACATACAGCATGTTACCGTGTTCGTACAACAGAATAATCACACACTCAAAAGATACATATAAACCCATTTTAACATCAAACCACAGAATTACTCAAAGCTAAAGCTGAAACAAGTTTATATGTTATGTTATACCCATATTGCTCTTGATAGCTGTGCTTGAGTTAGGGTTGTATTTCCTCAAGGCAAACTGTGTAAGCCAGGTGCAGCTGTGCCGTAGGTCTTTGCCCTGGCTCACGCAAGTTTTATGCACAGTTATCTTTCAGAAAACAGTGCTCACACTTTTCTTTTTTTTTCAGTTTTCTCCAACAGAATTATACAAACATGTAGGAATTTTATTTATGGAAGATAATGTCCGGTAACTGTTGGGTCTTCAACAACAGCACACAACTCTCTAATTCTGCTATTCATAAGACTGGCATTGGTTCTGGAGCTGCACCTTCCTTCCTGCAAGTGAACAGTTGTTTACAGACTAAAATCTGTAGTGCTCTCGGATCAAAAATTTAATATGAAAAGTGATTATTTCATCACTAATTGTATACTATGCCTGCAAATAGAAGACATCAGAGGCATTGGTAGAGTCTACATACACATCATCTGAACAGAACTCTTGTGTGGAGCTGAAATGCTGTCCTTACTACTGTAAGACAATTTTCCTATGAGTTTGTGATTATGTACACAGGAAGGACTGCTACAGTGCTACAATTCAGGGTCCTAAGACGAAGTATGAGACTGACAGCAATACAAATAATTTTTCAGTCTTGGGCTAGACCATTAGTGGATGAGAATATCAGTGACAAGTGCACTCCAATTGGTATTGCAACCTGTGCTGCACACAAGGATTTTGTATTCCCAGCCAGACTATCCATGCTATCACCGGCTCCTCTGTTTCGCTGTAAGCTCTTGGATGTTCTGCATCTAAAAGCAGTTTAAAGGCTTAACCTCAAGATAGAAAACTCCCAAGTCTTACTCAGATATCTGCATACAGAACTGTGTGCTTTATTGTGAATTTCAAACTATAATGATCAGAAAGTACCTTCTTCTAGACTAGAATTAGTCACTGACTCATCATTTCCCTATGTAATTAAAATCAACACAGGCAGTAAAACCACTTCTCATAAGAAAGGGCAGTCCATGAGACAGTATATGTGCATACTTTATAAACCCTGCAGCATGCACGTAGGCAAGAAGTACTGCTCATTTGTCATATCTCTAAGCATCTTCTCCATTTATTAGGGTAAACATTCTCTCCTTACTCTCTCCTTCTCCTATATCATGAACCTCTTTCTTCTTTGCCACTCTATAAATGACTCTGCAAAAAAAAGATTTGACTCTCTCTCCCTTACGGTGGACTCCTGTTGCAAATGGACTTAGACAAATCAATATCACATACAGAAAATGCTTACTAATCTCTAGCACTATAGCTTGCATAGAACATCAGTGTATCCTAATGTTGACTTTTCAATAAGGTGTGTATTTTTACTCTCATAAAACCCCAGAATTTTTAAAAGCTCTGCTTTTCACAAGAGAAGAAGATGTTTGTTAAATAAGTAACAAAAAATATTATCATTAACAGATGTGGGGGCTTTTTTTTCCTACTAGACTTCAGTTATAGAATAAAGTGTAGCCAGAGATGTCAACTATTGTAGTCCCAACAAAAAAAACTTTCAGGAAAGTGCTAAGCAGCATCTAGCCACATACTTTTTGATTTTCTTCCTACATCAGACCTGACTACTTTTCTCTGGTTTTAAAGGAAATAGTTTTGACTGAACAAAACCTCTTCTCCCAGTCAGATTCTGAGCAATGTGGCAGTATTTCAGCTCAGATACCAGAGGCAGGGATGGGCATCAGCCAGTTCTGTATTCCACCTTTTGCCTTAGAGACATTTTAAAGAAGGCAGGATTTAAGTGATGATCAAGCCCACACAGTTTTACATTCTTGAAAATCAAGTATATTTGTGATGCAACAGTGATCACTGATGACTGCATTCTAATTTACAGTATTCTGCCCAGCAGATCTGAAGACTCTCCACTATGCATTTAAAGGAATTTCTTCATAACTGAGAAGAGCAATACATATAGGTGTTTTAGATGTGATACACCTCTTACTAATCTTTGGGTTATTTCTTACTTTTCACCTTTAGCAATAGAGCTGTACTATATATGCTAAATATTCATGAGAAGTTTCATGGCAAGGTATCAGGGTAGAAGTATATCTTATAGCTCCTAATGTGTTTATAAGGGCAGGCAGTACCCTGGGGATGACCTGTGACCTTTCACTAAGAGAATGATATCTAGTTGTAATAGGTTTTTATACCCAGCTGATTTAAAAATGTCATTAAAAAAGTATTTTAGTAGTTGTTAAAAAATTGTTAATGTATTAATGAATGAATTATTATTACACTTAAACAACAACTAAAAAAGGTTACTGTAGTCCCACATGCCTCGATCCTTTTGATGTTATATAAAATGTAGTTGTCTGTTTGTGCTTGATAGAAATCAATTTAACAGTAAGGGACTATAAGGCTTTTCTACTCAAATCCAAATTTATTTTTCAAACTTCCATTTCTCTTATGTGCCCTGAGATCAGGTACTAATAGCGAAGGATTTTTGATGTTGTAGGGTTCTTTGGCAATCAATAATATCTCAAAAAAATAGGTTGCTCATGTGTTTCTTCATGGCAAGATGCACAAAACACAACCTCACTGAAAATCTCTCAGATCCCCAGCACAACCAGATGAATGCACTGACAGTTATTACATTCAACTGTCATTCACACATCAGATTCTTTGTCCATACAGATAAGTCTCAATGCTTAATATGTAGTTTATGGTGACTATTTTTTTTTAGCAAGATGGGAACAGTAAGTAAAGACTTTGCTGATTTTCAGTTATGGCCAGTTGCATAAAAAAAACATCTCCAGGGTGTTTTCATATAACTTTTGCATGTTAAGTATGTACATTTATAAACATGCTTATTTTGTAGTCAAATTGCTATGCAATGGGAAAATCCTATAATAAATATAATTAAGTTACAAAGCCATGAACAATAAATGAATATTAATGAATATTAAAAAAAGATGACTTATTTAACAAGCTATTTACTTCATGCCGTTTTCAAAAATCTTGTGTTCTGTGGAAGGATAGGATAGGAAGGATAATAAAGAAATTAAGAATATCTTTACTACTGTCAGAGTAATAGGCTCTTTGTCTCCTACTCATAATAAAATATGATACAATCCACATAGAAATATCAGTACTTTCTAGAGTTAGGATAAATATTAAAAACAGGTTATATGAAAATATTCACTTTTGTTTTGAAATCACAAAACTTTTGAGAGAAGGACAGACTGATTCTTCAATTACATAGCTATCCTAATTATATGAGTGATCTTTCAGGAGGTTTCTGTCTTCAGAATTGACGGATAAATGAATGAGGCTGTACAAAGACTGCACTGGAGTGAAAAAAGTCTATCATCTCCAGTAGCAACTACAGCAATTTTATAACTGAAGTCTTGCAATATTAGTATCTTCTATGGAATTATGAAGAAGTATGGCAGAAGAGAAGATGGTTGTTGGATACATCTATTTCTGTTTGCTAAATCCAGCTTTTGCAGAGCATGCTTGTTGCATTTGAAACTACATAATCAGCAAAGGTAATCAAAAAAGGTGGGAGAGAAAAGAGAATGAAGAAGAGGTACAATTTAAATATTAATCAAGAGGGAGCGACAAATGGATCTGTATGATTTATAACATGGAAACATTCTCCCTTAAGTTATAAAGTTTTTTCTGGCAGAGATGGATTTTGATATACCAACATGGTGACAGCCAACCCAAGGATACTATAGCTGGAGATGAAACAGGAAGTAATAAATGCCCAACATGCCAACCGAAGCAAGTATATGAGCTTCAGTGATGTTTCATATCCTGCCTGGAGGCAGCAATCTCATCTTCCGATCTGGCTAACAGAAACTGGGTCACTATGAGGCCCAGAATACAAGAACTACAAGATTTCGAACTGGAAAGAAGCAGAGTAATTATCAGGACACAAAGTTGCCAGACAGGAAAACACACACAAAGAGAAGCACCAAGGGATAGATCCCAGTGTTTCTTTTCTCTTATTCACTCAGGCTCTAACACCAGGCATCATAAGGTCCCTGTCTTACTGGTCCCAGGATTTGTTTATTCTTTTGCCTTTATGATCATCTGATGGGGAGAGAGCAGGGAATGAGCTGTGTCCCCCTAAAGAATTCCTATTCTATGTCATCAAAAACAGCCTGTAATCTCTAGTCTAAGTAAGGGTTAAGGAGCTGATGGGGTTAAGGGTAGAAAGGGCAGACATGGGTCTTTGCAGACTACATGGAAGAAGCTAAAAGCTAAGACTTTTTTAAGTCATTGTCAAATAGTCAGGTATTGGCAGTTACATAGCACATGAGTATTTCCACTTCCATACAGAGGGTGTCAGCTAACAGCTCTCAGGTCCACATCTCAGGCAGCTATATTTCTTACTATTCCTTTACTTTATAAACCTGAAAATTAAGTGTTATCTTTTCAGAATTTCTGGAAACTTCATATCATTCCTAAGTTACTACTTTTCTTTTTTTTTTTTTTGAGTACTCTTATATCAGACCAGAAGCAGAGCTTTTTCATTCTAGAAAAAACTAATTATGCATATAGGAACTGGATTTTCTTCCTTAGGTTCTTTCATATCTTATCTTGACATTTAGTCCAGAAATATGTCATAACAGCTAAAACAGGACATTGAGGTGAGAATATGTGAACTCTTTCAAAGCTCCAATTATAGCTGCACTGTTGACTGGGTAACTCAATTAATGTGTGTTCTTCTACTTTCCTTCACTGTAGATATAAGTTACAAGTTTTTCTGTATTGTGAAACCGCTGTGTGTGAAGACATCAAATACTTGATTATCAATGGCTTTCTGAGAACCTCATAGAAAGGATAGAAGTTACAGCTAGTGCCAGGAATGATTATTATTATTAATAACAATGAGACGTGCCATGCTGTTAAAGTAGTAATTTTTTTTCCCTCTTGTTTGATTAAGAAAACTTTCTGTAGTGTTTGTGTAATCAGAGATGTGGAAAGCATTTTGAGATCTTTCAGGGTGAAAGGGACAAATGAAAAGGAAAAAATGTAGCATGAAACATCACAGTGTTAATCACAACATTAAATATTCAGTAATTGAACATTTATAGTTGAGTGGGGGGAAAAAAAAATATGTTGTGCTATCCTCCAAGCTCAGATTAGCTCAGATTGCAAACCAGAGCAGAACAAGCTGATCAGGCAAAGCCAGCAAAGGTATTCTAAGAGCTCAGACTTTCTCTTCATTAATTGTTGTCCCTGACTTAATATCATCAGGCATTTGGTGATTTATAATATACTGGTAATAAAACAGAGGTATGTGAGCTGATAGATAGTGAGATTTTTTTTCCTAATTACCCCTATAGTTCATTCCTTGGTTAAAGCAACACCATGGTGACAAGCAGAGTGCAGCAGAATGCAATGAAAGTGAAGAACCGTGGGCAGCTTATGCTGACAGAAAGACGCCTTCTTTCGTTGCGCTGTAAGTGATAGTCTGTCAAACAAACACGAGCCAATGTTTTTAAGTTCTGTCTAACAACACAAACAATCCAGTCAAAAAGCCTGAAAAGATCTGAAGTTCAGCTGAGGGAAAGTTGCAATGGAATTGTAATGAGATGATATATTTCTACAGCTCTGCTGAAGACAAGAGACGTACCTATTCCACAAAGTTATTCAATAAGCTGAAACTCCCAGTGGCTAGTAGGCAACGTTATTGAACCAAAAGTTCACAGTTGCTGTTCTTGTTTGTTTCTTTCTTTGCTGTAAAAGCTGGAAATTTAATAATTTTTTTTGAAAACCCCCCAAATCTTCCACAGTGGTAGAATCATGATACATTTTCTACTACTATAGATTTCTTTACCAAATTGGGACATTTACCAAAAAATCTAGTAACAACATAAGAGTGCAAATGGTACATACTTAGAATTAAAAACTAAAAGGGCACTCAGGCAGAAAACTTGTTTTTAATTACAGGAGAGAAATCTTTAGGAATTTTATAAAAGGGAGAAAAACAGAATATGTGATGTGTGTCCAGCTCACACAGAAGTCTGCAAAAGAATAAAATAAGCTATGCTGTGGGGTCAACAAATCCTAAAAGATAGAAAATTAGAAACACTGTAGTGATACACACAATATCACATGATAGTGATAAGGAAGTGTGAAATCACAGGAAAAGACAGCCTAGTATCTAGAATTACTGAAACATTTAGATAACCTTAAGACTGAGAACTTTCTTTAAGATAAATTATAACAGAAACTTTTTACGGTGTCATGCTAGACCATACCGGAACCTATGCAACTTAAGCACAAGTAATTTTGAGTTGACAAATTTTATGCAACTATTCTTGTATTTTAATCAGAGCTGTTGGATTAGAAATAACAGAAAACAGGGCTTCTTCAAGTCAGGTAGCTTTTTTTTTTTTTTTACATCTGCTTTCTTCTTTCTTTATTTTTTTAAAAAAATCGGTAATAATAAAAAAAAAAAGAAAGGATTTATTTATTGTCATTTAAAAGCAAATCCAACATACTGATTACTATACTGAGTTGTTTTTCAGCTCTGCCTGAAGGTCCAGGTAAAGCAAAGCAAGGCAAGGCAAATGAACCTATTTCCTAAACCCACAAAAATACAAGAAGTTATTTAAAAAGGTTTTCTTTTGAAGATACAGTCTTATAGTCATCATGTTTTGACCTGGGCCTGACTAAGTTTCCTAGGATTTGCTGCTTAATCAAGAAATGACAATAATTTTGCATTTGGCAGGAGGATCCATTGTTACAGAATTAAACCAAAAGCAAAAGTTTCCAGAAAGAATGATGCTTCAAAGTGGTGGAGTATTAGTTATTCTCCCAAAATTTTATTTAGTAAAAAATCAAGAGATACATAAACTCACCTCTTAAAAAATTTTGAAAAAAAATAGCTGTGCAGTTCAACTTGCATTAAAAGATTTTCTTCATTCATTAAAAATCCATTTTGCTTATATTCTCATGATAAAGTTTGTACTTCTTTCTACTTGGTAAGAATAATGTTTTTATTTGTAGATAACATAAGATGGATGACGTCCTTAACTATTCAAAGCTTTGTTTTCAGCTGCTATTGTAAATGCTATTATATAGATATGTCAGCAAGCTATATTTTGCAAATAGATGCAGGAAAGAATTTGCCGCACACCAGCACAGTTGAATCAGACCCAGTTTCCAGCTGGAAGCTGCATATTTATGGATAGTGTTATATGAATTCTTCATAATTAAAGCCATTCTAAAAACTGATGTGCATTATCTTGATGGGGATACAAATATTTGGGGCTTGAAGGTTGTTTTCATTTAGGTTTCTCAGTGAAATCTTCTGGGAGGGATGGAATAACCTCATGTCTTTCCTCAAAATCCAGTGTAGATAAGCACAAAGCAGCCAGTGTCTCTTACTTCACAAAATCATTACATTTGTAATGTAATTTCTGAAAGTGTTCTTTTGAAGTTCAGGCTGCTGTTGAAAACTTTACTCCCAGAGCTAGCCAGTACAGCAGTTCTTTTGGTGCATGTTTCTTGTTCATCATATTTTTGAAATTTGCTCATACAGGTTAGTTCACTATAGATAGTGAAAAACCCATAAGACCTTTGGTGGTTCCTCCATTTGGGATTTAGTTTTATCAGTTCTGCCAAATGGCAGTCTTTTTCTGTGAAATTCTGCTAGATCATATGATTTTGCAATAACTACTAGAGTCTAGACTCTAAAGGTACACCAATGCTAGTATATAAATTTATTGAGGGACCGTTCTCTGTCACAGCAGACAGCTGGCACAGAAAAACTTACCTCTATAAATTTAAACTTCCTTAGCTCAGTCAGTGTGGCCTCACTCAGTTCATTCACTGGAAGTGGTCCTTGGCCCATGCTAACACCTGTGCACTGCATGGCATCATTGAAAGAGATTTGACTTGACACTACAGATCTGACTCTGCAGATGACAAGACAGTCTCAAAGACATGTACTAGTCCTCTAACTTATTGGATAGCAAATACCGTTTTTCAAAAGTTTCGTTTTTAGCTAAGATCAGAGCCTCTGTGTGCAACTCTGCTAAGGCAGACTTTGATGTCTCCTGCAGAATATCTACTGATAAGCTCGTCATCTATCGAGATTTGCAGCCATTCTTTGGAGATTTCATTGTTATTGCCACAATGCTTATGTGATTGCACAGGAAACAGAAAAACTAAATAAGCAGTGTCTCTACCAAACATTTCCATACATACATGGAAATTAACACCAATTTATTGTGTTGCCAGATTTTATAATATTTATATACTATTGTTTTTGTTTTCCAAAAAAAATACTTCTGTTCAGCCCATATGAGATCCTCGTTTGCCCTAAATATAAGCACATGAATTTTCACTACAATGCAGAGAAAAATAATCTGACATATTGTTTACTGAATGTAAGGTTTCGATTTAATCCTCTCTGGGCTTTGAATACATAATAATTGAAAAGAGTTAGTGATAAAAGCGTGTATAAAAATTATAGTTATGAATGTCATGAGAAACTAAGTCAAAGTAGTTTATATAACCTTTGCCAAAGCTTGAGGTTCTCAAACTGCTCGAAAATCATCACCACACTTCAAATGTTATCAGATTTACGGCATTTATGCAGTTAGAATACTGAAAGCTTTAAAAGATATATGATTAACTGTAGGTTTGATTGCTAAGTCATTGTCTAGGCTTTTTTTCACAAGAGTAGTTGAAGCTTTATCTCTGCATTCCAGACTCCATAGGATTTGATAAGGAATGTATGCAGAACAAAGTATATCAATTGGAACCCTTATAAATGAAACCCTAAAGCACACCATACTACAGCATATTTTCTCATAAAATCTCAATACCCTTTTCCTCAAAAGCATCGTGAACAACGTGATAGAGTGGCTGCTATATTCCTTGCAGAGAATTAATGGTTGCAGATCCATCTTTATCTAAAACAAGATAACAATTATATTAACACATTCTTTGTCTCATGAATACTTACATCAAAGAAATAAAAAATGTATTCTTTTTTAAAAGAAATCTAATATATATAAGCAATAAGAAAAATAGAGAGAGAGAAAATAAGCTGAAAGCTTTTGTCTGTGGGTGGTCAAAACCAAATGCTATTTTCCACAGTAATACAAAAATCTGCGTTAACTAATACCCCAGTCCAATTACTTTTCACCCCTCATCTACTGCCTATTTAAGCATTTTTAATCACTGAATATCCTCTTTTTAATGATGCAAGAATAGGAAGTAATAGCTGAATTTCCATTACCAGGCTTTCAGCTAAGGACAGACAGAAAAAAAGAAATAGGAAACCAAGCAAAAGGGCATTTGGAGTTGCACTATTTCATCATTCCCTCCAGCTGGAAATGAAAGTAAACTACACACTGGCAAATAACCGTATTTTATGCTCTTTCTCCCACTTCACTTTTTACTGAAATAATCTTTCAGCTCTCTTGAACTTGTAATTAGTATGAGCAAAATATATATAACTGGATATTGATTTGGGAAATTACATTATCTCACAAAGCATCTACAATTAGCTAAACACTATGCACTTGTGGTTACACTGCATTTTCTAAATACGTAATTGTATTGTTCCCTGCACTAGGAATGTGAAGAGAAGCACGATATTTGTTCTTATACTTTCTCTGTGTTTTTCTACTTTTAAAAAAATGCACAGATTTTTCTTGTTTAAACTAGTTCTTGCAGTGTTCTACGCTGAAATCTCCAATGCATTTGCAACTCTCAGTTGCATCAGGTCTGCCAGTTAGCCAACAGAAGTCTGTTAGAATGATTTGAAACTTCCTGCAGAAAGTTATGCCTGTGATCAAATGACCACAAACCCGTATCATCCCTCTTGTTGCAAGGATGAGGTGGGAACTAGGGTTACAACGTCACCATGCTGCAACTTCACTCTGCCTGATTACAATTCCCATACATTATACACTCATAAAAGATAGGAAGAATTGACTTTTAGTCAAAAGATTTAAGAAACAAAATCAGGCTTATAAAAGAGAATCAGGTGTATATGCACACATCACATCTTCCAACAGATATGTGATAAAAACACTGGCATTTTTTGTTTCCAAAATCAATTGGAAGCTATCTCGGCCACATAGAATTATTTTATTGTACAGCCAGTACACTTTTAAAAAGCATTACTGTATATAAAATTGAATTGTATACATGTTATTTTGTATGCTGACATAACAGATAACCTGCAAATAAAGCAAGTCTGACGAATCGGCAGAAACTGGATATGTGAGGGAAGACAGAGATGTAGAATATTCTTAAAATAAGCAAGAATAGGCTAGATTTGAAAACAACCCTGAAAATACAGGGCATATTAACATATCAGACAGACCTCATTCTATCCAAGGCAGCAATCGTATTGTAAGTTTTTCATAATATCTTTTTCTACTTTTTTTGAGGGGAAGTGGAGAAGTAAGAGACTGATATTTTTTTAAAGCCACTAATTATATATGATCAAAGAAGTAGCATGGTAGAAGTAGCATGGAAATCGTCATGGTATGTGTGATAAGTTTGTAGACAGAGGCAAGACCATAATTAGGACAGCTGGTATAGTATGACAAACACTGAGAATGGGGAAACTGAGCCACAGATGGACGTGGCTCTTATGCAGGATTTTAATAAGTATGACACAAAAATGCCATGAAAACAGTTTCAGATTATCTATTTTCACTACCTAACTGTCTTTGACAGGCAAGGAAAAAGGAAAGGAGTCCAGCGATTTGTATATTCACATATAAATACCTACTGGAGTCAATAGGATTTGACATTTAGCAGGCCCAGACTTACTAGATAAAAATAAAGGAAAGAATCATATAGGACACACTCCTGCCCAAGAGGTGTTTTAGGATTAATACCTTCTGTAGCAATGTATATGACAAAACAGCAGAATAGAATTTATAACATGGGGACTAGCCTTTCAGAGGTCACTCACAAAAATGTTTTCCCTCTCTCTACAGTTTTCCCCATGCTTCAGTGCTATGAATCACACAGTCTTTGGAGAAATACTCTCAAACTGCCCAGGACAAACTTTTGTTGTATACTAAATATTCATTGGCATATTTACAAAAAGTCAGCTTTTGCTTCAAGTAATTTTTAAAGTACTTCTTGCTGTGAAAGTCCTGTACAGATCAACAGATAAGAGGTTCCTAAAAATGTAACTTATTTTCTTTTTCAATGCTGTTTGTTATTTTGTACTTATTTCCCCTCTCCCAGTGACTGGCTACTGAGTGGAAAAAAAGATTATGGTGGTGTCCCATAAGGCTGCCCTCTCTTGCATAGTAATCTTCATGAAAACAGTCAGCAGTAGTTATAGTCAATGGTACCAATAATAGTTTTGTTAGCTAGGAGGAAGCGGTTCTTTTAAGGAGCATTAAAAGCATCCTTTATCATATTGCTTCCTTATAGGAATTAAGGCACTTCCTTGAAGGAAAGAGATTACAATGAATATGTAATTAATTTCCCTGAAGTCTAGAAACTGGTTTCTCTGTAGTCTCATCATGAAGGTATTCCAAAAACATAAGTAGAAACACATGCGACTTGCCATCTAAATGGCAGACTGAAGTTCTGAGATTAGCTCTCTGCTATACTTGAATGCTCTATGCTGCATATCTACCATCATCTTATAATTACACTGAAAGCAAAATTTCTTTAGACTTTTCCAGTGTCCTCTGAAGCTGGAGGTAAGGTTTCTACTGACTGCAGTGGAGTTTGGCAGGGACAGGATATAACTATGTACAAAGGGTTTTTTTTATTTAAATGTTTTTATGTAGCAGTTATGCCAGCACAGTAGCAGGTATTTATAATAGTCTTACCTCGTTTCCTTTTTTCACACATCATGTCCTCAGCCAACTTCTCATTTTTTCAGACTCCAGTCAGGTAGACATTTTATCTACCTCAAATACGGAACTTTGTCAGGAACACATTCTAAAGGAAAGTTAGCCTTGTCATTTTGCTAGAAAATTTGTGTTGAGGATCAGAAATAGTTTTATCTGAATCCTCTTTTAATCATCAAGCTTACAGAATCTTCCATCATAACTTATGATTTCTGGGTTGAGGGTAAAATTATTTCCTTTGCAGGAAATCCTGACACTTGAAGCCTTTGTCTTGACATTCATTTAGAAACTGAACTCTTATGATGAAGTTATATGAGAAGAATGCTTTTTTTCAGAAATGGGTGGGTTTATTTTTTTCTAGAAGAATATTCAGAGTACATTTACATACTTCTGATGGAATATGTTACTTTGCATTTTGTTCCTTAAGGGCTTTAAATAACATTTCCTTCTAATTTTTATTTTTTAATATGTATTTCATCTTCTCTTGATTTGTATCTAGCTTTCTCCAGGTAATGAGGTCTTTTAAATAATGAAACATCTGTCTGTCCTTTTGTTTCCAAGGTTCTACCCTTCCCCTAGTAAGCCAGTTCTTGCTTAGCAGGATTATTTCCATGAGGATATGTTTCTCAGCTCTCTTGTATACAGCAAGCAATTTGGAGCGCCGGCTTGGGGGTGGGAGGAGACATAACAGACCAAATATGTAGAGAGGGGCCCATCAGTGGTGGTGATTATGGAGCTCCAAGGTGAATTCTTCCTACCTTTTCTCCATGAAGAAGGGTAAGACTTCATGTCACAACACAGAACAGTAGTGCAAAAGTGTCCACAGACGAACATAGAGCAGAAAGGAGGGCTTCTTTACTAGCAAAGTGCTGTGCCCAAGATAACAAGCCTAGCCTTCAGTGGAGGCAAAAGGGGAGTTTACTTTCAAAAGTACTTCTTTGACTGCTTTTTAGTTTGAAAAAATAATTCTTCCTTTCTGCAATCCTCTCAGCAAATTAAACAGAAATGTTCCAAAATGAAAATATTTTTCACTTGGATTTACTGTTTTAGTGCCACATGGGAATGGTCACTGAGATCTCTTGCACTCCCTTTGTGTTAGTATCAGACTTTACATCTGTACTTGCTTATTATATCACAGTTATTGCCTGCCTCTACTGAATATCTCTTCCCTTACCTGATGGAGACAGTAATAAGGATACAACTTGTAGAACTGTTCATAAGAGAACCATCTTTATTTTCTGATTTAATTTTAGTGTTTAGATTAGTATTACACACAGTGACATTTCAACATATTATAATGAATTCTTATGTTGGAGTATTTTCCCTAAAATGCTAATTTTTGTAGTGTAATTTTTAATACTAAAAATAATAACATATAGCAAAAAATTCAAAATTTTTCAATTAAATTAGTTATGAAAAGTAGTCTTTTTATAGCTTTAATATGAACAAACTATTAAATGTAGAGATGGCTAATCATCACTAGAACTATTTAGTATAAAACTGCAATTGCTAACTTTGCATTTGTAATTGCTAGCTCAGGCAGATAAAAAGCAATAGAAACATCCCAGAAAAGGCTTCACAAATCAACACCACCACCAAAAAAAATGTCAAACAATCAAACGAAAGGCTGGATAAGGTCACTAGTTTCTTTTTCTTTCTAGGAGTTTCTCACAATGAATCTCTTCCTTGGAATTGAGAAATGTGTTTTGAGAACATGCAAACACATTGTAAGAAATGTAGATGAAAGTCAACACGTTTAGTTTGTGTGTGAATATGTGTGTGCATGTATGAAGAACAACAGAAGGTTAGAGATTATCCTGAAACCAGATTAGAAAATTTTGTTTGCAGCAAATTAAATGAAACTAATAAATATGTAAATCAGACTATTATTATGTAAATTGCACCATTTCAATATACTGTTTGGCACGGAATCATTTCAACACTTTCAGTTAAAAACTACCATTGTTTAACTGCCATAGGTTTTAAGAAGGAATTTCTTGACAGCGTATGAAAAGCTTGGAAAATATTTCTTTATTGTTTTCCATCCTCCAGTCACCTCACCATCAGATTCAATCATAACCTAAATACTGTTACAAGAAACAAGCAGAAAAGCTGTACAACAGTTACATTTCCTTTAGCTTCATTTATCATGGAAAACGTCCTAGGAATTGAATCTGTGCAAAAAGGCAAACTTTGTAATTTGTTTTCCAGTAAATTCACCCTCAGTCAAATCTTTCTCCTCTTTCTTTCTCTCAGACATACAAACAAATATACATGGTCTCTTTTTCACGTTTCCATTTGAATGATAAACAGAAATACTAAAAATGGAGCAGATGTTTTAACAGCCTCTCTTTATTTTATCGAAATCCAGTCCACCTAATCATGGTGTATTTTCAAATATTTTCAGAACAAAATTAGCAAGTCTTCATAACCCAGCTGAGAGAAGTACATCTATATATTGTCATTAATTTTTTCATAAGGAAGTATTCATCATTTCCAACTTGTGCTAGTGAAATGACGGACAATCTTTGTTCACTGCAAGCATGGCTATGAACACTGTTTGCGTAAACTTCCAATATCAGTATTATTCACCCCGAGAACTAAGCAGTCACACTTTGCATGTGACAGATCTTCCACATTCAATTGTTACAGAAGTGGAGCTGGCCTTTCTGCTTTTCAATGATGTTCCAGGCAAATCCTATTAGCAAATTTCATGTTTCTAATCGTGTTGCTAATCATGTTGCTGATAGGCTCACACTGAAGACCTGATGGTGCAATAGGTGGTAGTTGGCAACATACATTGAGGGAAAAATGAGGGGGGCTTTAGCAATAAAAGCCAGTCGTACGTTTCTTTCTCCAGACTGATACAAACTGTATGGAATCTGCCTGGATTCTACACCCAGAATGGTGTGTGGAAATCGTAAGTGTTCAACCTCTAAGATTACACCTTCTCCTGCCTGTCCCTACAACAATAATGACAAGTGTACGGCTCAGACAGGAAGAAAAGATATTCTTAAAACAGGAACCTGTCCTACATAACTGTTCCTATTTTTAATTTAGTAAACGTTCATAGACTCTAACCTTTAACTGTTAACATCATGTAGACTTTATGCTCTTTTGCATACTATTTAATCAGATGTGCAACAGGAAATTTGGAACGAGTTTCTGAATTATGTCAATCCCATTTTTTCCTGGAGGACAGGAAAATTAACGTACTATGGCTCATATAGGATGATATGTAAATTGTGTAACTAGATAATTTGGTTTAAAAATGTTCTCAGTAATGGGACCGGAATAAAGCATGATTTTAAAAGGAAAAAAACAATGACATTTCAGTGAGGATTCCAATTAACAGTGTGAATTTACTCTGTTAAGTCCTACTTATCAAACTGCCTGCAGGATATTTATGGTAGAAGTTGAGCACTTGACAGTGTAAGCTTTGGATGATGGACAAATATGGCTATTGAAAGTGGATTTGCTTTTGCATAATTAAGCAACAAAGGCAAAAATAGTAAGCAAAATGGAGTTGAATTTTTTTTATTGAGAAATCAATCCTCTGTTTAACCCTGAATAATATAAATGTTGATTGGTCACCATGTTCCTCTGAGACATAAGGTAGAGATTGTATTAGCAAGTGGGTGAAAATCGTTATTAATGGCTTTAAAAGAAAATCAGGCATTGCTTTTCCAGCAGGAATCAACCCTAAGTAATAGAAAGTTTAGACACATATTATTTATATAAAGCTTCTGACACTTTCTGGAAAGAATAATGAACTTAACATCTAGAAATCCTCTGTTGCCACTTTTAACTACAAGATGAGGCTCAAGGGTCATTTGAGTTTTTAGGGAGAAATGCAGGATGGATTAGAGCAATCAGAGATAAGAATGTAATCAGTATATGATTGAGATTAATGTGAGAAAGATAATCAGCAGTTTCTGTCTCTCAGGAAAACTCTTGACCTGCACAGCAGGGATTGAATTTTACTCAAAATGTAGAAAGGCAAATAGCAAAAGTAATGACTACTTAGACATAGGGTGGGGGAAAGTAATCATAAATAACTTAATCTAAAAGAAACACAAGTCTAGAAAGTCAAACTATGGACCATAAGATATTAGTAAAAAAGATCACCTGAATTTCAACCTATAATATAAAACTATAGAAATGGTGGGAAAAAAGGTGCAAATTAGCCTTTAGTGAAAGACGGTGTTATCCAGCAGAACTATATGATATACAAATGATGAGAAAACCAACAGAAAATGTCAGATTTCAATATTATACATTCAGTCAAAAATCCTGCTTTAAATGTAAACCACTGAAAGGAGAGAAGGCTGGTTCCAGTTCTCCACATGCACTTTCTGCATATCTTCTCAGGTTACTCGAGATAAGTTTTTCAAAGGTGCTTTGAGATCCTGAATACCATTGCCCTGCAATGGAATGTAAATCTCTGCTACTACTTTCATTCTCAAAATTAAAAAGTGCCTTGGAAAACTACACTTTCATTCTTTCTTTTTCTTAGCTTTCTGTGTGGTGACACTTTCTGACTACACAGAGGTGTTATGAAAGAAAAGATGTATTAATAGAGGTATTATTAATACATCTATTATTAAGATGAGAGACCACAACCAGTGAAAAATATGGATAACTGTATGGAATGTTGAGGTGACAAACAGAAATCATTTTCTCTGATACATATATGACATATGTCAGACTACGAAATAGCTAGAAATAAACTCCTGTGGAAGAGAAATTTTCCTTTCTAATTGCAATATTTTTATCACAATTGAAAAAAAATAAGAAAGAAAAACATAATCTGTACTAAAGGAAATATCTCCTGTATTATAGAAAGAAAATTCTCTTTAAGAAACAGAACTAGGAGGGAACTATGGGCTGAATGATTGCATCCACATACAGTTTCACAATTTCAAGAATGGTTGCTATAACCAATTTAATTATGACAACACTTTAAAAAGTTAAGTTAAATTTTATCAGGCAGTTAAATTTCTGTGCCTAGGCAAACTCAAACATGTGTCAGTCTTCCCAGTGTTGGGAGTCCTCTCAGAAGTTTCATCTACTAATGCCCTTCAGGATGTAATAGATGGTGGGGCTTTTAATGAGACTACTTCATAAGTATGGGTTATGGTTGCACACAGATATTGTGTTTTCTTTTAGATTACCATATCCCTTGTTTTTTTAAAACAATATTACACTAGACTGCCTAGCTGGAATTTCGTACCTCCTTATTCTGAAGAGATATAAAAGAGATTCCAAATTCTTTGCACTCCCTTGAGTATCCCAGCCACTTTTTGGGCAGTAGTGCAGACACACTTATACATGCTTGCATGCTCAAACTCCCTACACTGCAAAGATAATTCACTGTGCAGCAGACTTAAGTTTCATAGAGATAGAGAAGAAAACCTTGTGAATGTTCCTGTGTAGGGTAGTGTTTAGACTACTCTGTCTTGTTTGCGCATCCTGATCTATGTTCCTAGTTCCTTACTCAGATCTTTGCCTATTTATTAACTCCTGTGAATTTTCCTCACAGAAAATGCAGAAAGAATAGAAATTGCAGTAATTTTAAACAGGATGCCTTATTTTAAGCATACTCATTCATTAACTAAGTAAAATATTACAGCAGCTGTCTTCATTTCAAAATCTCTGATTTTTAAATTTCTTAAGGAAATTATCCCCAAGTATTAATTTGCACTTATGTGAAACAATTTCACAAATTCAATTTAGTTTATATTATGTTTATACTAATTCAAAATAGTATAAACATAAAATTGTGCATCTATACCTACTCTTATATGGGATGAGTTCGATTTCTAAGGTCTCCACAGCAGGATATTGAGATATCCAGGGTAGCACTGAGAAACAGCATACTCAGAGTTACAATAAGAAACAAGAAGGAAGGCACAAAATTGGAAATAATATGTCTGAGTTTGGGCTGCTGTGGTTGCTCAAAACATGATTGAATTGCTATGAAACACAAATCCCTTTAAAGCTGCCGTTTCTGCCACCCAGATAAGGTAAAAGAAGAGAACTTTTCTAAAGGGGTGTCACTGTGACATGTAATCATCAGCTACAGCCCTGCCTAAAAGGCTGGAAATGTAAGACAGTGGAAGGTCAGAAAGATTGTTAAAAGATATTTCAGGTCTTGGATTTTGTGATTTATTAAGTGCCTTAAAATCAATATGAGACTTCAAAGGTGCCTGTGACAAGACTACAGGTTATACAAGTAGAGTATGAAAAAAATCTTCTGCCAGAAAAATGCAGATAACATTGATTGTAAGTCATTGCAAATGCTAACATAACGTAGCTAACCTAGAGATGCAAACAATTTTAAATTCATTAAGAGAAGTGGCATTGAAAATTACATATAATAGAGGTCATTACTTAGGATAAGAGACTGCAATATGAGGATCAAAAGGAAGTGTAAAATTGACTTGTTTGTCATTTACCTACTCAACAAAGTGATGGTACACTGATGTGAAACCTACACTAAGCATGGAATCGAAGTAGTAAAGATACAGAAAACTTACAAAAGCTCTTTGAGCTATGGCAAACCTTAAACTGTATTAGATGTATGTAGCTTACTCCACATAAAGGCAAATGAGTCAAACCAGACTATTAGTGTACCAGCAAGCCCTGCTGCGAATAGAGTTATAGAAAATTCCAGTGTCAAATGCTTCCAAAAAGAGACAATAGCAGTTAAATGCTGTTACACATTTGGAAAAATACTAGCAAATCCCTAAAATCAAAATGATGTCTTTTTTTTTTTTTGTATTGTAGTGGAGTTTCAGATATGAAAGGATATTATTGAAAAAAAATATTCCAGCTTCACCACAAGTACATTGGTCTTTCTGCACAAACACGAAAAAACTAGACACTCCCAATCCCTATTACAAGGCATCATTTCCTTTATCGATGATCACCTTAGGTAACAGACAACACATCAGAGAGTCACATTTTTATCATTCAGGGTGGGATGCATGTGACTAAAAGTTGATAGAATCACAGAATCACAGAACCATTTGAATTTGAAGGGACTTTCAGAGGTCATGTAGCCCAACCTCTAAATTTGATTGTCTAGATTTCTTCTAAATTCCTTCGAGCTGTAATTCTAAAATGTGCTTTACTTATCATTAAGTGAAGATCTGATAATACATTCATTATCAGAATTGCAACTGTGCCTTTCTCTGCACTAAACTGTAAGGGGAGTTAAATACTTCAGATATGCACATCTGAAGCTGGCGAAGGTGAACACTCTTTATACTGATATCTGCATTGTTGCCTACAATGCATAGCACTAAGATAATCAGCCTGACACTTGAAAACTGCATCATCAATGTTGCAGTAGATTATAGAAAGAAAGACATGATTAAAATAAGAACAAGACTGAGCGTTGTCAGCTTCTATTGATACACTGCCAAGAGAAATCATAGTTCCCTGAGAGTAGCTAGGAAGAACACCTAAAGAGCTAGAAGAATTTCAGTCAGGGAAAGGGAGAAAGATGGAGGTGCAACTCGGTTATTACCAAAAACACCTTCCTACCACTCAAAGTACAGCAGAAGTAGTACATTAACATAGTTCTGCCCAGACTAATATACCCTACTTCCTATCATTAGTCACAGCAGTTTTACCTTGTATGAAAAGACTACCACAGCACACAGTGATTTAATCTTTTCACACTGAGCTCTCCCAGTAATAATCAACCCCAGATCACTGCAGCAAATGTGTTTCAGGTGAGGTTATGAGTCATTCTGAGGGAACAAAAGTAGCCCATTGAAATCTTACTGCTACTGAGTACACGTACTGAGTACATATTTCAGAGTCCTTCATGTACATAATTCTTTCACTGCCTGCATCCAGCCAGACTTGTTGTTACCACTTTGCATTTAATATGATTTCTATAACCAGGTTAAAACACCTCATTAGCTGAAGTAGTCTCAAATAATACATAGGCAATATTCTTTAAGCTTTCAAGACACGTCCTAGGTTTTAAGAGATGCCACCTTACCACTTAAACTAAAGATTTTGAAGTGTTTTGTAAGTATTAATTATTTAAGCCTCACAACACCTTTGTGATAAAGTCAATGAGCATTATCAAGGCAATTTCCGTTACTGTCACAGAGTTTTAGAGTTGCGATGAAAAGCTGCTCAGGGGTCCAGGCATTAGAAGCCCCAGTTGAAAAGAACTGTGCTGAAAACCAAAAAGTACAGAAATTGACCCAGAAGGCAGCTTAATTGTTTTCTCTTAACATTACAACTGAATGGCTTTATACATGTTTCTTCCCTGAAAAAGAACAAGCCACGTTTGTAGTGAAAGATCCTTTTATGAAAAGGTATTTTTCAATTTAGAGGAAAAGATGGGAATGGAACAAGGAAGAAGCTACACAAAGGAGATCTATACTTCATCTTCTTTGTTTGTAGGGAAAAGAATGAGAAATACAAAGATGGATATTGGCATGGATTGAAAAAAAGGATCTCAAATCCCCAGTATTTTTTGCTTCTCTCTGCTTCCAGTGAACATGGGGGTAAGTTTTGAAGAAGAGCGTGTAGTATAGATGGTGTGTATAACTAAATCAGCCACCTATGTGTGAGGAAACATGTACACAAAGCATACGCATCAGAGACTAAGAAGAACCTTTGCCTACTTAGCATGCTTCACACTTACACACTTATGTGCTGTGGTTATACCTGGTTTACTTATTTCTGTGATAAAAGATACAGATTAAAATTATCTAAAATATCTAGTTTTAAATGTTCAACTGCAAGTTTTGCTGTGGTTATCATCGCAGATTTATTTCAAAAGGCTGTATTCTGCTTGCAATTAAAGATAGTAAAGAGGACTAGGCTTTACTCCTTGAGAAGTCACAGGGAATACTTCACAGATAAAAGACAAGGTGAGGATATAGGCAGCTTATAAATCAGCAGCACAATTATCATCATGCAGTATTATTTTTCCATGGCTTCAGTCCTAATGAGCTAATCAAAGAAGATATCACACATCATCTATTTTCCTAGACAAGTTTTTAAAATAGAAAACCTAACAAGACTCTGCAGACACAGAATCTAAAATCACAGAATCCAAACTACTGAAGGTACTTTTGCATATATCACTTCTTATGTCTTATGAGCTTTCTGTCTTATGTCTTATGAGCTTTCATTTAGAAATACTTCAACAGCAAGAAAGGACAATACCAATCCTCAAATTGTTACTTGATTTGTTTTGTTAAGAGTCATAATTATCAAGAAAAGCAAGTTTAATTTGAGCCTAGGAAAGTACAGTGTTTGCTCATATTTATAGCATTTATTGCTATTCATCATGAATCATAAGAAAGTAGTGGTTTTATTTCATAAGGAAACTGCAGACTTTCATAAAATGTTATTATCTCTTCTGTTTACTTACCTGAAACATTCTTGGAGCCACCAGTCATACAATGAAAATCTCTGACTGTAATCAAGTATGATAACAAATGACAATGCACATACTGTTTTTCAGTATCAGCAACAAATAATTAGGCAGTGTACAAACCTGACAGATCTTTAAGATGATAAACACATGAATAAAATGAACATTCATAACACATCAAAAGATTTTATCAGTCTTAAATGTAACTGTGGCTGGGTAAAAAGCCCACATGCTCTAAAAGTAATGAAGAACATGTCACATGTTTATTCAGAAACAATTAACATCTGCCCAAATATTTATCATTTTGTAAATAATCAGAGATTGAGGGAAATTATGATAGTTGCAAGAGAAAGTCACAGCAAATTTGAGTAGCAAACTCTTTGAGTATATTTAATAGCAAGAGTTTCCTTTCCTCCACTGTAGAAATATTGACAAAATACCTTGCATTTTAAATAGAAAAACAATTGCTCAAAATTGATAAGCTCACATAACATATGTTGCTATAACTGACACAGGAACAATATAGCCACTGTTCAAGTTTAGGTTGTACGGGGCTAGATCAGTAGCCTGATCTAGTGAAAGAAGTTCCTGCCTATGACAAAAGGCTGAACTAGATGATCTCCAAAGGTCCCTTCTAACCCAAACCTCTATAAGATTCTATGATTCTATCAGTTGTACTCTTGATTCCTCTGTATAAAATAGTATCATTCCCTGTGGCTTAAAAGGAAGAAACATAGAGCTGAATAATGTAGAATAATAAATAATGAATACACAATTTAACAAAAAATATATCTTCAAGAACTGCAAGAATATCTACAGTTATCAGCATTTCTGCATTCCACTTTGGGAAGACAAGAGTAAACAAAGTACGTAAATGATAGAGTATAGTTATTAGCTATAACAGTAAATATAGCAAGGAAGACATACACATGCGAAGGTGAAAGCATCTAAAAAGATGTTATAATTTGTTATGGTAGCACGATTGCTAGAAGTTTGTGTCAGGTTGAATTACTGGGCTTCAATGGCTATATATTCCCCTTCACTAAATCTAATCTTAATACTTAAGACAGGACACCTGAACAGAAGGAAAAACATTTAGGATTAGTTTATTCTGTATGCTGACGAACAAACTTTGGTGTAGAGAACAAATTGCAAGTTGTCTTTGGAAACAAAAATGCTTCAGGAATGAAGAGGAAACTCTGTTAGCGGAATATTGGAAAACTCAATGTGTCTGATTGAAGACCCAGTTCAGAAATCCAGGCTGGAAGGGAAGATGAACAGGAAGGATTTAAGATTTTACAAAAAAACCTCAAAGTCTTCATGAAAAGCATTCCCAAAAATATTCTGAACCATTCTTTATTTTGAACATTCATTTACAAAATGTGAACAAAACAGTTCCTGTGCAATCAGTTGATCATACTCATTACTAGATGGCTCATGACTTCACAAATCAGTAAAAGGATTGAGGCAGGCTTAAATGTTGATATTTAATCTTCAAAGAAAGATGGATGGATTTGAACACTTATTTTAAAAAGTCTTTAACGTATTACAATTTCTATCTTGCCAAATAGATTCTGGATGGTACTTTTTTTAATAGAAATAGATGTCGTAATGCAGAGGTCTTCAAATTCTTAATCAGACAACAACCTTCATAGTTTTGAAAATCAAATCAATCAGACAATGGTCTTCAAAGCTTTTATCAGAAAAAAAAAATATACTCTTGCCCAATGCTTCAAATTGAAATGAATTAGTATAATGACTGTCAAATCCAAAGCAAAGTCACACGGATCCCAAGATTAGTCTGGCCAAAATTATGTCCATGGATTTTTTTTTACCTAGGAACAAGGCAGAAAGGAGATTGTTAACCCCAGTCAAGTAAGGAAGAAGAGGTGGCCCAGGTGGGAAAATGAAGAATGCTAGGGTGTGTGGACAAGACAGGCCTCGTAATCAACAAAAGAGCTAAAGGAAGACCCATCTTGATGTTGCAAAAGCCTTTTGAAGTTTAATCTGGTAAGGTAGGTGAAGGGCAACAAGGAGGGCTTGTACAGGTGTCTTAGCAGCAAAAGGAAGATGGAGGAAAATGTGGGTCCACTGCTGAATGGGGCAGAGGACGTGGCCGCAAGACCATGAAGAAGGACAAGATAATCTGTGCATTTTCCACCTTGGTATTTACTAATAAGTTTTTACCTCAGTAATGCCAGGCCCTGAAGGCCAGTGAGAAATTTTGTAACAAGGAATCCCTCTCCTCAGTAGAAGGGAATCAGATTAGGGAATGTAGACAAAATGGACATATGGACAGGGGACCTGAAGGGATGCAGCCCCAAGTGCTGAGGGAGCTGACCATTGTCATTGTGAAGGCATTGTCTATTTTCTTTGAGAGGTCATAGTGATCAGTGGAGGTTGCTGAGAGCTGGAAGAAAGCAAATGTCACTTCTGCCCACAAGGACAACAAGACTGAGCCAGGGAACTACATGTTCTTATGCCTAATCTTGAACCCTGAAAAGGTAGCGGAGAAAATAATTGGAAATAAATTCCAAACATGTTAAGCATAAAAGAAGGTGTAACCCTAAAGATCAATACAGGGGCCAGCACTATTTAATATTTTCATTAGTGACCTGTACAGACTGCACTTTCAGCCAGTTTACCAATAATACAGACTATGAGGAGTGGTTCATACATCAATTAGTTGTGTAGTCATTCAGAGAGACCTAGACAGACTGCAGAAATGCACCAACTAGGATCTCAGGGAATTTTATAGACAGAATGGTATTATTCTGCACTTGGGAAGGAATAACCTCATACATATATATGTGCTGAAGGTTGAAGTCTTGAAAGCAGCTTGTCAGAGAAGGATCTGGGGATCCTGGAGGACACGAAGTTGAATATGAGCCACCAATGTGCTCTTGCAGCTGAGAAGACCAACAGCTGTCCAGGCTTTATTACGAAGAACACAAACTGGAAGTGAAAGGAGGTGATCCTTCTGTTTCGCTCAGACCTCGTAAGACACACCTGCAGAGCTATGTCCAGTACTGGGCTCCTCAGTCCAAGAGAAACAGGGACATACTGGGACAAATCCAGGGCCATGAAGGTCATTGAAGGACTGGAGAATCTGACATACAAGGGAAGGATGAGGGCTTCACAGCTGATCAACCACAAGCAGAAAAGGTTCAGGAGGATTTGATCAATATTTATATTCAAACCTGAAGCAGGTGTATTGCATTCATATGGCAAGGGTTTTTTAGGGGGAAGGCTGCAGAGGTGTTTTCTGTGACAAGATACTGGAAGCATATGTCTGTATTGGACAGAGTTCCAGCTGGCTCCAAAACAGACCTACTGCTGGCCAAAGATGAGCCAATCAGTTGCATTGTGATAATATATCTAAGAAAAGATAAAAAAATTGCTGTGCAATAGCAGTTGGGAGACAGTATTGAAGATATGTGAGAGAAGAAACTACACAGACACCATGGTCAGTGAAGAAGGAGGAGGAAATACTCTAGGTGCCACAGCAGAGATTGCCCTGCAGGCTGTGGAGAAAACCATGGTTATGAACCTGTCCACATGCAGTCCATGGAGGTCCACGGTGGAGGCAGATATTCTCTCTGTAGTCTATAGAGGACCCCATGTCAGAGCAGGTGGATATGCCTTGATGGAAAATCCAACCCCCTGGAAATCCCACGCTGGAGCAATCCAACGGCAGGAGCTGTGACATGTAGAGAGAAGCTGATGTCAAAGTGGGTTTACTGGCAGGACCTGTGACTCTGGGTTACCCACACCGGAGAAGCCATTCCTGAGGAACTACATCCTGTAAAAAGAACTCATGCTGGAGAAGTTTGTGAAGAACTTTCCAAAGTCTGTGAAAGGAGGTAGAGAAGTTGGGACTGAAGATGAGTCCAGAAAAAAGGATTTGTTGGGGGAAGTGATTTTAGATTTGTTCTTATTTCTTATTATCCTACTGTGATTTGATAGGTAATTAAATTAATTTATTTTGCCTGTGATGGTAATTGCTGAATGATCTCCTTCCCCCTATCTTAACTCACAAGTTTTTTTCATCTCATTTTCTTCCCTTGTCCTGCAGGGGGACTGATAAGAGTGCCATGGTAGGCACCTGGCAGCCAGCCAAGGTCAACCCACCATAGCAGGGAGTAAAGGAGATGAAGCCAGATTATTTTCAGTGGTATCCAGTGCAGGAACAAGAGACAATGGGCACAAACTGAAATACAGAAAGCTCTGTTAAAACATAAAAGAAAGCCTGAGAGTGGCTAACACTGAAACAGATTGCACAGAGAGGCTGAGAGAGTTTGCATCCTTGGAGATATTCAAAACCAAATTGGACAAGACCTGAACCAACCTGCTTTTGCTAACCCTATTTTATAGATGGAGATTGGATTAGATGGTCTCTAGAGATTCCTTCCAGCCCCAACTATTCCATGATTCTGTGGCATGTTAAGCTTTCTCAAGTCAAGTTTAAGTAGGATTTGTGTTGCATAACAATCACATCGACTCGCTGCAGAAAAGCAAATTTCAGTTCTCAGTGTTCAGCTATGCACATAAGCCTACAAGTTGATAATATTTTAAGATCTTTAAACAAAGCTTAGGGGTAGAAAAATCAGGAAAAATAAGTGGCTATTCTTCTATGACTGAGAATGGTGCATTGTAAATATTTATATAACAACAGACCCATGTATATTTACTTTACTGCAATGCAGAAAGCACAATTTAAATCTTGTAGAAAAGCATCTTATAGTGTTAATATTCAGCCATTCTTATTAAGTTCAAGATCATGTCTTGGGTTGATTTATTTATTTTTAAACAGAAAATATTTTCTCAGCTCTGATAACATTTGTTGAAAGAACAAAATATTTCTACAGGCAGATACAGTGAAAATTAAACTCTGGCTTGTATATACAAAGGCAGGAAATGCCTTAAAATAATCAATGTATAGGGTAATGACCAACATGAAGAGCAAATTTTAAAATAATAATAATGTAAAATAAATGTCTATAACCAGTAGATATCTCTAGAGTACTCTTAAATGTCTGATCACAATGAATTATGAATATTTCCTGATTTTGTTCTTTCCCCGTGGTAGACTGATCACTGACCTGCCTAGCACATGCTGTATGCACTTGCCCAAGGACAATCTAATCAGAGAAAACACGGAGGCAGCATGTGTTAAATTCCAACCCTAATCAAGGCTAAAGGAGAAAGGCCACAATTTCTACCATATATGAAAAATTTAAAGCACTTATCAGCCCTCTGCAGGAGAGGACTCTGATGGCTCTGCATTTGAAAGAGAATAATCATGTGGTTTTCAGCTCTTCTGATTTAGGCTGTGATCATTTTTCAATGTGAAAGTAGAAGGCTACAAGCAAACATAAGAGTGCATATTAGAAGCAAATCACACTAAGTAAACACTCAAGATGTGCTCTAGGGTAAAGACTTGTAGCCTATATTCATTTAATGCACAAAACAGCATAACAAATACAGGCATTGCAGATCAAGCTGTGGTTCACTATGATGAGCTAGGTGTTAAAAGCAGATAGACAGACATGAGAAAATGTACTCTAAACAGATGCTGAGAAGGTTTTTGCTGTGAGCCATAATGCCTAAGACTTTTCTATGTGCATCCTGTGAAAGATTTCCAGTTTTCCATTTTAAAAAGTAGATGTTACCTCTTCTGGTAGTAAACCCTAAGGAAAATAGAAAAGATGCCTTTAAACAGCATTTTCCTCTTCAAATTCTTAACCAGTGGGACCACAGTTATCTTTCAGGATATCAGAAAAGTCACCTGAGGCCAAAAAGCTTTTTCATAGTTTATCTAGAATTTGTAATTCAAGTGGAGGGGCAGCTGAAAGCTCCAGCAGCAGGAGGCTGCTGCCTGCAGTTTTCTGCATAGGTAAAATTTACTCCAAGATCTTCACAGCCTTTCCCTATTGTTTGGGCTCCTTCTGCACCATTTGAGAGGACAGGTGGGTGGTAATTTTGGCAGTGGCATACAAATGCTGTATCTGGGAGTATATTCCCTCCCACATGTGTGAATCCACTTTAAAATAGGGACTATTAATGAGCTTAGTGATTTGGGGAGGGGTTTTTGATAACAAAATAAGTAGAGTTGAAAAGGATTATGATGGGCAGTCATGTGTGGGCTGCATATAATTCATTCCTTTAATAAATTCTGAAGGAAGAATATCACAACTAATCAAATATACATTGTCTTTCTTATTATTAGCATATGCTTGCCAACATTATTAATACTAGTTGTTAATAGACAATACTATGACTGAAGTTGTCAAGAGCGAGTGCTAAATTTTGCCTTTGGGGCATGGCAACCCTAAACATATATACAGGCTGGAAAGTGAGAGGCTGGAGAGCGGCCCTGCAGAAAGGGATCTGGCGGTTCTGGTCAACAGCAAGTTGAACATGAACCAGCAGTGTGCCCTGGCAGCCAAGAGGACTAACCACAACCTGGGGTGCATCTAGCCAATCAAGAGAGGTGATTGTCCCACTCTAACTTCCACTGGCGCAGACGCACCTTGAGTACTGTGTATAGTACTCTTCTTCAAATGAATATCTATGAAAAATATAGCTTTACATCTAAGCATTCTCCATTTTTACTGCACTTTATATTGTGATAGATAACGCAAAAGAAGCAGCAGGAAATTTCTAAAGTAAATATTAATTAATTTCAGTTAAAAAATATAAAAATTGTCTATTTAATTATTTTCCGAACTCCCTTCTTCCCTTTATTCCCCTTGTCACCAAAGGATGTACTGACAAAATCAAAATAAATTTTATGAAGTGTTTTGATCTTGACAGTATTGCACTGTTCTGCTGAAAAGGGCTTTGCTCAATTTTTTTCTACTGTTCTAGTTGCAATGGTGACATTGCATCATCAGCCACAAATTATAAACTGTTTCTAATGAAGCTTTAGAGAAGGCATAACTAATTAATCAGCACATTAAAGCAGATTCTTCCTGTCTATAGACCTATACCAACTGCTTCATGCAGTTCAAACACAGCTACTGAATCTCTAAAAGCTGTTTAAATTAATATAATATTAAAAGGTAAAATATCATTTTTACAAAACAATTAAATTACTGTAATCCTAACAAGGACAAAACTGGTGAAATACCAAAGTGTCCTATACAGGAAAGTACATACAAATAGACAGTTATAGATAGGCCTCGTTAAAATGTTAGGCAATTTTGGAATTTTATTGCCATTATTAATGTGGCAAAATTTTACACCGATTATTCCCTAGGTGTACTTTAGTTAGTATTCAGAGAACAGCTGAACTGCTTGAAATTCGATGTGGGGGAAAAGGAAGAGGAAACAAGAGTTGTCTTCCAGGAGGACAAACAAACAGAATACTTTGAAAGGAATCCTTTGCAAGTTAATCTCAAGTTTGATTTTCCGCAGCAAAACAAGCCATATCATAGGTCATAGACATATGTATGAGCTTCTCTGAAAAGACTTCTGAACCTCAGTAGAAAAACTGTAATTGTTTGCTTTCCTAAACTGGATCAGCATTCAGTATCCTTTTGTGATACATCATGTTAGTTTTACATATAGCTTCTGTCCCTGCCTCTGGCTTCTGCGTCACCGTAACAGAATTATTCTGATGACTCAAGACAGTGAGATTCACACATAAATTATACACTAAAGCTTAAAAAGAGTCTTTACATGTCTGGTCTGTAGCATCATCCAGTAGAAAAAGCATGTAAACCCAAGACACCCTCTTAAAGTGGTTTTATAATTTTAGTAGTGGCTAAGTGCTGCCATTAACATTAAATGAAGGCCCCCAACTGGCTTTTTTTGTTCCCTTCTGGATCTCTAAAAAGTATTAACTCCTGTTCAAAAGCCACATGCAGGGAGACTGAAAGGTGAAAAGCAATTCTATGCATCAAGTTCAGTTTTGTAATTGAGCTGGTGCAGAGGACTGGTGTGGCTGAAGTGATCTTTCAGGTGTACTATACTGCTTTTCACAGCAGTGAAAGGCATCATGGCAACCAGATCTGTGTCCATGAGAACATGAGCATTGTAAAGCCTTCCTCACTTTTTTTCTAGTTTATAGAAAAAAAAACAAACCTGTTTTTTCCATCAAATGTTCCCTGGCAGAGGCCAGTAATATGGCACAGCCACCACTGCTTAGTTTCTTTCTTGACGGAAACAGAGGAGAGTTAACACAGAAGAGCATGGCTCCAAAATATTTTGTCCCTCTCTACTGTTTTCACCACATAATAGAATTTACCTGTGGAGTAATGTATCTATACAATCTAAAGGCTTGCGGAACAAATTATGGTTTTCCTCTGTGATATTCCCATATGTAAAGTGTAACTTTGCTTCTTTCTTTGCCTGAAATATTTTGTCTCAAGCTTGGCCATTTGTGTGCCTGTTTTGTGGCTCCAGCAATGAATAGTGGAGGTGGTGCAGCAGCAAACCTCCCCAAGGACGGAGCTTGGGATATCACCTGAGGGCCTCGTCTGTGGTGCCGGGTTAAATGAAGAAACGGTGCAGGAGTAAGCACCGCTCCCCCTTGCTGGACCAAGATCAAGCTCCGGAGCTGAGGTCACACAGGGAGGTGATGCAGCAGCAGGCGCTGCCCCGTCTCCCTTCCTCCACCAACAGGACTGCCTGGGCTTAGCCCTCCCAAAAGACACATGGAAAGAGCACCTCAACATGCACTGACAGCAGTCAGACAGGCCTTATAAAAGATCTCACAAGGAGCCACATGGGGTGGCTCTCTCTCGAGCGATCATCACTTTGATTGGAACAGTCTGGACCACGCACCCTAGAAGAAGGTGCTGACCACTTCTTCCCGAGGAACTGCCACGGCCCACCAGTGTGGTGATTTCTCTCCTTTTCCCTTCTCTCTCTTTCTCTCTGTCTCTCTCCCATTACCTTATGTTGTGCATGTCAGATCGGATCCAAGTGACCTTGGTTGCGTTCAGGGATCAGATTGTGACCTAAACACACTGGGATTTGTTCCTGTAACTTTGGGAAGTTGCACTCCCATGTCTTGGCTGCACACCTGAGTATTTTGTTCTGTTCATGTTTTCCAGATCCAGAATAAATATCGCTTTTGATTTTCACCTTGAGAGTGACCTTGTCAGCCACTGGATCGCCGCACAGAAAAACGAGCCCTCCACCCCATCTTCTGACTGGGCAAGTCAAATAGGCCTGGGTGCAAGTTGATCTGAGAAATAATCCCCTGTCTTTTGACTGGGCAGATTGAAAGAGGCCTTGGTAAAGGATATTCTTGAGGATGTCATCACCACACAGTTTTGTGAGTTCTTTCCTTGGGATCCAAATATCCATCCTTTGGAAAAAACAGATTACTATGAGGCTTTATATGCACCTCAACTTTCCTAATACTCTGGTTTTAAGCCCCCTAAATTGATCTGAGCCAGTGGGATTCTGGTTATCAAACTGAACCTAAATTTTTGGGGAAAATAAGTGGCATCCCTTTGAGTGCTCGAAAATTATTATTGCTTGTAGGTTATGCATTAAGATTGGAATTGTTTATTTACCATTGCTACTAATCTAAGGAATAGAAAACCAGGGATCAGAACTGTAGTTCCAGCCTTATTTGCTAAATGTTATTTTTTGATTGTTAGATTTATACTCGTACTGGTTCACTCGGCTATTGTTATATTAATCCTGATCCTTGTATAATCACAAATGCCATCCTGGTTGTCTTTTCCTCCCCATCTTTCTTACTCTATCTGGTATATCCTGATCCCAAATTCCTCTTGTCTTTCAATTGGGCAAGTCGAAAAAGCCTGGGCCCAAGTTGACTGTTTGTGGCTCTAGGAAACATCTCCTGTCTTTCCACTGGGCAAGTTGATAGCTAGTGCATCCGGGACATGACTATCACTTTCTTCTCTCTCTTCCTCTGCCTTATTCTCCTCATCCTCTGCTCTTCTTATAAGGGTCACCACTACAGACAGCATGGACTTGAATTTTGGATTCGATTTCTGTGACAAATGTTTAAGTCATGGGGTAGAATGTAAAGCCCAGTTTTGCTTCTTTCTTTGCCTTAAACATTTTGTCTGAAGGCTGGCCTTTTGTGTGTTTGTTTGGAAGATGTGCAGTAGCAAACTCTCTCTCTCACTCCCTCTCTCTATTGCGCGCGTTCATCACTTTGATCAGATCAGCCTGGACCATGCCACCTGGAAGAAGCTGATGCTGCGACCACATGTTCCTGAGGAACTTCTGCTGCCCATCAGTGTGGTGGTTTATTTCCTTTCCCCTCCTCTCTCTTTTTCTCTGTCTCTCTCCCATTACCTTACAGTGTGCATGTCAGATGAGATCCGAGTGACCTTGGTTGCATTCAGGGATCAGATTGTGATCTAAATGGGTTGGATTTCATTCCTGTATCTTTGGGAAGTTGCACCTTCACGTCTCAGCTGTGCACTCAAGTATTTTGGTCTGTTTATGTTTTCCAGGGCCAGAATAAATATTGCTTTTGATTTTCACCCTGAGCGTGACCTTGTTGGCCTCTGGATCGCTGCAGAGATAAATGAGCACTCCACTCCAGTCAGGCCTGGATGCTAGCATGTGGCTCACGGGTCTGGGGTATGACACCATATGTAAGTGACTACTTGATTCGCTACTCTAGTGCAGCATTGTGACAAAATATGTGCTATTATTACCTAGATGGAACATGTAATTTTCTCACTTTTCAGTTAACAGTTATATGGAGTTATAGGCTAAGATGTAGATACATTGGAGTTAAATACAATGTTGAAACAGTGTTTTGGAAACAGTTCTTTCCAGAAATAGAACTAAACACTCTTTGAACTTCAGAAATGTCCCTTTTGTGTTGTTCAATCTTCTTTTTCCTCTTGTTACTTTAAAACTTAAAAGAGTAAGGATACTGTTGGCATAGCACTAGATTTACTTATGCTAGCACCAGTCCCATGAGACAAGCCTTCCAAAAATTCTGTGTTTAGTGCCCTTTGAACTCACTAAGGGCTAAGAGCACACCTATTTCCACATCTCTCTGAGGTGTTAAAAAATAGATTGTCAACGATCACAGTTAATCAGTAATCTTTCCTTTCATACTTTCATACGTATGCATCCTTGGCACTGCACACCTATTTCATATTCTGAGCTGTACAGATGTAAAACGTATAGACTTTGTCTTGCTGATTTTGTACTCTGCTGTTCTGCTAGCCTGCAGTTTTGTTTTAACTGCTTCATAATTTATTAATACCATTTTTTTTCTAATCCTCCTTCATCGCACACAGCAGGGTAGACTTCATTCAAGCAAAAGTCACAGTAGTCCAGGTTTTCTGTTAAATTCCACACTTGCAAAAAAATAAGCTTTTAAAAACTCAAGGTAGAATTATATTTAGACCTGGGTGTTTGGAGCTCGTTATTCAATACTTTTTGAGGAAGAAGTGTGATTTTAAACCAAAGGAACTCTGGGAATCTAATAATTACCTTACTTCTAGTACAGCTATGGAAAGCTATTATGCACTAGTCTATTATACTTCTTTGTTATACCACTTTCCACTTACTGAAAGTCGTGTACTTTTCTGTGTAGAGAAAAAAATCTTAAACAGATGCAGTGAAAATGAACAGATGTGTTCACAGAACAAATTTTCCATGCTCCATTTTCCACTACGTATGTTTGTTTGTTTATGGAAGTTGGAGACATAATTCAGGCAACGAATGGTAAAGAACCTGACTATCCATATAAATCATATCTGTCTAAATATTGACTGGAAAAGACAATTCATTCTAAGTTATTTTCTTGTGTCTATATCTGTGCCTAGAATTTCTATAACCTTCTTCAAAAATGTGTGGGTTTTACATCCTCCAGTCACCTTTATGGTTTGAAAATTACAGTTGGTCTTAGGAAGAAAATTCTGGTACACCTGCTGCACAAGTACACAGCAAGAAACAACCTTCCTCATGTGTCCTGCCTAGGAAAAGCTTTCATATAAAGAGATGAACCTAAGGGAACCTATACTACTATGAATTAAGCCTTTTGTTACCCTAAAATTAATTCTTGAAATAAAACATTTTTTTTTATATGCACAAGAAGTGAATACTTAAGCTCTAAACCTTTTGAGTGAAACTTCTGATACAACTGTTTCACCGGAGTCTGTTATTTTGTTCACAAGAAAAGAAAAGATATATTATTTTCTTTAATTTTAATGGTTATGTCTTATGCAGAGAAAGCATCTAACAAGAATATCTGGTAGAATCTCAAAAGAAAGTCATGGACTCTGCTGTTTATTGAGAAAATCTATCTTCTGCATTAATTTTAGAACATTGTTAGTTAAAACATTAATTTAATATCCCTTAAGGTTTCCTGCAGCCACATAGCAATATATTACCCTTTGGAATGTTTTGTGGTTGATGCTGTAAGACACAATATGTTGGATTAATCAAAAAGATAAAAATTAGATTTTCACCTCTTGAATGTTAATGAATTACTGGAACTTCTACTCACTGACATTCAAAAGCAGATAAAGGACCAGCAGGAAATCTGTAGTTAAGGACAACTGGCACCCAGATTTTGCCTTTAAATTAAAATTGGCCAAAACTGTTTCTAGATAATAGTAGTATTAAAAATTTATGAAGTGCAGTTTGTTTAGTAAAAATCTATATTAACAATGTATTAAACCAGCAATTATCAGTACAATTATACACTTGTTTTCATACTAACTGGAAACAATACAATTATATACTTGTTTTCATAATAACTGGAAACATCTTTTATAAAACAGTGTCCAGTTTGCAACTGATAGGCACTGAATCAATATAATGCTTCCTACAACTTCCTTGTTGGCAAAGAAGCCAGAATGGCTTTATCTCTTTTTCAAGCAACAGCTTAGAAGATACTTGGAAGGCGTCTCATCTTGTATAAACGAGAATATAAGCGAAATACACACAAATTAAAGGTAATATCCAAATTCCTAATTTGGGCACGTAAGTTTTGAAACCACAACAAGATCACGATTATATCTTTGAAGTTTTCCTTCCACTCTCCTTAGCCCTCTAAATGTTTGCATCTCTGCTAGCAGACGTACAAAATATCAAAGAATCTCCGTTCTCACATTATTTTTCTTTTCTACTTAACTCCATTCAAAGTAATAGTCAGCATGCTCAGTAAACTGGTGCAGATAGGTCTGCTCTGACTGGATTGGGGACCTGCATCCCACCACTTAGAAAATGAACTGAATGCACTTATATTTGCAAATGGGTCCAACAGAACACCCCAGAGCACTGCAAGTTGCTTGTCAACACTTGCATTTTTGGAAAAAACTTTAATAAAATTTTCCCTAACTCAGCACAACCCAGGCTGTAATCCTAACATTTAAGAACTACCCTCAGGGAGACAGGAACAGTCACAAGCACATTTGATTTCTTAGATGAATATAGCCCTATGGGCCAGGAATATACGCTGCCTTCTCCTTAATCCCAGGAAAAAATCCTAAAGCATTTGGATATTACAAATGCTAGGCAAAGTGCATCTGAAGTTCTCTTTTGACTTTCTTTTAACCTGGTTAATGTCTAACTCTGTATCTAGTATAGAAACTCAATGGCACGAAGAGGCAATGTGAGAATCCACTAACTTCATGGTTTGGGAATGTGGAAAAAAAATAGGATCATACCTTCCCTGCATAGCCAGGCAGGTTAGGGATTTGAAAATATCCCTTCGGAGTATAAATTGCACATGTTATCATTAGGCTGTTAGTTACTCCTGTCCTGGTTATTTCATACTGGGATATTTTGACTATTTCTACAGTGAGGAGCATAAAAAAGAAGTAGCACAGGCTCAGTATACAATGCTGAATTTCCTTCTAATATCTAGTCTAAATCTGCCCCTCTCCAATTTATAGCCATTCCCCCTTGTCTTACCCCTACATGCCTTTGTAAAAAGTCCCTCCCCAGCTCTCTTGCAGGCCCCCTTCAGGTGTGGGAAGGTCACCATAAGGTCTTCTCGGGGCCTTCTTTTCTCCAGGCTGAACAACCCCAACTCTTTCAGCCTGCCCTCATAGCAGAGCTGCTCCAGTCCTCAGATCATCTTTGTAGCCCCGCTCTGTGCTCATTCCAACAGTTCCATATCCTTCTTATCTCGAGTATTCCAGAACTGGACACAATACTCCAGGGGAGTCTCATAAGAGTGGAATAGAGGGGCAGAATCAACTCCCTCAACCTGTTGGTTATGCTACTTTTGATGTAGCCTAGGATACGGTTGGCCTTCTGGGCTGCTAGCACACATTGCCAGCTCATGTTGACCTTCTCATCAACCAGCAACCCCAAGTCCTTCTCTGCATAGCTGTTATCAATCACATCATCCGCCATCCTGTAATGAAACCGAGGGTTGTCCCAATCCAGGTGTAGGACCTTGCATTTCACTTCGTTGAACCTCAAGAGCTTCACACAGGCCCCCTTCTCCAGCTTGTCCAGGTCCCTCTGGATGGCATCCCATCCTTCTGGTGTGGCAACTGAATCACTCAGCTTGGTGTCATCTGCAAACTTGCTGAGGGTGTACTCAATCTCACTGTCTATATCATTGACGAAGTTATTAAACAGCACTGGTCCCAGCACAGACCCCTGAGGGACACCACTTTTCACACATCTCCATGTGGACATCGAGCTATTTACCACTACCCTCTGAATATGATCAGCCAACCAATTTCTTACCCACTGAACAGTTCATCCATCAAATCCATATGTCTCCAATTTGTTAATATACATTTAATATATTAATGTAGTTTACCCAGTTTGGTTTAAGTTGTCTACTTGTTGCTTTTCCGCTCACAAAAAGCTTTACAAATATTCCTCGCTGGACAAAGGATGGGATGTCATCCAGAGGGACATGGACAGGCTGGAGAAGTGGGCCTGTGTGAACCTCATGAGGTTCAACAAGGCCAAGTGTAAGGTCCTGCATCTGGGTGGGGACAATCCTTGTTTTCAGTACATGATGGGAGATAATGTGATTGAGAGCAGCTCTGCAGAGAAGGACTTGGGGGTGATGGTCGATGAGGATCTCGACGTGAACCAGCAATGTGCGCTCGCAGCCCATAAGGCCAACCGTGTCCTGGGCCACATCAAAAGAAGCTTTACAAATGGTGTTCAAGGCCAGTTTGGATGGGGCCTTGGGCAGCCTGATCTAGTCGGATGACCCTGCCCATGACAGGGGTGTTGGAACTAGATTATCTTTAAGGTCCCTTCCAACGCTAACTACACTATGATACTGTGATACTATGTTTTCATTTCAAAACATTAGAAATAACAACTAGCAACATGCTTAACTATTTCTACAATAAAGTTAGAAAAAATGTGGAAAAATATAGCTCAAAGTATTTTTGGTTTAGGCTGGAATTGTCTAGAACTTCTAAAAATAACTTGTATTTATCTTGTATTTTCATCCAACTGATACCACCAATGGCAAAATGTGAGTATGTTCTAAAATTCTTACTACTTTGAGATTTTCTAAAGGGCCTAAAAAGTTGATAGGATTAAGTTGGTAAGATCTGAGAAGATAAAGTCATGTTAGTGTTAGGATGCACCATTGAACTGCTAAATATTAGTTGAGGTAAAAGATATATTTAGAATCATAGAATCAGAGAGTCATAGAATGGGTTGGGTTGGAAGGGACACCTAATGATTATCTAGTTCACCCCCCCTGCAATGAGCAGAAACATTTTCAACTACATCAGGTTACTCAGACTCTGTCAGCCTTACGTTGAATGTTTCCAGGGATAAGGTATCTGACACTTCTCTGGGCAACTTGTTCCAGCGTTTCACCACCCTCATCATAAAAAATGTCTTCCTTATATCTAATCTAATTCTACCCTCTATTAGTTTAAAACCATCATCCCTTGTCCTATGGCAACAGATTCTGCCAAAAAGTCTGTCTTCATCTTTCTTAGAAACCAACACTAAGTACTGAAAGCCTGCAATAAGGTCTCCCTGGAGCCTTCTCTTCTCCAGGCTGAACAACCCAGACTCCCTCAGCCTTTCCTCATAGGGGAGGGGTTCCACCCCTCTGATCATTTTGATGGACCTCCTCTGGACCTGCTCCAACAGGTCCTTGTCTTTCCTGTGCTAAGGACTGGACACAGTGTTCCAGATGCAGCCTCATCTGAGCAGAATAGAGGGGCAGAATCACCCCCCTTGACGTGCTGGCCATGCTTCTTTTGATGCACCTCAGGATTTGGCTTGCTTCCTGGGCTGCAAGTGCACATTGCCAACTCATCTGCAGCTCATGCGGAGAAGTAAATGTCATAAGTGAAGAGAACATGTTGATGACCAATGGGTAATGAGAAAAACTTTCCAAACTTTTGCAGTCCACTAGAGGTTGTCAAAGAGATAATCATGTGGTAAATATTTTTTAAAAAATTGCATACTTTTTTACATGAGATCTTATTAAAAATTCAAGTATCCATTCTATTCCAGTTTTCAAAAGCTCACTTATAACATACGAACTTTATTTTGTTCTTCAATGAGTTCTGATCATCCCAAGGTATCATCTCCTATTTCACTTATACATGTCTGTTGCTAGCAGTTTTAATATTTTGAAGAAATTCTATATGAAGAAAATTGAAAAGCAGGCTTTCATTTTAACCTGAATCAAAATAATTAATTTGAGACTGAAAGTAGTTGCTGATATATCTATAACTTTACTTTGTTGTTGAGGAATTTCTGAAGATTGTTTCATAGACATGTTATCATTTCCCACTGACTATACAGTGCCCCAGAATTCAAGCATAATAAATTGGCAATGCCCTGTGAGAAATACAGTTTAGTCTGTAGTATGAGACATTAAGAATCCAGAATTAAGTTCCCCATGAGGCATCTCAAAAGCTCTGGCAAACCTAGACAATTTGCAAGCTTATAGGTCTTTGAGCATTTTTGTTCCATGCAATATTTTGACTCTGTTCCACTCTCGTTTGACTTTTGCTTTAAATCTGGCTAAAAACATACATGAAAATATCATCATTTAATACCACAAATAATTCCACTTTGAGTTACTCCATCACCTAGTTTTCCCTTCTTCTGCAGTTTGATATGACCATATCACTTTACTAATCCAGAGCTGGTATGCATAATCCGTTTGTTCTTTATTCAATTTCATTTTTCTGCACATATTCTTTCCATATTTATACAAATTCTGCACCTATTTATATATTGTTCTCCCTTTTTTCGTCCTTTGCATGTCCAGTTCTGATATAACTTACGCCATATCTCTTTCTTTGCTGACACTCCTTACTGTTTTGTTGTTCTTTACCAGCTCCACATCCTGATGACATTTTGCCAATTTATTCAACTTGCAAATCTGATTGACTGACATCCAGAATTTGAGATAAAATTATTTGTCAGTGTATTTCTAGAGGAGATACTAACAACAACAAGCATGTTAGTGTCAAATACACCTGATTTTTTCTAAGAGGTGTCTTGAGTCTCTGAACAGCACTTCAATAATACGCAGAATCAATCATTAATCTGTACAATGTGCTCTCATATCCTTCAGATTTAATGAGTGTTGATTATACAAACAATTAGAAAATCGTGAAGAATATATGGAACTGTATTATTGGAGCTCATATATTTCAGAAATTGAATGAGGTTATGATAAGTTTTCTAATGGCTCTTAGTTGCTTCACTGTAAATAAAGATGCCTTCAACAGAATTCAACATAAGACTTCTTAGGTTCATAATGACTATGTTGTGCTCTTTAATAGCTGTCTAAATGTTGACTATATTTTTTCCATCTCAAAGATGCTCATCATCAAGACCATTTTTCTTTCAGAAATCCAGAACTTTGAATGTTGTTACACTTCCAAATAACAGAAATGTCAGATACTTAAAGCATCCAAGTAGAAAAAAAAATCCAGACTGTATTCCCACTAAATGGCAGCTTTTCAAGGATAATAAGCTTCTTGTCATATTTCTTGCTGAAAGAATACAAAAAATGTGCTGTTCAATAAAAGAATATCTCAAGTCCTTTCACTTTTTTAATTTTCAAAAGTGCTGGTGGCAGAATCCATTAATCTACAGGAACATTTTGGGGCAGCAATCATACGCAGTGGTTCAAAAATCAGTCTTGAAGTAAATGGGCATGCCTCTGTTGGCATAAAGAGAACATATTTATTCTTATAAGAGCAGAATTTTATCTTACATCTTCGTAACACCAAAGGCTACCCTTACGGAATAGCACATTAATTTTTTACCTGTCATGAATATTTACGGATTTCCTGAAAGTCACACTGACAAGATATGATTCCATAAATCATCTTTTGCAATGGGTCCATTTTCAGTTTCACCACTAATAAAGAAAAGCAATTTGCATGAGAAGAACTAAGAGCGAAAGAGACTAAAATAGCCTCACATTTACTTAAACACAGTCTGGGATCTGAGCATTCTTAAAGCTTATTAACTCTAAAAAAGCATTCAAATATTGTCTAGGTTTCTGATCACATGCTTTCCTAGCATAACAATTAGCAAGCAAACCGTTATGGCTAATGACCTACTTGTGTTCTGTAACTGAAATTCTTGATTTTGAAAGAGAAACCAAAGACTTCAGGAGTAGGTCTCCATTTTATTTCAAGGTTGATTACCCAAAAACTCTAGAATAAAAATATCTTAGAGAACAAAAATAATGTGGAGAAAAGCTCCATAGCAGAGCAAGTGAAAAATTTTTTAAAGACAGGTATGAGATACATACAGATGACCAAGAAAATAAAGCAGAATCCAAACTGGTGATTAAAGAAACCCTTACAGTCTTCTTGTTCAATAATTATGGAAATAAATTGAGACTGTTGAAAATAAGACTGAGGCAGAAATAACAATGTAAACTAAAACAAATGGCAAGTTTGTTCTCTTGCACTGATAAAAAGGAAGAAAAGGGGAGGGACAGAGGGAAAAAATATATATGGCTCAATTTTTTTATTTTTTTTTCCTCCTCACTACATCTACTGTGTTTCAATTTGGAGAAGTCACCAAAATGGCATTTCTTTTTTTTCCAGGAAGACCCAATTTTTCTTGAAGGATAAGATTTTTCAGTTTCTGATGATTCATGTGATGACTGCTAATTGGTTCAAAACTCCTATTCAGAAATGACTGGGATGTTGTACAGATGCACTGAAATATATCAGTATGAGGTATAAGAACATTCTCATGTGGTAAAATAAAAATTTAGAAGTCCGTACAGGCAGGTCTTCAAAATACCTCTTCAAAACCAGAAGTTAGAGTGCAGCACCCAGAAAACATGACTCTTCCATGAGCAATTTGACTGGTGGTGATTGATTAAAAAGAAGACAGAAAGTAAGCTCAAGAAAGAGTGACTCTGGGTCAAGGAGTGAGGAAGGTATGTTCCCAATAAAGGACTTTTTATGCGGATATTTGACCACTTGGTCTTCCAAATAATAAATATTAAAGAGGGAAGCTTGTGGCTAAACAACATATAGGAATATATTAGAAACATCCATGTTCACAAGTGGAAAAGGAAGAGGTTGGAGCAACAAGTTATTTCTTTATGAAGAGGAAAAAGTGGGGACAAAAATATAACTTTTTTTGTTGCTCATCGGGAAGATACTTCATTCCTCTGGCATCCATAGTACTGGACTATTTTCACTATGGCTTACAGAATTTAAAATTTTATTTCTGGTCCAAGAAGAAATTTGGATAATTTTTTTTTTTCTCCTCAGGAATAGAATTTCTGTTAAAGAAATTTCCATTCTTTATTCTTTACCAAATCTAGAGATGCATATGTAGAAATGCTGTCTACTATAAGTAATTACATTATTCCTTTGCAGAACTGTCATCAACATGAAATACTGACTGATGATCAAGGGTTCTTCTTACTGAGATTAGTCTATTTTTATTACATTTCTTACTTATATTATTCTTACTTAAATTACTCTATTTCTGGCATTGGACCACCATGGATATTCCCCTGACTTCAGTGATGTTGTAGGAACAGCTATCTCTACAAGAGGCTTAGGGCACTCTATGGCTGTGAGAAATACACTATTTTAGTGTAAAATTTACAGTCAATAATTTTTTTCTGACTAGTTTATAGTTAGAGGAATGCACAAAGAGAGAATTACTGCTGTCACTTGGGCAATGTGTTTTACTTTTTCAGTAAAACAGAGTAGATGTGGCCTCTGTGTGTGTAGGAGTGGAGTAGTTTTGCCTCTTTGGGGAACAGAGATTTTAGTTCTGCGTGAAATGTTTTCCACAGAACTTGCCCACAAGTTGTTACTATTTAAGGAAAGTCCCTCGGCACGCACCTTGGAACAGCAGAGCTTGCAAATTAACTTTAATTTTTTTGTACAATAGCTGAAATTATTTTAAATGAGATCAAGCAGGGTACAATTACAGCAATTGCATTCCTGGTAGTGCCCGTCTGCAGTCAGCGCAACTGCTGTGCGATATGTCTGCCAGCTTGTAATGGTGCTCCGGAATTCATGCTCACAGCCCAACTCTGGCGTGCTTTCTGCTTCAACATGATAACCACTCAGAAATGAAATGCATGTCTGTTTCTCCTTTTTTTATCTCTCTCTCATTTATCTCCATTTTAAGAGCCAATAATGAGATGAATTAAGTGGTGATGCCCTTTCATTTTTCCTCATTAGTATTACTGGCTATTTCAGCCTTTCCCCTGCTGAAGAATTACTTCAGGGATGCAGCCATCTTGCAATTCCTCTTCATTACAATAGAGGAAGGAAAAATATGTAAAAATCATATTGTCCCTGTTGTGTCAGCGGTCTGGATTGAGAATTTAATGGTTATAAATAGGCTGCCTCTTAGAAAAATATCTCATATGTGCAAAGTAAATATAACTTCCTAACACTGTATATGCTTTGCTTTTGTTCATCTGTTAGGATGCTGCCTAAAATCTTACGGTTTCTCCAAACTTTCTGTGACAGATGCAAACCTATTTGTTTTCTCAATTTTAAAATGTGAAGAGGACTTATGTTTATTGAGAGCAAGGAATAATGAGAACCTCAAATTTATATCTGCACTTTTCTCACATTTGATTTCCATTTCCGTCTCTATCACCTTTTTCCACAGACAGCAGAACAACCATCTGACTCATTCCTGGCTCTGCTACGTTCTCGCTGACACTAGTTAGACATAAGTATTGAAGGTGGGGTATTCTTCTGTCACAAAGACAGTATTTTATAAAAATAGATATTTTGGAAATCATGTCTATTTGGAGATTATTTTTCTATAATCTAGTTGAAAAATTCCATTTCATTTTTTTAAAACAATTTTGAAATTTAAAGCAGTGATTTCATTCAATGTTTCCTGTATTATTTTTGGTGATTCACAATAAAAACTTTGGAATATTAAAAGTTAAAATATGTTATTGTAAACAAATGGTGTCAAGACATATACGTTTTTTACCCTTGTTCAGTTTTGATGTTCTGGAGTTCCCTATTGAAATTCCAGCCCACATTTATTAGCAAAAATAATTTTATAATAGCTGGAACAAAGTCTTTTCTGAAAACTTAATACTTCAGTACATTCTTATCACACTCAGTAGTGCAGTAGTGCATCACAGTCCATTGGGAAAAAAATATATCTGATTTTTAATATGAGTTTTAAAATCCAGTGTCTTATCATGCTACCAACATAAAAAGAAAATTTTTGTTTCATATTCTTGCTCATGCAAAATTATTTTGGTGTTTCTGTTCTATCACAATAAGAAAGGAATAATTTCTGTGTCTCTATTAATTCTTAAATCTTTAAATAGAAGTATAAAATGAAGAAAAATATAATAGAAACTAACATCTATAGTAATTACCCAGTTGAATGGTGTTGCATTTATTTGTGTTTGAAGTGTCATTGTGTCTTCTCCTGTGTTTTTTGCAAAGAAAAATGAAGGGGGAGGGGAAGAGGAAGAGATAAACCTAAAAACAATAAAAGGTCCTTCCTCCCTCCAATAGTTATTCACTGTCAGAGTTGCAACAGTAACTAAGGTACAGAACTGGCAGTGAGAACTGCTTTGGTTGTCTTCCTTTGCAATGCCAGTTGGGCAATGGAGTTGTGGGTTTCAGGCTACCTTGAAAAGAATAAATTTTCTTATCATAATACTCTCTGTCTCCTTTTTTCTTTAATAATTATCATCTTTGATAATAAGCAAAACAATTCACAGTCTTACAGATCGTGGTGCAAGTCTTTATTATTCTACACAGAGAACAGACTTTTCTCTTCATTAGTGGTTGCTTTGAAGAAAAAGACAAGACGACTCTCTTACAGTCATTAACAGGGAAGAGATGAGTAACGCTATAGTCCTGCATCCACATGTTATGGAGTTGTACAAAGCTTATGTCCCTAAATCCAATCATGTTCATGAGTCAGTGACACTATCTAGAAGTGAACACAGAAAAAAAATTCCACTTTTCTATTGTGGCTACATTCCCTGGCACTTTTAGAAGTTGCTGCTGATCCTGTCCTCACCCTCCACAATGCCTAACAGAAGTGTCTTAAAGGCGTTTCATTTCAAAATAATGTGTTTCTGAAATATTGTTCATTTTTATTACCTCAGGTTTCATAAAAACTATCCTACCTTCCAGTATCTACCTGGAGCAAGAGAGACAAGAAAAACACTTCCATTACAAAGGAAGAAAAATAAATCCAACCATTATTACTTTTCATTAATCTACAGTATTAGTATAATTTATAGGACTGTTAAATATGACGTGTCACTATAATCTATTATTTCATACCAAACGTTATTTGCATATTTTGATTTCTCATTTGTAAACACCGATGCTCATTATTCAATTTTATTTGAAGTGTAATTCATTTAAAAGTCTATTACATGGATAAGAATCTAGTTTGAAATATAGACATACTTGAGCTTTATATATTGGGACTAAAGCAATAAAAAGAAACATTCAGTATTTTCTTCCATTCTGCAAAAACATACAAAGAATTCACATACCTTAGAGCAATAGGCATAATTATTTCTGAAACTAAACTACTGGAAATGGCACTGAAAGGCAAGAAATGTTGACAGCCATTTCACAAATGGTTGGCTTTTTTAGGTTTCTTTTTTTATGGTGCTAAATCTAGGCAGCAATATTATCTACTACCATCACAAAGAAACATAGACCCACAATTTCCTAAGTGTAAACCAATATAACTAAATGTAAACTGTGTCTCTTCAGATCTAAAACACAGCAGCAGTTAAACTCAGGGTACATAAAGATTCCTCAGGCATCTGTGTTTCCACCAATATAACAAAATTAAAAGCAAACAAAAAGCTTCCATATTATAATCAATGACAACTATGTGAGTCCTGACAATGCTGGACTCTTCATTCTCTAAGGAGAAATTAAATATGTGAGGTATTTGCTTATCTTAACAGCAAAACCACTTTCAGATAAAACACTTCAAAAAGAGTCCTGTACAAAAGACACAGTATGGGCAACATTTTCATACATTCTAACCCAGCTGGTTGTCCCACAGTGTGTTACAGATGATTAGCCTTCTTCTGCTGGACTTGAACAAAAGAGACAATCCTGATGCCTGGTGTGTTTTACTGGGAAAGTTCTTCTCAAGTCTAGGTTTCTATCTAACTTTAAGAAAAGTGTGCCTAAATTCTTACTTTCTCAACAAACTCTGAGATTATTGATTTCTCATCTGTGCCCTCCTATATAGATCACATAGATCTTGTTTGTAAGAGAGTAACTCTTGAAATGGTTAGAAATTATTTCAATTCTCTTGTCATCGATTGAGATTAACTTCATTTCAGTTAATGTAGGAGTCCACATCTAGTTTTCCAGATCTCTTTTATGGTAAGTAGGAAGAGATAGATATCAACTGAGGATAAGTCACCTCGTTCAAAGACAGGACCAAAATCAGATGAGAAAATATACTTTGTGAAGGCACATATTCTTTTCAGTTATAAAGGAAAGCTGACTGACTGTCTTGGATCAAGATTATTCAATTTTAGGTGACTTAAAACACACAGAAAAAGGACCTATTTATTTTGGACTTCTGCTGGGCATTGCAGTCCTTCATTGTAAAGTGACATACGGCAGCACTGACAAAGGTATATGATCAAAACAAATATAAGCTGCATTTCAAGACACCAAGCTGCACTACACGTGACTACATGCCTGCTTCAGCTGCACTTAATGTACTTTGGTTCTGAATATCTTTGCAGAAACCTGTTTGTGGGTGAAAACCTCCACACGATTCCACAATTGCCTTTCCTTGTTAACACTACTTGTCATCATTTTCACAGTAGCAAGGAAATCACGCAGAGAAATACACATGGAGGATATTTCACAGGCAATTATAGTTGTTATCTAGATGTTCAGATATTTCTGTGCTGTTAAAACTCCTTTCTGAATGGCTTGCAATGCACTGGAGTAGGTTTGCAACTGTAAATAAATATATAACTTTGTCTTTCAATGCAGAATTCAGGCCCACCATCCAGAAAGTTTAGCCACTGATGCTTTACTGTATCCTATCAGAAAACATAGGATAGAAGAGTATGCAGCCACAGGCAATAAAAACTTCTGAAAGGTTTTTTATGTATGATAAAAAGATATCTTACATCCAGTTCAAAGTCATTATGATTTAATATTGGATACAATGATTTCAGTGCAATGCTTGCCAGGATGAGCATTATAGCACGTTTACTATTCTTGACTATGTTTATTGACCAGATGTTGTTCTTATGTTTTCATGTCAACTTTCTTCAGGTAAAGCAGCTGCTTAGGAAATGAAATACAGAACATCAGTGCCAATATGGACTTTAACCTAGGTGAAAATACTTAAAATTTAAAGGATTCTTACTACTTCATGCATGTTTTTTAGACACCACAGTAAAGTCCCCATCCCAAAACTCTCCATGCCAAATTAGGAAATCACGTATTCAGGGTTATTCTGGACAGGTGATAACAAATGTAGAAACAAATCCCAGAGGTACTGAACACGTTACTTATGAGTAAGGGTAGTACAAAATCATTCCTTGAAAAAGAAGGCTCAGGTTTGTGAGGCCAGATAACGCTAATCATTTCTTCTCCCACGCAGCACAGCCAGCTCACCTGCTACAGTGAAAATGAGTAGAAGGGACATCCCAGTAAACTTACAACTGATTTTGCTTAGGAAAATGTTGACATGTTGAGTTCTCCTCCTTCTTCTCTGTTGAGGATATGCTGTGTACCACTGTGGAAAGCCTATCCCAAGGATTAGCTTGAATAAACTCTACTACACCCTAAGCTAAAATTTCTGCCTTCCAAATCTCTTCAGAGCCAAGATAATGGTCTGGACTGTAGTGCATTGTAGGGGCACTTGAGGTGCTCCAAACAATTCTCTGTGCCTACCATCAGTTAGCATAAGAGAAAGCACACCAACCCGATAAAACTTTCCTCTCCTTCTAAATAGCAAATAGTATCTAGGCTTCTTTATTCCCTGGTATAACCATAATCTTCATATAATGTGCAGGCATGACCATGACCATCACAAGCAGTTCAATTTAGGGTGTCTAAATTTTCATAAAGTACCATGTGAAACTTTTGCAATATTTCCTAAAGGTAAAAAAAAGTAGACAGTGCATCGGACACTAATGGCAGGGTTTAGTTCAGGAAGGCTTCTGGAGCACTGCGTGTGGGAGAAGTCCATGACCTGCTTCTGCCAGGCACAGCTGGTTCCAATCAGAGATGACAGCAATGTAAACTGCCCACCACACCACAAAACTGCTGCAGACAGGGAGAGCGTGGCACCTTCGCTCAGGCAGGGATGAGCCGCAGCAATAGGAGCTTTGTGGCTCCCTCTCCCCCCGCCCACCCTGAGCACACAAATCAATAATAAAAATTTTGTTTCAATTGTCAATAGGTTAAACTAAAAAAAAGCTCCCCAAAGTCAAGCCTGGCTTTTTCCTTAAAGCCAGACAGAATTTAATAACCTTCGTCTATAGGGGTAATGTAGGTACCTGCTTAAGTTCAGGAGTCAACTGGCCTTCATAGTAGTTGTGTCACTTCTTAATAGGACAGGCAGTTGAACACGTTAAAAGTAATTTCCCTCTGTTGACTGTATAAGGGAGTCTAGGTCAGTTGTAGATATCTGCTTTGTTAAAGTCAGAAGTTAGGTGAGATCATTGCACTGCTTAAGGGAAATCCCATTTCAGGCATAAACATTCTCTTTGTTTGATTTTTGCCATTGCTAGTAGCGGGTTTGTTGTTTTTTTTCAGATTTTTAAGTTATATCGAGAAACACAGAGGATTTTTAAAAGGTTGTGTGTCAGAGTGCACATTATCATGGCTGAATATCAAATTGTATCAACAGTTCATAAAACAAGAAAAAGAATTATGATGCCGTATCCCACACAAAGTCTATCTAAAAATATTTCAGATAAAAAACCTATCACAGCAGTTTTGCAGTCAAAGAGCTGGAGTTGTAAATGACCCATTAATCTTGGTGGTCCTAGACATGACATGGGAATTAAAGCCATTTTGTAATGCCCCCATTCTGTCTGGTTTTGACACAGTTAAATTAAAAGCATGCAGTGACCAGCTAGCATAAACACCAACCATTCTTCTTACTAAATAACATGAGGCAAAGAAGCAACTTTTGAGACTGTTTTCTAAACCATAATTGTTCAGGTCATGTTGACAAATTAAGAAGCAAACAGAACCTAATTGCATTTAAATAGCATGTTTTCAAGATGCAAATGTGAAACACTTCCTTATGAAGTATGTTTAAGCCAGCAACTGACAGCTAGTAGCTGTGTATATCAATGGCAGGACATTCAGTAGCTCTCTACATGCTTTTTCCTCATTAGATGAACGATTCAGACATATATGAATTTTCTTATGTCACATAGTGTACAGTCACTCAGTCTTTGACACTCAGTGCTCAGTATAAGCACTATTAAAAGTAAACCACATTAATTATGTTAATGTAATTATCAATAGCCCTTGAAGGGACATGAATTAAGCATCTTACCAAGATTCTGGAGAGACAGTGCTGTTTTATTTAAAATCATTGTTATATAGTTAACATAAACAAGTTCAAAGTTTATTTACAAGGATTCTCTGGGTATTTAGTTAACATAATTATTATTACTAATATAACAAAATTCTCAAGCATACATTAAATACAATTACTAAGATCTGAATTTAATGAAGTACGCCAAGAGCTTTGCCTTGGTCAGAACAAGAGATGAAACAAAGGTAGACTAGTGGATTATATTTATATTGTTTCTGGGCCACAGCAGTTTTTGTGGCCAAAACAGCACAAAAAAAACAAAGCTGTTTTGTGAATCATAATTTTAAAGTCCCCTTAATGGGGTGTTAAATGATTGTAAATCTCAACTGGCTTGAGTTAAGGTGAAATCACACCAATGATCCTTTGCAACAATTGAGTTTATTTTACATTACATTTATATTGTCTTAAGTTATATCTGTGGCTATTTGGAAGCTGGTGTTCGTTTGCAGGAGGAAAGGGACAAAAGAGAAAGACAAAGAGATTGGAAGAGAAAAAGAGAGAGAGAGATCACCACCCTAGGTTCCAGCGGTGGTTCTCTGAGATATCCGTTTGTTGTCAAGGTCCTTAGGTGGTGAGTACACATGGTCACCCAGGGTGACACCTTTTGTACAGTGCTGTTTCATGTCTCTTCATCCTCATTAGGATCAAAGGTGCAGGAAGAAGTTGCTCCTTTCTCCTCATTAGCATCGAAGGCAAGAGGATGTGTGGTGGAGGCATGGCTTCTCTTTGCACATGTCAGGCCAGGGTCTCTGCAGGTCCATCAGGGGGATTGTATTGTTTATTCCCAAAATGCTATGCAAAGAGTTCACAGATCAGTCAAGCATGGCTTCTACTCTACTCTGATTGGCTAATTTTCAGGAACTCATTTCCTGGTACTGAATCCAGTTGTTGTTACATTGCATTCCTTGGTGCAGTTCCTATTGTCACAGCAACCAAACCACAGAACATCCCATCCAGAGAACGTTTAGGACATTCTAACCCATTCATGCCATACCTTGTTTGAGAAATTCTAAGTGAAACAGCGTCTCACAATCACGTACCATTACAATTAAACTTTTCAACTAACAATTAAAAAAGCAACACAGATCTGTAGACTATCTTATGAACCACTTGTCATGATTTTGTTAAGATTAAGCAGACCTACTACTTAGCCTATGCAACATGTTCTCAAATGTCAAATGTTAAGTTCATTTCTCATTCACAGGAAGGATACAGGAGTAAGAATACTGAAACAGTTTAAAAAAAATGCAAGGTAATCTCTGTGCATAGTAATTATAAATGTTTTAAACAACAGATAGTAACAATGGTCTTTGGAATTCAATATTCAGGCCTAAAGTCATATAATATTTAAGCCAAGGCATGTAATTCTGTTTGAATCCCATAGTTACAGTACTTGTACTATTTGAGCACTGAGGTGCAAGCAAACTAGAATAAAGGTATATGATTAAAAGAGACATTAATGCTCTTAGTTTATGTTATATTCAGAAAAAAAAGAAGCAGTCAAAATCCTTCAGATTTTTTGGTGCTATGAGCACCATTCATTATATGAGGAGAGCAGCAATCCACGCAAATTAATGTTATTAAAACAGTCAAGCTGTTTAAAGTATTAACTTATTCATTGAGCTGTGAGAATGCAACTTGCATATGCATTTTGTGTTCTTGATATGTACACATAGAATGAATATTTACTTATAATTTCTCCAGGAACAGGGTTATAATCACAGCTTTTAAATCTTGTGCAATGTATTACATTAATAAAGTAGTCACAATGTAAAGCACAAGGCAGGATATAGTCTTGCTGTTTAAATCAAAAGCTAAAAAAAAAAAAGGCAGATTAAGAGATATTGGACTTCTGAGTGTGCACTGGTGAGTTTTGGATATTACCACAGTCTTAACACATCACTACTGGGAAGTGGTGATGGTGTTGCTGTTGACAACAGAAAAAGCTAGGAATTTAGAAATTTTGATGTCTAATACTAGGTGAGTTGAAGCCAGCATCAGACAAATACACAAACATAAAACAGGGAACAGCTGTCTAGACTGTAAGGTGAATGACCCAGTTAGACTTACAGTAAATGACAACTTCATTATTAGCAAAATTGTGTTATGCTATGTTATGTTATAGTTGCAATTTCATCTATGAGACATGGCAGTAGTCTTCAACTCATATAATTCCTGAGCTGGAAAACTAGATAAATTTACAGAGTATTTAAAGGAACAACATAAAACAGATGGAGAGATACCAGCCTGTAACAATGAGAATTATCTTGAAAATTTTGCCTACTAAGAATTGCTGAAAGAGTGCAGTTTAATTTAGAGAAGGAAAGACTGAAGGAAGATGTGATTATAATAGGTAGATAGGTAGATACATAACAAATCAAAGCTGCAGCCAGGGAGATTTACTTTAGATGCTGGGAAAAAAATTGTGTCAGGATTATAAAACACTAGAATGCATAGCCTGAAGATCTTGTAAAGTCGTTAGAAAGTTTTCACAAACTGTTGAATAGGATGGTAAGGTGTGATATAGCTGATCTTGCCTAAAGTAGATAATGTCTTGAAGCCGTTTTCATCCCAGTTTCTGTGTTTTTTGGGGGTACCACATGCACAATTCCACATGTTGGAGTTTTGAGAATATTTTTCTTTCAGGGAAAACACTGTATAAAAATGGCAATATCCCTGAACTCTATATCACTTGATTTCTGTCTGATCTTCTAATTTTCTCTGTCCTAGTAAATAAAATTAGTTAGGCAGCTAATTTGCAGGGTTTGGGACCAAATGGTGTGTGTGATCAATAAGTATTTGCATAGCTAAATTCTCTGACTTACCTTAACAAGATCTCTGTACATGCAAATGTCACTGGCCCTCAAGATCCTCTAACCATGTTCTTCTGGAGAAAAGTCTAGCTAATACTGGTCCGCACTGTGTCAGGGACTTGCCAACAATGAGTTCACAGCACAACAGGACAGTGCTTAAGCAACAGAATGGCCCTGGTTCACATATTTGAGAAGATCTAAGTCCACCGAGCTTAAAGGTTGAAACTTGGCAAATGCTCCAAATTACTGGAGATAATCTCCTATTAGTTAGAAATCTCAAAATCTATAGTTAGTGATTCAAGCACAGAAGCACAAAAAAGTCCCCACAAGCTATATAACATACCTGACATGTTATGATGAGAAATAGGCTAACCTTCAACAGCTTAAAAGACAGAAGAAATAAAAAAATATTGTCTAAAGCTACACTTTTCTCCCCCATCCCCATAAGCCAGTCTTTTCTGGCTGAAGTTCTGGCTTTCAAGGGCTGAACTGACATGTAAGAGTTTCTGCTTTTCATTATTCTATTCTCTCATTATACACACAACATATGGTGTTATAATGATAAAGGATGCAATGGTTTCTGAAGTTTGTTTCAATTTATTCAAAGGATCCTGTCCCTATTTTTCCAAATCTTATGCAAACCTTAAAAAGATTCAAAATATACCATGATTGGTTTTAACCTCAATTACATTCCTGCACAGTGAATGTCATAGGCACTTTTTCTTCATACTTTAAAATTATTCAATTAGATGCTCATTGCTGCATTCATTTTTGTCTTTAAAAAAATCAGAGATTTCTGTGACTCAATATTACTCTTAATTTGAAAGCAGGTCTTCTACTGTGTAAAAGAAAATCTACAGATTTAGTAATACAAAACAAAATTAATTTAAAATTCTGTATTTAGAGTGTATATAGAACTATTTAACGAAGACAGAATTTAAAGCCCATCTGTCTTCTAAAATTCCAAATCAATTATATTTTCATGAATTTAAAGCAAAATTTTAAGTATTATATATTTGTTTTCTGCTGATATTCTTTATTCTGTTTTCTTCAGTGATATACTTTGGTTATTGTTTTTCACTGAAAGGCCCCTTCTGACCAGCTATAATAAGCAGCTATGCTATGTTGTACTCTATTAGTGTTTTGGAAAAAGTTTATGACTAAGAAAACCTGAAAAGGTCTGTTGATGTGGAAATTAGAGTTATCAAAGAGTAGGTTCAGTTTGTCAATCACAGTACTATTCTTAGTACTGTTCTAATCATAGCTTAGGAGACTTCATTCCATGACATATTTACATATTTTTAAATTGAGGCGTTATTCATTAGGGGCTGAAACAGCGTGCTGGCCTGATTAAAAAAAAAAAAGTTGGAAAACCTAATCATTTTAGTTCTGATTAAGTAGAATCCTTTCATTCCAAACAACATTGCACTGTTGGTCTCCAAATTCCTTCATTTTGCTAAAAAATATATTTTCAATTAAAGGCCGATAAAGCCATTAATTTACCCTTTGTAATGAAACCAGGACAACAGGAACAACTGCAGCAGAAGTTTTTTATTCCTTTTAATAAATAGGTATAAGCTAAGACTGAAGGTTTGTGGCATAGTCAAACTAGCATTTGTTATTAGCTTCCCTGAGCAGGCATACATGCCCAAGAAAAATGATATCAACAGAAAAGCTGTAAAATGGTTTTCTACAAGCCTCAGGAACAATTTTAAGGTTAGTTTTTGCTTGAAAATCAGAATAAGTCAAGTGTTGCAGACAAAGAATTAATGAAATTATGGTTGTTTTGCAAAATGTATGTATGATGGGCTAAACTTGACCCAGATTTTCAAAGATGTTTGGAGGACGTCCCACTGGCTCACCAGGAGGAGGGGCCTGACATCACTGAAAAAAAAATAGTATCTTATTAAAATAAGGATCTATTTGTGCATCAGATTCCTTAAACAACTTCTTGTGGAGTCTTGTATAAAAGCAGCTGGCAATGTTTGATTACCTGGCTGTGTTAGAGCAGGTATCAAGCTACGTGGTTAACACTAGGACCTCAGACCACTGTAATCAGCAGGAAATTTTCGGCCTTTAGAAGCTCCAGACTCAAAGTAACTGCATTTACCCAACAACACAGTTCAGTTGAAAGTAAACTGTTTTCAGACAGCTTCTCACTGTATTGATAGAATCAGTCTGCCTCTCAGTAAGGAGATAATAAAATAATTTTCTCCACATTCACAAAAAAACATGGCAAATTAACTGTTATAATTTGTATTATTCAAGGGGTTAACAAAGAAAAAAAACCCACAGTATTAAATCTTTGAATACAAAGATAAGCAGATTAATACAAAATATTCAACTGATTAAAGTTTGATAAAATGTAAAAGAACAGATTTTACATGCAAGATTTCAAAAAAAAAAAAAAAGAAAATGTTGAAACTACTCGTGGTCTTACAATACTTCCTCTGGTAAATTGTAGAAAGGTGGAGAAAGGTCCACTTCTCCAGGGGAAAAAAAATGAGTTTATAGGTGTGAAGTAGTAAGGTGGTGAACATCTTCCATTTTTCTGAAGAGTGATCATAAATTCTTTTATATTTGGCAGCTGCTTAGGAAATTGTAAGCAAAAAAACTCAGCAAAAGAAGGTCAGCAGGAACTCAGTGCTTGGAAACTCAGCATGTAGTAGAAACAAACCTTAGGGCTTTTTGCCATTAACCTGTTTCTGGCACCACAGTAAAATGTTTGCTTTGGTTTTCAGTTGGGAGCTTTAAACAGAAATAAATAGAAGCATAAAAATTCTTCAAATCACTTTAATGTTATAATTGGGGATTTGAATGTTGGAAGATAAATGCTTAATAATTCAGAGGAAAAGAATCAGTGAAAGAATGAGCATATAGCAAATCACAATATGTGCAAATAGGAAACAATTTATTGGTTCAAGGAGAGAAGTAAATTAGTGTTCCATTTATTATGTTTGCTGAATTCCTTGGTGAGTAGTTCTTCTCATTGTTAGACAACCCAAAATAACTCAGTTCTGTAGAGTAAGTTTTCAAGTAACTTGTGGGAATTTAAACATGAAACTAAATACATGTGTATGGTGGTGGGATTTCTTCTCACTCACTAGCCACACAGACCACTCTGTACTTCTTTACACACTGTTGTTGATGATGTTGGAAAAACACCTGTTTTATTTGGCCTACTATCTGATCCAGTGGAACACAGCCTTCATAGGGATAATTCCTTTTGTATAGAGTCAGACATCCAGATCACCAGGGCAGCCTCTTGGCCTACCTGAAACTGCTATAATTGGGAAAGAAACTCTCTTATTGCCTGAAGAAGGATACTTATACCCATTCATCTCAACCAGGTACGCTGGGGAAAGAATACCTGTTGTTACAACATAGTAATCCAGAGCACTTAGGTAATCTCTTAGTGTTCTTGGAGTCCTGTGTGCCTGGGAAGAGGCTTTGTCACCACCTGAGAAAGAGAATGACTATCAGTGCCCTCCAGACACCTGATATTTGGATCATGACCCAAGTGAGGTAGTCTAATACAACTTGTGGCAAAGTTCCACTAGTATGACATCTTCCAAGTGTAGCCAAAGTGAATATTAAAAAATCAAAATGCATATTCAAATATCTGACAAAAGTCAGTCATCTGAAAACCCTGTAAGTATGTAATTAACCAGAAGGCCCTTTGAATTTTTCTCAGCCTTTGAGGAGATTGAGACCAGTAATCTCCTTCTGAGCTGGGACAGCTCTGAGGAGTAGTGCCCGATCTCATTTGCCAGCATGGAAAATGAAAAGGACATAGGCAAAGTCATTCCCCCATTAGAGAGCCGACAATCATCTGTTGGGAATTGTAGTGGATTGAATGTGAGTATTCTCCCCAGCCTCAAGGATTTCTTGAGATCCAACCGTTGCTTACTGTGGGTCGTTGGTTTATTGTACGGAAGTTTTTTTTACGAGTATTAAGTGGAAAATTTTCAAGTTAGCCTCTCTCTATCTGTTGTAGCCCGTATTTCTCTTGTGCTTAAATATCAATATATCCTTGTGTACACATAGATCTCTATATCTCTGTTCTTGCATGCATACTTACAACACCGTGCAGAAAAAATAAGTGAATCTCATTATTTTTGAATCTGATTAAGTCGCTGATAAACTTGATTATAACGCATCCGTCGAATCATTTTTATTACTTTGTTAATCATTGATAATTAAGTGTTAATGGGAATTTTGCAGTCTTACCTTAATCAATTCTAAATTGCTGATAAAAGAAAGTTTTGTAAATTCCTATCTGCCACAGTCTGCTGGGAGTCTTGTAACTAATCTCTTTTCACCAATATGCTGAAGTTATTTACCTCTGAGATAGTTTTTATAAGACTTTAGATACTCTTATTTAGATTCCAACATAAGGAGGATAACCTCCCCTTATTTAATCAAGTTGTTTCTCCACCTCAATCAAAGGAAATATCTGCCTGAACTTATGTGAATAATAAACATTTATTTTTGTATCGCACTTCTAGCTTTACCAAAAAGGTTAAAAAGCAAATGAACTTTTTATAAATGTATCTTGTGTAACTTAAGTAAGGAACTTTAGAAGACTGGGACTTCCAGAAGGAGTCTTCAGCATGTCTGCAGTGATAACAAAACTGAAAAGAGTTTTTAATAGAAAATCATAGAATATTTCTCCCATAGACACTGAGCTCCCAGACATTTATTCTTCAGTATAAAACCACTTTAGCTGCAAAATTCTTTTTCCCCTTTAAAACATTTCTAAGGCCTTTGCCATCAGGAAAGATTAGATCTGCCATGCTAAAGAAAAAAAATACAAGAGGACTCAAATTCATTTTAGAGGAAACAAAGCGCACTAGAACTCCTCAGCTTAGAAGAAATTGTATTATGTGTTTCTAATACATTTTCAATATTTAAAGCACAGAGATATAAAGCAAGCAACTTCATAAAGTCCCCATTCTTCAGTAGTGTATGCAGCCTTCAAAATAAAAGGGATGTAATCAGTTTCTTTTGTTACACATTAAGGTCATTCTTCTTATCCTTTTTCATGAAAGTGACTCTAATCTTGTCTCACAGTTAGTATCAACCACATTGTTCAGATAAGAAAGAGAGAGGAAGACAACATACATCCTAGCACAGTTAAGATATAAACAAAAAAAAATCCCAAACCTAACTAAACAAAAAAAACCCCTCAACAGTCCAAACACTAAATAATGGAGTGGTAAAACCAACAAGGAAAATACAAATATTGGTATCATTGTCTGTCCTGTTTTCACATGATTTTACTTATCACTGCTTTGGATATCTGTGCTTGCAAAAACAAGCCCCAGAGCAAGCTTCACTTAGGGTTCCATCTGTCTGTCTGTCCTGAATACAGCCCTCAAGTAGCAGGCCTTGATGGCTTTCTTCACTTTTTTCCATGTGGGCCCATGTTTTTCTCCCTCTGATGAGCACTTGTAAATCTGCTTTCTCCCTGAGAAGACGTCCAAAACCAATGCCTTCCGAACAGTCTTGTCAAAAATAATATATCACATAGAGCTAAAGGCAGCTGCAACAGAGGCTCATTTCCCTTCCTTGCACTTTAGTCTTTGACAGTGTGGAGCAGTTTCATCCAGCTCAGTTGAACCTGGTTTTGATTGAAAAGGTAAATTTGGCTTCATTGTGTTCTGTAAATGGATCTGTCCCTGTAATAGACAGTTTATAATTCATTCACCTCTAGCCATTCCTCCATAGCTAGTATTTAGTAACATATGTATACCAGCAGAAGACAGAGTAGGTACACCTTAAAAAAATTATATAGTTGTTTGGGGTTTTTTTTTTATATTCAGCTAGCTTTGGAAGTATAAATCTTGGTACTGTATTGAGATTACACAGGGATTATAACCCTATGCAAGAATGTTTGGTTTTTATTCTTTTCTTCCTGTAAAAAACTTAACAATTCTTTTACAACACCATTATGGTTAATTTATCCCTCTTCCTCTGTTCTTTCTTCCTTGCAGAAATACACATGCACAAACAGAGCCTGGTATGAATTAGCTCAATGCATTAAGGAAGGAAAAAAGCAAATGAAGGAGAGAGAACATGATACCTATAACTAAACAGAACTCATATAATTTGCCCATCCTCCTCAGTGATGGATGTTTACAGCAACCCAAGGATTGGTGAAATGTTTTCAGCAATGATTGTCAGAAGGACTGAAATTCATGTTTGTAGCCAGTAGTGTTACAGGGGACTCCTGACTGAAAGGAATAAGGTGATAGCACATGTCCTATACCCACCAAACCACTAATTTTTCATTTTATTAGCACTTCTCTAGCTACAAAGCAGTGGACTAAGTGAGAAGCACAATTATTCCTAACATAGGGAAAAACAGAAAAGATGACAAGTAAAGCCGGCACAAATCAATACTCTCACAGGCAAACAATTGCTGTAGAGGTGCACATGGTATTAATGAAGAGTGAATATTGATTTAGTTAATAGCAGTGTCTCTGTAAACTTTCATAAGCATCAGTGATCTAGTCTGTGAACCCCTCCAGGAAGGCAGATCCCATTATCTGTATGGATTCTAGCTCATTTATGGAAGGTTTCTTCCATGAAAAGTAGTTCAAAGGACTAAGGATGACTAACAGCAGAGGAGTATTGAAAAGTTATAATGTAAACTTCAGTTAAGACCCTTAAAGTCATTAATTTTTACTTGTTCCCATAGTTCCTAGAAAGAAACATATCTCAACCTGCTCAAATTGCAGCCCTGAACTTGCAAAGATACAGGTAAATAGAGTGACATTTCAGATATTTCCTTGAAAATTCTTTGGAAGGTGGTTGCTTTTTCTGTTTGCGTACTCATTGCTCATAACTTTGGGTGCAACTTCACTGTTTCACAACGACAGTATTGTATTTCAGACATCATTAGAATTAATCAAAAATATAAATTAGACTACAAATATTGAGGAATTTGGGTTTGTTGCTGTCCCCTCCTCCTCCAACAAAACTGAGGAGTAGTAGTCCCTTAAACATTTCTGCAGGTATACTGAGAATGAAAAGAGAGGCTGCAATATTAATGTCCTTACAAATACTGGTAAAATCTAGTTGTTACTTCATTGTTAAAATATAGCTAATATTGTCCTTTAAAGTCTTTTAAATAAAACTTGATACATGCATTTATCTTTAACATAGATTTCAGTGCTACATTCCAACTATACTTTCACTTATAGTTTTTAACATTTAAGAAAAAGAAAAAAGATTCATTTTCATTGCTGTTGACTTCAGCTAATATAAAGTTTTTTGCAGTATAAATGCAGAAGCATATTTAGTGTTCTGGGGGTTTTAAAAGTCTTGCTGTAGTATCAATTCCATCCTTTCTTTCCAAGTGTTCACTTCTAATCAGAAAACGATACACCTATGCTTCTGTCCAAGAAGGTCAGGAGGACTGAAGATTCAGTTTGCCCTAGCTGCCTGTCAACAAAGTGTCTACTAATGCACTAATGTGTGTAAATTCGCTTACACAGAATTATTTTAGCTTTTATTGGGTAAAAAGTTTTGTATTCAGCTTTCAGTTAGCAATACAGGTGCCTACAGATGAGATAAGTGCTTAAACTTTCATTACAGTCAAAAGAAATCTAGTCAATGTAATTCATGGCGAGTGATTCAGCGAACCAGCCACTTGGGCAGAATTGTGTTACTTAAACATAAACAATGTCCCAGTATCATATCTGAGATTCTTCAGGGTATACAAGATATAGGAATGAGCAGATAAGACAAAGGGCTAAAGGAAGACCTCACCCCCTCCAGGTCTGGACTAGCAGCAGCGAGCATACTGCAAGCTGTCTACCTCCAGTGTTACCAGACAACTCTGCTTAGGCAAAGGAATGCATGTCCCTTGCATCTTCAGTGCAGAAGGGGAGATCGTTCTTCTGGTACTATTTATTAAGCTGGTATATGTTGGCTCAACTCATATAATAAGACATTTCCTCTTGTACTACCACTTGTTACTTGAGAGAAGAGACATACACCCACCTCACTACAAATCTCATTTTAGGTAGCTGTAGAAAGTGAAAAGGTTTCCCCTCAGCTCCCTTTTCTCCAGATCAAAAAACCTCAGTTCCCTCAGCTGCTTCTCAGAAGACTTGTCCTCTAGATGGTTCACCAGCTTCGTTGCTCTTCTTTGGATACAGTCCTGCATGAAGATGGATACTGCTCCATATTAAATACAGGAAAGGAGGTATTAAAGTGTTCTTTATACATTATCCAAAAGTTATCAGTTAAAAACTTTTGGCAAGTATTTAAATGCTGTGAAGTATTAGAAAAGTTTTCCTTATAAAAAAAGTTTTAGTGCTAATCAGTTACACAAAGATAACAAAAGGAATAATATTTTACGTTTCAGACATGCTTAAACATTTAGAAAGAATGCATTGTACTTCTAATGTAGCATGAAGTTGTTTTGATTTTTCCTTCAAACAGATATTTGGGGATGAGTCTATTAATACAATGCCAAACTCATTCTTTCTGTTTCTACTACAGAATTTATAGTAACTGTACCAACAACATTTCGGTATATTTTTATTTTTAGTGTAGTAAAATATACAACTGAAGAGAGAAATACGTAGGTTTTTTCTTCAATTTTAAAGTGTTCCATAATTAACAGCTTAACAATTATGCACATCCCTGACCTTTCTATATTTTTGTGAAATAAGTTCATTATTTCACATTTCACTTTCATAAACTTGTTATAGTCAAGAAAAATATTATCCAATCTACTCCTTTTATAGGTATTAAAGAAATATTTCACTGATTAATTTCATGTTATTTAGGATATGTCATTTTATATCAAGTAAGCACAGATGTTCCATTTTTAAATTACTTTTATAAATGTCTGGAAATCTAAGTACTATTGCCAAAAAAGGATTGTATTCTCCAATAAAAGAATTACTTTTTTTGCAGAAGCATCTTGGTTTTGTTGTCTTCTAAAAAAAAATGTGCATTAGTATCTGACTTAAATATTTTTAAATATATTATTATTATTGATATAGAGATCTTGATAAAAAAAAAAAGAAAAAAGAAAATGTCAAGTACCCTGAAGAAAAATTAACACAACTATCCTCTTTTCGGAAGCAAGAAAATAAATCCTAAAAGAACTGTCATCACATATAATAATTTAGCAAGTCTATTGGCTGTCAGTGATATATATTATTTAACAAACTCAAGAAAACTGTTAAATATATCAAACCTGAGAAAGCACAAATCTTTATAACATCATTGTACTAACTAAATTTACTTGTACTAACTAAATTAACTGCAAAGCCAAAATTTTGCTCATGTCCAGAATGCTCTGGTTGTCAGCTCAAGTCACACATTTGTTCTTGCTGCTTGTATGAGCACTATTTAAAAGGCCACTATGTATGAGTGTATGAGCACTATTTAAAGGAGCTCCATCAGGACAAGCGATGGGCCAAGCAGATAGCACAAGGGAGACTCTGAAAGATTAGAATTAAACCATAATTTCACCTGTCACCAGTACAGAATAAGGAACAGATGGAAGAATCTACAGGCATTAAAATGCATTTGCAGCTCTGTGTATGTGTCACTTTCAAGCTTCCCATCTATACCTTGCTACAGTACCAGCATAGCTCCAGCAAGATGCATGGAGTTATAGCTCAGACAGAAAGGGAAGCCAATCATATCTTTCTCAAGAACATGTACACTTGCACATCGAGTAAACTCATGAATTTTCATTATGTGTCTGATGTCCAGTGACCAAACTGCTGTTATCTTTAGGAAGTGTATTATTTTTAGGAACTAGTGGAGTAGCCTTACATGCATTTTTAATAATCCACCACAGTTATTACCCATAGGTCAGACAGGAATGAGAGTGCACCTTACTGAACACTGAACAACCTTTAGCATACCAGATTCCACTTAGTTTATTTCTGTTTCTTTTCAGTGTATTTCTTTGCAGCATGGATCATGCCTGAATGCATGATAACTCATGAATTATGATTAGAGCTATCATTACAAGCATGATTGAACACTTGCTGTCAAGTAGACATGCCTAGACTTGCAAATTCTTTTTACAGGGAGGAGAGGAAAAAAACCAAACCCAGGAATACATACAATTTAGGAAATAACAGTAATAAACAAGCCTGATTGTACTATATTTCTTTTATTTAATATGGCCTTACTATTATTTAGCCAAGACTGATCTCTTATTGTTTCAAAAAATGTCCCTGCTCCCTACAGATTTATTATTGAGGGATTTAATTAATATCAGCTCTGTATTTACTTTATCCACTCTTCATAATTATCATGAAAATAAAAAAATACTGTGGCTACAAGATGTCTTTTCTCCTTGTGCTTACAGCCACCCTGACAGAACTCCAACACATTGGAGTGGTGGGATTTCCCTTTCCAGAAGCTGTACTGAGCTACTGTTTCCAGTAGACTACCTTTATTGTCTCCTATACTAAGATGGTACCATATTACTAAAAACATTGAATTTGCAAATAATTTCACCTAGGAAAAAAGAGTGGATGAAAGTTAATTGGGATCACTCATGCTCAACAAATTTTATTTTGAAATATGCAAAGCTGGTCAGCCTAAGCTGCCATAGAAATTGATTATGAAAGCAGCAATTATAGAGAGGGATACTGGACTGTTCCAAAAAGGTTTCTTTTATTTTTTCTAACAACCATATTTCAAAGACATTTAAAAAAATAAGCTAAATGGGAATAGAGATCACTAAATTCCCTAAGCCTTGTTTAAAGTCCAGTTTAAAATGAAAACTAACAAAACAACCCTAGGGAAAAATACACAGAATGGGAATATTGCCTTAAAAGACATTGTAGGAACCTTCATTTACAGTTATACCAGAGGACAGCTGGCCCAAAAGAAGCTTTGTTGTCCCGGCAACTACAACTGCTATTTCTTTGAATCCATTGTGTCAGAAATGGCTTATTATTTTTCTAATTCTTAGGGATGAACTCATAAAATTTATAAAATTTAAGGAAAGCAACCACACAAAAAAAAAAAAAAAGCCAAAGAGAGAAAATTATGCAGATAACTTTACTTATCTACAAGTGTAATGAAACTCGCTTCTTTCTCCTATATTCCCTCCCTGATATTTTTCCTTTTTCAACAATTATCTGGTTTAGACATCCAAAGCTGTGTATTTTCCAGCACTGCTGTGAGATTGTGATGAGAGAGGCAGCTGAAAACAATGTTTTTAACAGGCTCATGCTGGGTTGGATCTTGCCAGCATGGCGAAAACAGGATGTGAGATTGTAAATCTGCAGCAGGAAAGCTGCAAGTTTGGAACCAGGAACTACTTTTTGTCTTTACTTTTTTTTACTGTTCTTCTGTATACCTTCATATTAGTGTCTTTAAGGAAGAAAGACTCCAGCAAAAAGAGCAACAGTAGCATATTTAGTCCACTGCAACTTTTTCTCTTTCACAGGAGGGGAAAAATATAACTTTCTACAATAACAGCTCAGACACAGTCATAACAATCTTCCCTGTTGATGCTGCTATGTAAAGAGTTGGTACATCTAAACAGATAAGAATTAGGAATCTTGTTGAAAGGAAAATATTTTTCTACAGCCTACAGTTCAAAGCAGAAGATTTAAATATAAGTGGAAACATAATTTGCAAAGGGAATGAGTAGAGAAAGATTGACCTGCTGAGTTAGATAAGTTACCACAATCTGCATTAACTCTTTAATGACAATTTTAGCAAGAAAGACACTTTAACATTCTTTGTCTTTTTATTCTATTAAGAGAAGTGTAATACAATCCATTTTGGTTAGCATCTATAGGCATTATAACTCATAGATTCATCACCATCTTTCAGTACCTTATCAGAAAGAACGCTGTGGCTGGAATCTGCAAATATGATTAACATTGTGCATCTGGAATTTCCACTGGGACAAACTCACCTCCAGTAACCATTTGAAAAATGCACCTCAGCTTCATCTGATCTAAAGCCTCCTAATCAGTCTATAAATATTACTTATTCTTGACTGCATCCCGAGGAACACTGTGATTTTACAGCTTTGTTTTCCTCTTCAAGTTCAAACATAATGCTATGCCTAATGAATGTTATCTCTGGAACAGATACCTTTACATCAGTTTCTTTCAGATAAGCCCCATACAGCTCAAATTTAAACTCATCAATTGTTGTAGACCATTAAGATCTTTGGTCATTAACTTGTTGCCTCCAGAGATCCTCTTGAACTGTTTTTCAAGTGCTGAAACTTACCCTCCAGGTCTATAAAACCAGAATTCCCTTCAGAGGGTACAATACTGTCAGACAGTGAAGAGTTCGGCTCTTTAACTTACTGCTTCAGCAGACAGTGTTTGCCACTATGTAAGCAAGAAATCACAGCAAAATAATCCAGCTCTCAAGAATTGTTTCTTGACTGATACTCGCCCATTTCATTAACAAATCCTTACTTTTAGCTTGTAAAGATTTGTGAGAAGAATAAATATCTTCTATTAGGACAATGAACACAGAGGGAAACCAAAATGCAAGTTTTTTGACTCGGGAATGCCTCAGCATTCATCACAGAATCATAGAATGACCCAAGGTAGAAGGGACTCACAAGGGTCATCAAGTCCAATTTCTATCTCTGCATTGGATAACCCCCAAATTTTCAGTATGTGTCCGAGTGCATTGTCCAAATGCTTCTTGAATACTGTTAGGCTTGGCACTATGACTACTTTCTCTGGGAGCCTCTTCCAGTGCTCCCCTACACTCTGTCTGAAGAACATTTTGCTAATATTCAACCTAAATTTTCCCTGGCAGATCTTCCTGCTCTTCCCTATGATTGGTCACCAGAGAGAAAAGATCAGCTCCTGCTCGTCCTCCTTCCCTTGTGAGGAAGCAGAAAATTCGGGGGGGGGGGGGGGGGGGGGGGGAGTAGCGGTAGCCCATCATCAGTATTGAAAAGGTGAAAAAAGCATTAAATATCTCTGCTTTGTCTATATCCTTGTTTATGAGACGTCTATGCTTGCTGAGTAATGGCTCAATGTTATTTCTGGCCTGCCTTTGGTTATTAACATATTTTATCATCGTTCACAGTGCTGACCAGCTCAACTCTAATTGAGCTTTGGCCACACAAATTTTTGCCCTGCAGTGGCGAACAGCATCCCTGTAGTGCTCCGATGTCACCTATCCTTTTATGCCTCAGTTCCAGCAGAAGATCCCTGCTCAGCCAGGCTAGCCTTCTGCCTCACCTGCTTGACTTTCAGCTTTTCAGAATTGTCCTGTCCTCTGTCACTTGGGAGAAGAGGCCAGCTCCCTCCTCTCCACAACCTCCTTTCAGGTAGTTGTAGAGAGTAATAAGGTCTCCCCTCAGCCTCCTCTTCTCCAGGCTAAACAACCCCAGCTCTCTCAGCCGCTCCTCATAAGACTTGTTCTCCAGCCTCCTCACCAGCTTCGTTGCTCTTCTCTGGACACGCTCCAGAGCCTCAACATCCTTCTTGTGGTGAGGGGCCCAGAACTGAACACAGTACTCAAGGTGCGATCTCACCAGTGCTGAGTACAGAGGGAGAATCACCTCCCTGGACCTGCTGGTCACACCATTTCTGATAAAAGCCAAGATGCCATTGGCCTTCTTGGCCACCTGGGCACACTGCTGGCTCATGTTCAGTCGGCTGTCAACCACTACCCCCAGGTCCTTCTCCTCCAGGCAGCAATCCAGTCACTCTTCCCCCAGTCTGTAGCACTGCATAAGGTTGTTGTGGCCCAAGTGCAGGACCTGGCATTTGGCCTTGTTGAACCTCATGTCATTGGTCTCAGCCCAGCGGTCCAGCCTGTTCAGACCCCTTTGCAGAGTCTCCCTACCCTCCAGCAGATCCATATTTCCGCCCAGCTTAGTGTCATCTGCAAACTTGCTGAGGGTGCACTCAATGCCTTCATCCAGGTCATCGATAAAGACATTGAACAGAGCTGGACCCAGTACCGAGCCCTGAGGAACCCCACTTGTGACTGGCCTCCAGCTGGAGTTAACTCCATTGACCACCACTCTCTGGGCCCGGCCATCCAACCAGTTTTCAACCCAGGGGAGTGTGCACCTGTCCAGGCCAGAGGCAGACAGTTTCTGAAGCAGAATGCTGTGAGAAACTGTATCAAAGGCTTTACCGAAGTCCAAGAAGACTACAGCCACAGCCTTTCCCCCATCCAGTAGTCGAGTCATTTTGTCATAGAAGGCAATCAGGTTAGTTTGGCAAGACCTGCCTTTTGTAAACCCATGTTGACTGGGCCTGATCACCCGGTTCTCTTGCATGTGATTCATACAACTTCTCTGAGTAAAATGTAATTATGCTAATCAATAAGATAGCTTGAGAGAAAAGGTTAGTTTGCATTCAGTGAGCAAAACCAGAAACAGTTATCTCACGTTGAGCAGAAGTGGAAAAGGAGTTTTAGCATCAGTTTTAAATAATAGGTTAGCTGGAAAACTGTATAGGGCATTAAACCAATGTCCTTATGAGTCTTTTATTTTTAGCAGCGAGTGAAGTTATGAATTAATAGGAGGCCACCATGTCAAAGGTGTTAATTTTTAATTGGAAGCTTAGGCTGGAATGAAATTCAGGGTTTGCCAGAAAGCATGTTATAAATGCTGTTTGGGACACAGTGAATTGTATCAGCAGTTGCATCTGAAAGGACAGATACTAGAGTCGTGTCCAAGTTTTTCTTTAGCAAAACTCATGGTCCTGTGTAAAGCTGCTACACACTTAGCTTGATTTTCAGTTTGGTATCTCATTAAAGTAGTGTTTCCTTTTAGTTCCCTTTCAGGATAAAGTTAACCAATCTTTATCTTCATCCTTCATTATCCACTCTAATCTGTAAAAGGCAATGTCGTTATGCAATATTACAACAGATAAATTTAGAAATTTAGTGAGAAAAATATCAGGTGTAAATTCATTAAAAACCTATATAAGCATAAACACGTAGCCACCTCGTGATATACACATTCCATATTTTTTCAAATATCAATCGTAAAAATTAAACAATATTTCTATATTATGGAGACTTCAGAGGCAAATATATCTATATATACATATAAATATATATACACACACACAGGTTGTGCTAAGGTTGTCTTCCCTTATAATTGCTGTTGTGGTAGGTTGCATCCACAGCTGAGGGACACGTATGGCACAGAATGTACTGAGGTTACCATAGTGATCAACATAAATAAAAGAAATTAAGGTCTCCACTCTGAAGGCTGGACTTGTCATTGTGTGAACCAAATTTGGTTCATGCTTGTGATCATCAGTCCTGTGAGAAAGGTAAGCAATCCTTCAGTGGTTAACATGACCTTCAGAGAAGGCACGCTTACACTATTCCTGGCATTGAGAAAGGGAAAACAATGCAAGTGTCAGAGGGATTTTTCCAGACAGATTACCCCAAAATGAAGAAATTGTTTTAACTGGCTGGACCAAAAACAGAAGTCCCTTTTCCAAATCACAATATTTCTGTTCTGTCTCTTTAAATGGTCTCAAGCTAAATAATAAAGGCTTCTTTGGCTCACTTTACCCTATCTGGAATAAATAGCAATAAGTATCACTTTTAGGAAAATCCTGTTCTATTATAATAGGGTTGTTGGGGTTGTATTGGTGCAACTAGTATGTTTTAAATTTTTTCTTCATCTGATTGATGACATTTCTGTGGTGGAATCTCCATGTTTGCATTAGGTAGTACCTGCAGTGCTGCTACTGCTCCTTCTCCCACCCTTTCAGGGGAGTTTCCTCCAAGTGAGATATCATCAGCATATTGGTATAGTTTCACATCTTGAGGAAGTGAAACTAACAGTAAATGTTCAGCTAGCACAGCATGAGCAATCACAGTTAAATGACTATATCCCTTTTTGCTGTAAGATAATATTTGGAATTGCAATTGTCAACAGAGCTGTTAAATGCTGAAAATCAATAATTAGACACCATCTTCTAACTGGTTTTTGGACTGGTGAACTCAGACAGTAGTATGGGAAGTGAATTCTGGAAATGACGTGCTGTTTTTCCAAATCTGCAATTACTTCAGAAATTTCAGGTTTTGCCACAGGAGTAAACAGGTACTGCAGGATATCAGTTATTTTTTAATTAGGGTGTATAGGTGCCGAATTGAGAACACACATTGTGGCTTTCTGATTTTTATGAGAATTAGAACATTTGGACTGAAGGACCATGCACTGCCATACAGTGAGTCACAGTTTCATTTGTTCAAAATATCAACCCCCAGAATGTTTTCATGGTAATCATTAACTGCAAAGCAGTAGTACTTTTCTTGCTCCATAAATTAACTCTTGCAGTGTGGGTTGGAGAGAACTTGGTCACTCCAGTGACTTTAATTCTTTGCCATCTAGGTCCAGTGCCTAGCTTATCAGCATTGTCCTGTGTTAGTATTGACATTTCTGTTTCAATGATGGGTCTAGCCTCATATTCAGATGGATCTGAGGGAATAAGGGATCATCATTTCTCCCATCATAGTCACTAGAATCACTCTAAATTTCACCATTCCAGGCTTCAGGAGATACCATCAGGTTTTAATGTGAACTATAGTGAAGGGGTTTGGAGTTTACATTAACACTATTTCAATCCTTTTTCCAACTTTGGCTTTTCCTGTTTTTCTTCCAGCAACTGTTTTTGTAGTTGTTAAGTTTGCAGGGACAGTATTAATTTGACTGCCTTTCTGCCTTATATTCCTCTCTTAGATTTTTTTCCCTCTCTCATATACTTTTTTCTGTCCCGACAGGTAGTTTCTAGACATGTTTCCAACACTTTGCAAATTATGCCATTATTGCTTAGCAGTGCTTACACAGCATTAAGGCCTTTCCTAGTTCTTAAATGACCCCACCAGCAAGTAGCCTGGGTCTGCGCAAGTAGCCTGGGTCTGCACAAGAAGCCAGAAGGGAACAGCTGGGAGAGGTGACCCTGGCTGACCAAGGGGTTATCCCAGACCATGTGATATCATGCTCAGATATAAAAGCTGGGGGAAGAAAAGAAGGATGTTTGGAGTTATAGGGTTTGTCTTCCCTGCAGAGAAGGACTTGGGATGCTGATTGATGAGAAGGTCGATATGAGCCAGCAATGCACACTCGCAGCCCAGAAGGCCAACCGTATCCTAGGCTACATCAAAAGTAGCATAGCCGGCAGGTTGAGGGAGGTGATTCTGCCCCTCTATTCCACTCTTATGAGACCCCCCAGGAGTATTTTTTTCAGTTCTGGAATACTTAAGATGAGAAGTATATGGAACTTTTGGAAGGAGTGCAGAGTGGGTCTACAAAGATGATCTAAGGACTGGAGCAGCTCTGCTACGAGGGCAGGCTGAAAGAGTTGGGATTGTTCAGCCAGGAGAAGAGAAGACCCTGAGAAGACCTTATGGTGACCTTCTAGTACATGAAGAGGGCCTGCAAGAGAGCTGGGGAGGAACTTTTTACAAAGACGTGTAGTGATAGGACAAGGGGGAATGGCTATAAATTGGAGAAGGGCAGATTTAAACTAGACATGAGGAAGAAATTCTTCACAATGTGGGTGCTGAGAAACTGGCACAGGTTGCCCAGGGAGGTTGTGGATGCCCCATCCCTGGAGGTGTTCAAGACGGGGTTGGATGGGGCCTTGAGCAGCCTGATGTAGAGGGAGGTGTTCCTGTCTATCGCAGGGGGGTTGGAACAGGATCATCTTTAAGGTCCCTTCCAACCCAATCCCATGATTCTATGGTTCTTTGATTCTATGATTCTGTGATATCAATATTTTCTCACTAGCTTTGGAAGTGAGGTTTTGTTGAATGTGCCTCTATATTAAAACAGTATGTGGAGGTGCTTTATTGGGCTGGATTTAAACTGCCCACACTAAAAAACTGTTAGTTTCTTACTAATTCTGTTTTGCAGTGTACGAATTACTTTTCTTCATGATAAAACACATTTTAAACAACAGTTGATTCTGGAGTCTCATCCGAAAAGGCAAGCCTCTTAACTCTGCCTAACATGAGCTTCCAGCTTTATTCCAGGGGTTATCATGTCCCCAAATATTCCCCATGATATCATGACAGACTCTAATGTATGTACTTCATTTATCTCTGGTGTCATTCTATAAAAATACTAACATTGTGTGCACTACAGTCCTGATATTGTTTCAGGCATTTACAGATGAAAAATAACATATAAAATTAGCAATATCATCAGGTCATGGAGGATATGATACAGAGCCAGAAGAGAAAGATGACCATGCAGTGTTTCACCTAATATGGGTACATGTAGCCCTTCTTGGAGGGTGTGCACACACTAAGTAGTGTGGGTACAAGGCACTGAACAATATCTGGAGTTGGAATGTCTCTTGAACAGTGCCTTTAAGAACACAGATGCAGCCATTATGATCAAATGTGATCAAAGTTACAAGTGTACATTTATTTTAAGTCTTTTAACCCCTGCTTTCTTATGTTAGCACTATATATTTACCCAGGGCATACTTTTTTTTAACATACTAATGTTTCCTTATAAATTGAACCAGCAGTAAATTTTGCAATTTTGCATAGATAGTGAAAAATTATTAACATGAAAGATGTGTTGCGTTTAAGATTTAAAGCTCTAGGATGCTCATCTAATACAAAATGATTATACATGCAGTTCCACCAAAGCCAATAGTATGTAGATTCCCTTACTTTGAAAAATAGTCCCCACTCAGGTACTGTGATTATATCTTCAAAAACTGCAACTTATGTACACTAGATATGATTTTCTTCTTTCCAGTTTCATGCAGGAAGTAGATTCATTCTTCTTTCCAATTTCATGCAGGAAGTGGTTTCACATGAGACGTTTCCAGGATGATAGTCCTGTTTCAGTGTGGAAAAATACCTTAAAACGTGTGACTTCATAGCTATAGTTTTCATTCAATTGTGTAACTAATCTGACATGAATGGAGCTTCTCTGCCACTTACACAGGAAAGATACTGACATTTTTATGTCAGATTAGGCTCTCAGACCAGTTACTTTTGCGTTTTCTTATTACTCCCATATGACAGAAAACAAAATTTTCAGTATTTTGTCTCTGCCAATCAGCTATTTCCAGCCCCATCTGGAAGTGAGCTTGTCCTTCTTGAAAACATCTATAAAGTATAAGGGCTAAAAGCAGACCAGTGCTCTAGCTACAACCCCATGGGCAAGTGGCATGGCATGACTAGCAACGCACACAGCAAAAAGTTCCCCACAAAAACAGGTAGCTATATCCCACGTATTGTTTATTGAGAATGGGCCATGGCTCATGCTAATTCCTGAATTACATTTGCATATAATCTTTGATGGTATTCCTTGTCATGGCTAAGAGGAACAATTACATAGGTGTATGATAACACCAAGCTGAGTGGTGCAGTTGACATGCCAGAAGGACAGGATGTCACCCAGAGGAACTTGGACAAGCTGGAGAAGGGGCCTGTGTGAACATCATGAGGTTCAACAAGGCCAAGCACAAGATCCTGCACTTGGGTTGGGTCAATCCTCTGTTTCAATATAAGCTGGAGGATGATTTGATTGAGAGCAGTCCTGGAGAGAAGGACTTGGGGTATTGATGGATAAAAAGCTGGATATGAGCCAACACTGTGTGTTTGCAGCCCAGGAGACCAACCGTATCCTGGGCTGCATCAAAAGAAATGTGGTCAGCAGGCCAAGGGCAGTGATTCTGCCACTCTACTCAGCTCTGGTGAAACCTCAATTGGAGTACTGTGTCCAGCTCTGGAGCTCTGAGACAAGAAGGGCATGGAGCTGTTAGAGCAGGTGCAGAGGACAGCCACAGAAATCATCCAAGGTCTGGAGCACCTCTCTTATGAGGACAGAATAACAAAGATGGGGTTGTTCAGCCTGGAGAAGAGAAGGCTCTGGAGAGACCTTATTGTGGCCTTCCAGTACTTAAGGGGGCTTATAGGAAAGATGGGGAGAGATTTTGTAGCAGGTTGTGTTGTGACAGGACATCAGGTAATGGTTTTAAACTAAGGGAGGGTAGATTTAGACTGGACATAAAAAAGAAATTTTTTACAATGAGGTTGGTGGAATGGTGGAACATGGGAACACTGGAACAGGTTGCCCAGGGAGGTAGTTGATGCCCCATCCCTGGAAACATCCAAGACAGGGTTGGAGGGGCCTCTGAGCAACCCAATCAAGTTAAACATGTTCCTGCTCCTGCAGAGGGGTTGGACTAGATGACCTGTAAAGTCTCTTCCAACCCAAAACATTCTATGATTCATTCTATGACCTTATGAGTAGAGATCACGCAATAATCCAGTCTTGGTCCTAGAGAGCTTAGTTTGCTGGTATAAATATAGCCACACATATCAGATGACTTAAGGCTACACTATATACAGAAGAGCATGTGCTTTTTTATCCAAACATCCATTTCGTACAAGAGGAGGATTAGGTGATATGGATTTTTCTTTGTTTGTTTTTACTTGCACATGAATACAAAGTGGAAAAGATGCTCTCCATTAGTTATAGGTATGTTAATTACTCTAATGAGAATAGGTAGTGCTTTTATAAGCTTGGAGGAGGACCTCAGGCTAGAAAGAGTTGCTTCAGGGAGCAAGCACATTAGAGGATAGTATTAGAATTCAAAAGATGTTGAGGAAGTAGAGAAGTGGCCTAAAAATGTAAGGTGCAATCTAATAAAGACAAATGCTAGATTTTACTGTTGGGAAGAAATAATCAGGTACAAAAATATAGTGTTGAGAATGACTGAAAAAAAACCCAGCAATAATAGCTCTTCAGAAAACTGACTAAGCCTTATAATAAATAGATCACATCTGAGCATGAATCAACAGTGTCGTGCTGTAGTGAAAATAGTAAATGCGAAACACAGATGCAAATAGAATCATCATTTAGAAAAAATGACCTTAATTATTCTGCTGTACCAAGTGCATTAAGGCCACAGCTGAAAACTGTGTCCAGTTGTGGACATTTGACCTTAAGATCAAAGTTACTTTAAGTTATAAGTAATAACTTAAAAATAATGTCAATCAACAAGAAAATTTTTTCTGCAATTAAAATTATCATAGGTTCAAAACATATGATATTTGAGGACACATTGAAAGCATTAGTTAATATTAATTTAGTTCAAAGTAAAAATACGTTGGGCATTGTAACTATCAGAAACCATTCAGAAAATATTCAGAAAATCTTGATCTTAGCAAAGAGGAAGGCTTTCCATGTCCACTACAAACAGAAGTATAAAGAATGAGATTAAAGGTATTTAGGTGAGATATAAATAAAACCTTTCTGAATCTAGGGCTCATCAAGCAGGATGGAGCAGCAGGTTTGTAATGTCCATTGTCAGAAGTCTGACAGACAACAGTTGGGAAGAGTTTGAGTTTGTCAGATTCTGCTTTAGGACATCAATACCTGATGGAAAGATCATGGTGGACTGAAAGACTTCTTGATGTCCCTTCTATTAGCATTTCAGTGAGTCTATGATTAAAATAGCAATAGTTTGAATCACAATCCCACAATTTTTTTACTATCCTTTTTAAAGCTGATATAAAAAGAATAGACTGTAGTATAGAAAGGGAAGGTGAGGTGGGGTGAGCAAGAGATGAGAAAGGAGAAGGGAGAAAGCAACCTGTAATGGGAGAGGGAAAAAAAAAAAGATAGTGAAAAAGGGACAATGTCTCATTGGGCTATAGCTCATTAAAGAATGTTGAGTCCGTGGGTTTCTACATGCACATTACAAATTAATTTGTTGTGGGACATATTCAGGCCTGACTGGATAAAACCCTGAGTAACCTGATCTGAACTTACAGATGACCCTGTTTGGAGCAGGAGGCTGAACCTGATTATCTTCTGAGGTCCCTTCACCTAAATTGCCCTATGCTCCTCCTGTTGCTATGCCATTTCAGCATCGTATTTATGATGTCTTTTCCAAATGCAAATCTTATTGGTTTAGATATGTAAATCTAATTTAGACTTATGCAAGCCTTCTTGCAAAACCATTTCTGATTAGAAAAATATAGAGTGAAGACCAAAAATAACATTCTTTCTAGAAAAAATAAATAGAACATGGTAGAACTTAAATTCATAGCAATTAATAAGGGGATGCCTTTAAAAATTCCTGATTTGTGGTTGTTTAAATCTGTGGAATTTGTATCATTAATTATAGGTAGGTGAAAAGCTACTGTAGCCCTAGATAAAATGTAATTTTTGCCAATGTTCCAGATTTAAAAGCAGCTTTAAAGCTCCCTGACTCAAACATTTAACCTGATTTATGAGTTATACTCTGAGAGTACTAAGGCTAAGTCTCACCAAGATCAATTTAAATCACTTTTTAAAATTAAGCAAAGAACCAAGTGTAACTACTAATCTAAACATACTGTGAAATATTAATTATGCATTTTAAGTGAAGAGAATAAATAAGAAATAATTTAATCTGTGACATAACACATCCCAAAATATATTCTTGCTGAAGGCATTTTCTAAATAAACACTTGTTTTTAAGCCACAAAGGTACTGAAGTTGAAACTATTAGTTACTGTGTCTGAAGTTGTTTATTAAATTTTTTTTTGCAGTCACTACTTAAAAATACATAAATGTTTCTAAAGAGTGAATAAATTGAGAGAAAGGTAAAGTAGGCTAACATAAAAGTGAAGGAGAGATCTTTGTGTTATGCCTGGTAATGTTCAGTAACGAGATAAAACTACTTACGATCCATCACAACTGCTGAGCTAATATAAAATATATTTTAAGTTCACACAAAGTTCTAATATTTCTGTCAACATATTACACAAGTGGAAAAACTGAGACCTAAACAAAAAAATATACTTCCATAAATAAGCTTTTTGTGACCCCCTCAGTAGACATCCATCATATTCTTTTCATGCAGAAAGTCCTCTGTGCAAAGTGAACTCTACATACTGCAGAACTCATCTTCAGTCGGCCGTCAACCAACACCCCCAGGTCCTTCTCCTCCAGGCAGCTTTCTAGCCAGACAGGCATAGGGTTGTTGTGCCCCAAGTGCAGGACCCGGCATTTGGCCTTGTTAAACCTCATGCCATTGGCCTCAGCCCAGCGGTCCAGCCTGTTCAGGTCCCTTTGCAGAGCCTCCCTACCCTCCATCAGATCCAAGCTTCCACCCAGCTTAGTGTCATCCACAAACAATAATCACACCCCATAACACTTGTCCTGTAATCATGTTCATTCTACCTACCTCTGCAGATATTTTTTTTTCTCAGTTTTGGAACTTTCCAAAATAGTATTAATCTGGTAATGCCCTTAAGGCTCAGCTGTACTTGCAGTCTAGTTTCAAACAAGGCAAGTGAACATTTTCAGAACAATTCCTTTTAGTCTGAAAGTGGGAAATGACTGTCTGTGAGTTTAGAGGTTATGTTTTCACACTTACATAAACATTCTAATTTTTCTGTCACAGCTCTGAAGTGTGCTTACTTTGGCTTTGTGTCATTAGTCAGGCCTGACTACTATCTTTTACTTCTTAAGCCATTATCACTGAAATCCCAGCAATTCTAACGTGTAGAACACACGAGCTCAACAACAGATGGATGCAGTCTCTACAGTGTTTTAACAAGAGTGTCATGCCAACAGGAAGTCCCTTGAAGTGGAAGGTCCCTTGAAGAGGAAAGAAGCCTCAAAAGTTCACTACAAACTCCCTACAATACAATATGACCTTTTTTGATGTGGACAAAGGGAAGACAATGCATGTGGTGGGGGTTCATGTTTTAGCAAAGCTTTTGATACTGTCTTTCACAGTATCCTCTGGTCAAAATATTCATCATACAGCTAGGCAGAAACACGATACAATGAGTGAACAATTAGCTGAAGGGTAAGGATCAAGTGTTATAGTAAATGGGGTAACATCTGAATGGCAGTCGGTCACTAGTGGTATTCCTCAGGGTTGAGTTTTAGGGCCAATTCTCTTCAATGATTTTATCAGTGACCTGGACATAGGACTTGATTGCACACTAAGTACATTTGCCAGTGATATCAAGTAGGAGGAGCTGTTGATTCCCACAAGAGTTGAAAGGTCTTACAGAGACACCTTGATGCATATCACTGCCTCTATGACATTTAACAAGGACAAATGCCAGATTCTGCTCCTGGGATCGTGTGATCCTGGATGCATATATAGACTGAGGAACAAAAGGCTGGAGTGCAGCCCTGTAGAGAGGGATCTTGGGGAGCTGGTTGATGGGAAGCTCAATATGAGCCAACAATGGACCCTGGCAGCCAAAAAGGCAAAATATATCCTGGGGTACACGTAGAACTGCATAGATAAACGGATGAAAGAAATGCAATTGTTTTATTATATCCAGCACTTATGTGGCCTCGTCTCAAGTACTGTGTGCAGTTCTGGGCTCCACAATATGAGAAGGACATAAAAATAATAAAATGTGTCCAAAAGAAGGCAAGAAAGATGTTGAAAGTGCTAGAGGGCATGACTTATGAGGAGTAGCTGAGGATACTAGGTTTATTCAGCTTAAAGAAGAGGAGACTGATGGGTGACCTCATTGTTGTCTACAACCTCCTCATGAGGGAAAGAAAAGAGGGAGGTGCTGATCTCTTCTCTCTGATGTCTGGTGACAGGATGTGAGGGGATGGCTTAAAGCTGTATCAGGGGAAGTTCAGATCGAATATTAGGAGAAGGTTCTTCACTGAGAAGTCAAGCATTGGAACATGATCTCTGAGGGAATGGTCAGTGACCCAAGCCTGTCAGTGTTCAAGAAACATTTGGACAATACTCTTAGGTATATAGTTAAACTTTTAGGTTGGCCTGTGTGGAGTCAGAAGTTGGACTCAATAATTCTCTTGGACCCCTTCCAGGTAAGGATATTGTATGATTCTGTTTCTGTCCTCCTTAGGCAACTATTGATGCCCATTTGATAAAGAGAGATTAAGGTTATTTGCTAGCATAACCATCTGTCATCACTCAAAGCGTGGCAACACAAGTATTGAAGGAGCCTCCTTTCCTCTTGTGGAACACTGAATCAGACTTATTTTTTAATGTTCACACACCCAGACATCAGTTATAATTGCTGGAATCAATAAATCAAAACAAGGCATTTCATGAGAAGCAATAACAAGATTGTGTTATTAAGAAACAGAAGCAATTTGAAATAGTGTATCCGAACACCACCATCTGTGCAGCTCCATTAGTGCAAACACTCAGAAGAGGAATAGAGAATTTTAGAGAAACAACACAGAGGTTCTACCAGTAGCTGAGAGTGTATCCCTAACCTTGGCATACCCATTGGTGTACCCCTAACCTTGGCATATCAAAAGAGGATGAGTTTACTACATTTATAGTGCTTCGGTCAACATATCTTGGAAGGTACAGACATACAGGGGCATTTTCCACTGAACTGGAGATGCTTTATCCCTCTTATATTACCATATCTGCTCCACCTATCACTCTATCACTCTTAGCCTTCCCTGATGATACCATTTAGCCCTCAATTAAAATATGAGAGAGAGAGAGAGAGAGATGTTACACAATAATGTAACAGTTGTTATCTGAAACACATACTTCTTTATAGCCCCCAAACTATGCTAATGTACGGCAAGTCTCAGACCAGGAATCAATCCATGAACCACAATGAGCCCACAGTAAACACGCATCCAGTAGAGTCTGCATCTTGACTTTTAGTAACAATTCTGAATGTTTAAAAACTCAAACACAAAACCCACACATAGGCATATGTGTCTAAATATAAATACATGTATGATTGCATATGATATATACCAATAATAATAAGAAAACTTTTCCTAGTATACAGCAATGACATTTAATTGACTGACTTGTACTTAAGACAATATCTGCATCCTATGTTATAACCTAAAGCATTTTAGCTAGTTTGTGAATACGTACTGTATCAAGTTGCAAGCAAACAGACATGCAGATAGGGATATTTAATTATATTGATTTTTATAAAAACCTTTGTTCACTGAGTAAATTGCACACTGTGTACTGATGAATATCATCTACATTTCCTGAAACAGAATAGGAAAAATCCTGTCAATTGAAATAATGGACTTGGGTCAATTTACAGTAGGCACCCTGAACTGTAAAGGATGGGAAATCCTTCTGGGCATGCATTTGCCTTAAAAATTGTTTACAATTTGTCTTTAAGTGGTGACAAGTGATGCATGGATGAAAGAGCAAAACATCTCTTTCATGCTTGGTGATACGCAGGAATATCACATACGTATTCCACAAAATATATTGCACATCTGTGCTCTCAAAGCTTGGCTTTCAAACCCTCCAAGGACACAAACCTGTCTTCAGAGAGGAGAGGGAGAAAAGTCACTTGCATTGTTTTATTTGTCTCCTGTGCCTGTAAAATGTTCCTCTCTGCAGAACTGCAGCTGGCCACCATCACAAAGATAAGGACACAATCTCCGGGAAATAAAAGCATTAAATTGAATGCTTCTGAAGTTTAATCCATACACATTTTGCCACACTCAACTCTTGTATCACACATAATGCACACACCTATAGCCACATGGACCCATCAGCAATACATAATCCTTTCCAACAGCCTGTGCTACAGCACAGTCACTGAGAAAATGATCCCATGCACTCAGGAGCACTGTAAGACTCACAGTCGCAGCTGGCTGAACTTTGCGAAACTTCCAGTGATAAGTTTTTGATCATATGATTTTTAAAGGCTAATTTGTCATTGTAAGGAGGACCATGTTGCTAAATGTAAATTTATGAGCTCAGAAATCCTGTTCTGTTATGCTTGAATCTTTTACAATCAGCTTGTACTAAGCATTTTAGTTCTTTTTAGTTCTTTTGCTATCATGCACTAGTTTGGATTATTCTTCTCTATCAGAGGAATTAAAGAGCTGCTTAAAGTGATCTCTCATGATCTATGTAATCTGCTGTTTCCATCTGACTTTCCTTTTAGTCCTTGGTCTCAGAAGCAGGCTGATCTATGTTCAGCATCAGAGATTCAATATAAAGTTTACTGACTGTAGAGGGATTAAAATCTCACATAAGGTGGCAGTAAAATCAGGCTTTGAGTTTTTTGCTTGCTGTCACAAATCCAGGACAATTCAGTAAGAAGCACAATCCAGTGGGTTGCATTATTGTGTACAAAATGCTAGCATGCATTTTATTGCTCATTTTGAAGAATGGTAAATTGTGATATTCAGAGGATTGTCTCACTCTAGTATCTGATCTCCATTAAAAATGTGTTGTCATAAGTATGGCACCTGTCAGCTGGATCTAGGTCATGCAGTGGTATTTTGCATATGGCTGCAAATTATGGCACAACTTTTCATAAGAAGATGTGAAAACAGGCACAGAAATGCAGAGAAAATGCATCCAAAAACTTAATGAATACTTTGCTTGAAACTATTCTAACTGGCTGTATCATCCCTTAGAAACCCCATAGTGAAATCCAAACCCGTGCAGATGGATAACTTTCTGGATATTTTATTCTCACAGCTACAGAAGAGATTACCTTGTTTCTCAGAGTCTTTTGCTGTTTCTCTTCTTGAAAAGCTTGATGCATCTAATTTTATATATTTTTTAAGTAATAGCTTTCTGATTCCTAAGAAGGTTAAATGGACTGACAGACTAAGTATGAGGCCAAAAGCCAAGAGCTCCCAAGCTGTAATCTTGGCTCTGACACTGACCTACTGTGGTTTGCATTTAACGGATGTCATTTTCCCCTAATGAAGGCAGTATTATTTAAGAACCACAAAAGCAGCAGCAAGGGATAATTATTATTTTACTATGTTTTGAAAACACAAAGCAGCAAATTTATCCACTGAGATAGGCATGAGCTCCTGAGGTTTTCAGTTTTCCTCAGTAGTAATGAGAGGAGACAGATTTCACCGGAGACTGTGCCATCAGCAGAAGGAAATCCAGTTGCTAAAGGAAGATGCATGTGGAAGCTGTGGACTGAAGCCTAGACTGAGGAAAGCTGTTTTTTTTTCTAATCAGGGCAGAGACAACTGGTAATTGCAGCAGTGTGAGGGGAGAGCTGCTGAGAAGGTTGTGCCTGATGCCCACCTCACTAAGCACCCGTCTCCAGCTGGCAGCTGAGAGCTACCTGGGGAAAGCAGGCGGACCTGGCCCCTGGAGGGTGGCCAGGTTTGGAACAGGAGCCAGGAGCCAGGAACTGGTACAAGTAGGAGGCTGCAGCTGGGTGACCCCCACTGGAGTGTAGAGTGTTTGCCTTGAACACTAGCATGGGGCAGCCTGGCGTCAGTCTGGCCGGGAGTAGCTCAAGGCAGCTTTGCCAGCTGCTTCACAGACATCTGCTCCTTGCTCCCGCCAGCACTGAGAAGGCACCAGTCTGTATGAAGAGCTAGTTTATCAGCCCAAAGTCCACAGATATTTTGGACCCGCGTCAGGGCGTGGAGGGACAGAAGTGTTCAGTCAAAGTCTGAACTCAGACACTTAGCTTCTGTCTTCTCATTGGGACTCAGCACTAGCAAGCTCCTCCTGTATTGGGGTAAATATATCAGCCCTGCATCATGTTTAAGCTCCTAAGCATGATGTGTAATATTAGTAATTTTCTCAGAATGGGAGGTGGCTGGGTAGGGGCAGAACACTCAGGTACCAGCAGGTGAACTGCCATTAACCGTGCAGCCCCCAAGCCTCCACTGCACGGCTGGGCAGGCAGGCATCTCAGCAGTAGGCAGGATAATCTTTAAGTCTCAAGTATAGCTTTAATTGAAGTTTATGTGAACTGCAGGCAGTTTTCAAGGATTTAATGAATTAGTGAAAAATAGCAACAGTAAAAGCAGATTTTTCTGGACACAGTTGTAAATGCTGTCTTCTAAACCCACTAATGAGATCCTGGGGCTTAGTCCCTAGTCCCCAGGACTTGCTAACTTTTGCTAGGCAGCTTTACAGGAATGTTTTCTGGTGGCATTTCCAATTAAAAGTGGTGAAAAAACAATATTGGGTGTTTCTCTCCCTCTCCACAGTGCTTCCCAGTTAGAAATGATTTCACCACCTGGGTACGTGTTACGAAGGCAATATGGAAAAACAACAGCCAAATGCACTGAAAAATAGCAGCAGGCTACAGTATTAACATTAAAAGCTATTAGAAATCAATCAGGACTTCAGCAGGGTCTGAGGGGCAGATTGATGTAATGGAAGGCAGCCTATTAAATATAAAAGTCAATTATGCAACAAGTTCAGAACTCCTGTCCAGGAGCACAATAAAAGAAACAATGCCACCTTGGGCCCTCATCTTCTCACAGGCTAACAACCTGAGGGCTTACCACTAAGAACTCTGGTCCCATGAGTAGATCCAAGCAAAGACAATCAGCCAGGCATTTCTAGGAACCAAAGTTCAAAAAACAGTGAAGGTAGCTAACATCAAATCATACTTCCTGGTCTGGTGTTTCAGGATGGTGTCTCAGTGCTATTTGAGATCACTTTAAAAACTCTTCTAAAGTGCAATGCCACTGATTATGTAAAAAAAAATATAAATATATATGTATATACACACATGCAAAAAAACCCCAAACATTTACAAGTGCCAAAGGAACACTTAAGAGAAAAGTATGTATCAAGCACTTCTTAAATATTACCTGTATATTCTTCTCTCAGGAAAATCACTTCTCATTGGCACTCAGTAATGTACTACACATATATAAGGTTATAATGACTTGTTCTCTAAATCTCTACACTCATGCAGAAAGAGCTGGCATCTGATGGAAAAAAAAATTGTTCCTCCATCCTGAGTCTGTCAGAAAAGCTTAATTCCAGCAGCCAACTTAAGCAGAAAAAAATCCATGTGACAAGAGGCAGAGGTCAAAGGAATAAAGGGGTTGCTTCTACTTGCAGTCCCCTGATAGCAGTACAAAACCTTCAGGAAGCTGGTATAGGTGAACCTCTCATTTTTGGAAATGTCGTTCAATTCAATTCAAACCATAGAGCAAATAAAAAACAGGAAGTGCTGATTAGTTTTCTTACAAATTGTAATGAAAATATGCTTCATCTAGGAAAATATGTCAAAATTCTAGGCAAGAAACTTAAATGCTGTCCTCTTACATTTTTTTACTCACCTCTTTTCACCTTTTCTTCCAGTTATATTGCATTCATATATGCAGAAACAAGATACTAGTTTGTAGATACTAGTCCTTGATCACTCAAGAGATAGGTTTAATCGGCTTAAAAAAAAATTCCAAAGTGAAATAACTAAACCCACATATTTGCTCGCTCTTTTTGATCTTACCAGTGCTGGCAAGAACCATTACTGAAGAGAGCAGACTGAATGTAGAATGAGAGAAAGGTGTACTAGCACTGTACAAAAGCCTGAATATTGCATTAGTTCAAAATAATGATTGATCAATCTTCTGGAGTGTCACCAATTTCATATATACTAGAAATACACCAAATCCTGACAACAGTGGGAAGAAACGTATAATTGCATTTGGTCCTATTGTGCAAAAGGTTTATACTGTGAGAACTGCCTGTAGTTAGGGGAGAAGAGGAACCTGAAGTGCCTGAAAGGCACTGTAATGTAAAAGCCAAGAGTAGGCTGGAAAATATTTGTAGCTCACTATTGTCCCCTAGTGTATGCTGTGCAAGCATTTGAGTAGTTTTAAGCAATGAAGGGGAAAAATCCTGAAGTGCAACTATATTTTAAACGAAAATATAACAGCCCTCTCCAGAGACCTGGAGCTTGGTATAGTTTCAAATTAACCTCGAGAGAATCTGAAGTAGGGAGAGACAGTAGGGAAGTTTGGAAGGGCAATGATCTATACCTTCTTTTCCTTGATTTTTTTTGGAGAATAAATATTTTGCTTGGAAAACATTTACTTCACAGACCATCTGTCTTCTAAATTAGTTGTATCACGTGGCAACAAATAAATTGTTTCCTGACTGTAATAAGGGAAGACAAGACAGATATTAAATCCAGCATGAGCTAGAGAACAAGTGTGTTGGGTTTGCACAGCAAGGATTTGGTAGTGGGGAGGCTACAGGAGTGACTTCTGTGAGCGGCTGCTAGAAACTTCCCCTGTGTCCAATAAAGCCAATGCCAGCCAGCTTCAAGCTGGACCAACCATCCACCTGGCCAAGGCCAAGACAATCAGCAGAAGTGGTAATACCTCTGTGATAACATTTTAAAAAGAGGGAAAAGTTGCTGTTACTGAAGGAATTTGCAACCCTACGAGTAACCCACACTGGACCAGGCTCCTGGCAGGACCTATGGACCCGTGGAGAGAGGAATCCATGCTGGAACAGGTTTGCTAGTGGGACTTGTGACCCCATGGGGAGACATGCTGGAGCAGTCTGTTCCTGAAGGACTGCACCTTATGGAAAGGGCCCACATTGGAACAACTTGTGAAGAATTGTGGCCCATGGTAAGGATTCATGTTGGAGAAGTTTGTGGAGGATGGCCTTCTGTGAGAGGGACACCATGCTGGAGCAGGGGAAGAATGTGAAGTCCTACTGCTGAAGAGGAGGTAGCAGTAGAGACAATGAGTGATGAGCTGACCACAACCCCCTTTCCCCATTCCCCTGTCCTGCTGTTGGGGAGAAGGTAGAAAACTGGGAGTAAAGTTAAGCACAGGAAGAATGGAGGGATAGGGGGAGGTGTTTCTTAACATTTCTTGTTATCCTACCCTAATCTGATTGATAGTTAAATCAATTTCCCCTAGCTGAGTCTATTCTGCCTGTGATGGTAAATGGAGAGTGGTTTCCCTGTCCTTATCTCCGACCATGAGCCTTTCATTATATTTTTCTCCCTGTCCAAGTGAGGAGGAGGAGTGATAGAGTGGCTTTTGTGGACACCTGGCATCCAGCCCGAGTCAACCCACCACAGTAAGAGAAAAGCTTTTGTTTTAAAGAAAAAAAAAAATTGCCCATGGACTTTTGTTTTATATATATATATATGCCTTTTTTTCCACTGAAAAATATCTAAAAGAATTTAAAGTGGGTTATTTAGATACCAGGATATATAAAACCTATACAATGATAAATCTGATGAAATATTTCTGAGAACGATGTTCCCAGAATGCTTTATGTATAGGGAAGCAATACTGCTGTAAGTAAACACATGAATTTTTTTAGCATAGAAAAATATGTCTAAAGACAAAAGACAATTACTTATGCAATTTCCTGAAAAAAATCTTATGATTATTACAGCTTAGAATGAAAGAATGACGGGGAATGGAAGCAATTAGTACACAGGATGGGAAAACATACTCAGAAAAAAAAAAATCCCTTGCTAAGCATTTGTTTGTCAACAGTCTCCATGTGATCTTGAATCTAGTCCATCATGTGGTTGTGCTGATAAAAGAGATTTCCAGATCCATTTCTATTAATTACTGCTTGTTGCACATGCAGCAAACCTCTCTGCTTTCCCTGCCAACGTTAATACGTTTCTTTTTCTGCTCACTCCCTGCTCAGTTGTCTAGAGCAGTGAGTAGGTTTCAGCTGTTCATTCATAGTCATCTGCAATATGGACACTTTTGTTTGCCATCAATGGTCTGTGTTGTCAGTGAAAACACATACGTACTAGAAAGTGTGATTTACCTTATTTCTAAAGAAAACAAAGAAAATTAAATTCCAGAAAGGCCTGTGCCGGGGTTGTGAGCCCACACATGAGAGATCCATATGGAATTCCTCTACAATCAAGCAAGATGAGTCCCTGAGCCTGGTCTCTGAATACCAAGAACATGTTGAAGATCCACCTTGCCTTCAGAGTAAAAAAACTTGGGAAATAAGCTGCTCCCCTCTTTCCCTCCTCTCTTGCACTAGTATGAAGTTTGAGCTTTCTTTTCCTTCCAACTTTACCATCCAAACTGCCTACTTCAACGCAGCTGTTCACAGCCAATTTCTGGAATCTATTTAATCAGTCTCACTTAGCCACTGCAATGATACTAAGCTTTCATTCTTTCAAGCATTTTATTGTTAGCATAAATCAAGAGCAAAAGAACATTTGAAACCCTGAGGATGGCATATTGAATGTCAGACTTCTGTGATTTGATGAACTGGGATGAAAAAAATCCCTCAAATGCTAGAGTTTATCATGGGGCAACTGACAAACTCTTAGCTGAAGCACTGCTGGCATGGCATTATCATACTGACATCAATTGCCACTGCAGATAAAGTATGTGAGTTTGACAAGTTCATTCTTTCAGAGAATCTGATTTGATAATAATGATTATTTTACAAGGACTACCCTGTAGATGAAATTAAAAATTAAGCAGACATGCTTTGCTCTCTCAAGCTCATCAGAGAGTATCCCAATGTACATTCAAGGATCATAGTGAATAGCATATACAGACATTAATTTATTCATTACTTGATTCTAGGAAAAACAGTTTTATTCTGGCTTTTGATCTTGTTTGCCTGTTCTCCAAGAGTGTGAGGTGACTATGTTTACAAAGCAGATACATTATTCTGATTGCTTACAACTGCACTTTCACTGTCCACATATCTCTATTGTTTATGGAAAGGTGAATTATGCTGGTGCTTAATGAAACAACAGAAAGACAGACTCAGGAGCTATATAAACATGGTCAAGGTACTTTTAGATTTGAAGTACTTACCAGAAAATAAATATTACTTTGTCTGAAGTACACTGTGAAAATAAATCACAGTCCTGTATTTGAAAGAATTCCTAAACAATAATGAGTGAACTTTGCCTCTTCTAAGCAATCATATACTTTGTGCCTGGATTTAGAGCCTGGCTGCCAATACTACTCTTTTGTATACTCAGTGCCCCAGCTGAAATGAGGGCTGTACTAAGAAATAATATTCATAGAAAAACAGTCTTACCTGAAAATCTCTAATCTAAATAGAATGAAGAAAAAAACCAAAAAAAAAAAAACCCCAAAAACAGATCAATCAAAAAACCAATCATAGAGTGCTTTTTCCAAATACATATCCAACAGCCTTCCTCTCACTAGCAAGCTTTCTACCTCCAGGAGAAGGTGACCATATCCAAATTGCGTTGGGAAAATCTCTCCTAGGTCATTCTAACTTTTGAGCCTCTCCCAGGGACTGTCTCTGAAGTGCTGGTTACTGCATGCTAAAATCATCCCAAGGAAACTACTAGCAGCTTATAGACATGGAGGACAGAGTGTTGGCATGGAGAAATACCCTTCATACACACCTTGAGATAAAGCATTGCTGGAAACTTCCTGTTGTAACCATTTTTGTCAGACTGCCCCAGGACCACTACCAGGGAAAACAAGTTCCCGGTCCTTAGAGTTCAGACTCAGGCAACATTGTGAATGGCACTGTAAAACTTGACTATAAGCAAAAAAATACAGACAGCTTCATTTACTGCTAACCTTACTATTTTCCACACATCAAGACAATTTCAAAACTACCCATTTCATTCTGGCTTTCAACTGCTTCTACTTACAGCCAAAGAAAAATGTTGAGCAGTGAAATAGCTGCAACAGGAAACTCATTCAGAGACAGACAAGATGCCATATCATGACTCACAGAACAAAACGGGTCTCTGTTTCTTGATGAAAATAAGAAACCAAGAGAAAGAATGAAATTTCAAGGTGATTCAGAGTCAAACGTGGTTTATATTCAATTAAATTTCAGAGCTAAAATCCCATCCAATTTGTTTTCCATCTACTGTGTGTTTTATGCCATGGTGCCATATGCTATTTTGGACTACTGTCTCCCTCAGTTATCTTTTAATTGGCTTGACCTATGGGAAAGATGGCAGGAAGCCAAGCTAATTATATCAATTCACCTCATGGTCTATAAAATCTGCTATAGAATGACATATCAGGTGAAAAAATAAAAATGAGGCAATAGTAGAAATGCAGTTATAGTTTCTTAACATATTTCTATACACTTATTGCACCATCAAGCTTATGGATTTCTAAGGATTTTGTTCACAAGGTAGGCAGGTTCAGATCTCAAGCTACAAAGTAAAACTCTGGGAGAAAAAATAATCATAATGTTTATTCTTCTTGGAGATCTTTTTAAAGACATTGCCAGTACTTTCAAAATAAGCAAGCCCTAATACAGAATAATTAGCTCATTTCCAATTAAAACCAGATACAGCATTTTTCTCTCTTCTGCTTAACACACATCAGTATTACTCTTCAGTTACACTACTTCAAATTGAAATATCATTTCTAAATTTCTGAGAAACTGCATGTTGATGTCAAAAAAACTGTTAAGAGTACTAGGTGATATGAGTTAGACAGTGAAGTAGATATCAGAGCTGTAAAAAAGTCCTATTCAAACCCACAATTGCATGTCGCATATGTCAGTAAAATAGCATCTTATTCCAACTAACGTCATATCCACTTTACAGACTGATATTTGATACATGAACAATGGAAAGCTTGTGAAATGCTACCTCTGGTGCACTGTATAGCTAGCTTGGAGTGCATTAGACACAAATGTGTAGAATTGTAATGACTGCCTACACTGAAATTATAAAGTCTGTCTTACTTAATTTTGGCCACCTGAAAGATACAGGTTTATTCTAGTTCTTTAGTCCGTTAGACCAATCTCTCTTTCCCTCTCTCTCTCTTTCTCTCTTTCTCTCTTCATTGACACTGGAAGATGCCTGGAAAATTGACTTAACTGTCAGTGACCTGAGTTTGGTGAAGTGACTACTACTTTAAGTCCTAAAGATTTAATCTTATAGATTAAATCCTCAGAATAGATTCCTGAGAGATTTAATGTTTTTCAAAAAAATAGCATACATACATAGTTGCTTATTTGTCACATCCCTTCCATATACTAGTTTACATGTACAAAAGTACACCTTCAGTATGCATTCAAATACATGTCTACAGTTTCCAACAATCTTTCAGAGTACACTCCTATTTCTGTCTTGGCTTTGTAGATAAAAGAATAGCCTACTAACAGACCCACTTAAAATAATTCACAGAATAACTATCACAGCTTAATGAAACCACTGGGAAAGAATTTAACTGCATCCACTAAGCAGTTCAACTTAAATGCAGCAAAGTGCTTGGATATCTGTTTAATTTTGACAATACAAATAAGCATTGCTTAAACAGTCAAAGAAAAGTCAAAATAGTCTCAGCCATGCATAAAGTACATCAATGATAATGTGCAAAGACGTTATTGCTCTTCCATGTAGTTTTCTTGAAGCACTAGAGTTTGGTTGGGTTTTTTTTTTGGTATTTTACATATTACCACATTTCAACACTTCACAGGATTTGATACATAAGGCCCAGTCTCAAACTGAGTTGAGATGCCTATTTGACTAGTTCAGTTTTAAATTCACTGTCAAATTTCTGTTCAGGTGCACTACTTGCCAAAGTCAATGTGAATCTTTTTGTGGCTTACAATGGCATTGTATTAGCCCAGTCCTTATTTTAGGTTTTACATTCCAGGGGTTTGACACAGATGCTCTCTGATATCTGGACGGAGATGATTTCTGCAAATCAGTTATAAAATGGTCATATTACTGTTACATTTTTGTAATGGAAAATATTGAGCAAAAATTGCCAGTAACAATGATTCGTAACAGCCTTATATTTATTTTTTCCATTTAGGCAGTACTTTACTCCAAAAGCAACTACAGGAAATGAGTCTATCTTGAGAAGAAAAAAAAAAAAAAACAGAAAAAGATTAAGTAAACAGATACATTCTGTGCAAAAATATTTCTATTACTCTTCACTCTGGCAGAACACCTAATGGTGTAGAGATATCTCTCTGTAGAGATAGTCTGTACTCTCTGCAGAGAATAACTTGTAGGTGACTCACCTGATGCATACCTCTTGTGCAAAAAAAGGAGAGTGTTCTGCAGTGCCCTTTGAGCACACAGCATAAGAGAGCATGCTCACAGATGGCCTTCTTCACCCCCACACCTCCAAAAGAAGCGGTTTTGTAAGTTTTTAAAACCTCAGGCACAGCTATGACCGGATGGGGTTTAAATCAACATCTATTTCCTTTCTCACAGCTCACCTAGAGTCACAATCATGTTATGGCAAGATCACAGCAAACTCTGCTAAAGACTATTATGATACTACAGATCTAATGCTGGTAGAAGAGAGTGAACTTCTAAAGAACAAACAACTTGTTTCCATGTAATGACTTTCAGCAATTCAACATGCTCTAGTAATTCAATCACAAGCTGTTACTTTACGTGCAAGAGTCCCTGGGTGAAATTGTGTAGTTTAGGTTATGCAGGAGTTCAGCCAGGATGATCATAATTGTTCCCTGCAGCCTTTAGATGTATTAAAAAAAAACAAACAACAAAAAAAACAACAAAACAAAACACCCAACAACGAACAACTAAAGAAACAGCTGAAACGGCCGTATGTGCGGGAGGCAGAATTGTTCGTGACTCTTAGTCTTTCATTTTATTTCCCTCAAGTGCTGTTTATGGCTTGAAATTACAACTTCTTTGACAGACCTGATATGATCTGGCCAATCAATTATAGTGTACTCTTCCTAATTTTATTATTTCCTAATTAAAAAAAAAAATCAAAAATCATTCAATGTCATAATTTCTAAGGTGAATTTCAGGAAAATTGCATGAAATAGCAGACAGTCTGAACTTGAGTGTGAACTAAGAATTTTTAATCTTTTTTGCATAGCAATACCTTTTGCCATTCATACAAAGCAGCTGTTTAAATAGAAAGTAATCATAGAGGCACCATCCACTGAAACTTGTTGCACTGGCCTGCCAAAATTTTAAGGCATTTATGTCCACTCTACCTACAATAACACGAAGAAAATTTATTTTAATATAAAACTATGACTGCAGCTCTGCAGTATAAAAAGCAGAAAAGAAGTGCATATCACTTTGGGAACAGAAATCTTCAAAATAAAATAGCTTGCCAAATTTTGACTTCCAATATGAATTTATTCCTCCTTTTAGTTTTTAAAATAACTCACAAGCGCAAGCTTTTTTGGCTACAAGTGAATGCCAAGTATAAACCTGAACATTTCAATAACAATATAAGAAAATTCAGCAGCTGCCTCAGAAAGAATTACACAAATACACATCAAGTAAACCACGTCTCTTGCTTCCAGCAATATGTTACAATATTCATTTATTTAGTTATAATTCTGAGAGAGAAAAGTGAAGAATATGGAAAATTCATCTGGAGTTGTTTCCACATGGGAAAGCCTATGTATTTATTGAAACAAGTCAGTCCCAGAGATACCAGGAAATCTCCTTGGAGATACAAAATTTCAACTGGACAGGTCTCACGGTAACCCGTCTCAACACTGAAATTGTTTCTGATTTGGGTAGTGTTTGTCCACAAATTCCTTTCAACCTGAGCTGTTCTACAGTTCTAAATACATGGAAATCTCCACTGACCTCAGTCTGAAACTCATCCTTTGTGACTTTTCCCTATATTCCATACTTTCCACTTAGATCCTGTGGGACTGTGTGTGTCATCACTTCACCACTAAGGCCTCCTCTTCTTCCTGGCTTCAGAGATGCACAAACACACAGTCAAGATTCAGAGAGAGGAATGCTTACCTACAGCTTGTTGCCTAACATCAAAATAAATCAGGGGTCATTCCTAAAGTGGGTAAGTAGAGTAAAGTCTTCCAATTGACCTTAACACACTGTGGCCCAGCAACTACCATTAGGCACTCCTCACGTCTACCTTGAAGAGGCCACTCTCTCCAGTTTCTCCAAAAGCCAGAGATACTTGAAAGCTTCAGATACGCAGCAATGTCAGTTCTCCCACTTATGGGAAATTGCTGTCACCACTGAGCAGTCATTCAAAAAGGAAGAACTGCAACACTACCTCTTCTGAGTGACACTTTGAATATATCTGGCTATTTGTATCACAAAGGAGTCCTTCATGTAGATGATTTTAAAGTTTCCCTAACCATGTTTTGCTCATTAGTTCTTCCAGAGAAATTAAATGGCAGAAATTTCATATGGACATTTCTGATCAGACACAGACACAAAAGAGATGCCATACTACTTTGTTACTTGACTGAATGGACATAAAAGAACTTCAAGTTTTGCTTTGAAAAATTACTAAAACTGTGGGGCAAGTTAACTTTGGCTGGAAGTCCGCTTTGCACCAAGCCTCTCTATGACACTTTCCCCCCTCAACAGTACAGGTGGAGAAAGCAGGAAGAAAAGCTTGTGGGCTGAGACAAGGACAGGGAGATGACTTTTTAATTACCATCATGGGCAAAACAAAATTGACTTAGGGCAAGTAATTTAGTTTATTGCCAATTAATAACAGTATGATAGTGTGAAAAAAAGAAAAAAAGAATAAAGCTAAAACCATTCAAGTGGTGGAAGGGCAGTGAGGAATAGGTATTGTAGTCAATCCATAATGCTTTGTCTTTGCTGCTCCTTCCTCCTCTCCTCCTTCACAGTTCTTGTCAGTGGCTTGCCATCCACAACGTCACAGCTTCCTCCAGGTTACTTACTCCAGTGAGGGGTCCTCCACAGGCTGTAGGGTGGATATCTGTTCCACCACATACGTTCATGGGCTGAAGGAGGACAACCTGCTTCATTTTGGTCTTCTTCAGGGCCTGCAAGAGAATCTCTGCTCCGGTGCCTGGAGCACCTCTCTCCCTCCTTCTTCACTGACCTTGGTGCCTGCAGGGCTTCTTCTCTCACATTTTCTAACTCTTCTTTCACAGTTGCTGTCTTTTTTACCCCTTCTTAAATGTTGTCACAGAGGTGCCACCAACAGTACTTATGGGCTCAGCTTTGGCTAGCAGCGAGTCTGATTTGGAGCCAGCAGGAGTTCACAGAAGCCACCTCTGCAGCCCGCATCACCCGCACTGGCTGCTACCAGAAACTTGCCATGTAAGCCCAATGCAGTCAGGAACCTAAGCTAAGAAATGGCTTACCCAAAGTCACAAATTACAACAACTGAGCAAAAATAATCCAGATGTCCACAATGCCAGTCTGCTGCTGTACAAACTCTTGTTAACCTGCTTTTGTATTGCTGCATTAAGGATAACAAATGCTTTCATCAGTCTGGTTCACATCAAAGACACTTATAGTGTAGGATAGATCCTTGCTTCCCTGGTACTAATTCTATATGGAAAGAAAATTGTAGTCAAATCAATTCTATGAATTTGAATTTCTTTTTAACCTATTAGTATGAATTAAGAGATTGACCTTTTTCTCTTACTGGAGAGGCCTCCAGCTCTGTACCTTCAAGCTGCTGTTTGCAAAACAAGCCTTTAATTTATAGATGTACTACTGATCTAAGCCTACTTGCAAAAACAGATTGAAAAACACTTTTACATCAGAGGAAAAATCTGTTTTCCAAGGAAAAAAAAAAGTGACAGCATGTCTGTATTAATGTACATTTGCCAATGCAGACATCACAAAACTGAAATTAAAATAATGCTAAAAAGAAATATCTTATCCTAGTGGATATAATCCATTGCTCATAGTGTAAGGAGAAAGATAAAATATTGGATAAGCAGGGAGATAATGCCATCCACTATATTTGCATTGGATCATATTTTTTTGTTTCTGTGTTCATCCAGTGGTGTGTATAATAACATATGTTTGCCACTGAAATTTGACATTTGAGTGAGTATGAGCAAGCATAGAATGTGATCTGGAGCATCATTTGTATTGCCAAAATTCGCAGCTAGAGTCCCGTAGAACTACAAGATATTAAATAGATTTATTGCCTATCAGTTTTATACCAGTGGGAGAATATCTGCTTCTCACAGTCAAAAGATGCATTATAAAAGAAAAATAAAAAAAGAGTAACTGTGATACTAAGAAATCATCATTCGTTCAAACTAAAATAAATGATAATTTTCTTTGTGGATGATTTTCATCAGGCTGCACCTGACCTAACAAGTTTTCACAGGCAGATACACTCGGATTTTAAAAGAAGAGTGATTCTAAACATCATTTCCTGGTATCAATTTAACTCTTTCCCTCACCTTCCCTGTTTTGCCAAGCTGTTGACTAGAGCAGAGAAATCCCTTCATCTACTTATCCTGAATCTATAAGGAAGTCAAAAGACAGGTAAAGTAAAGCATAGAATGTAAATATTCATTACTGTTTTACACCTTCAGCAAAGTAAAGGTGGATATGGTCTTTGCTGGAATTTTCTGCCACTTCCCAGAGCTTTACAGTCTTCAACAATGTGTGAAGGACTAAAAGGATCCTTACGTCCTAAAGCGTGTAAAATCTGTGATTCTGCATCATAATTCTGCAAATCTCAGAAACTAGAGGATGACCCTTATATGCTCCGTACTAGCAGAAAACCCAAACACAAACCCATACATTTCTTGATTTTACAAATGCACTATAAAAAGATATCCTCTATTAAACATTTACTGCCTAGCTGAGTTATTACATTATGTCATGATAAAGCATTCAATAATTCATCCTACTTTTGTTTTCCCATGGTCTATAAATCAGGATTTATAGGAGATCAAAGCACACCAATAAACAGGTATAAACATCTTTTAAGTCTCATAGATTAAATATGAAAGTCACAGATCAACAGTAAACAGTAGTCTTATCCGCTTAACATAACACTGATGTAAAAAGCTTATTCTTACTTAAAAGTTTTATAGCTTTATGCATGAGTGCAAATAACCAAAGAGTTGCAGAGTATCAGGCATTATTTATTATTCTGATCTCACTGAGTATGTTATTTTTTTAATTCTGTACTCATTGAGTAGATTATTTTTTTTATTCTGTACTCCCTAAGAGATGGTTTGTTTTTCATGTGTATCTATTGGCCACACATCTCTTTCTTCTTTATCTTCTCTACCTTTTTTTTCTTTCTGTATGTAGACATTTTCATATTCCTATTGGATTTTTTTGAGTGGGATGTAGAGTACACTTCTCAATCTCATTTACTGATATTGAAATTCATTTACTTTACCTTCCTGAAATGTGTTTCTTCTGAGAGCTGAAATTCTTTTTTACAGTGAGCCCAAGGCTGTTCTTTATAAGGGAATGTTGTCCCCTCCCCCCTATTGTTTGTGACAGTGAGCATTAAGCTTTGAGCAATTGTACAATGGATTCCGATGAAACTGTTCCACCTTCTACTTCAAAGTCCTCAGGATGGGAAAATGTAGAGGCACTTAGGTCTTTGTACAACAGATGAAATATCTTGTAAATAATGAAAAGAGCTTATATCATTCTGGTAAAGGTGTGTAGCCAGAGATCAAGCACAAATTAAAGCACAACGCTTTTCTTAGGAATTAAAACAGGAAAAGAACTGCATCTGATATGGCGTCATTCCTTGTTAATATCTATGAGGTATCACCCTGAAGCTCAAAGGCAAAGGTAGAACTCCATATGCATGAGTGATAGATTGAACATGAGAGGAACAGAAAGGTATCTTTGTGTAAACTCTAGATTTAATCCTTTACATCTTTCTCTCATGTTTTCCTTTTGATTTGAATATGTTCGTTAATTTCATTGAGAATTTGATGTGCTTAAGGTTTGGTAAAAATAATAATTTATCCTGCAAGTGGAAGGTCCCATTACATTCAGAAGTAACAATGCCTGCTGATAGGGATGGACTCAATTTATGTTCTAGGTCAATTTTCCCCCTCATTTATGGTTTCACTAATATTTTTGGCTTTCTTTGACCAATTCTTCTGATACATATTCAACAGCTGGTTACTCTGGAGCCATGTTACAGGGTGGAGGCAGGAGGGTGCTAAGGCTACAGTCTGCAGATAGAAAAATATCAGGTTTAATTATTACAATACAGAAGAGTAAACAAGGCTCGAAAACAAAATATGCTCAAGATCATGATCCAGCCCTGAGGCTGGTTGTCACAGATGAGCAGTAGCCATGGTCTGAAGCTCCTTGGGCCTCCAAAGCAGGGTGGCCACATGCAAAATGCTTTCTGGACCACACTGAGCTCCAAGGCAGCACTTAAGAATTAGCAGTACAGGTGACAGATGTTCCAGGCCAGAGCTGCAGCAGGGATTGTTTTGACAGCAAGGATGGGCAAATAAATGCCATTTTTCTGGTTTGACACTGATCAAATTAGTAACATACAGCTTGTTATAAAATCTAAGTACTTTGGTTGCTGTTTTGTGAATGGCTGAAGTACCCACTCCTTCCAACTGAGCTGTTGGAGACCTGCTTCACACACCATCATAATCGAGATCTATAAACCATGACTTTGCCATCTGTATACCATAAATTCAGTCCCCTGGTTTCTTCAAGAGCAATTCATGGCTTGGGGTGACTTTTGCTTCATTTTAAATCCTTCATCAGGCAGTCTGAGGGTATAAGAACTACCTTGATAGAGTATATGAATGTGTGTGTGTGTGTGTGTGTACAGTGGGAGAAGAAGCTAATGAATGCTCCCTTTAGATTCAGGGTGCCAGCTTTCAAACACCTGTAGATTCTGCACATCCACATTCCCAGAGGGAATTCAAACATCCCTGCCAAATCATCTGCAAATCAAAGGACATGTAACTGCTCAGCAGATCAGGATGGGTGGAAGTATTCAATTAATAAGGAGACCCTAGAGTTCCTGTCACTGCATTCCCTGCCAAAATGCATTATGCGATTTGAGTACGTCAAGGATAGAGGGAGAATGGTGAACAGTCTGTATATAAGACAACATACAAGATAATAGAAAGATATCTTCTTCTTCCTTTCACTGGCAGTTTCAGACGCTAGGTTTTTGTATACTGACTGTAGACCCAAATGCTGTCATTTTTCTGGCAGTTGCAATTGCCCATGTGTAAATCAGTGGTCTACATTTTGAATAGACAAGTTTCTTCCAGTATCTAGAATGTTCCTGCAAATTTTTGACAATTCTCTCATGCTCTTCAGCTGTTGTACCTGGCATATTAGTATACATATTTATTAGTGCAGTTTCTCAAATTTTCAAAGTTTTCCTCCCTTAAACACATGAAATGTGACTTGCACAGTATGCCAGTGTATGTTTCCACCCTACCAGGTGAGATTCATGTTTGTACTCTTTTTTTTTTCTCTTTTCAAGTGACAGGTTGAGGACTCTTCACCGATCACAAGGGTGGCACCCTCAGCTGCTCATACTCCCTGACTAGAGCTCCATCTGTTTTCCATCTCCGTGGAAGACAATACAAGCAGTGGAGTCGAGACTCTGCAAGAGCCTAAGACTCTGTCTGATTAATGACTCAGAAAATGGGCTCTCCAGAACAGAATGTTATCTATTCACTCAGAGCATATAACACACACTGCAAAGTGTCAGAACAACCAAGTGTTAAAATGTACATTTCCTTTAGAAATGCAATAAAATTTCCTTGGAGTACATGTGAAGGTTTTTCAACCCAGCAGGCTAAGATATTGGTATGTTTATAGTAGTTACCCTACATCTTTGTGTAAAACAATCCATCTGTATTCAACTTTATCTTCTGTGGTTTAGATCTATGAATTTGTCCAACATGCTTGGTTTAATAGTACCTGTAATTCTGCATATTTGACATGCAGACTGTATACGGAAAAAACAGCTGTAGAAGTGCCAAGTAGAAAGTACTTTGACAATAGCTCCTCCAATGTTTTTCAGATATTTTACAAGTGATTCTCCTCTCTTTCCTCTTAAACTTTTTTTCATTTAACAGTGTATGTTTTGATAGGTTAATTCACACATGTAATTAGTCGGATCCATGATATTCATTAAAATACTGTAAAAGAACTCCCTTACTCATGACATGTTGTAATTCAATTCTCGCTATTTATTTATCAAAGGAGTATTTGACTATTAAATATTCAGTAAATTACACTTCATTTTGTCTTATTCAGTCCTAAGAAACAAATACCTTTTGTGAAACCTTCCTCCTCAACTTTGCTTATTCTGACTGAATCGCCACACCTAGAATAGACCGAGGTTTCCTCATGGTGGTCACCTCCAGCCTGTTATTTTGTCAGACAGAAGGAAAATACACTAAAGAAGAAAATGCTAGTGTCATGTTAAGATAGTAAAACAGATCTAAATATTTGCTACCAAAGAGCTGCAGAATGTGTCAGGTTCTGGTGAAAAGCTTTCCATATTCCATGGACCATACTGAAGAGCCTAAGAAAGGCAGTGAGACAGAAAGTCATGACCGGTGAATAAAGAAAGTACAAAAGAGAGAAGGAGGCTTTTGTAGATATGTCAGTGATTCTACTAGGGTAAAGGAGAAAGATAGGTCTGCTATATTGTTCACATAGGGACAATAGGGAAGGATTGGCTCAAGTCCAGTATATAAAGCAAATGGGGAAATTAAAAAAGTGATACTTGATCCTAAGTATTCTCATTTTTCCTAACCTGACAGACTGTTTGAATCGATTTGGGATTACACTAACAGTAATACCAGCATAAAGAAAGAAACCTTTACAAGGCTGTAACTGAAACAATAATTTCTCTTTCACCCACACTGCCTGCAGCCATACTGCACTATCATACACTGACAAGAATAGGGGCTGCCCCACCTCCCTTGACCCTTCCCACCCACACTGTGGTGTATATACATGTTCTTCTGAAACCCCAAGGAAGACCACGCACCATGGGGAGTAATCCAGGTGAAGCTTTCTTTTCCCTCGTTCCCTTCCAGAGTTTTAGTCCTGGTGTGGTTTCCCCAGTGGCTTCTCCTTTGCAGCAGCATGGGATGGAGGTCAAGCCCCTGTTGTGGCCAGGACTGCTCCTTTGCTAGGAGTGCTGGTTTGTACCAGTAAGACATACACAATATCCTTAGTCTGTGGCAAGAAAGATTACCCAGATCAGCAGCATCATAATATCTTTAGCTCATCAAGATAGCAGCACAGAAAAGGCAAAAAAAAGTAAAGAGCAGACAGTTGGTGCCCTGAATATTTATGAAAGGAAACCATGAGAAGAAGATGTTATTAATTCCTGAAAAATTAGGATATAACTTGAAATTTGTTTTTAATATTGAAATATTCTATTTAATTGTCATTTCATAGAATCACAGAATCATAGAATCACCAGGTTGGAAAAGACCCCTTGGATCATCGAGTCCAACCATTCCTATCTGACACTAAAATTTGCATTTCCAAATTTTATATTTGCAACACTTTTCACTTTCATTCACTGTTAATTGGAAAATTTGAGTAAAATCTTTCAATTAAAGAAAGGATTTTTAAAAGTTCACCTTTTTTTATGCCCAACTTCAAAGTCAGTTACACTGTGATTAGAGGTGAATACATTTAAGCTTAACATTTTATACATTCATTGACTATAAAGTTTATTGTGCTTTCAAGGTCGTTTGAAAACAAGTGGTCATGAAAGGTAAAATATACAAGCACTTTAAAAAACACTCTGTCCTGTGAGCTGCAATAAATAGTCTTAATCATTAAGTGAAAATCTCAAACATATATTCACAAATAAGTAATCTCTGTAAAAATTCATAGCCAGCTGAGTTAAGGTGTAGGGATTTGAAAAGCACACTGCCTTTTTTCATATGACAGGACAGAGACACAGATTTATCTTAACGGCATGCATTAACATCCTCATACTATACATTTCAATTTCAAGTAACATAGTTTCATCTGCTTTCTTTTTCTATCCATTCTGCGATAAAGGGGATTGCAGGAAGGAAATTTCATAAAAAAACCAGCATGCAGCAATGCGGCTAGAGCAGAAGGTACCCAAAATTAGTAAGTGCATCATTAAGTTATTAAAATACAGAAGTATTTTATACAGCTAAATGTCATATTTAGCCTATTTATAGCCATATGCAACGGGTATATTGTTCGTATAATGATAATTACTTCATTACTAATATCATACAATGCAATACAGATCTGTCTCCTTTATTTTAATACAGGTGGTCCTGTACTGTTATGCTTTACTGTGTTTCTGTGTTGCAAAGAAGGCATCAAGCTTCACAGCTTCATACAGTACCTTTGGTGGTTATCTGACAAAGTTACAGTCCCATTTGCACATCACATTCTGCTTTACAGAGCATGGTAACTAAGAGATGATGATGGTGTAATAGAGTAATCCTGAATGCAAAGACCTTGGATTTTATGTTTCTTTCCAGATATTTAGTTAAAATCTGCATATCTCTTTGTTCTCATTGGCTTTAAAGTAAGTGTGTGGATATTTATTTTTTTGGTGCTTCCAAACAAATCTAGAGGAGAGAATGGAATAGATCCAAGGAACTAGAAGAAAAATGGCAGATTGTGTACAGTATCTAGATTCAGTGGTTTCACTGTAGCACTGTAGCACTGAAGCAACAGTCTCCTCTGTAGCATTTCTTTCCGTCTTTCCAGTGAGAGAGGGTGCTCTGGGGCGAAGGAACTCCTTTGGAGGCTCTGTGCTTCAGCAGGCTGACATGGCTTAGGCAAAACAGAAGTCATGAGTAATATTCATTGAGAACACAGATTTTTTTTTCCTCCCTAGCGGTGTTTTCTCTTTGAAAATTTGAGCCCATTATTGTTTGTTTACTTTCCTCTTCTTTTTTTAGCTTTAAGTGTTTCCAAATTGTCATTGCCCTAATGTCTTCTTTCTTAACTGAATTCTATATTAACAAGTGGAGAAACAAAACAAAACAAAACAAAACAAAACAAAACAAAACAAAAAAAAGAGTGGCACAGAAAGGGAAAGAGAAAGAGAAACATGGAAACCGAATTTGGAAAAGTATAATCACAAAATGGAAACATCTAATCCTTCCACACACATTTCAAGAAGGTTTGCTTGGTTTTCTCTTGCCTAAAAAATAAACATGAGCTCAGTTTGACAGATTTATACTGTCTTCTTTCTGTTATGCGACATACAGTTTTTCATTATATCTTTGGCTACATCAAAAGAAGTGTGGCAACCAGGTTGAGGGAGATGATTGTCCCCTTCTGCTCTGTTCTCTGAGGCCTCACCTGGAGTATTTTGCCCAGTTATGGAATTCCCAACATAAGAAGGTTGTGGAACTGTTAGAACAGGTCCAGACAAGGGCCAAGAAGATGATCAGAGGAAAGGAGTACCTCTGCTATGAGGACAGGCTGAGAGAGTTGGAGTTGTTCAGCCTGGAGAAGAGAAAGGCTCTGAGGACACCTCATAACAGCTTTCCAGTATCTGAAGGGGCTACAAGAAAGCCATTCTTACGAGGACATGTAGTGATAGGATGAGGGAGTGTGTCTTTAGATTGGAAGATGGAAAATTTAGATTGGTATTAGGAAGAAATTCTTCATGATGAGGGTGGTGAGGCACTGGCACAGGTTGCCCAGGGAAGCTGTGGATGCCCCATCCCTGCGGGTATTCAAGGACAGGTTGGATGGGGCCTTGAGCAGCCTGGTCTGGTGGGAGGTATCCCTGCCTATGGCAGGGGTTTGGAACTAGATGACCTTTAAGATTCCTTCCAACACAAGCCATTCTATGATTCTATGATTCTATATTTGTGACATAGTGAGAGGAAATACTTCAAGCTTCTTATTCAGGGCACTAATTTCTGAAAATGTCTTAGACACTCAGAAGAGGATTGTCCGAAGTTTGAGTATTCCTTACCCACAGAACAAAAACTTGAAATATCTTGGACTTCTCTGTGATACAAGTTTAGTGTGTGTGGCTGAAATTTAGGAGCATCAGGAGATTTGTTAGCTTCATATGCATTCCTGGGAGTAATTTTATTGATATTTAAATAAGAATTACTCAATTACTTAGTCTCCGTAAGAAGAAAGTTTGATTTAATTCAAAAGTACTATAAGATTATTTAACACTGTAGACTTGAGTGCATTCAGTATGAATGGGGTCCAGCTAGCTGTAAGTAGCTTAATAGCTTATTGTCTGTGTGCAGCGATCATTTTAAAGAGATGCCTGCTTACTACATCTAGGATCCAGTAATAAATCAATGTTATTTTAATATTAACATCCAGAAAGTCTTACATAGAACACCATAAATGTGCTACTGACCTTATGCTGTAGTATATCATCTTATAGTAGTAGCTCTTTCTACATTTTCATATAATACAAAAATCCAATTCTTTAATTCTTTAGTAAATTCCCACTGCACTATATTATTTTGATATTTCTATAGAACTTATGCTTTCCTAATATCAAGCAAAAGCCCTACTGTGTTAATATTTTTCTTCCAAAATTCTGCCGAAAGCTCTTATCCAAAGACAGCATTACATTTGTATAAAACTGAATAGGTTTAAAGATAATCTGAGGATTAAACATCTGTAAAAGGAAACGTGAGAGGAAATATGTCAAATAATTCATTCTGACCATAGGTTAATTCTTTTAGTTGGCTGAAACAGCTTACTTTTCACTCTCAGAATTTTTTAAAATCTTGTATACTTTTCAATAGCTACTTCTCCTCCTTCCCCCACCACTGTCCTTCTCACACAAAAAAGAAACTGCAGTGTTTGATTGCATCCCATCACAACCCACACTCAGCTGGAGAAAACTAAGATATGTTCTCCTGCTAGACAGATATAAACAAATCACCCATCTCCTTTCTCACTGCCTATAAATCTTTCCTTTTTATTGAAATCACTATCCAAAGAAGTTCTACAGGCACTGTGAAATCTTTGCCTGCAGCCAACCAGGGGGCCTTCCCAATAGCTGCTCTCATTGAAGTTGAAATCTTTGGTATAGTGGCCCTAAATTAACAAGTTTATGGCCTCCTACATGTAATGAAGGAAACAGGTATCTATTCTTTCCCTTTCACGTCTGAGATATTGAGGTGGGGGGAACCAGCAACTCTCTCTGATTTTCCTCAGCCATGATGTTTGAGTAGGGTGTCTGGTCAGTCATTCCTTCTGACGGAGGCAATGGGCTGGATGAAAACATTAAACAGTCCAGGTGCAGTCCTCAGGCTCCCATTTTGACTTTATGAGGTAATGCTACATCATGAAGAGGTGCAGGTGTTAAACAACCCTTGGATTCAGGGTCTATAATTATATTTTCTGCTTATGCATCTTCCAAGTACAGCTTCAGGATCATAAACTTTTCCTGTCTATTGTATGTTTGGGTTTTTTTAAATCTTCATAGGAAATTTGTGTGTATTGATAAAGCATCAAATCCCTAGGTGCAAATTTCTGGACACCTAATCATAAAACTCTGCTAACACAAGGTAGAAGATTATTCTTACACTTATTTCTTAATAGTGCCTTTGCAAATCCAACCAGAGTTCAAATTTCTTTGTTATCAGAACAACAAGCAGAAAGGGATGGACAATAATAGCCATGATTCATACTACTTCACAGAATTTTCCTATTCCAGAACAGCCAGTAGATCAAAATCAGATTATATCTCTTTCCTTTCCTCAGCCATTACTACAGCCTAAATTAGCAATGCCAATATGTTGCAAGAAAGTAAGAGGGAACAGGACTGCTCAGTATGGATCAAAAATGGATCATCTATGTGTTGATTAAGGAACAGTGAGCATCTATTAGAAACTGATCTGAGCTCACTGAATTTTCCTGTAGAGGAAAAGCGCAGGTTCATCGGGCAACCTCAAGGTGTGTTCATTTCCAGCTTTGATGGATATATTTCCTGAATAGGTCAACACAGATCATCCTTTGCCTGATACCCCCATGTATTCCACTTCATAAGTATTCCACGTTCAGGGATTTAAGAGAGTGGGGCTCAGGGCACCTACCATGGGTGTTGGCTAGTTACGTTAATACTGGCTTCACATTGAGACTACACGCTCGGTAAACGTGATTGCATCCTGTGTAGATCTGCCAAGCCCACTGTTTACACTGTCTGCTAGAGGTTATTCCATTCCTACACAGAAATGTTTATAAAGCATTACACTGCCTCTCGCTACCCGGTAAGTAGGCTCAAAACACAATCTGTAAGTCAGGATTGTAAGTAAATTTAGGGAAGGCAACAGGAAAATAATGCCAACTACCATGTAAAATATTCTGGGAATCATGAACATTTAAGGAAAGACCAGACACTGGGTTGTAGGTACATAAATTCTTTTTAAATTTTCTGCCTTTTTTAGGAGGCTTTTGATTATAGGAGTTAGCAAGGAAACCTGAACACAGGGCCCAGGGGCTCTCTATTACCAAATAGGCTGTACTCTATTAAACAAGGAGACTCCAGGAACAAATGACTTGGTATTCTACCACTTTAACTATTCAGAAGGAATAATATGCAGCAGTGTGCTGATGTGATGAAGCTGGTGCCACTACATCTATGGTACTAACCTCAGCCTGTGAGAACTCTCAATGGTTTCATCTCAGTTCCCTGAGCGTACTCTCTCTCATTTTTTACAGCCTAGCAGTGGTATAATTTAGCCTAAGGGAAATAAAATTATCAGCTTTCTTGATTGTCATCAACAGCTTAGTACAGAACTTGGTTTGTTGAATTAAATATTCAAGGGTTTTGGTTTTTTTTCTTCAGAGCAGCATCACAGACTGGGATATCGTTGACCTGCAGCTCTAGCCACAAACAGAATCTGGTTAAGATCAGAGTTGCTATAATATTATTAGTTTCAGTTGTGGAGAGTGGGCATGTGATTTACTTTTCTGTAAATGGGCACTAATTATCTTTTGTTATCTAGAGTTCTAAAAGCATGTTCAAATATGATGCTAAATAATTACATATTATTTATGTATGTCAAAAGTCATACACCAGATAACATAAGAATTAAAAATGTCTATCTACTATCAGTCCATTTTGCTCAGTGCAGAAGAACTGTGTAATACTTAGCACATAATTTGATAATCCCAACCCAGAGGAAAGGGAGGAAGCAGGTGTTTTATGTCAGCATGAGAAATATTTTTTTCTCACCTATTATGTGATTAGTATAGATTCAAAGGTACAGAGATGATAATTCTGGCCTGGAAAATGAAATTCTTCTCCAGGGACCATTTTCAAAGTGATTTGCTCAATCAGAGCTCTCTCCTGCTACCCGATCACAGCTATGGTGCTTTAGAGTGTCTAATCAAGAGATGATTAGAGATGATGACATTAAGGAGGTTCAGGTTTAGTGCCATCATGGTGGCCAATCAATAACGTGATTGTCCAACCTGATACTCTGGGGATCTGTGTATAAATCTTGTTATTTACTAAACTTTCATGTCCTGCTATGAAAACAAAACTGCTCTTACAGGGAGAAATGCTCATTCTAATAATATCTTGCCTGGCATAAGCATTAACACCTTCTAGACAATTCTCTCAGTCTACTTCTGGCTTTATTGTGATTACAAGCGTTTTCACACTTCCAGTGATTTGTCACTTTATGCACATTTCATATGTTCCAAATCTGAAATAAAACCTGACTGTAGTTTCGTGGATAGCCAGATCTCTAGTAAACAATGCTTTCATGTTACTTAGAGCCCTTTGACACTGGTTTTGGAAAGGCAGTCTGATCAGGGAATTTCATATTCTAAAAGTTATTCAAAACCACAAACTAACAAACCTCCAAGCAAACAAAGAGCTTATAATGAAATAACAACAGGTTCCCCTTCTTGCACCATAAGACTAAATCTTCTTTTTTCTTGTGAGTCAAAACTAATAAAGTCACACCTTTGTTCATAAATAATTTTATCTGAAAAATCACAAGACTTAATGTCTAACGACTCTCCTGTTTTCTGACAAGGCATTAGAAGTTGCACTTCAACTATAGAGTAGCAGAACCCAAGAACCGAGGTCCTTTGAACAGAAGGAGCCAATAACAATTCACATTGTTTAATTCATAGAGATTCATCCAGCTTTATTTACTTTGCTGACCTGTACAATTTGCTTTAGAACAGAGTACAACATTTTAAATACTTCATCCAGGGTTTATTTATAAATAGGCAGTTTGACATCCACAATCATGGGTGGCTACATTTTGGCCGTAATCACTCTATCATCAGTGTAAGTTCAAGTCTTTCTGTGTTTTAGCCAGAGTAACTGAAATCTGGATCTGGCAGAAAGTTTACTAAATTTCTATTTAGTTAGTTTTATTTTTATTCTGCAGTTTCTCAGCAAAAAGCAAGGTGATACTGAGACCTTTTGAGAAAATATCTGTAGCTGACATCAACTTTCTCCTGAGGAATTAGTATGGAATTACGCTGTACTCCAATCATCTCAGTAAGAATCATCAAGACTGTTCCACTTCTGAATTCACCAGGGAGAACAACATGATGTGGTGTTGCGAGTCAAATCGCTTTGAACAGCAGCACTTCCAGCACAATAATTTTATCATTCACTATTTAAGGAAAGAAAAAAAATATTCAGTTATTACCTTTGTCCTGGCATCATGGACAAGTCTTGTTGCCTTGTTCTATGGTTATTGTTTGAAATTTGATCATCAGGTCATATCAGGTACTTGTCATTCATAGATGTTGCCAAAAGGTAGGGTTTCTTTCCATGAGGAGTCAAACTTAAGTATTTATTGGTATATAATGTTTATGTGAAAGCCAAAGAAGCCTCAGAAGGTGGAACTAGAAGAGAGAGATGAAATTTAAAGCTACCAGATTTAAGGTACTTCAAAGATTTGAACCTGTTACAAATAAGAGGTTGCAAAAGCACCTTTGAAAGTAGTTTTCCCGAACACTTTCAGGCTGAGTGTGAAATCTCTTCTGTTTGTTATTTTCCTGATGATCAGACTCTTATCTAATATGATAGAAAGGATATTATCCTGGGAAAAAAGATAAAACCCTGCAAAAAGTAAATAAATCAACCTATTGTGACCAGGGTTAACTAACAGGAGCAAAAAAGAAAGCAGTCACTACTTGAGTTCTGCACTACAATCAGAGTATATTTAAGAACATACATGAGAATGAAAAGGAGCAGGAGAGGGGGGAAAACAATAGAGATATGATTTTGAAACAAAAGGTAAATGAAAAGTGCACTTAAACCAGGTTAAAAAATGTAAATACACTCCCCTAAAAATAACAAATAACCCCAGCAACAAAAGCGCAATGTGATACTAGTCAAATTAAACTAGAAAAAAATAGAGAGAAAATGCATGGCATAAAAAGTGTTTTAGATCCAAAGACGAATAAGTGGAAGCAAAATAAAAGGGATAAACTCCTTGGTAAAACCAAAGATACACAATTTGTTTTACAATAATGCTATATAGCAATGAAGCTAAACAGAAAACACAGAGAACATCGAAGTTATCTGTATTTGAGACAAGGATTCAGGCCTCGGGTGTTTTCAGGAATGGCTGCAACAAGATTTCAAGGGTTTTCAAACCACTAATAATTTCCTTGCTTTGCTTATTTTTACACAAGAGGTTGCAAAATGATAAACTACACGATAAGCACAAAGTGATAATAGAATTTGATAAGACAGAACATGTTCAGTACAGTACAATTCATGCCAGATGGTGAAACTAGCAGAAGTTACAAGCAAATAAAAGGTATTGTTCATTCAAGTCCAAAGCTAACCTCCCAGAAATCACAGGAGGAATGTCAGATAAAAGGAAGAAAACATCTTTGCCCTGTAGCAAAATTTAACATAAGCTACAGTGCAAGGAAGTTCATGCCTAACCAATTACCTGCCTTCTTCCACATTTATTACTTTGTATTATTTTGGCCCAACACCACATCTACTCCAGCTCTAGAATCTCAATACAGTTGCTACATCCTCTCATTCGAAAGATGTATTTTTCCTTTCACCGTTGTTTGACTCCTCTTTTGCTTAGCAGGGAGGCAATCGTAGTCCAGTCCTAGTTGAAGACATATTCCAGACCACAGCTAAGCCCTCAGAGCAGGAAGAGGGGAGAAGCAGGAACTACACAGCTTGAAATAAATTGTGGCTGTACAGCATCTTTTCCTCTACCTACAGGGGTGGGGGCTGTCATAACATAATGTTTGGAAAGCCAACGATGCCTAAGTAGTTCAAACATCCACAGTGCTATGTATCCAAGCATGTCTGAATTGCAGTCAAATGCAAAGCCATACAAGCTAGCTTTGAACTAGACAGTTTGTGTGCAAAAGCAACGTATCTCAGCGTCGCCATGGTTCTCCCTTCACTGTTATAAATTAATTTCCTGGTGCGATCTATATGAAAAGAATTATAGAGTTCAGCACACCTGTCACTTTAAGCTGGGCAATATTAGTAGCAATAGCATCCCTTTTGTAACAGAATTATAGTGGCATTAAAGGAAAGTATGCTGCATAGAATAGAGTGTTTTAATTAATCTTCTCATGTTTTTTTTCAGGGGAAATATCATTTTTCCTTGTCTAAGCATACGAAAGATTGAGGATAAATCTAATCATTGTATTTGGTGAGTATATTATCCATCCATCCATCCATCCATCTATAGACAAGTATACCTCACAGTATGATGCATTTCCATTTCTCTCCTTGGCATTCCAATCTTTGCTGTTAAGTAAAACAGAGTCAGGGACCGGTATCTGGCAAAATGGTTTGACTTAGCTACATCCACACTACCCAGCACCTAATATTCATCTTTCCCTGGTCTGCAATCACTTAAGTCATGCTTATCATCTCTATATGTTTTCTTTACAATTGAATGCGTCTAAACTACTAAGAAATCTGTGTTGCAGTCTACCAGTGTTTCACTGCCTGTAAATGGAGGTGTTTTGGAGAGTCTGTCATTTAGCCTGAGTGTGGGCACATGGGAATGCTTGAAGGTGCCAGTCTTGCTAGGATACAATTGGAGGACTACATAAGGCAGAATTGTTGCACCAGGCACCCATTATGGGCAGGGATATGAGGGCTTCCTATCACATGTTATCTCCCAAATACCCAGACACTATCTCAGAAATTTCTGGTGGGTGCCAAAACCATGGCTGGCTGCATGATAACAATTAAACAATGTACATGATGACAGAGCAAATCCCTAAGTCCACTCCTTGGATATTATTTATTTAGCAGTGTAGACAAAATATATGCTACACACATTCCTGACTAGTTTTTCCACTTTTTTGTCTAATTTGTGTATTAATGCCCAGACAAAAAGAATTTTAAAATGAATTGAGTCAGTGGAATCTTTTAACAGGACCTAGCCATCACCAAGGAAAAGAATAAAGACAGGAAACAAGTATAAGGAAACGAAAAGCTGATTACAGCGAGGCATTACACGCAACAAATGACGATACAGATCCAAGAAGGAAACAAAGGCTTATACAGCCATAGCATTTTTACATTGATGTGGTGACCTGCTCAAATATGCAAAGTGTTCTGTCCCCAGTGTCAGAGAACATTATTATAGCAAATCTGTGAAAGATGTCTTAAGGTCTGGGGACTTGTTTGCTTTTATTCCCCTCAAAAAAAAAAAAAAGGATAAGCTAAAAATCCAACTGCAGAAAGAGACAATAACAGCTGCTTTTTACTGACAAACTGCTCAAGCAGTTCAGAAGGGTTCCTTGCTGCTTTACAATTAGTTACAAAATTTTTAAGCCCATCTCTCCCTGTAGAGAAGACACAATCGAGGTAATGAGGGCTAATAGTAGTGTGTGAGACAACACTCCCATTACTGGGCTGTGATGCAGTCACAACTGTGCTAACAGCATCTGCGCTCAGATCAGTCTCTGGAACACTAAACCTGAAGTAAAAATAAATGTAGACTGTAATCACATTTATAAAAATATCTATGAAGAAACTGAAAGGTAATGAATATGTGCAAAAAGGATGCACACTGTTTTTCTAGGGACATTCACATTACTACTTATTTTGCTGTCTTCAAGTAAATGAAGGCAAAGTCATTATCTGCTGACCAGTATAATTAAAGAAGTGATTACTTTAACAAGTAATTGGTAAAAAATGCCTAACCAGTAACCAGAAGCACAAGCCATATGTTTTTAAATATGACCAAGTCATTTGCATAGTGTTTATGTGCAATAAATTAAAGGCAAATGAAAAATCTGCTGACAGGAAATAAGTAGCAATAAGGGTAGAGCGATATGTTAAATCCTTCATTCTGGATCATTTAGGTAATGTTCCTTTCATTTTAGATTCATGAGTAGAAGCCTTTACAGATTGGGCATGCATACCATAAATCTCAGGTTATCCATTATTAGGTGACATTCTGCTGTTTGCAATTGTACATGTTTACTTTGTGCATAATTAACTGCATAATAGCTGTCCGTGTTCTGCACAGAATTTACACTCAGGCTCTCATCAAAACAAATGACTCTAGAAAGTAGGGCAGTTCCATTAAGCTCTCTGCAATCTGCATTTTCTAATAATAGTTCTCAGAAAATTGAGTTGGAGCTTTGATTTTCCAACTGCAATCAAAATAAAATCCACTGTTTGAAAGGGTCCCATGTTTGTTTTTCATAGTATTTCATTAAATCTCACAGAATTACTTGAAACATCAAGGGGTGGAGACAGAACGAAACTGAGAATACCTAACAGAAGCTGGGATGATACATTTCCATAAAAATAATAAGTATGGAGCAGATTCGGACAGGCAATTGATCATTGCATAGCTCCATGCTATGGATCAAAAACTTCATCCTGCAGTTCTTCTATTTCTGTGCATGATTACCAGTACTAGGTCAACCACTTCTGCCGTACCATTCCTCTGTATGTTAGCAAAAGCTCCCAGGTTTCTTTTTCCTTAATGCAAAATTGGATGGAGAAGAGAAAAAAAAAATCACATAAAATGCGGCTGAAAGAATAGGGGAAAGCTGCTAATAAAATAAAGTCAGGCTCAAAGTAAGAGGGAAAAGCTGCTAAAATGGAAGCCGGCAGCCATAGAATAAAATAAAGCAAAACATAAAGAACTTGTGACTTTGACTGCTCCACAGAACTGCAAGCCGATATCTCTATATTTTTGGATTATCTAGAAGCTACATAAAGAATATTTAGTACAAGATCAGGTATGAAGTGAATATTATTGTACAGCTGATTTGCAGCATAAAGAAAGTGTTTTGTAACACTTATTTGAAAACAGATTACCAAAAATATGTGCGAAGAAATGTTATAACCTACCCTTATGTTTGAAGGAAGTATTGAGATAAAATGTGACTCTTATGGTGCTAAATGACAGAAATATCTATAACAAATAAAATATCTCATATTGGGCATCTCTAAGCCCCAAAACTGTGGAGAATATATATGGCCAACTAATGCTAATGAGCTTTCATTTTTTCTGTGATGAAATGATGTTGTAGGAAGGACAAAGGATCAGCACTAAAATCTCAGGCTGCTCATAACACACAACTGTTCTCAACAAGCCAGCACACAAATACCCTTCCAGCACAGGCTGTGTCAGTGTGGACCTCTGCATGAACTCCTGCAAGGAGCAGGGAGTTGGACTTGATGATCTTTATGAGTCCCATCCAACATGAGATGTTCTATGATCCTGTGATTCTATATAGGGTTATGAAACAAATAAAAAGCAGAATTAATTGCAAGGATGATAGCATATGTCTTATATAAAGTCCTTTGTTTCTGTTATTTTACAGGTTAACATAATGTAAATTTACACATTTTTCTTACAAAAAATGATACGCTCCATTCACTTGAGGGGGAATGTTTTATTTCTTGTGTTTCCTTTTTTGCTTTAAAAAGAAGCTGTGGTTTCTTTCAGGACAGCAAAGAGAGAGGGGTTTTTTATTATTTTTCTAATGGCTTTTCTTGGAAAGATTTTCCCTTAGTTCACACCCTGAGAACTTTTATGTATCTGATTCATGTAATGTCAGAATGTAGGATTTTTCATTAAAAGAATTTCAGAGATCTTGTGAAGCGAGTGACAGTGCCTTTCCAAAAGTCATATTAAAACAGATATGTATTTCTACAGCCTGGCATGATTTCCTTTTTTTTTTTTTTTCCAAACTCTTCACTATTGAATAGCACATATCAAAACATCAAACCCAAAATCAAAACATGCTGCATTCCACAAACTGATGTCTATAAATTTTAAAATTATCTAGATATTATGTAAGCAATAATTAGAACTGATGCAGGTATGCAGCAAATATTATTTTACACTCATCTACTGCATGAAGAAAGGGTCTTATAATAGGTGTTGCACTCAGTGCTTAAACTGATTAGTTCCAACGTATTTTACTGGTCCCTTTTTGTTTTGAAATATCAGGGATGAGCAGCTAGTAAACAAGTTTCTATCACACAAATTTCTAGGCTGAGGTTTATTTATTTCTTCTCAACACAGATGTTATAACACTGCTGTTTTATACCCTACCTTTCAGCAAAACTTGTCATTATTAAAAATGCCTTCTGTAGACTGTTTTGTATTCTTTTTATAGATTATTTATTAACATATACAGATACCTAAATTTAATAAAAAGGGTCATCAAAGGCTGCTAAGCACAAAATGGAAGTCAGTAGGAGTTTCTACTTATTTCCTACTTATGCCTTTGAGAATACCTACTCTCACCCCTGAAATCATCATTGTACAAGTTGAAACACAAGTCTGCATTCATCAAACAGCTACTTCAGTAGAGTCATCCTTTTCTTTCAGAAAACTCTGTCATCTACCTTACAAGTTAAAAGAAAAAAAAAATAAGAACAAGAAAAAAGAAGAAACTCTTCAAGGAGAAGTAAAATAAAACTTTAGACATTAAATGCCACCAGGACCCACATGGATCCAAAGGGTAGCTGTATAAAACCATGTTCAACTCAGAGTCTTAAGGAAATCCTGTCCATCTCAGCTATGATCAAATCCAGTACTTCACTTTGAACAGCTGTTGCAGTAAAGCATCACAGCCTCCTGGCTTTCAGGACACATGTTCATTTTCATTGATTGAGCACTTGGTTCTTTTCAACTTGTATTTGCTCTTGTTATGATTAGGTAGTATATACAGATTATATACACAGAAATGTGTATATGTGTGTATTTTTGATATGTAATTTATAAACACAAATAGACTTACACATGCGGTGCTGTGTAAGATTATTTTCAATATATTTCATAATAAGAAATATACATAAAATCTTTTTTTTAATCAAAAAAAACGGGCCTAGTTGTGATTTTAACGTCCTCACTGGAATATTTTGTGCCATCAGGAAGGTAAAGGATTAAAAGAATCATAAAGATACTTCAGGACTTGTATTAGCTTTATAATGGTCATGAGGTACTGAAAAGCATGCTTGGACAAGATGAGAACACTAACTAATGAACTTGTAAATGTGCATATTAAGAACCAATAAAACAGCATTCTCTGTTTGGTAGGCTTCTATTTAAGTAACAGCTTATGATTTCACAGTCAAAAAAACTTTCCTTTCCTTTATAATACTCAGTGGTGTATAAGTTGCTCCTCTGTATTCCCCTCCTGGGCGACGGAGAGAAAGATGTTCTTCTGAGACTCAGCAGCCTATTTTAGATGATTCCTATAGGATGAAGTGGTAATAAGAATCCACATTGCAGAATTCTACAGTCTGGTCAGATGAATTCAAAGTTTGTCTGCACTGGTTCTCAGGATCAATATTAGCCCTGTTCAAGGCCTTGACTCTAAGTAATTGTTTTTTAGCTGTTTTAGTTCTCCAGTGCAAACAATAACAAAGCTTTTATCTGTAAACCTGTGGAGACAGAAATCCTGCAGCAGCAGCAGAATTTAACCTGGTCTGGCCAGATGAATCATTTCAGAAAAAAAAGGTATGGTTCAAAGTTTATAGTCTAAGCAACTGAGCAGATAATAAATATCTGAACTCTGGCTCCATTTTTTTGAAGCCTCTTCTACCTAGACAATGTCTATCAAACGTTATCTTTTCTTTCATGTTGTCTAAAGAGCTCTAACTTATTTTTTCACCAGAAGCACTTTGTGTTGAGAATGGGAACTGTCCTACTCTGCCTCAACTCATTGTCTGTATTACTGGGAAAGTCAAGCCACGGGGAAAACAAGCTGCCTTATCTGAGTTCCTTGGTTGTAAGACTGTTGAGTATTGTCCTCTATGAGGTCTTACTACAAAGGGTTCTGGCAGTTCATTCACTACACCAAGCAGGCAAAACACTTTAGTCCTGTTAGGAACTTGTCTTGAAAACTATTAGTACATTCATTCCAGGCTGGTCTTAGAATCAGTAGAAGAAATTCTACTAGAAATTCTGGATTCAAGAATGTCTTGGTTTATTGTTTTAGTCACTTTCATTTAAGCAAATGTACATTTTGTAAACAACAAGAATGGGGCGTGCATTTCTAATCACTGGGTAAATAGTGTTGTTTCCCTCTGAGCCTGCATATTTTTCAAGAACCAATAGAATTATGAATGATTAACATATAAAAGCAGGAAAATGCAGGAAAGAGAATCACATACTCATAAAATCACAGAATCATTAAGGTCGGACAAGGCCTCTAAGATCATCAATTTCAATCGTCAGCCCAACACCACCGTGCCTACTAAACCATGTCCAGAAGTGCCAAATGTACGTGGTTTTGGAACATCTCCAGGAATGGAGACTCCACCACTTCAATGAGCGGCCTGTTCCAATGCTTCACCACTCTTTCAGTAAAGAAATTTTTACTAATATTCGGTGTAAACCTCCCCTAGAGCAACTTGAGGCCATTTCCTCTTGTGCTATCACTCGTTACTTGAGAGAAGAAATTGACATCCACCTCACTCAACCTCCTTTCAGATAGCTGAAGAAAGTGAAAAGGTCTCCTTTCAGCCTCCTTATCTCCAGACTAACCAACTTCAGTTCCCTCAGGTGCTTCTCTTAGCATTTGTGTTCTAGACCCTTCACCAACTTCATTGCCCTTCTCTGGACATGCTTCAGCACCTCCTTGTCTTTCTTGTAGTGAGGAGCCAAAAGCTGAATACAGTATTCAAGGTACGACATCATCAGCAACGAGTACAGGGGAAGAATCACTTCCCTAGTCCTGCTGGTCACACTATTTCTTATACAACCCAGGGTGTTATCAGCCTTTTTTGCCCCCTGGGCACACTGCCAGCTTATACTCAGCCAACTGTAAATCAACAGCCCCGGGTCCTTTTCTGCCAGGCAGTTTTCCAGCCACTCTTCCCCAGGCCTGTAGCACTGAATGGAGTTGTAACTGAAGTGCAGGATGGAACCTGGCTTTGTTGGCCTTCATACAATTGGCCTCAGTCCATCAATGCAGCCTGTCTGGATCCCTCTGCAGAACCTTCTTTCCTCAAGCAGTTCAACATTCCCACCTAATTTGGCTATATCTGCAAACTTACTGAGGAAGTAATCAATCCCTTCATCCAGATCACTAGTAAAGATATTAAACAAGACTGACCCCAACACTGAGCCCTGAGGAACACCACTTGTGACCAGTCACCAACTGAATTTGATTCCATTCACCACGCTTCTTTGGTCTCAGCTAGCCAGACAATTTTTCACCCAGCAAAGAGCACATCCATCTAAGCCATGAGTCACCAGCTTATCCAGGAGAATGCTTTGGGAGAGAGTGTGAAAGGCTTTGCTAAAGTAGTCCAGGTAGATAATATCCACGGCCTTTCTCTCCTCCACTTGGTGGCTCATCTGCTCTTATAGGAGGATATAAGGTTGGCCAAGCAGGATCTGCCCTTAACGAACCCATCCTGACTTGGCTTTACACCCTGGTTGTCCTGCACAAGACTGGTGAGCACACTCAAGATGAACTGCTCTGTAGTCTTCGCTGGTAACAAAGTGCGGCTGAAAGCCCTGTAGTTCCTCAGATTGTCCCTCTGTCTCTTCTTCTATATGAGTGTAACATGCACAAGCCTACAGTCATCTAGGACATCCCCTGTTAACCAGAGCTGCTGATCAATTATGGAGAGTGTCTGACAAGCTCCACTGCCAGCTCTCTCAGGACTTTCAGGTGGATCGTGCCTGGCCCCATAGACCTGAGTGTCCAGGTGGCATAGTAGGCCATTAATTACTTCCTCCTGGATTATGAGGGGGGTTATTCTGCTCTCTGTCCCTGTCTTTTAGCTCAGAGGGCTGAATACTCTTCTTGTAGATGAATGACTGACATTTTTAAATGAACTGACTTTACATCATGTATGCCTAAGCCGCAGCAGTTCCTACTTCTTTCCACTGGCTACAAAGGAAGACCCCAGTGAGAAAATCAGGTGAAAATACTTAATCAAAAGCAAAGCAACATGAATGCCACCACTCCTGTTTTCTAATTGAGTTTTCATTCTTGCAAATAATATGTGCAAATTTAGAGCTGAAAAACAACTTATATGGTGAAGTTGTATATATTTACATGTAAATATTTACAGTTATTGTCTTGGATATCATCCCATGTCACTACTACATTTACCCTGCTGGTCTTCCTTATTCTAGGATTTGTATCAAAAATTTTGCTGGGCAAAGTCATCTTCCACCCTACTAGTTTTGCTTATTCAACGTGGCACGGGTTTTTCTTATGGTAAAATATGTTCTCGTGTCTAAACTCTGCGATGATGACAGTAAAATCCTAAGGCTGTTTTTCTCAACAAAAATGCTAAATTAATACATGTGAAAGTGATGACTGCTTAGACCAATATTCCAGAATGTGTATATAGGTGCAAATAAAACAAGGTATATTTAAACTTAACGTTACTAATTTCTCCTTTAGTAAGAAGAGGAATTATAATGCCCTCAGCCTTTATAAGTATTCTGCAAAGGATTAGGTTATGAAATAAAACTCCCAGCATTGACATTCATAAGAACCATTTCATAATGTGTCTTCCAGAGTATTATGCAGAATTTGCTTAACGTTTTATGCTTTTATGTGATTCCTCCACACTTTGTAAATTGATTTGCTCACATAGTCATAGAAAATGAGCGCTCTACAACTTATCTGATATAAAGAACCTATGAAATCTGTATAAGTATTAACAAGGGTCATCCATGCCTGTTTTTCACAGAGAAATGCTTGATTCCTCACTTAGTTTAACTTGCTCCGTTTAACTTGCTTTCAGAACACGGTAACAGTTAATACTGGAGGAAGTTACTTGCAGCATCAGGAACTGTTCCAAAACTAACTTGAGCCCTTTCTTCAGCTGCTGTTTTTAAACATTAAATCAGGAAAATAAACCAACATGCTCAGTTCCACTGTAAAAACAAATGCTCCTTAAAAGTGCTGCATCAGTCAGCTTCAATGGGGTTGAAGGTGCTTTTCTTGGCCATAATCCCCTAACTGTTGTACAATGAAAATTCTCTGTTGTCCAACAAGTAATTTCTTGCACACTTGTAAATTCAGCCCAAGCTAGACCCTATATTAATCACGTCACTAGTATCGATTGTTTCATTTATTTGCCAATCTACGTGTCTCAGATATACTTGAATGAAATACATGTCAGCCCATAATGCCTGGTTTCTATTCAGGAATAGGAATGACAAATTTATAGTCTGCAGCAATTTATGTCAAAGCAATGTCATGTTATTTTTTAACTGTATTTGGTAGGGAGATTGAAGTATTGTGAATAGAACTATCAGTCTCTCTACCACCTACAGCATCTTTGGAGACAATTTTCATCACATTTGAATAATGTTTTGGCACAGGAACACTTTATCTCTAAGATCTGGAAGCAGCACTTATACTGAGTTTTCTTACATTTATCATGTCCTATATATTCTGTGAGAGTTATAAACATGACATTTTCCTTTCTGTCTGGCTGGAAGTTCTGTTAGTGTTTGTCATCAATAGGGCAGAGAGACCACCAGAAAAAAACTAAGCGTTCTGCAATGACTCATCCAAACACACAGTCAGAAATAACACCGTCTCTTCCCCAAGAGAGATACTATCATGTTCTAACATTGGTGCCTGCTGTCTCTGTAAGAGTCATAAAAGGAAACGAACTTTGCTGTCTCCCAAAGACTGCTAATGCATGACGAAAGAGCCATATACTCTGTGTTGTGGAAGATGGAGTGAACCACTAAAGAGGAGAGTTCATTGACGAAAGACAAAGAATTTCTATCAAAACCTAGTCAAGACACCTCCCTAAGGTTTGGCAAGGCCCTTTTATACACAACAATGTGAATTACTACTGCCTGTATTCTGCCCTGTGCAGCAGTTGAGGGCTTATGTACAAATAGTGACAGATTACCTTGACAATTTACATTAGCCTGGATGTTTATAATTTATTGTTTCTGGTAGGTTTAAATTTTGTTTCTTCCAAAGTAATCATAACACATGGAGACTGAACTAAGAATCTATGTATTTATCTTTACTTTCTGTCTAATACTATATGCGTTTTCTGATCACTATCCTTTCCGCTTGCCCATCTCTGTCATATTCTTAGCTTCTATTAAATTTCCACTAACAATAACATGAGTTAAGCATTACAAAAGGAACCGTGAAAATGAGAATAAAGAAGTTGACTTCAACCCGAAAAAATTTTATAAATGGTAATACTGTGATTACACATCGCTCGTATAGAAAAGAGGAAAAAAAAACATGGCAAGAATACAGCTATCAAATTTGTAGTATAGTAATCAGAATTTATATATTGGTTATTTCTAATGAAATGTTAATGAAATACCAGTTGAATAAGACAAACAACAAAACCAATTATAAAAAACCACAAATCACCGTTTTAATTGTTGATTAATTTCAATTTCTCCAAATGTTGATCAACTGCTATTATAAACTGACTATATTTCTTTCCATTTTTGGTGGGGCTTCTTCCCTAATTCAACAAAAGACCTTTTCTATCTTATTCTTTAATATAGAGCTCCTTTTCTTAGATTTAGAAAGAAGTGCCTGGAAAAAAGGAAACCAGTTTGTTAATCCAAAGGATCCTACTCTGCATGTCATTCTTATCTCCTTACTAGGAATGGAATTGCTGGTATTTTGAATAAGGATCACAACACTTTTCCACATTCCTCACCACTAATTACCATTCAGAAGCATCAGATTCCGTGCTTCACTTTTTTTTTTTTTTTTTTACAAAGCCATGAAACCAACAGCTTTCAGTGTTCAAAATGGAAATTTTGAGGAGATAATATGAAAATGTTAAAGTAACACTTATTTGTTCGAATGTTTATTTTAACTGAAAACAGAAAGGAAACAGGAAATATTTAAAATCTCAGTACCACAATGATATGCCACTAGAGACAGACTCATTTTGAACAGTTAGTATTTATTTAAAAGCAAACTGTGAAAGAGAACAAGAGACCCGAAGGTCCATCACTATCCTGCCTCTGACTGACGTTATGTTGCAAGAGTAAAAATGAGGCAAGGAGGTCTAATGCTTTTTCCTATCTTCAGCTATTTGGGTTCTTGATTTAAAGAAATGCCTTCCTGTGATACATACAGCTACTAAGTTATCACTATATGGAAAGCTACAGTACTCATTAGAGACAAAAAAAATAATGAACCTATAATTAAGCCAGCTCAACTATTAAAAGTAATTTAGCCTATGCAGGATGTTTTCTAACAAGACCAAGTGCTGAGTCCTGCACTTAAGACAAAACAACCCTGTGCAGCACTGCAGGCTTGGAGAAGAGTGGCTGGAAAGCTTCTCAGCAGAAAAACACCTAGGGGTATTGGCTAACAGCAGCTGAATGTGAGTCAGCAGTGTGCCCAGGTGATGAAGAAGGCCAATAGCATCTTCACCTGTAACAAAAACAGTGTGGCCAGCAGGACGACGGAAGTGATTGTGCCTCTGTACTCAGCATTGTTGAGGCCACACCTTGAATACTGTGTTCAGCTTTGGGCCCCTCATTACAAGAAAGACATTGAGGTGTTGGAGCGTGTCCAGAGAAGGGCAACAAAGCTGGTGAAGGGGCTGGAGAACAAGTCCTACAAGGAGCATCTGAGGGAATTGGGGTTGTTTAGCCCAGAGAAGAGGAGGCTGAGGGGAGACCTTATCACTGTCTACAGCTATCTGAATGGAGGTTGTAGAGAGGCGGGTGTTGGTCTCTCCTCCCAAGTGCTAGGTGATAGGACAAGAGTGAATGATCTCAAGCTGTGCCAAGGAAAGTTCAGATTGGACGTTAGGAAAAATTTCTTCACCGAAAGGCTTATCAGGCTCTGGAACAGGCTGCCCAGGGAGGTGGTTGGGTCACCATCCATGGAGGTATTTAAAAGAATGGTAGATGATGTGCTTAGGGGTATGGTTTAGTAGTGGACAGGAATGATTGGGCTCAATGATCTCAAAGGTATTTTCCAGCCTAGTGATTCTACTATTCTATGATAATTTATTTTGATTATCACTGAATTCTATCATGTGTAGTTGGACCACATTAGTTAAGCTCTTGAAGTTGATTGATTTAAACCTGGCTCTAGATTAATGTCATGTTGTTACACTGACTGCAGTTTAAAAACAATGTAGCTCTTTTTCAGAACTGCTGCAATGTGAGGTTGATGTTTCCCAAGTAGTTTCACCAGCGCTCAAACGTTTACTCAAATTAAAGCCAAAAGTTTCTTTACTTGTTCTGTTGACTAGACAGGAACCCAAGATGTAGGTCTTGGACATCTAATGAATAAAGATTGAAATTAAGTAACACATATCTCACCCTCGTGACCTCAATATGTATCATTGTTTTCTAGTGTTGTGTTCTAGTTAGTTTTCCAGCCTAGTATTCTCCATAGCATTTATTATTTGGTGGTAGGCAGAATATGCCGAAGATCTAAATGTGGAAATTTCTGCAAAAAGGACATCTAACTGTATTCCAGGGCATTAAAATGCTTAATGCAAGGGCAAGACTAATAGTTTAGAATAAATTGTCAAGGATTGTTAATAATGGAACACACTCTTACTAGCATATGCTGTCTATAATTTCACCTCAGATTTTGACATTTCAAAGTTCTAGGAAAAGAAAATGTAATGTTGTTATCACTGATTTACTGCACTGTTATAGAATCATAGAATTGTAGAATGCCTTGGGTTGGAGGAGACCTTGAAGATCATCTAGTTCCAACCCCCCTGCCATGGGCAGGGACACCTCCCACTAAATCAGGCTGCTCAAGGCCCCATCCAACCTGGCCTTGAACACTTCCAGGGGGAGGGCAGCTACAACTTCCCTGGATGGCCTGTTCCAGTGCCTCACCACCCTCACTGTGAAAAATTTTTTCCTAATATCCAGTATAAATCTTCTCTCTTCCAATCTAAAGTCACTCCCCCACATCTCACTACATGCCCTGGTAAAAAGGACCTCCCCAGCTTTCTTGTAGGTCTCCATGAGGTACTGGAAGGCTGCTATAAGATCTTCCCAGAGCCTTCTCTTCTCCAGGCTGAACAAGCCCGACTCTCTCAGCCTGTCCTCATAGCACAGGTACTCCAGATCTCTGATCATCTTCATGGCCCTCCTCTGGACCCATTCCAACAGTTCCATATCCTTCTTATGTTGGGGATTCCAGAACTGGTCACAATACTCCAGGTGGGGCCTCAGGAGAGCAGAGCAGAAGGGGAGAATCACCTCCTTCCACCTGGTGGCAACATTTCCTTTGATGCAGCCCAGGATACAATTGGCCTTTTGGGCTGCAAGCTCACATTGCCAGCTCATGTCAAGCTTTTCATCAACCAGCAAGCCTAAGTACTTCTCTGCTTGGCTGCTTCCAGTCACGTTGTCCCTCAGCCTGAATTGAAATGGTGGATTGTCCCAATCTAGATGGAGGACATTCCACTTGACCTTGTCGAACCTCACAAGGTTCACACAGGCTCACTTCTCCAGCCTGTCCAGGTCCTATCCTTCTGGTGCGACAGCTGCACCGCTCAGCTTGGTGTCATTTGCAAACTTGCTGAGAGTGTTCCCAATCTCACTGTCTATATGGTTGATGAAAATTCTGAACAGCACTGGTCCCAGTACTACAGCTGTGTTAGAGATCTAGACTTGGTCTTGTCTTTCATAGATTAAAATATTTGACTGTTATTTAGTATTTTCAAAAGCATTTAAAAGAGATATAATTAGAAATCATCCCAATAACCTTTCTGGTTCATAGACTGGACATGGGTCATGTAATTACTGATTTAATTTTACTCTCTTTTCTGAAACCATTTATTTAAATGAACGTAGAGAGTCTCTTTGATAAATTTCTCTCTACACTAATTTTGTAGATATTGTATGGCTAATCAAGTTCCATAACTTTTTGCTGAAGGTACAAAATTATTTCTGTGGAAAAACATAAGCAATTCACTAAACATGCTCCTTGGCAGGGTTAGAGTTGTTATCCTTTCAATGGGGTGGTTCAGGGATTCCACATCTGCGTGCCTTTCTTGACAGATGGAAGTCACAGAATCACAGAATCACAGAATCACAGAATCACAAGGTTGGAAAGGACCCATTGGATCATCGAGTCCAACCATTCCTAACACTCCCTAAACCATGTCCCTAAGCACTTCATCCACCCGTTCCTTAAACACCTCCAGGGAAGGTGACTCGACCACCTCCCTGGGCAGCCTGTTCCAGTACCCAATGACTCTTACTGTGAAGAATTTTTTTCTGATATCCAACCTGAACCTCCCCTGACGGAACTTCAGGCCTTTCCCTCTAGTCCTGTCCCCTGTCACTTGGGAGAAGAGGCCAGCTCCCTCCTCTCCACAACCTCCTTTCAGGTAGTTGTAGAGAGTAATAAGGTCTCCCCTCAGCCTCCTCTTCTCCAGGCTAAACAACCCCAGCTCTCTCAGCCGCTCCTCGTAAGACTTTTCTCCAGCCCCCTCACCAGCTTCGTTGCTCTTCTCTGGACACGCTCCAGAGCCTCAACATCCTTCTTCTGGTGAGGGGTATTGTGGTAGGGTCAAAAGACCCCTAGTAATATTACAGTCATGCTGATATCCTTGCCAATGTTCTTTTGTCTATCAGTGAAACAAGTCCTGATGCCGGATTCTGTAAGTTTGCGTCATTGCAGAGCATGATGCATATTGCAGTAGGCCACTTCATCATTGTACAACCACTTTCTAACCTTATTTATTGAAATATTGTTAATAATATGCATACGATAAAGGCTTTGCAGAGACCAAAACCACATACCTGTTCTTTTTTTAATTTGGAAAAACCTTTGTTTCCACTCTTTAGAAACAACTTTCTCGGTCCAGTCTTTAGACACCCCTTTCACAGAAGTAATTTGAGGAAAATGATAATTTATTTACTTGTTTGTGCGATGGGTGTTAAGCCATAGGCAACCCTATGGATCTCCCTTTGAATTGTATGGATGACCCAGGATCCAGTCACCAGAGAGGTACGTCATGATCTGAATTCTATGACTCAAGATGGATTTCTAATGTAAGTCAGTCTGTGCTATATCCCAGTATGAGTAAAGGACTTTATTTACTCTCTTATCTCTAACTAAAGCTTCAGCTCTTCACTCTTTTCTAATATACATTTAAATTACTTTAATTCTTCTCCACATTCCAATTTTAAACTGATACTTGATCTATTTCTGCTCTGTGTGGTTTGTGCTCAAGGAAAAAAAAAGAAAATTTAAAAGAAAAAAATAAACACTTCATTAGACATTCACTTTGACATTCTGGCCCCAGAAGATATAAAATTAGTTTAATACTTATCCATCTGTTTTTCTATTTTAGCTGGAGAATCTCTGCTCATAATTTTCTAGGGACATGTGGGCGACCTTCCAGTTGTATCATTAAAATCCGTTACATCCTAACAACATGGTAATTAATGGTCTCTGATGGTTCTGCATGTAAAACTGCAGTGGAAAATATGTCCCAAAATGAAAAATTTTGGAATTCAAAAGTAAAAGTCAAGTGATGTCTCTTACTTTCTTTGGGTCATATGAAAGCTTAATTTAACACATCTATAATAATAGTTTGCATTTCAGAAAAGAATACATAAAGCATTTTTTAAAGTCAGTTCTCACAAGAAAACGGCCGACTGCTCGTGTTGCTTAGCAACTCGATTTTGTTATACAGAATTCTATATTGGATTGTAATGATTTGGGGAGACCTAGTTAGACGTAATAATTTGCATGACAAAGATATTAATGTCTGTTCTTATTAGGAACTACACCTCTTTGCTAAAATTGGTCAGCAGAAGACTGGAGTCGGCCATCTGCCTTGGTATGCTTTTGTTTGAATAAAATGGCAGGTTAACATCGCACTATTAATCAGCAACATGAAACAACAAAGCAGTTCAGAAATCAACAGGGATAAAAAACAGAATCTTTCTTGTGCTTTCACACTGCTAAGACAGTAATATGTTGCACACTTAATAATCTGTCCCATCTGAAGATTTCAAAGACCTTCACAAGCATTCAAGTTAGAATTCATAAGTTGTCATGTCAGTCCTCACAGGCAGAGCTTCCACTAATTGCCTCTATCATTCTTTTTATGTTTTATCATTTTACATGATTTTTTATACCAGTTTAATTTTCCCCTAGCCCACCCTTTTTTTTTTTTCAATTTTCCCTTTCTGTGAAGCCCTGATAATTAGCATTTGGGATGCAATTTAGGCATTAAAATTAATATTACAATTTTAAAGTTGTACCTGCTCCAGCTGTGTATTCCTATGTAGCATTTCTGTGGGAAGAGGCATTTTAGACAGGCTGACTCAGAAACAAGTTAACTGGCAAGAAACAAACTAATGTGTCACTGCATCTTTTGGGTTTTTTTCCTGGATGTTAAATTTGTGGTTTAATACAGGCTTTTAAGCAGCTCACAATGATGTAATCCACAGACACTGCATCAGCACATCCAAAGTAACTGATTATTTTTATTGAATTCTGACTTTTTATGTCCAAAATGTTAAGATGACTTCTGTTCGTGAAGTTTTGTTTTTCCATCTGTCTTTCTTGTCTTGAGGAACTGTATTTATGGACTTTTTGAACTCCTCCCAGAAGAATTATTACACTCAGCTATCTTGTAAACAATTAGTATCTTATAAGACTGCGTCTCATGTTTTTGACAAATATAAGCATAGCAGAAAACAATTCCATCCAGACTCTAAATCAAGAAGTACCAATTAATATGCTTCATTTTAAGCCTGCAGGTAGCCCCACTGAAATAAGACTTCCATTGAACTCTACAGATCTAAGCTCTGACAGAGACTAGAAAACAAAACATTGAAAAAAGTCTCTAGCTAATTCTGATCAAGTGCCAAGTATTAAAGATCACATACTTTAACATTTTGGGATAGTTATAGTCAATTTGATACATACATATGAAATCTAAGCCTGCTATATTCAGAACCACTGAGCATCCTAGGAGGTTGTTTGAACTCAAGAACAGCAAATATCTGAGTATCTAAAATGCTAAGCAAGAAGTGTTGAGCTGATGGCAACTGAACACACAATCCTGTGCTGCTGAAACGTGTTCAGAGGTAGACATTTTAGAGGGGAGATTGAAATTCATCTGTGAATACCTCAGAAACACAACTAAGGCATTCATTATGTTGACTGAAAGACCTATTGTTGCTTAATGGTGTAGTGCAAATACCCTGTCACTGGACAACTGGATCATTAAGGCATAGGATGTGATGATGGAAGAGATGACTAATCTCAGAAAAGATCATAATAAGTACCTTACTGCATGGCTTCCATTCATCATACGCATTGAAAAGATCAGTGTCAAAGGCAAAGAAGCACCATTTCTGTTTTCACTGTTTCAAGTTAAATCAGCTGTTAAAATACCGGATTGATATTGTTTGTATTTTCATCCACATGTTTTCTTCAGTGACAAGAACAGCCATAACTATTATACATCATATTTATTGTTAAGAGTTTATATTCTCACCACAGCTCTCACAATAACTCTGTGATGCATCAATCTTTTTGATCTGAAACTTTTCTGTGGGGAACTCTTGGTAGCAGCAAGGATCGAGTTCAAATACTTATATATTCCTTTCAAAATTAACAAAAGTACCACTTCTGGTCCTTGCTGTCAGCGCCCTTATTTCAGCTACGTTTTTCTTCCTTGCACCAGGGTTTTGTCTCTTTGGGATCAGGGACTGTTTCAGTGCCACCAGGAGACCCTAAATCAGAGACCTGTGTGGAAATAGCAGTGTAAGATAAAGCAACAAGAAGTAGAGTCATCACCCTCTTTGTTCAGAAGCTGCATTTAACCATCCACATTCACTCTTGGTTCTTTCTGTATTACAGTGTGGATACAACGTTGCTTGGCCACATATCTTGGTGATCCAGCCAAGAGTTAAAAGATTTAGCACATTGATGAGGTATAAATACTTTGCCACTGTTCCCACACCTGCCGATATGCATATCTGCTAAAATACATCTCCTAGACATGTTGTTACAGTTATTATTATTATTGCCATTATCGTTACCATTATTATTATTATTATCTTTTGGAGCAGCTCTGTCATGACTTGATGTTACTGGTTAGCAGCACCGCAAAACCCTTGTAAGTAAGGTCTGTGTCCCAGCATTAGCTGAAAACACAGCCAGTGTTTGCCACATCTGGGAATGAAGCTGAACTCATCAGTAGGTGCAGGCAGAAACCTTTCATTTAACATATTTATACCACGTGGCTTCCAAATGAGTATGCCATTAATTTAGATGCAATTACACTAAGAATATCCATGTGATTATATTTAGAATGTGCAGATCTGCATTTACATATGTATGTGTGTGTATTTATTATATGTGTATATATGTACATGCGGATAATTTTAGGTTTAAAATTCTACTATTTTGTCTTTTTAAGTAATTTGAATATGTTTACCTCATCCTTCTTTGTGTTAAAAAAGTAATCTTTTTTTTAATCTGCAAAAAAACCTCCACACTAGAGATACATATAAACATTTTTCAGTCTCTACATGTATCATTATCCTTTGGATGGTTCAACTTAAAACAAAGTAAGCAGGTACTAATTCAGTTGATTAGGACAACGTACTGCTTCATCTGGGTAGATCTATAAAGAGGTTTCATTATGTTTATAAAATAAGAATATTTTATTGTAGACACATTTTATTTCACAATATTAGATTTTCTGAAAGTTCATGTCCCATCATATTCTCTACATGCTTTTTAAATATTAAAAGACACTATCTTCAGAATCAGCAGCAAGTCCAGGTCACAGTGCACTTCAATGCAAGTATCTACTATGGTTGAGTTTACCTGAATGCCTAAATGTGAAATTTGATCCTCTTATGTCCTAGCTTATGATATAAATTTAGTTATTCCATGATCTTTAAAGTACACAAAGATTCATTGTGGCTGAATTTGACATTCACAAAACAATATCTGCATGGCTCATGTGAAAAAATTATATTTGCTTCACCTGATTATTAAAACAGTCCATTGTACTATACTGCACAGTACATGTATTCAGAGCTTTCTTACACATGTGGATTATGAAAATCAACCTATACACCTAGTGGCAAAGCTTAGGTACGAAAATGCTAGACATGTTCTGAATTTAAAATATAGATGAATAAATTTAATTTCACGGAAACGTGTTATGTGCCAAAAATTTTATGTGCATTATTAATGTGTCTTTCCAAACACTGGTGGCATTATGTGTTAAGAACACAGAAACCATTAAGCGACATAGATGAATGCATATTATACAATTCGTAACAATATTACAAATGGTTCCAAACTATGCAGGTATAAATTATTACTTAGTCTTCAGCTTCCTCAAAGTTGAAGAGCCTTGTAATCCATTTTCTGAGGACAAGAAAACTTTGTAATAGTATCAACAAATATTTACACTGCCGGCTAAATTATTTGGAAACATTTGCTGATCAAAAAGCCATATTATATGCTTTACATATTGTTTTCATACTGAAGCGTTAAGCATCATACAGCTTTTTTTTTAGACATCTCACCGAAGTCTTCAGGTTTGGCTTTGGTATTTCAAAGAGTTAATGCCAACACCTTTGCAGTGAAAGTTCCCTAGAGAAAGTTTATAGGACAGGAATGAGAAGAAGAGCCATAACTAAGACAGATGGTAAACCTGTCATTCTGGAATGTCAGTAAATCTGTCATTCTGGAATGTCATCAAATGATCATATTTGCTTAAACAAAAGATTCCATTAGGATTTTGTTAATTTAGGACAGTTCAGAAATGATATCCAATTCAAATAAAGGTGAAAGATTCTCATTTGTTTCACTGGAGAATGTAATCAGTGACACCAACATTCAAGGCATTGACTGTTTCCACCTCCCACCCAGGAGAAGTGGCAAACCAGAAAGCATCCTCTTTTGCAATCAACAGTAGTTTCTGAACCTTTTTATTTTTTGACATCTTGCCTTCTGTTGCTTCTTCGTTCTACTTTAAAATTGTATTCCTATGTTCACAACGGAATGGGTTGTCTTGAAAATGCTGAGGTTCAACAGTTATTTTTACAAACTTCCTGCAAAGATGAGATGAAGCAACATTCATATAGCATGCAAATACAGCCGCTGTGAGCTAACACAAGACAGGGGGAAATGAAAGAAGTGCCTCTATTGTCACTTCTTACTACAGAAATAGTGGCATAGTGTGAAGTCTCTCTGCTGATCTGGGGTTCAGCTCTGCTGAACTGCAGGTATTGTTTTTACTTTTCATAATTATGGCTTTAGTTTGTGAAAGATTTGGTTTTATTTTAGTCTTTTTATTTTCTGACTTATATGCCTCATGTTCTGCCTTTTATTTCTCTCAATTAGTAATTACATTGGGAATTTTCAGTCACATGGAAACTAGATACTTAAATCTCGTAATTGTTCAATTAGATGGACAGTTCTAATGGACATTCAGTTCTGACAGAGATCCAGTGAAAGCCTCATTTTTTATTTTTGACTCTGTTTTAATCTAACACAATACAGTTCATTCATTAACCCTGATGTGATCTTTCTTTTCCTTCTCTTGCTTTACAAAATATTGACAGGATAGTAATTTAAATCTTAACTAGACATGTATTTATGCTATGATCTTAGTGATATTGGTGTGGGCTTTAAATGGTTTATCAACTCTTTACAGACAAAAGTTGACTGTAATATCACACTGACACTGTATTAGGTATAACTAATCCATAAGGTCCTTTCCGAATTAATTTATTTTCAATCATACTGAAATTATTGCAGGAAATTCGAAATTTACTTCAGTTAATCACAAATCACTTGGTAGGGCTAATGTTTCCTTATTACCTAAGGAACAGAAGTCTTCAATACAGGCTGATGTCTTTGTGGTGTTTGCACTAAAGAACTCACAGCATGAAGAGATGTCTGAGGAAATTTACCAACCCGGATCCAAAGAAACGCTCTTTTATAACAGCATGCTATACGTATTTTATTTACTTTACTTATTTACTCCCTAAATATTTCTTTACCTTGCTGGCCACTCCCGGTGGCTAAATCAGTCACCTGATAAATTTAGCTTTTCTCAAATGCATGTCAGCAGTTATTATCAAATTGCAAGTCTAAAATTACTTAAAAATAGTAAATAGCTAACTAAAATTTATCACATCATTTATTTAGCTAAACAGACCTCTCATTTCTTCATTTTCTTTCAAAAGGAGTTTTCAAGATAACAGAGAATCGTGAGTGTTTCCTCAATTCACTTCATTTTAATTAAGAACTCATTTCAGCCCTATCTTTCCCAGCTTGCCAGAAAATAAAAATTAAAAAAAAAAAAGGAGAAAGTCATTAAAGTCATAATAGCAAAGTTCTATTGCCCTCATGCTTGGCATAGAAATCTCTCTTTACCTCTCTGTCTCACTAGGTTCATTAACTTTCTTTCACAATTATTTTTGTTCCTTTTCTAAGCTGCAGCCTAAACCTGAACATGTTTTCTAATCTGCACAACCACGACTCCGGTTCCCACCACTGTAGCTCCTCTTTCTTTTCCATGGTTTTTTTTTTTTTGACTGCTTCTGAAAAATTTTAAGTACATTTCTGTACTGAAAACTTAAGATGTAAAAAAATGCTAACTTATTTACATTGTTATTTTAATCTAAAAACCACATAGTTGAAGCTTATTTCCAGTAAGATTTTCTATATATCTAGAAAATTTCCCAACGAAAGTAGTATTTATAAAGAAAAACATTATTTTGTCAGCATTGCTGATTTCCAAAACACAAGCTTTATAAGCATTTTTATTTAGCTATATTCTCCACACGGGCGTTGTCAGTAACATTTAGGATTTTTCTTTCTACTCTTTTTGCTGATAAGGCAGATTTTCTCAAGATAAGCCACTAAACTCTCCCCCTCTAACACAGTTGTCCATCCTCAGTGTTGACTAGATGGCAAATTTTCATCATATGAAAATGTAATACAGCATTTCCTATTGCCTTTCCCATTCAGCAGGCCACACACGAAGTCCTAGACAATGTGAAATACAATTAATGGGGACAAATAGCATGAAAATATGTTACTTACTTATCCAGAAATTTCAACAACAGAATATCAGGAAGTTTCTTTTAGTCAAAGAGATTTGTTGTGCATGTCCATGTCGAGATGCTGGCAGGGGGTGGGCTGGAGGGGTGGCCTCTGTGACAAGGGGCTAAGGGCTGCCCCACGCCAGACATAAGCAAGATTCAAACAAACCTGCCACGGGACACAGCTGAGCCTCTCTGCCAGGTGGTGCCTTGGGGTAAAGGCATGTAAGAAAGGCCAAAATGTCCTGTGGCAGTGAGGACTGAGTTAAAAAACAGCAATACTGTGAAAACAACAGTACTGTGAACCAATTTCTCATTCCCCTGTAGTGCTCGGTGAAGGTGGAAGAGCTAAGGGGAGTTGGAAATGAAGGAGTGAAGTTGACCCTGGGAAAAAGAGGGGTTGCAAGGAAGGCAATGTTTTAATTTATCTTTGTTTCTCAGTATCCAAACTTATTTTAATTAACAGTAAATTAAATTAGTTAACTCCAAGTTAAGACTGTTTTGCGCATAGCAGTAATTTGTTAGTCATCCATTGCCTTTACCTCAACCCATGTGCTTTCCCATCTTGTTTTCTCTGTTTCCTGCACTGTTGAGGAGGGGGAGTGAGAGAGCAGCTGGGCAAGTGTCTGGCAGCCAGTCAAGGTAAATCCACCATAAGCCTCTACATGTCTTTGCTGCAGAGTACTTACCACAGTTACAATACTAGTTTAGGAGCAAGTTTGTAGATTTTTACCAGATCGACAGATAGCTTATTCTTTAGGGGCCAGAACATTTAGCATGAGCTGTAAGCTTTTTCTTTCTGTTTCTGGGTTGTTTTGGTTTGTTTAATAAATTGGAAAGTTGGTTGTGGTTTGTTTAATTGAAGTTACTTTGAATTATACGGCGTTCCTCTATTGCTGACTTGCATTATGTAAGTACATAGCAAATATAATACATTGTACAACAGTGATTAAGTAAGCATAGTGTGTTACAATAAACAGGTTCATTGTATTAGCAAAGGGCAATTTTGCACATGCTGATATATCACCAATCTGCAGGATTTGTGTGTCAAGAAATGAGATGGTTATGAGCTTCTTATTTTTACCACTTTATCAAAGTGCATCCACTGGAACTGTGCATACAAGTGGAAACCACTTCTACTGGAATGTGGCAGTATGAAATATTATTCACTAACCATTTCCATTACTCATGTTAGATAGAAGCAGGATGGCATCAAAGGAATCTAACTGCAGAGACTCAAGTGGTGAATAAAACTAATTAGAGTCACATTTAATATCTTTATGGGGTTTATGTCAAACTAACACTATGTCTGTACTTCTCATGGCAAGTAATAGGTCTCTTAATTTTTCCACAATAAATCACTATAGTTCTCTTTCTCAGATAATACTTAAATAATGTGAAATTGCAAGAATTTTCTTAGAGAAGTATTTTAATCTTCTTTCTACCTTGCCAGAAGGGATGTTAACATATAAAACTAGTTTTATGGTTAATGATTCAATCTGATTTCTGAGATAATAATAACCTCTATTTTCAGCACCAACATAAGACTACACGGATTACTAAAAGGACCAAGTTACTTATTACGAATGGTCTCGTTTAAAAAATAGCTTATTGCTAATAAGAGATGTCTGTCTTCCATTTTTGATTATCTAGGACTTATCATGTAGAAATGCAAAAATAATGCATCAGAATCCATGAAGATGCTCTGGGTTTAGACTATTATAAGTCAGAGCAAAATTTGGATCATTGAGAATAAATACCAGGAAATAAAACTCAATATTTTTCCTCATCCAAATTCAGGTGATCTGAATTATTCATTTTTTGATAAGCATAGTTTTCCTGTGTTTAAATGCCTACAAAAATGAAATCATAATGGAGTCAATATGCCATTAGGTTTCTTTCTGAAAATCACATGATATATGAGATATAAGCGAAAGGTGATCCCAATTAATCTTTGAAAAGGCAGATCTGTTAAATATTATGAACAGATTTTATCTACCTCAAATTATGCACATTAATGTTAATCATTCATATGAAAGATAAGTACCTAAAATCCTCTATAAGATGATGGAGAGAAATAAGAGTATATATCCTAAAATAGGATAGAATGGGTGCTCAAATTAAGTTAAATGAAAAGCCATGTCGTTATTTTTCCCTTCTTGATTTAAATAAAAGACTAAGAAGGCTGGTTTAAAGTTAGGTGAGATCAATTAAATCAGATTAGATCAATTCTGTTTTGTGTTTTTAAAATAACACTTGGTTTGTGTTATTTGTTATGATTTAAGGAATATATGTATATATAAACCGGATGTGTCTGGAAATGTCCACTTGGAAGTGAGCTGTGCAATTTTCTTTTCTACCAACAAAGATGGGTTGAGAAAATGATATTTGCCTCCAAGTACAATTGTTGCCACTAGTGATGGAAGAACCTTCAGAAGAAATTGGTCCAGTTTTACTCCAAAATGAGGAAATTGCAAGTCAAAATGAGTTCCCATTCATTTTAAATCATAGAAAAGACACCTATATGCAGATATATGGCATCGAGGGCAGTTAAAAATCTTTATTTAATAGTATTTCTAATTAGTACTCCTATTTTGCACTAGTTAGTATTAATTAGTATTAATATTTAGCACTAGGAAATATTAAATGTCTGCAAAATACTCAATCATTAGAATAAAACCAGCTTGCTCACAATTCTGACAAAATTAGAAAACAATCTACATCTGTATCTAAGTAAAGTGTGTTCTGGTTGTAATTACACTGTTGAATATCATAGTTCAAATTTTCCTCATTTAGAGACATATTTGCATTGTTGGGAGGGAATTTTTTGCTGTTCTCTTGTGTTCAGCCACACAAATGCAAATGGGCTTTCAAAGTATATACTCCTTATAAACACTGCAATTGTGCATTTCATGACATACAAGGAAGGATCTAACACAGACACTAGCTATGTATATGCTAACGAACACTCGCATTTACCTGGATGAAGGCATTGAGTGCACCCTCAGCAAGTTTGCAGATGACACTAAGCTGGGAGGAAGTGTCGATCTGCTGGAGGGTAGGGAGGCTCTGCAAAGGGATCTGAACAGGCTGGACCGCTGGGCCGAGACCAATGGGATGAGGTTTAACAAGGCCAAATGCCGGGTCCTGCACTTGGGGCACAACAACCCTATGCAGCGCTACAGACTGGGGGAAGAATGGCTGGAGAGCTGCACGGAAGAGAAGGACCTGGGGGTGCTGGTTGACAGCCGACTGAACATGAGCCAGCAGTGTGCCCAGGTGGCCAAGAAGGCCAATGGAATCTTGGCTTGTATCAGAAATGGGGTCACCAGCAGGTCCAGGGAGGTTATTCTCCCTCTGTACTCAGCACTGGTGAGACCGCACCTTGAGTACTGTGTTCAGTTCTGGAGCCCTCACCACAAGAAGGATGTTGAGGCTCTGGAGCGTGTCCAGAGAAGAGCAACAAAGCTGGTGAGGGGGCTGGAGAACAAGTCTTATGAGGAGCGGCTGAGAGAGCTGGGGTTGTTTAGCCTGGAGAAGAGGAGGCTGAGGGGAGACCTTATTACTCTCTACAACTACCTGAAAGGAGGTTGTGGAGAGGAGGGAGCTGGCCTCCTCCCAAGTGACATGGGACAGGACAAGAGGGAATGGCCTGAAGCTCCGTCAGGGGAGGTTCAGGTTGGAGATCAGAAAAAAATTCTTCACAGTAAGAGTCATTGGGTACTGGAACAGGCTGCCCAGGGAGGTGGTCGAGTCGCCTTCCCTGGAGGTGTTTAAGGGACGGGTGGATGAAGTGCTGAGGGACGTGGTTTAGGGAGTGTTAGGAATGGTTGGACTCGATGATCCAGTGGGTCCTTTCCAACCTGGTGATTCTGTGATTCTGTGATTCTGTGATTATTTTCAGCATTTTTCAGCAAGGCCCTGTATAATAAGTTGGCTGTCACAATGCAGTATTTCAAAATTGTTAACATCTTAGAGTCACTTATGTTCCCTAATGGAAGGTACCCCTAGTGTTTTCCCAATACACAGAATATTAAAAATAATCTTCAAAATATCAGTTACCTTTTGCAAGACAACTATATATAAGACGTATATATAAGACGTATGGGACTGGCATTTTAAAATAATCATAAAAATTCATTAAAAGCAGCTGATTAAACATAGCTTTAATCTATAAGTAGCACTCGATAATATACTATAAGAGGTTTCTGTATAGTCAATCATTTTCTAGCGATTATTTAACATCTTATTCTGGTTTATCTTTTAAAAGTTACTTGTTTTCTTTTTAAATGTGAGAGGCAAGCTTTAGGAAGTTCTGCATTTAAGACTGAGACACAGATATTTCATCGTGTAAAATCAAGATTTTGTCAGTAATGAAATTGATATGATGCTTTCTTGCTGGAAGGTAGTGAATAACAACATAATTTAATCTTCCACCATTATTACTGAGACATGTACAAGTATTTCAAAATATGTTTGCCACATTAAATGTTTTTTTTTAGAAAAAACTCAGGAAGGCAGTAATAATTCACAATGCAAAAAACCTCTTGTATCCTTAAGAACTAATCTTATTTCACCTAATGTTATTAGCAGAACAAGCTTGTTTGGAGACATGTAAGTGCATTACTTTTGGAGATGTTCTACAACATAATGGTACAAGTGGAAGACTTTTGAAAACATTTTTATTCAAACATTCAAGAGCTGGGCATGATATCTTGAGAAGAGGAAGTCAGTCTCAAAAGTGTACTTATTGTAAAAAATAACAGGAACATATCCTTTAAAAAAGTCCTTAAGTATTTCTTGTTTCAAAAGTCCTTAAGTACTTAAAGTAATAATGATATGTTTGTTAACCACAACCTAGCAACTAAGTAGTTTTCTGTTTCTTTGCTTTCACATTCCCAATACTGAACACTGCCTTAGAACCTCACAGCTGGATAAACTGCAGGCATGGAGGCAACTGGATATCTTGGGACCTCGATGGAGAAAAAGACCAAGAACAGTAAATGATAGACACATCCTTTAAGTGTTGTATTTTGATTATTTGTCATTAAACCAATTTTTTCTTCCAGCACCAGGAATACGTGAGTCATAACTGTGAGAAGGAGTAAAAGAATAGAATAGGTAGCAAATAATTTGGTTTACCACTTGAAGATGAAGTCCACCGTATAAATACGAAGGTTAACAAACCTTAACATTTGTCCATCAGATATGTGCTTTTAAAACACACATGACGTGTTTAATGATGTTACTAACAACAGACAACAAAAATTGCATTCTGTTACAGGAAAAGTGTATTGCAGTCTTCTCACTTGATGCCTAAAGCTTTGTTTGACGGCATCTATAATAAGCTATCTTCTGCAGATGATTCACAATCTGATTCGCCATAGCTTGTGCAAGTTGAGCAGCAGCACATTAGAATTACTCTTTAATCAGTTAATTGAATCCCTATTAAGCAATGTAATGACTTTGTGTTGGTCTTTTGACCTATAAATTGTTAGTATGTAGTACTGATCCTTCTTTCCATATTTAATTGGTCTGCTCTGTGTCTGCACTTTTTGTGATAACTATTGAAGGTCACTTAGGCATCCATTTTCCTGCTATTTATACTATTATTAAATATGATTGATACAAAGCAGGTACCTAATTTAAACTGGGATTAAAATTTTTCTCATCTTTTTGTCATTTTGTCTTTGGTTGGGTATAATGCATACACATTACCTTAAGGAGACACCACTTGAAATGTCTGGAATTGATCTAGGAAAAACAGGGGAAACACAAGTAATGAGATTCAGTTCCTTCATCATAAGACAAAGCCTCTTTGCAGTACTGGGTTTTCTGGGATTTGCTTCTTTATGATGTTCACTCTCAGAAACCAATTCCTCAGTTATAAGGAAAATTTAGTTGAATTTTTTATTCATTTTGATAGGGAAGGAGTACGGTTTTAGTTTTTTTAATGTTTTGAGCAGTGTGTCCTAGCATCTGGAACACATTCTGGAGTAACGTGAAACAAATGTTAAGGTTAGTATCATAAGCATCATCTTCATGATCTAAAGTATTAATTGTGTTCCAGGGTAGTGTTAGTGAATAAGACAGAGCTGCTGGAGTCCAGCTCTGCTCCCACAGAATTTTTCACAAGATCAGACTCAAGCTGCGCAAATTCAATTCATTTTCCCTTTCTCATCTTGTCAATATTGACATAAACCATTTTTGTAAGGAATATGACATAAACAAGACCTATAATTGGGGAATGGGGCTGAGGGGGGGAAGAGGAGGTCTTTCATTATCAGCACAATCTGTGCTGCTTCATAAACAGTGAGTGATCAAATCTCATAAAGAAAAACCTTTGAATTCTTGCTGCTCTACTGCAGCAACACACTGTGAAGGCTTCAGGCGCTATTTTGGAGAGACTGAATCCCAACGTATGAAGGAACTGCCAACAGACTTACAGGACGAAAACTAAGCTGAACTTCATCTATATTTCCTGCTGCCTCTCTCCAGCCTTAGGCTGCAAAACCATTTCAGATGCTGACTTTGAACAACACACAAACAATGAAAAACAGCCTTAAAAATCAGTCTCAGCATACAAAGAGATTCTCTTTAAAGAAGTCAAACAATTTGGCATTGTGTAAAATGGGAAAGGAAAAATAAAGTAGAAACAAGTGTAAAGTGAGGATGATTAACTGCCTTTTCTCTGAAGAAATTTCCAGATATACAGTTTAACTGACAGAACTCCTGTATCTTGGCAAAAAATCATGTTCCTCATGCTGAAACAAAATTTTCCCTGAGAATGGTGTTTTTCTACCATTTTTATGAGGCACAGGCTGCCTTACATCTGGCTGGGAGGGGTGGACGGGTGGACAGACAGATGTAAATTTACAGATTGTAAAAATGGAAGTTGAATTAGTTTTAAAAAATCAAATAAAACAGAGAATCAGAAGGAGGCTATTTGGACATGATCATCTAGTTGCACAAAAGTACAGGAAAAAAAATTAGAATCACAGAATTGTGATTCATGCTGGATATCCAGTTTTATAGTGAAGCAATGAAGTAGATTATTTAGTATGTTGGGGTTCTTTGTCATTGGAAGTTTTCAAGACGTGAAGGACAAATATCTGACTGTAATGATACAGGGACAGTTAATCCTACCTCCATAAAGATAGTCTGTTTCAAGATTCTCTCCATTCTGATTCACTGAGACAGACTGTTTATTAAATGCACTCTTTCCAGAAAAGCGTGAACATATTTAGTGGTGTGTGATGATAAGGAGTCTAGCTCCATGATGTTTTTAAGTGGGCACAATTGCCTTCTCATTAACCTCAGCAGAGAAAGGATCAGCGAAATGGAGTTCTATTTCTGTTACCTATCTTTGTCTTCAGGTTTTTTGATCCATCATCCTGTTCATGATCTTATATGAGCAGAAGCAACACAGGTCAAGTGCTTACTGTTCAGTTTTTAAACCTAATAACCAAATACTTCAGCATGAAAAGATATGTTTTTGTATAATACAAGGAGGACTTCTCCACATAAAGAGTTTCATGAGGGAAGTAAAAAATGATGAAATATCACTACTTCAAAAATTGTAAGGCACTTAAAAGTGACTTTTAAAATATCTTTGGAAATAGTCACTCACTGCTCTGTGTTATTGAATAAGCCTTACAGTTGGCAAACCCAACGTTTAAATGCAAAATCTGTTCTTTTCCATTACTGTGAAAAAAAACAGTGAAAAGCTTTGGGTTTCATTCTTTTTGTCTATGGGGGAAGCGCGTTGTTAGTTCAATACCCCTCCCTGAAACAGTGAAGCACTGGCATGATGCTTTTTTAAGTTAGACAGGAAAATTCTATTTCTAAGCCTAAAAAAACTCAACCTCATTAAATTTAAGGGCAAGTAGGAGAAGGAAGGGGTAGGGGTACTAGAAAAAAAAGCCAAACACTTGAATCTCAAGCAAATTTTAAAAATCTATATTAAACTAGCTTCACTCATCCCTAAACACTGGTACCCTACTTATCAAGTCTCTTTCTACTAAATACATCAAAGAAACTGGAATACTGCCAAATCTAGATACACTAAAGCAGATATGCTTGATTATATTGAGACAAGAGATAGGGGATTTTGTGGGATTCTTATTAAGGAGATTACATCCCCTAATGCCACAGAAGAACATCATGATTTACATTATTACAGAAGAGTGCTAAATGAATTGGTAATCATCGGACATTTATTCTAAAGTGTCACAAAAAACTCTTTAACAGTCACCTGTCAGAAAAGCACAAGTTCAAAAATTTCTCACATACAAAAATGTCACAGTAGTAACGAAAAAGCCTAAGTTATCTGCAGCATGTTTACCCCTGTGCTAACCCACGACACTACAAACCTGATCTCCATTCTACTGCCTACCAATGATGTCCTGGATACCAAAGTGTACAACGGATGCAGCAGCTTGCATGATGTTGTTTGATCAACACAGACAAGAAATAGTGTGAATTATGCCTGAGTAGAAATGCTGTCACCTTAGCAAATAAAAATAGATTCTCACCTAGCAGAAAACCTGTTAATTTCCCTGGGATGATGTCTCTCTGTGCTATACGCTGTTATGAGCTTCACATTGGATCACTCCTTAACTTTCATGTTGCCACAGGACTGCAAGGAAGGAAAGATTCATTAAGGGAGCAGAAAGAATAAGAACAAGGGAAACATAAGGAAACTCAGAAACATTTTTCTTTTGTTGGGAAAGAGGCTGCCAGAGCCTTGCGGACACAAATGGTCCTTGCTGTCCCTGCCCAGCCCATCCACCCTGCCCATGGCACAGGACACCATTTCAGCCCCCAAGGGCATGAGTCCCCATCCCTGTGATTCTGCAGCAGGTCTGGTCCCCAACTTCCCACAGTACCCCCCATTCTCAGGGAGGTGTGCAGTGCCTGGGGCTGGGGTTGTCCCTAATGAGCCCCAACTTCTACCTCACACAACTGCACTGCCTTTTTCCACTTTCTCTGTTTTCTTACCTTCAGTTCTCTGTTGTGCTATGGTTCAGCATCTGTATGAATTTGTATGAATCTTATGACTGTAAGAATTAAAGACCCTTTTCCTATCCACTACAGAGTCTTGTCTACTTCCTTATTTTCACCATTTCTTGCAGACAGTTTGTAGGAGGGATACTTGATGTTCAGGACCCACACTTTCCCCAGGCACTGCACAGTGCACAGAGCATAGGGTGCCATGTGCTGAAGTACCTTGCTCTTTGCTCTAAAACCACATTTTCAAACATCACAGTAATATGTTAGCCAATGTCTTGGTCAAAATATGACCCAATGTTCAACATATCCTGTATCAGGTCTAGCCCAAAAATTGTTGTTTCCCAGTGGAAGAACAAATACTGGAACCCAGATGTGCAGCTCGTATCAGTTATTTTAGATCTGTTAAGGATAATGCTATAGCAATTAATGACTTTTACTACCTCTCTCTGCTCATTTTAGGTATTCTGTCTTCAGAGGCTTTATTAAAAAAATCAGTTCAGCTTCTAGAGCAAATATGGACTTTAACTGTATTCCAGATTTTAAGTGAAGAAAGAGATCTGGAAAGAGAAATTGAAAGTTATAGTCTCCACCATTCTTGTACTTGCATTTACATATGAAGGAATATATAAGTATATAGAGTATAAGAGTATAAGGCCACTGATAAGTCTGGAGATAAATATATGGGCCTGCATAGGTTCCTTCTCTAACAAAACATTTGTATCTAAAATGTTTTAATGCTGCATTTATTATTAGCATAAAGCCTTGAAACTAAATACAACTGTCACTTGAATGTACAAATTCGAAAACATACAATCAGGCTTAAACACGTTGTTAGATATTTCAACTCAATCTTAAATTCAGAGTCAACTCTCTATTGGTTAAAAATAGTGGACTGCCAATAGACCTTTAAATTAATTCAATGTTATATTCTTGAACTTCTATAAAGTGGAAAATATAGCTGAAGATACATGTAAATGTACTTTACGCATAATCCTACACTATTAAGGTGAAAATCTTTTTAAGATAGGGCCCATTTCACTCTGTAATTCCATGTTCCAATAAATTTCCAAGTAACAGATATTCGCTGGATGCATTGTCTGTGTTAGAAATATTTGTCTGAAAGCCCTCAGTGCAGTCCATATACCACCGTTATATGCAGATGCAAGCTTTACAATCCCAAAACATAATTTGATGCTGCTGTTCCCATTGACTCAGACTGATGCATCAGGGAAATGAGTACAGAGCACTAAGGTTGAACTTTAAGGAAAAACAATTTATTTTCAGATCAGATACCTGCTGCTTCCAATTTAGATATTGGATAAACTACCTGAAATGAAAACAGCAGACTGAAATTGAGTGTTTTTCTAACCCCTTCTAATTAGAATCAGCTAGTTCAGTGCATCTCTAACCAGAATCACCTGTTCTTCTTTTCCTGACCAGGGTGACCTGCCAAACAGGAGGTGTGAATGTTGTCGAGGAACATCACAGACTCTAGATAAGGAATGAAGGCTTTGAAGAAACTGTGAACACTCTCTGGTGAAGAAATTATACTTCTGAACTTAGAGGGGGAAAAAAAAAAGGTGTACAAAGAGTTTAAACAAGAACTGAAGACAGAGGTCAACAGGAATGTTTCCAGATGGAAATCACCTGCTGAGGAAGAAATTAGTTTTGAACACCTAACACGAATCAATGGAGTAGATGGGAAACATTTTAAATTATTCATCTCCTCTCCTCAAAACAGTGTTGAAAATACAACAGTGTTCTACCTGTTGTTGAACATTGCACAGTGCCAAGGCTTTCCATGTTTCTCAATCTGCTTCCACAAAAAGTAGACTGGGGATGGACAAGAGGTTGGAGGTGGATATAGGCAGGACAACTGATCCAAATTGACCAAAGACATATTCCACACTATCTAATGTCATGCCTGGCAACAAAAATAAGGCAGAACTTTTCCCCAAGTAGCCAATACTTGGAGACTGCCTTGGCATCATTTGCCTGGTGGTAGGTGACAACATTTGTACCACATGTATTTTTCCTTTTCTTTTTTTCCTTCTTCATTTATTAAACTGTCTTTAACTAAACCCATGATTTTTTTTCACTTTTGTCCTTCCAATTTTCTCCCCCATGCCCCTGGAGAAGGGAAAGCAAGAGACTGGTTGGGGACTTACCTGCCAGCCAAGGTCGACTCAACACATATGTGTAAAGCACTCCATGCTTTTCTCCATCCTGGGCACTTCATGCATTTCTCATTTGCTGTCATCTATTTTTTTTATAATGAGGCTGATTTAAGTGAATAGTATGTTTCGTATTTCAGGAAAAAAAATCAAAACAATGCATTTTCTTAAAAAAAATTGTTTGTTTGCACAACAAAGGAGAATGGCAAAAGACAATACATTCCCCAACTGAGCTGTTGCCACATACACTTCATAACTTATACAAATAAGTAGTCCACTACATACAGTGCAGTCAAACTCAAATACAGACAGAGGATTTCATTCGCCATCTCAAGTTCCCTTTTTATCATAAAGTCAGCAAACGGTTTGGATTGCAAAGGGCCTTTAAAGATCACCTAGTTCCAACACCCCTGCCATGAGCTGGATCATATTTCACTAGGTTACATTGTCCAAAGCCTCATCTAACCAGACCTTGAACACTTCTTGGGATGGGGCATCAACAATTCCTCTGAGCAATCTGTTTCAGTGCCTCACCAGTCTCATAGTGAAGAATTTTTCCTTCTATCTAACCTAAATCTGCTTTTTTCTAGTTTAAAAACACTGCTCCTTGCCCTATACCTGTATTATGGGAGTGATAGTAGATTAAGACAAAATAACAGTCGGTGAGGAGGATTATGGTAAGCAAAGAACAGCATTTACAGCATTTACACTAACATGTACTATTATAACACAAATCATATCCAAAAGTAATATGTAGTGCAAATAGTGAGTAATATTTAATACAAATCAACTAAATTTTCCCCTAGGATAAAAGTTTATGTGTTAAACAAAACAGCAATGACCTTCATGATTAAATCATGAACAGACCAGAATTATGGCAAGAAAAAACTAACATTTTAAGAAAAATCTCTTTTCAGAAAAACCTTTAAATTTTTCATTTTGGAGGGATAAGGAAGGGAAGTTAACATAGAAACATCAAATCTGTAGTTTATACTTTATTTTCATCAACTTTTAGTACATATTATCTTCTAGAACTATAATACATAACGTATATACATTCTTTGAGTTAACTATTGATTTTATAGCATTACACCTTTGCAAGGATTTTAGTTTAGAACTTGGGTGTTCTTTTTAAGGACATTTTCCTGTATCTCTCACTTACTGAGCTTCAGTTCATCACAGGGTGGAATGAAAAGATCTCATAGCATCTAAATTCCTTTAAAGTGAACCTAAACAAAATTCATAGAATCATAGAACAGTTTGGGTTGGAAGGGACCTTAAAGATCATCCAGTTCCAACCCCCTGCTATCGGCAAAGACACCTTCCACTAGTCCAGACTGCTCAAGGCCCCATCCAACATGGCCTTGAACACCTCCAGGGATGGGGCATCCACTACTTCTCTGAGCAACATGTTCCAGTGCCTCACCACCCTCACAGTAAAAAATATCTTCCTAATATCTAATCTAAATGTCTTCTCTTTCAGCTTAAAACCATTACTCCTCATCCTATCACTACAATCCCTGATAAAGGCTCCCTCCACATCTGATCATCTTTGTAGCCCTCACTCTAATAGATCCACATCCCTCACTTACATTCTCATCTCTCCCCAGACCCACTCCTACTATGCTCAGTAATGTAGACATAGCCTAGAAAGAGAGCTTAATGTAGAAACTCATATTGTGGAAGTATATTTCAGATATATTGGTGACATTCCCCTTCTGATGAAAGCTTTTTAGTCAACAGTTTTTAAGTTGTTCGTCACCCACAGGAGTTACAAGGATTATTTAGTAAAACAGTCCTCCCAAATACATAGAGACTCTGATATGTGTTCTGTAGTGCCTCTGAAGAAAACTATTTCTTTTAGGGCATTTATAGAGTAGTTCCATAGCATATCCTATACATGCCTTATTTTTGGATGTACTGCAATCAGACATGTCTATTTCAAGGAAGAAATATATGTGTGTTTTAGATGGGTCCATAAGACTTATCTACAAATTGCAGAACTCTATAGTCAACCTAAATCCTTTAGTGTGAAATGCTAAAAGCTACAAAATCTGAGTCTGATTCAATGATGGGATTGCTACCCTGCAGAACCATTGATAGCAACAAGCAAAATGGTCTTAGGTTAATTTTGCCTAATACTAACCTTAAAAGGCCCCAAACATGGCCCATTTGTCGTTCTATCAACCTGTTATGAGAACTTGTTATGTGACCTGAGATTGGTACCTGGTGTCCTTCGCTATGACATGGAATTCAATCATGAGGTAACAGCAAAGGGCTTGAAAATATGGGCACAGGTAAATAACTAGTACTGTAAATAATTCATTGATGGCAATCGCTGGTCACTGAAGAATTTCAAACTTGAGAAAGATTGTTTTGTGTATGACAAAGAGGCAGCAGCCAAAAAAAATAAAATCTGATTTTGAGGATAGAGCACCTGTCACCACGTGGGAAATTACTGCTTGGCAACATTGCACAGTAAGTAGTCTGGAGAGTGGAGAGTGGAGAACAAAGGCTATAAGAACTGCATAGAAACTCAAAAATCTTATGAAATACAATTTGGAGAGGGAAGTTGGGAATGGGAATTCCCACGTGAGAGAATGGGAATTGTCTCACCCACGCTGCGAATGCACTGCCTATTTTTCCTGTCTGCTTTTCCTGCCTTCTTGACCCCTCCTCGCTCTGATCCACTGCCCTCAATGTCTGATTTCTCAAGGCCCTTTTGACTTCCTGCCTGCTACCCCAGACAAGTACTAGGAGATGAGAGGCTCTGTGTTTCTTTACGTGTATATGCATACATTTTGTGTGTGTGAGTGAGAGAGAGAGACAGTTTGTGTTCTGTAGGCTCACAGAAGAATAGGGAATTTACTCAGAGTAGCTTAGAAAGTAAACTACAACCCAGACTATAGAGGAAAGCAAAAATAATCTGTCTAAAATAAAGATCTAATTCCTTCTTTACCAACCTGAGTATCAGTTTAACTAAGTATGTGTGCAAGACACCTGAACCAGGCAGTCATGCCTGTTTTCCAAAAATCGCTGAAAGAGTAAAGCACCTGCAAAGCTCCTCCTGTCCAGCAATGGCTATCTGCAATGCAGCTGGAGAGGCTGGCAAAACATCAGGGTGTTCAGACACAAAACCGCTCATTCAGAGGTGTGAAAGAAAAAGGGACTATACCAGCATCCTATAGATGCTCTGACTCATGGAGAAGATTCAAATTTAACTGGGGTGATTTGTTAGGAGATAAAAGAGAGGACACTTACCTTTTTTTTCATGGAAACAAAAGGAATAACTGCCTTTTCTCACAGACCTCCACCAGGTATAAGAGTCAGGATTTCCATTTACTGAAGCTATACTGAATCCTTCTCAACATTCTGTGACTTTCTATGTGTTCAGTCATCTTATCTTTTATTCTTACCATGCCAGAGTGGAAATCAGACGCCCTGGTTTGTAGCTCCCAGGTTACCTTCTATGGTTCTCAGACTTTTTTTGTAAAGGAATTGTTCTTCTAGCACAGGAGAAGTTGCATTGTACCGTTTGCAGTGAGAGTTTACTAGGCTTTGCCAGATGCTCTGCAGTTTCATATCTGAGTTACTCCAAAGATTCCTGCCAAATGTTATTAGTTCTGGAAACTTACTTAACTTTTCTGTTTGGTCTAATTCCTCTTGTATATTCACAATAAATTTATCTAACTCTGACCTCTCTGCTGGGAAGAACAGGGAGGAAGTGAGAATTACTGTATCAAAATATTTAGCAGTAGACTAATACAAAAATCTGTCACATTTCTCTGTTATGCCTTGTTCATCCCCAAGTAGTCCCACTATTCCTTGGTCAATAAATTTCTCATTTGTTTTCTCATATCTGATGAACAAGTAAACAACTTCTTACTGGCAACTTGAGCATTCTCTGCAAGCCACTCTTCAAATTCCTTTTTAGTCTTCAGAATTTGTCTTTAAATTCAAGCTGCCACATTTTAAAGGCTTACTTTTTCTTCTCTTTTAGACAAGGTTTCAGATTTATATAATGCTGACCTTTTCCTATGATAGCCTCCTTAACTTCTCTATCAGGTCAGGCAGGTCCAGTAAAAATTGGACCTGTTTCAGTTTGGGGTGGTTTTTTTTGCTTCTGTTTGAGTTTGTACCTTTCATATGACTATTACTAATAGCAGGCTTTTATATAGTACTTTTTCTCAGCAGATATCAAAGTGCTTCAGGAAGGAGACAAATGGCACTAGCTCTGCTCTCAAGAAAAGGAAACACAAGTGGTGAAATAGCTGTCCCTGTGCCTTTCAACAGACCAGTAGTAAACCTGGAATAAAATCCTCTTCAGTACTTATAGTCATTGCATTGCATCCACCAATAAGATGGAATTTGTATGCTTGTTTACACACTGTAGTGAGCATCCATCCACCTATTTCATCCTTGTTTATGCAAGAAGACCTCTACAGCCGTAAATAACACTAAAAGCAATGCAGGCAAAGGGGAAAGTGTATCTAGAATAGATTAACAGAAACAGTCTTGACTTTAAAATGGAAAAAAAAAAAAAAAAACCAAAACAAATAGTCGCTGCAAACTTCTTTCTGTACTAATAAACAATGACCTGTAAATGTTAATCCTGAATGTTGTAAAAAATGCATTTATGTTTCATTACCGTGAGACTACAGTTTTCAGACTGGAACTGTTTCAGATTGTGACAAGGTGAATTCAGCTTTGCAGTGTTCCTTAGACCGGAAAGAAAACCTTTAAAATATCATTCAAAGTGCAACCTTGAATTAAAAATATCTATAAGAGGACCCAAAAAGTATATGACAGGGATTTGTGCTAAATGACAAGCATTGATGGCAGACTGGCCAAGGTATATTCAATTTCAAAACGGCTCATTGGACCTCATGCTCTACCACATGAAGGCTCCTTCACACTGCTTGGCTGGAGAAACAGCCATAAAGTAAATAAGAATAAAACTTATTGGTACTAGATAATCCTTGTCACTATCAGTTAGTCAAACCGGTGCAGGTAATCACTTCAGTGTAAGATCTATTATAGCTTAACTCCAGCTTGAATTTAAACAAGCAGCAGAGGAAGAGGAGTCAAACCAAGAAGGAAGGAGAAAGCAATGCAACAGAGAAGAAAAAAATGAAAAGACTTTGTTTACTATAGATGTAGTAAACACATTCTCATCCTGATTCAGCATGATACTTCACATGACTGTATGAGAGTTTGTGCAATCAACAAAGATTTTTTTTTTGGCTTCCTGAAATTATATTCTGTAGAGCCACAAGGTCAAACATGCAAGCAGAATGTCAGAACAAAAAGTAAATCTCTCCTAACCTTTTGCTTAAGAAACTCTTTGGCTACATACGTAATTTTTTTTGTTCCAAACCCAAGTTAAAGACTTGCAGTCATTACAACAGGCCAGTACATTTTTCTTGCTAGAGACTTCTGCAGAAACTGTATTTCTGGAAGACTTTGTCTTGTGTGCTTCCTGAGACCATCAAGATCATTAATACATTACAGCTTTATTCTCATTTTTTAAAATTGTGGCTTTTCTTAAATTGCACTCATCGGTAGGCAGTAAATATTTTTGAGCTTAAATACTTTTGAAGACAAGACACTTGCAGTTTTGCCATCATTTTTCCATCATTTACCATCATTCTCACAAAAGACTGACAATATGAACTGTCTCAGGGACTCTTAGAGCACCTGTAACCAGATTACTCTCTCCCCTTGTGCCTGTATGCAACTATTCTTCCTTGAATTGTTCCTAAATAATGATGAAACAGCATGTATGGTGTTCCTAGCCTGTTACAGACATTTATGTCTTTTGTGTGTCTTTTATAACACTTTCAAACTATAGTTCAGGACAATAATGTTGTGTTGCAATATCCATGAATGCCATAACCTCTGTAAACTTAACAAGGGCCAGAACTAAATATTATTCTTGATGCATTTATGTTGTCATAAACCAGGGATGTGATAACAAGTTTTACTGTTAGCTTAGCAGTTTTACACTGCTGAGTATGCATACTCATCATTTTCACTTCTTCTTAAAACTATTTTTCTTTCCATGAGGCCATTTACAATTGCCACTCAAAATTTCATTGTTTCTGTTTCCTGAGAAAAATCAACACGTACCTCATTGCAAAAAAGACATGATGAACTACAATGTGATTTTAAAGTTTTGTATTTTAAACAAATACTTGGTATAAATCAAATCTTGGAGTTTAAATCCAATTCAGACTGTGTATTATTGACTTTGAGAATTCATGGCAACAAGAATGCTTGACTGATATATCACAAAAATTATTCGTTTCTATTCTTGATTATGACAGCTGTGCTGAGAGAAAACACCATTGCTGATGGGGCCCATGAGAGAAAGTTGTTACAATATTCTGTATTCATTATAGAGCCTAATTACTCTCAGATTACAATGCAAAATGCATCTGCTTTAAATGACAATCTAGTAATAGACACGCAGAGTGAACCAAATAGCTCTTCCTAATGTCACACAAGTGATTTCTTCTTCAAGAGGGTGAATGACATCAATATGCACATATATATTATTCACAACAATTTAACAATTTAACACTAATTATTCACAGCAGTTCAATGGGTTCTTTTCATGTATCCAATAATACCTCAGCATTGTAAGTGACATCTATATTATTAGAATGTCGAAATGCATCCATTTTCTCAGGTCCAGGCACTGCCATGACTGCCCACTTCCATTCCAGTCTGAAAGACTTGTGGTCCAGACTCTCTTTTAACACTGTCTCTGAAGCTATTGGTTTCCATTAAAATAAAATACAAGCATGTAGGTTAGATGGGAGCAGCAGGGCCTTTCAGTGAAATACCAGATGAGAACAATGCAGGATTCTGTTTCTTGCACCTGCCTGCATGAGTGCTGCAACAAGAGCAGTGGATTCTTTCAGAGAGTTTGATAGTTTAAACCTTGTCTTTTTATTCTTGTCTTTTTAACTTTTTTCTTCATAGTTGTTGCTTCAGTTTGACTAAAATAACAATCATTTTCAAATTCCATTTTTAAAAGGATTTAGAATCTCTTCCAGAATATTCAAGGGCTAGTTATTCTAATATTACATCAGTTAAAGCAGAAAATAGAGGTAATATTTTTAGCAGGCAGCTTCTTTCTCTTTTTCTGGTGTTTTAGTAGGAAGACGTACGCTAATGTTTAGCCTGCAGTGGATTTGTACTCATGAATTATGAACTGTAATGTAAACAACAGTAATGGAAATCCCGATTTCAGAAGTTTACAAACATATGACAGACCACCACTGCAATAAGGCCTTTTGATTTGCGTAGCTCTTCAGTATTCCATTAAAATATTTTTAATGTGCTCTAAACAAACCTAGCCACTCAGTACTACTATATTGCATTTTCATTTTTTTTCCAGAAATGTATTTTGCATTAAAATTACCTAGGTTATTTCAGCACAACTACACTATAAATTGCGTCTCACTTCATACTTCTTACAGGATCTCTTTCCACTGAAAATACTATCCATTGCTCCATACTTTCTATAAAAAACTACTGCAGACTTTTTATGATTAACTGAGCATGGAGCTTGAGAAAGACTATTTTACTTTGGGTAACTCTAGAACCTCTAAATAACATAAGCATAGGATATTCCTTATTTGCCTTTTTTCTGCCCTCGGTATGTGATCGCTTCCACTTTCTCCTACAATCCTGTATTCTAAAACCAGGGGAATTCTTTAGTCCTTTATAGTCACACCAATTAAAGTGACAGTAGCAGAAAAGGAGAGGTAGAGAATTGGTTGTAGGACTTGCAAACATTTGAGAGTGTTAAAATGCACAGATGTAAAAGTGGTCACTATAAGAGCAAGAGACTTCCACAGCATGCATTACTTTCAAAGACAAATATAAGAGGTTAATCTCTTGTCATACTGTGGTAGTAACATGGGAACACTTGAATTAAAAGAATTTTAAAATTTACTAAGCTTAAAACTACATTCAGCAAAGAAAATTGAAATATTTGAGACCAAATTCTTCTTCAGTTCAAATTTTACTGCCATTTATCATCTGTCTGGAACTGTTGAAAAATTATCCTATATATATATATATATGGGGAACACAGAAAACATCAATAGAAACAGATGCTTCTGCAGAAGACTGAGTACTGAAAATAAAGGATAAATAACACTTTCCAACATTCACAGAATTTAATATCATCTTTTAGAGTACACCCAGAAAAAAATAGGGGTGGGGGAGGAGAGACACATTTGAAATGGATTTTCAGCACTACTATGTGGAAGCTGAATGCACCAGAAAGTGTCTTACTGACAGTAAAACCTTCTCAAGCAGTGCAGTGTGGGGGTATAACTGCATGGAGTTAATGGGGCTTCACAATACAGTGGACTGTAAAAAGCAGTCTATGATGAAACAGTTCTGGAGGAACATCCTTCTAAATGTACATGACATCTTACAGTGAGGAAAGGGTGCTAATTCTGAAGATGAAGACAGCATTGGATTTGAAGAAGCACATAGAGTATAATTCATCGTCCCACCTAGCTATTTATAACTGTCACATGTATCTGGTAATTAAAACAACCTGGATTGATATTTGACTATGAAACATGATTGGCTCATATTGCTTCATTGTCCCCCTGACTAAAAGCATTTGTTTGTCGAATATTTTTAAGAAATCCCCAAATTAATGCAATTGGAAGAGAACTGTCGAAAAATATTTTTAGAATGTTTAGCTCCTGCAAACTCAGATGAATTAGGGAAAAGCAATTATTTATGTCACTAAAATTTTTTCAGTTCATTTTCAGGAATATAAGTCAAGACATTCTACATATCAAAACACACAGAGAATAAATTAAAAAAAACCCCAAAAATAATCCCAACCCTGCAGGGGAGAGTATATGACAAGTGTAACACAATCTATTTTTTTCTGCTCTTGCTCTCATTGTCCAATTAGATTCTCTCTCAAATCATTCGTAACAATTAGAGGTGATATGGTGATGTGTCAGGTTTGGCAGATGTATGAGTGCAGACATGCAGATACACAATATAATAGCAATGGGCTAATGGTGATGATAGCTGGTAATGAAGCATCATTATGGTATTTTAATGTGTCTTATCATTACTACTCCTATCGACTTGGAAGTAAACAGTTTCTTCAAGAAACATAACCCAACTTGAGGTCTTGCTGGAGGCAAGTATTTACCACTACATAGAAAAAACTGTTCGCAACACAGGTGTTTCATTTCAGATTTACTTATAATTTGATAGCAGTCAAACAGTAATTTTCTTAGCATGCAAAGTTTTTTGGTAAAACAGACAGAGCAGAGCCATCAGTTTTACCACTACAGAGAGGACTTGAAAGTGCTTTTATTTCTCCTTAAATTCTAATGCTTGCTGTAGTCTCAGCTTTTTTCTGGGTTACTGATGGATTGTACTCCAAGGCCATATCTTCACTAGACACTCGTTAAATTTGCAGATGACAGAAGATAGATTTTGTCTGCAAGCTAAAGAAAAAAAAAATATTGTGCATCCTTCACCTTCTTCTATTACACACATAAAATCACATATAATCGTTTAGGTTGGAAAAGACATCAAGTCCAATCATAAACATAAACTGCCAAGTTCACCACTAAACTGTGTTCTTAAGCACCACATCTACATTTCTTGACATACCTCCAGGGACTGTGAGTCAGCCACTTCCCTGGGCATATTGTTCCAACTCTTGCCAACCTTTTCAGTGAAGTAATTTTTCCTAATATCCAGTCTGAACCTCACCTGGTGCACAAAACATAAGGTTCAAAGCTTGGTAATGCTGACTTAAAATTATGTCCTAGCCATTGATGGATAGACGCTGAAAAAAATTGGTGAAGAGTTATAAACATGTGAAAAACGTATATATTCACTCATTTTGAAGTACAGAATTAAATAATATTATCTTATATTGTTTTGCCTGAGTTTAGTAATCAGATTTCTACAGTTAGATTTTATGCCTAATCCTATATTTATCTAGATTAGAAAAAATACCACCTGCATCTAGACAGTCAAAAGGAATCTCTGCATGCATCTAGCTATACAGTAGGAATTTTCAGTAGAAAACCACATAATGAAATATTTGAATTAGCTTGAACTGCAGCAGTAAAGACCCTGGGCAAAAAGAACCCCACGAACCCTGTTCTACCAAGAAGAGAGGGGACACACACTGGAGGGCATCGCTGATTGACAAATTATTGTTTTGGGTAATTTTGGTATTTGTTCTCCAAATTTCACACATATTCTATTAAATAAATCTTATAGAAAGACTCTGCTCTGCCTTCTCTTGAAACTGAAAGAGGAAACAAGAGGAAAGTTAGAGGGTGCATTATTCGCACTGTTTGATTCATATTAATAGAAAAGGACAATCACCAAGAAGAGTAGTTCTACTCTGCTCCTGTCTTGGTACAGGCTAGCAGTAACAGAGGCAGAGCAGTGAATGTTTAGATGGAGAAAGTTATACTCAAACTGTGACAGTAATCCAATGCAGGTACTTTGCCAGCTATCAGAATTCTCTTGTCTTTCTAATAAATTGGAGTAGTTCTTGTAAAAAACTGCAGTGTTTGAATACATGAGTGTATTACAACAAATATCAACAAATGTAATGCCCTTCAGCTTAAGGGGGAACAATTTTATGTTCACTTGTCACCATGGCTGGGCTGCCAACTAGTCCCATTGGGGTTAGGAATAATAAAAAAATCTCATTTCTCTTCTTCATCACTCCGAACTTTCTTTTACCCTGTTTCATCTCTGTAACTTTGAGAACTTAACAGAAAAATATCTTTACTATGGTTGTGACTGACACCATATAAGGCAACTTTTGTTTTCTCTTCACTTGAGATTTAAGGCCAATCCTGACAGACACTGGAAATTAATTCCATGAAATTTGCTTCAAAAACCCTTCAAAAGACTTTACCTTCCACACCCAAACTTTGAGAAGAGACACCTTCATCCCAAGAGTCTCCTCCACACCACTTTTACACTTCTATTCACTAGCAATACGATCATTTCCTGCTAGTCAAAGCTTTGGGCCTTTTGCAGTACACTTATTACAGGATCACCTGCAGGTTTCCCATGAGGTCAGCAAAGAGGTGATGTGTTGTCGGGAGCCACAGGAACAGTCTATGACACAGACTGTGAACTGGAGCTCTGCTCCCCATCATCTCTGTAAGCCAGGGACTGGGAAGATTAAGCCAGACTACTCAGGCTCTGATTTAACTCTATATTTATACAGGTTTCACGATAGTAATTTATATAATATAATGTTTATTCTTCATTATTTATATGCGTTATGTTAGCTAAGTTAAGAGATTCAGGGTTTCTAAAGACAAGCACGCACATTACAGCATAATGAAATAAGGTCCTGTTCTAAAGTGTCTGATGTCAGCTTGATGTGGTAGCCATCATAAATAAAGTAGTTAATTTACCCCTTGCTATATGAAATTTCTGACCTGTTACTTCAGTGTGCATACCTTACTTCTAAATCTTTTGAAAGACATTATACCTTTACAAAACAGAGACATTCAGAATGACACAAAAGACATCAAAGAAAAATGTTTAAAAAGGTTAAAGTCAAAAGATAAATTATTATAGTTCTACATGCTAAAAAATGTAATGGCTATTACTATTCTACTATATTATTATAGTGAAATATTGGTATCTAAGACATCTGCACAGGGCTGACAGAGGACTCGGAGTATATCTGCCCCTTGCTAGATCCACAACTGCGTGTCAGACCACTACCTAAGGGGACAGCAGAAAGCTACATCTAAATACCTTTGCAGTAGCGAAGTGAAGTGAAACTCAATACCTTTGTCTGCTCAAAATTTGTATTCCAGATGTGACAGCAGCCAAGAACAAACTAAAATAGCGTTAGCTAAGTAAACCAAGAAGCAATCATTCTTCCAGGGAGATGAAAAAATATTATTTTTTTAAAAAGAACAGTAAAACTACAAAAGAAAGAAATGTATAAACAAAACAAAGGGGAAAAAAATAACAAAAAAAACCCCAGAAACGAACACTCGAAGACTACATATCTTAGTTTTATGACTGGAATAAGAACCTGCTGCTGCCAGGGTAATATGTAAAGGACAGAAGGACTTGCCCTGTATTTCTTGAGTTTCTGGAGAGGACTGCTGTGACTGCTGAGCTGTTCACAGCAGATATATTTTAGACCAATCCCATTAAAGTCCAATTTTAAGGCCTTTTAACTTTTTAAGCCCTTTTAAGCCCATAGAATAAAAGACGACGAAGTATATCGTGAATACTAAGTGGTTTATTTGTACGAATATTACTGTGAGCTAGAGAAAACAAGGAGGCTGATTATTGTAACATTAGCTAGGAAATCTTAGGTAAGTTTGTGCAAAAAGTTGTATTTTTATTTAAATAATTTTATATTTATTTCTTTAAAAAATAAAAGATTTTTTTCAATGGATTTCATCCTTTTAAAGTAATATTGATTTATGAAACAGAAACAGAGCAGAAAGGTTTTCCTATGGCAAAAAGATAAAAAACAATTATCTGTAGATCGCAACCAATCACAGAATTGCTGAGGCTGGAAATGAAGTCTCAAGACTGACTAGTCCAGCCCCTTGCTCAAAGCAGGCTCAGCTAGAGCAGGTTGTTCAGGGCCATATCCAGCTGAGATATGTATATCTGAGATATGTATATCTCAGCTTCTGGAAAATGTTTTTGAGCATTGAATCACTCTCAAATCTCATTAGGTTGAGATTATGAACGCTCATTATGATCGCTGTCACTACTTTTAAATAGAATTCACTGTATTGCGATTTGTGCCTTTTGCCTCTTGTCCTGTCACCGGGCACCAACAAAAAGAATCTGACTCTCTCTTCTTCATTTCCTCCCATGAGGTACTTATAGGCATTACTCAGATCCCCCTGAGCCTTCTCTTCTCCAGCTTACAGTAAGTCTACATCTCACTTGTACTGGGGAACTCAGAACTGGACCCGGCACACCAGATTTGTCTCAACAGGGCTGAGTAGAGTAGAAGGATCACCAGCTCTAACCTGCTGACAACACTTGTCCTAAAGTACCCCATAAGAGTGCCAGTATTTAAATATTATTTTTCCTGTTACTTATTGGTAACTTTTGGTATATTGCCATCTATTAACTTTCCTTTTATATTAATAAGTTAAGAGCATGAAAGGGAAAGAAAAATACGATAACAAAAGAAGGTTCTATCCATAGGAGATGATCACAGATAATGGACTACACACATTTGTGAATTAAGCTATAGTAGGAATATGCAGAATATGCATAGGCAAAACTAATTGTTGACACATATTGTGAGACAATGTTATGCACAAAGAGCATTACTAGCAAAGAGTAAATAGAATCATAAATTATAACTATACCAGACCTTGTTTATAAATTGTATCTTGACATCTCCGTCCACCTCATAGTATAAATTTATCTTCCAGTCAGTCATATAGCTGTGACATTTTAGAAAGAAAAAACTTCTTGGTTTTGCTTTTTTTCTTTTTGAGTTGTCTTTTCATTTTAAGAAAATATGGAAAGTTATAAGTAAACAGTCTCTCTTCCAGATTGTTTGAAAAACATTAAAGAAAATATCACATAATTCACTGTAAAAATGCAGTCATATATTTACAAGTATATTTGGCTTACTATGAACTTTTTCTTAAGACACAGAACATATTTCTTCTTAATCCTAAGAGGTGAACAAATTGTAGTTATATCAAAACATTAAGAACAATTATTTTGGTATAGGATTTGTGTTTTGGGGTTTTTTTCCCCTCTTATTTTGCTGTTTGTTTTTTTTTTCCTTAATGCCTCTTAATATTTAATTTTGCTGTGCTTGTAGGCAATTTTACCCACCTGTTTAATCAGATAAGAGAAATAAATTGAAAACAGGTCCTGAAAAGAAGGAAGGATAAACAAGGCAACACACGATTAGCTCCCACATCTCTGACTTCTCAGCAGCAGGGAGAAAGAGCTGGGTGTACTCTAAGGCATCATAGTAACTGAATCTGTAATAATGTTCTCCATTAGTCAGACTGCTCTTCTTCGCCGTAGTGCCAAACAAACTGTTGCTCCCTGGAAGATGCTGATAATCACCCTAGTCACTTGTCTTGTGTACTGGTTTTTTTCCCCTATAGAAGCTGATCTAGCTGAAAACAAACACTGTGCCTTGCCACTTACACAACCTCATAGAGGTACAGTCAGGTTAAGAAAGAGACAGACCAAAACGTTCAAAAAAGAAACTTACAGAAATATTTCACTGTCACAGTTTGCAGCTGGTGCACTGTGCAAATAACAAGCTAACTCTTGGGACTGAAAGACTTGAGATCTTCCCAGTGGACGTGTCTATGTGCAAAAGCAACATCTAACATATTTACAGATCACTGTCCTCCCATAGCACCTCCCATCACCTGTTCATGAGGATCACAAGCAAAGAGATCAATCAGAAGGACAGCTTTATCAGAGAGCCTGAGTAAAGTGCATTGAACTATATGCCATAGACCAAACTGCTCACAAGTCCTGCCCCTTTATTTCTATTTAACTGTGGATAAATATGTATGCTACCATCAACAAAAAAAAAAAAAAAATTCACACTACTTTCTGCCTTAGAGCACCAGATTCTGCAGCATAATGTCTTCGCCTTAGTTTTCTTCCATTACTTCTTTTTCCAGGGTGATCTAATTCCCAGCCAATTAATACTGAATATAAGAATTAACTTAATAGCAGGATAATTTGTAAAATGCTTTGAAATTCAGGGTAAAGCATTTAATAAGGCTAATGTTCTTTTCTCACTTACAGAAAAAAAAGCATAAGATTCCCTCCAATTACTCTTCCTATGAGCAGTTCACTTTTTCAATATTTTTTAATTATAGGTGTACAATGAAAGCAAAATTAGCAGGTATTTTTAGGGAAAAGTAATTGTAATGCATACCTTATTAGTCTAAGTGACAATAGAGTTTCCGTAGTGTTTGAAAACCTTTCATAGAAGGTTTTTGAATTTGGCATTATATTCTCACTGGTTTTAGAGCTGTAAAAAGCAAAATTCTTCCTCTTTTCTTCTCTAGCTTCCTTTCAGTTGTTTTTCTGGAAATTATGCTTTGTGGGGATACCAAGAAATTATTGGAAAGAAAAATAACAAAACAAAACAAAGCAGAATAAACCCTTTTCCAAGATTGCATTAATGATTTTGTAGTCATACTGTTCCTTCTTCAAAGAAACAAATGTTTCCTTTAATTTTCATCCCTCACACAAATGGCTTTACTTATAATTCAAGTTATGGCTTCAGCCTCTTGGCATGCAGCGATACAAGTCAGATTGTAACTGCATGTGTACATTTTTCCTGAAAAGCCTGCTCTGGATTTCATTCCATAACTCTACAGATCGAAGAGGCCTATGTTCCTTACAGCAGTACTAAGTTTCCATATTAGCTCTGAGAACCTCAGGTATACTTTTAGCTTGTGAATCTCCCAGGGATTTACAACTAAAACACAGACCAAATTCACAAAATTAATTTGTATTAAAATATAAAATTAATTATACATTTAAAAGCTCATTTGACTAGGCTTTAGGAGAAGGACTTTGGGGTGCCCATTAATGAGAAGATTGACATGAGCCTGCAATGTACATTCACAGTCCAGAAGGCGAGTTGTATCCTGAGGTGCATTCAAAAAACTACGGCCAATAGATCAAGGAGGGAGATTTTGCCCCTCTACTCCGCGCTTGTGAGACCCCACCTGGAGTATTGTGTCCAGTCCTGGAATCCTCAACATAAGAACGATGCAGAACTGATGGAACAGGTCCAGAGGAGGGCCACAATGATGATCCAAGGGCTGGAACACCTCCCATGTGAGGACAGGCTGAGAAAGTTGGAGTTGTTCAACCTGGAGAAGACAAAGAGGAGATCTTATAGCAACCTTCCAGCACGTGAAGTTGGGCTACAGGAAATCTGGGGAGGGACTTTTTACAAAGGCATGTAAAAATCATCCCTGGAAGTGTTCAAGGCCAGGATGGATGGGTTCTTGAGCAGCCTGATCTAGTGGGAGACGTCCCTGCCCATGGCAGTGGTGTTGGAACTGGATGATCTTTAAAGTCCCTTCCAACCCAATCCAATCCAACCCAACCCATGATTCTATGATAATACACATTGGTGTAATAATGTTTCTTGATTATCATTTCAACAAGTGATCATACATTTATTTTTTTTATTATCAACTTTAATAGCCTTCTGACTCCTGCTTAAGCTGCAGTCTCTGCTAGAATACTATCTCCTCTCTCTCAGAAGGTAGAGACACTCATAACGAGCTCATGAATTTGTTAGACAGGAGCAACAGGCAACAGAGGAAAAAGGAGTGAATGGCTGAGGAGAGCAGAAAAAAGCCTCTTATTTCTGTTTCGTGTTCTGACTGCATGCAAGCAAGATGCATTTTCCTGATAGATGTGGTCCACTTATACTGCCATACAGCCTATGGTACTTAGTTCTGCCTTGAACTTAAGCCTACCATCACCTTTTCTGCCAGTGAACATTAAATCTACCCAGTGAACACTCAATCCAATCCTCCTGCAACATGAGGAGGAAGATGGTGCTACGGTGTATTTTAGCTGACTAACAATGTCAGTGGGAAGATCTAGTGAGCAGATGGAAATTCTGTCCAGAGTGTCCATGAATACTGATCACTTTTTATGAATGAATCTTTTGGATAACAGTTCAGAAAAAGCCTAAAGAAACCTGAAGAACATAGAACTGGGGAACATGATTTATTCTATAATACTCCCTTTTTTGCCAGTGTTTCCATTAGAGCAGAACCTGGAGTCCTTATCTAAAGTCTCGATATGCCACACTATGGAAAGAAGTAAAGAAATAACGATTTGCTGGTGGAATTGTGGTAAGAACCTGAGATGAACCTTCAGAAACTCAGACCAAGTTTGTTCAGTTTCTCAGATGAGAAAATTTACTTGCATTCTCCAAAGGATTAGTAAAGCATAGCTCTTGGTTTTTCAAAGCAGAGTTACAGAGCAATTTTAGCTGGACAATCTTAACAACATTCTTCAACAAGATGAATTCAAAAACGCTAGAAGGTATTCATGGAAGATAAAAGCCACTACACAACTTAATGTGTCATTCCCCATGGGGAAAAGTTGGCCAGGTAGAAAATACATTAAGGGCATAAAAAAGATCAGAGATACACTAGAAATTCTTAAAGTAGTGCTGTTGTAAAGACAGCTCTCACTCCAGGATGTGTACTAGCAAGTCCTACATTCCTATGTAGAAAAGAAGTACCTGTTTGCTAGTACTATGGGGTCCCCAGCTGGAGGATTCAGGCCTGTTTTGTATACCTTCCTCTTAAGAATGATGCTGGCAAGCTGCAGAGTCCAGAGAGAAGAACTGAAGAAAATATGAAGATGCAAAAGGTTTTAGAAAACATAACTTAGGAGAAAAAATAGAAAATATATTTATTCCAAAACCAAATGGGCTGTCTGCTTTCTGTTGTGTAAAAAAAACATTATAAAAAGGGAGACAAACATTTGTTCTTCACATACATAGGGGGGAGGACAAGGAGAAATCAGCAAAGACTCTAGATTCAGGTAAAAATCTTGTAATGAGATGTAATGAGGCAATTCAGCAGGCTACTCGAGGATGTGATGAACCATTCGTCACTGTTTTTAAGAACAGATTAGACAAGCATATGGTAGTTTTACACAACGCAGCTTCAGTGCAATGGATTGAATGAAATGCCTTGAACTCCAGAGATTCTTTCTGACAACGTACGTCTATGATACTTTCCTCTTTTCATGTTACCCTGAATTGCACTTTTAAAATATGGCAGTGATTTCACTTCTTTGAAGACAGGATAGTAGCAATCAGCTTACAATGCCAGGTTAATTTTGCAAATAACACAAGTTAAAGTATTCTCTTATGCTTTTTCTGTGATACACTAAATCATTCCTTCCTTTGCAATATGTCAGGAAGGAAGGTTTTCAATGTCATACGTTCACCTAAGGCACATCTCCACTACTATGCCCTTTTTCTCCTCTTAACTGTAACAAGAAAGTATTTTAATCAAATAGCCTTAAAAAGAGAACTTTTAGCTAAAAAGAATATATTTAAATATAGCAGAAGCAGGCATGATTAAATGCATAAAGAATTGAGGTTAAAAGTGAATATAATAAAAGGTTGAGTAAAAATTAATTTTAGCATACGCTTTGTATAATACTGCATAAACTATTCTTTTGTTTCGTTGCCTCTTTTTTAGGACCTTAATTTTCAGTTAGTCACTGCCTTACATCTTATCTCACACCATAATGGCAGAAATTAATGGGATAAAAGTACTCCATTCAAAGACAAATTATCATTTCACTGATCTACTTCACTGAGTGCAAATTCCCTCTGCTCCTATTAAAAGCTTTAGAGCAGCAGAAAAATGCTAGTTAACTAAAATTGTGTTTCTTTTCTTAGACCATAAAATTTTCATTTATTCAGTCTGTAATACCCTTGTGTAAATACAGTAATTTTGAAGCCTTTCAGTATAGTGTGATACATATTTTGGCATTGTTGCACGTCTGGATTTCTTCCATGGTACTTTAATTTTGTGGTTCAGTAAGCAAAACTAAGAGTTCTCCTGAAGGGCCTGTGTTTAAAACAGTCAGAGGCGTGTTGCCTGCTGAAACAGTTAATCTTTCCTCTTGATGAGTGTCCATCCACTATTTGTATGAATTGCATCTTTGTTTAAATTTACATCAGTTCTTAGCAGCAACTTCTTTCAGGAAAATAGTCTGCAGTAGAAAGCTAGACAAGGAAGAATATTTTCAGGATATGATACAAAAATGTGATGTCAGAATACAAAGGCTTTCAACATTTGGGGAGGAAGTTACAATTCAAATTAAAACCACTGAGAGCATCTTCATCTGTGTGAGGTTCAAGTTCCTCTAAAATGAGAAAATACACGGTTTTTGTGCATTATTTAAGCTTGAAAGTAAAGAAAAACATTTCTTTTGAAGGAACAGAATGTAGATTAACTATAATTTCCCAAATCCAGGAATTACTGTTCCTTCTATTGCTAGAAGAAAAAAAAATGTTCCCCGTTGTGATCAGAAAAGCTGAGTTCTTTGATAAGGTTAAGCCTTCAAATCAGTCCATGAAATAAAGTGTTACTTAATAATGGTATTACCAGCTTACTACATTATCCTTGCTCTAGAGAGAGCTTAAAGCTATACGCACTCCTCATGCACACATGCACGTGTAATAAGTACACACAGAAACATACACGACTGTTCATATGATTGTGTATTCAATATCTGAAATACTAATCATTAAAAGCAGGCCACAACTGTCAATGAAAGAAAAAACTTTGAACTACAGAACAGAATTTCTCTGCCTCTCATTAACTATCCCAGAATATTCATTAATAAGGTCTACTATATGTAAAGGTGGTTTGTAAGTATTATAATTTATGTTGTAGCCTTCAGAGCAAAGCAAAATAAATCAACCAAAACACCAAAACAAGTAAAACCACCAACACTTCTTCCCCAAAGACTCAAGCCAGAATACTTGTTAGGAACATCATTAAATAAATAATTTTAAGAAAAATTTATGTACAATCAACCTACAAGATTTTATGAACTAATAAACCACTGATTTTCACCTGCTTGTAAGCTTCTCGTTAATTTTAAAGTATTTTTTTTTAATTCAAGGCACCCAAATAATTTTATTTGAAGTTCCTGAATTTAGTCCTAGCTGGGAGAAAAAAATTAACATAAATCTTACAAATTAAATCCAGAATTATTCTGTTTGCTAGAAGTTTCATTAGTTTCAGTGAAATCTTGCCTGAGTAAGTCTCATATAACAATTAAGATAAGGCTCTAAGATTTTCTTTCCTATGTAATTAGAACAATGAGAATGTGGCATTGACCAAGGCTGGCAGAGCAAAACCGGGCATTGAGCCTTTACCTTTCCTGTGTAACTCATCTCACTCAAGAACGAATGTGCCTTGGAAAGTCACCAAATTAATTGCTGGGTCAGTAAAGGCAAAGCCAGTTTTAGCCCAGAGAAAAATCAGGATATTATTCATTCATTCTTGGTGGCCTTGAAAATGTAAGCATTTATCATAAAGAAGACCTTCAGGTAAGGGAATTCCATGGGAACAAAGGAAAAACAAAGATCTTGACACAAACAGTGTCTCAGATGTTGAGGGCCAAGTAGCGAAAAAGCCTAAACCAAACCCAGAAACACTGGAATAAGTCCATTTGCAATGAAGCTTTTTTATTCCATCCCTGTACCTGGAATGAAGGCAAGTCTACTATTACCTTGATTTAATCAATACAGTACACCTAAATCTAGAAACATAATCGCATTGGGTTTTGACAGACAGATGGAGAAAATAGAAACTTCTCCTGAATCCCTGAGGAACTTTTAAGGACACAGAACTGTTAATGTGTGGTCAGGTAATAAAATCTTATTTCTGTACATGCTAGCTGTGAGAAATCCAGTCTTCTCCATCTAACAACCTTATAACTCCCTAGTCTAGGTGAAAGTAGATCAGAATTGACGGAACACTATATACCTGCCAAGGAAAGGCCTTTAGGCTGTTTTTCACTGAACCAGTATTTCCAAAAAAAAAAGTGATGTAAAAGGATAATTTAAACTGCATTTCCAAAAATAACACAAACTCAGTCTTTATAAACTATTAATCAAGTCTGATTTAATGGGATCATTATATCTGGCATTCTACATGTGCTAATAGCGCCTAATGTACAGATGCTTTTTTTGACTGTTGAATGAATAATGATCTGGGATTCAGGTTTCCTTAATGGTTCCTTAATATCAACTACTTTGGTTAGAGCTGCAAATAAAAATAAATGGCATTTATTTTATATTAGTAGCATGGAAAGTGTGTGTATTTGTAATCAAGGTAAAATTTGACAATGTAGAAGTAATGACTTTTACTGAAGAGGGGATGATTATGAAGAGCACTGCTTCCAGCATATATATGGAGTGCTGTCACATTAAAAAGTGATGGGAGACTAAGCAAAATATTGATAATGTACTGGAAATTTACACAGCAAAAATGAACTGCTTCTTTCTGATAGAAATCAATTCTTGGAAACAGCAAAATAAGGCAAGAAAGCGAGGACAAAAACAGAATTTCATTTGTTTTCTGCCATGCAGCACATTAGGTAGTGAAAAAAAAAAAAGGCAGGAAAAACTTCAAAGGACTGTACGGCATATGTATAACTATCTTATCAATTCTTGAAGTTACCATGAGTAAGTCAGTTAACCCTATTGGTACACAATTCCTATTTGTGAAATCTCTATCTGTTATCTGTATAATATGTAACTTTTACAACCACTTGCTGGAATTTTCCTTTTATGGAGACAAAGAAGTAAGAAACCCACCAAAACCATGAGTTCTATTCTGCAAGGCCATCAGAAATCTGACTTCAGGATGCAAAGGCATATAAAAAACCATGAAGACAGGCAGGCAAGTAGGAACAAGACATCTTCAACTGACCAGACCTAAAACACGAGCCCACAAGAATTTATTACTTTCAGAAGTAACTCAGTTAAAAAAATATGGATATGGTTACTTGCCATACTACCTTGAGCTGTGATGGTATACGCAGGCATTAGTATAATATTAACAAATGTTCCTACACTGGTTTTATGCAGATGCGTATATCATAATGAGACAAGGTGAACTTTTATTTCTGGGCAGACTAGTAGATAAGTATTCATTCAGCTCAGTCTTAAAGGTGCAATTCTGATGTTTTCAGCTGGTGTGCCCGTGCTGGTATGCATCAGTAATTGGCTATGAAGAAAGAAATTTAACCTCCTTTGGAGATGATTTTACAGGGGACTTAACTCTGCATACTCTACACCACAAAATGACTGAGTCATTGAGATAGTTGGTAACAAGGCTGTTCAATTCAGTTTAAAAACTGCTCCATATATGCACTGAAGTTTTCAGTACAGAGGTGGGTCTTGACATAGAATCTGTGTTTGAGTTACAGATTGCTTTAGGTTTCTACTAAATACAAGACCTTGGTTATGTTTCTGTTAAATACATGTTCAAAATGAAAAAAATATAATTACAGAAAAATCTTAGTTTTGCCACTTAAATAAGTAGTTGTGACAGTACATACAACTATGAAGTGTGAATAGTTTTATGTAATGAATGTGATCAGTGACAGCTGTACGTTTGAAAAACAAAGATTGAATACAAATGAAAAATATCAAATTTAGAAAGCAGAAATAAGTCAGATTTAGAACGTTAAAGTTGAATTTGGAGGGCTGAGTCTGAAGTAAAGGAGGGCTGGAGCACCTTCCCTACAAGGACAGGCTGAGAGAGTTGGGCTTGTTCAGCCTGGAGAAGAGAAGGCTCAGAGGAGATCTTATAGCAATCTTCTAGTACCTGGAAAGGGCTACAGGAAAGCTGTAGAGCAACTATTCAGAAAGACTTGTGGGGATGGGATGAGGGGGAATAGGTATAAACTGGAGAAGGGCAGATTTAGACTGGACATTAGGAAGAATTTCTTCACCATGAGAGTGGTGAGACACTGGGAGAGGTTGCCAAGGGAGGCTGTGGCTGCCCCATACCTGGAGGTGTTCAAGGCCAGTTTGGATGGGGCCTTGGGCATCCTGATCTAGCGGGATGTCCCTGCCCATCACAGGAGGGTTGGAACTGGATGATCTTTAAGGTCTCTTCCAACCCTAACTATTTTGTGATTCGATGATTCCCTGAAGTCAAAACTAAATTTCTTGAAAAGGTAAAGAATATTGTTATCTTGGGGTTTGATTTCTAATACACATGAACACATATACACTCATTGAGAGGAATATCTCAAGAAAATGTGCCTTAATGTTAATTAATTTTGTCAGACTGAAAGATTGTTCAAGCTGGGTTCTGTTAAATTTATGGATCATTAGTCTCTTATCTTTTCATTATGGTCTCTTGAGAGGAACCGTCATAAAGTTAAATGAACACAGTAGGAAATTATTACAATCCTCCTTTCCCCTTCACCCTACTACCTTCACTGGAGGAGACAGAGTATCAGAGCATTTATTGCATGCAACACATTAAAAATATCTCACATGCCTTAAAGCCTGTAAGGATCTGATTTACTTCGTCATTTTAGAAGTTCTGTGATTAATGAGAAATATGTAATGTAGGGGTTTTCCTCAATACCAAAAGTAACAAATCCACATTAAATCTTGAATGACAATGCTTAAATAAAAGACCAAAAAAAAGCAAATGTTTTAAAGGAAAAGTTAAGATCTGATGCACTTCAATAAATGAAATTTAACACATTTTCCATCCCAACTTACAATTGAAACTAAAGATTTGTGAACACAAACAGAATGTTTGTAGCCAAGAATACATCTTCCTCTCTTTAGCCCTGAGCTCATGTTTATGACTACCTGTAAGACTAGTCAGTACTTCAGAAAAGTGCACAAATATATCAGTAATAACATAATCAGTAATAACATATCTTGCCAGCTTTAAAATATATTAAAAGTATCCAAAAATAGAGGGACAGAAAAAGGAGTGCTTCATGCAAAAGAGATTCAGTGACCTGAGTGTTTGTGCCTCTGCACTTTATCTCCTGCAAACAGTTGCCTCCTTCAGGTATAATTCACTAAAATAAAAGGATATAACGTGCACCTACTACTAACAGGAAGAAGAAAGTAATTAAGTGTTCACAGGTATTATTTGAAAGGTCCATGGCACACAAAAAGAATTTATATTTAATACTGAAACAAAGAGACATATTTGAATATTGGATAAATGTTACACTATTTTCTAGTCTTTTTTTTTTTCTGTTTACCACATGGAAGAAAATTCAACCACACATTGTCTTAGAGATTTCAACACTGAGATCAGCAATAGCCATGCAGTACTGATAAGCTGGCTAACCATTTTCATGTTCTTTTGGTGCAGCTAGTGGTAAGATACTGCAATCAGAAGTCATTACTAAAAGCAGAACTCGGCAGTAATTTTAATCAGACATTGCCAAAGTCAGCAGCAAGTGCTAAGTGGATATATCATTTCTGAAAACTGCCACTGTGATTTCAGTAGTGTTCTTGAAGGAAACAACATGATACTATGCAAAATCAATAACGACAGAATCAAGTACCTCTTTGGATGGATGTCACACTTGATTATATGAAGGCTCTGGCCATTGTTTATTCATCTGTTGCTGCGGTTAATGACTCACATGATGTGCAGATAAAGTGACTACCTGCTGACCTGAAGCTATAAAGAAAAGGCAACTTCAAAAACAGAATATGTTTCTGATGTCTTGGTTTGTTTGTTTGGGTTTTTTATGCCTATGGAGCCTTACTAATGCAATTCGTGACTTCCTCTGTACAACTGAAGACACAGACCTCAAGCACACAGAAGTCAGCAGAGAAACATGGGATAGCACCTTCCTTCACCATCCAGCTGTTCTTTCCAGTCTCTGGAGTTAACACATTATTTTTCTTTTTTTTGTATCGGGAAGAAGCAAGGATTTTCCAATTTCTTGAGAAAATTAACTGGCAAAATTTTCTCTCGTGCTACCACATAAGTTTGAATTCCAGTTTACTTAGGCAAGAGATAAATTCTGATCAATGTTGCTGCAGCAGTTTTGGATGATACTGTGATCTGGCCATTTGCTATGAGCAGAGGTGTCTCAAGTGTCCAGCCTTCTAGTTTAAACTACCTACTACAATAGTCCACACAAAGAAGTAAATATGACTTCAAATTAACAGATTAGCAGCCACACATTCAGACTGGCATTAATGGGCAAAATTAATCAATAACTAAATTACTTTAAATACAAAGTAATTAAAATTGGAGAAATATTTTGTTCACACCGAGTTGATTTAAGCCAGGAGCAATCTAAGCCAATAGTGATATGTTGGTTCTTGGTACCCCATTTCTTTAGTTTCACTTTTGCGCCTAACTCATCAGAGCTTGTAAGCATCACACAAAAATGACAGAATATCTAAAGAAAATGTCTCCCTATATTTGAGTCTTTCACAAAACTACAAAGCAGCAAAGGCTGTTGAATTTAGGAAAGGAGGATATCCACAGGATCCAGGAAATTTCTGTAAATATGGAAGTGATGTGGCTGGCCCCTGTTACAACCCACCTGCTCTTTCAGCTGCAGAGTCCTGAGGAACAAGACAAGGTAGCTTCCCTCCTCTTGTGAGCCAGGAGCTGGTCCTGTAGTTCATATTCACTTCACCTAACTTAGGTACATAGTTGGGCAAAAAGCAAGGACAAGTGTAAAGGTACATAAATTATCAGCTCTAAATGTCTCTTTCTTTCCTCCCCTAGGGCTCTCACCAACTTAGGACAACTGGACTCTTATTTTAGACACCTCAAGAAGATGAAGAAAGATCCTAATATCTCCTTGTTTCTCTGGCATGAAGATTGATGACATTTTTGTTTTGAAGAAGCAGCAAGGAAATTAATTAAAGGAAACATACTTGAATGGATTCCAAACAGAACTCTAGTTGGTTCCTAGTTTTGTGAAGGATACACATTGGTCCAGGGAAAATTGCAATAGAACATACGGTCCAAACTTCCTACTCAATTTCTCTGAAGGTATTAGCAAACTGAAAGGCACTTCTACATCCTCAATATACACTTCTTTCATGAGGGCTGAACATGAGTTTATTGATCTATATTTAGCTTTCGGATAATAAAGGAATCTGAAATTTGCAAAAATGGTATTTTATTAAATGATGCCCACCCAAAAGACATGAGCCATCCTAAAATTATTTTTCCTAAGTTCTTCTTGTCTATCAGCTGTGTTTTTCAACAATATTAATCTTCAGCATCTCTTGATAATTGTTTAAGACCCTTTAATAAGTTGCAATAAAAACTGCTAACAACTATTAAAATAAAAGTTGAAATATTAAGAATAATCATCACAGGCTAGCTTTACGGAAACCTGTGGCTGGCAGATTTGTCACTTTGTTTTCAGCCATGATCCATACTTCTCCTGGTGCAGAATCCCATTTTCTTTATTCTATTTCTCATTCACTCTCTCTTTCCTCCTACATATTGAACAACTGAAGATTGTAGTGTGTATGTATTGGTAGAAATATCCTTACAGGATCTATTCCATATTTGAGCTAATCAACAGCGCAGCATTGTCCCATGGGTATTAGCAGAAAAATTACAAAAGTTGAAGAATATATCTCCAAAGACACTTGACTTTCAAAAATTACTTAATAAATCAATCATGAAATGTAATTAACACTTAAAGAGTAAAGAAATGTAGATACATGGCAGATTCATGAAATACTGTGCTATGAAACACAAGCAAGTATTTGAAATGTGGGTGCAGAATGAAGTAAAAGACAAATGTAAAAAATGAGAAGGCTTTTTAAGGCAGATATAGTAATTAACTTAGCTGTGCTCCCTAAGAAGTCCTTAAGAAGCAGTAGGATCTCTGCCTGAACACAGGTTCATTGGCAGAAAACCAAGAAACCGTAATTACTGCTTCAGTGTTTTACCGGTGTTTTTTAAAATCTTAATACATTTTTACTTGATATACAATATACTTGATACACAAAAAAACATATAAATAAATTAAACGTACATCTTACATTTAAAGTGTGCAGTATGTTTACTGGCTAGATAGCCAATGAAGTCCTCTCTGTCCTACTCATCTTATATTTCTTGATTGATCATCAGATTACTGTTTAGGCTAACAAATTATAAGATTACATGAACTACCTATAACAACTAGTGATACATACTGAACTACTGATTTATTCCTATCTCAATGGTGTCATGTTCTCTATTACAGACTTCTGTATTATCTTCATACTGTTACTATACATACATTTATGGAATAACATATAACAAAATGAGAAGACTGCATAACATTTGATTACCTTCTTCTTTCAAAAACCCATTTTGTCTGAGGCTTGTGCAGCACACTTCGCTGTTCACATCCCGCTCCAAGTGCGTGACACCTGCAGCTCCAGGCTACAGCAAATGGAGCCCAGAGAAACAGACTACAGGATTGGACAAGTAGGATGTCTAGCCTAAAGTGATATTTTACCACAAGGTGCTAAGCACGAAGTACAATCAGCATAAATACCCAAACTCTCTAATACTTTGTGAAATTAAGTTTTACTTAACTTATTACAACATGAAAGGTAACAAATGTTTAGCAGTGATCAACCACAAGTTAACACCTAATAGCTTTCAAGGCAATGTGACAAACCATTACTACAAGAGAATAAGCATAGTAATTAAGGAAGATACATCACCAATTTCCCTATCATGACTATCCAGGTCTGCAGTAGCTTGGGAGCCCTTTTTTTTCTGCAGCGAGGATTTGAAAAGCCTGTCCCAGCAAATAACAGGGCCTATGCAGTGTGTCCACTCATAGGTAGGGTCTCCAGAGATTGTTGTGAGGGGTCCAGGTTTTATATCATTGAATAAACAAATTAAACCATCCCAAACCCATAGAGTCTCTGGCCCCAACTGCTTACTGCCCCTCTTTCCTGGCACAGCCCAATTCTACTAACAATACGACTGATGCACTTTCTCACACTCTCTGTACCAACAATAGCACAGTACAATTCCACTGATAATAGCAATGCGGGAAGTTACAAGTTGAACAGCACACATGGCAATGCAATACAAATCATCCATCGATCACCTATATTGTTTTAGGTCTGTCGATCAGGCCCTGTCACCTCCCATGGGAGAAGAACAAAGCATCCCTGAGTGGGACGAATTCCTCACAGCTCCCCATATGCCTCCAACAACTCAACTAAGATACTCTGTGTCAGCTTAGTCATACGGGGCAGATGATTTAAAATGCTTAAAAAATCACTGTGCACTGTGTAAGCAATTTGACCACTCCAGTGTTTCCAGTACTTCTACAGTAGAAGTTTTTTAATAAGCTTAGCAATTCCCAGTAGCTTTACATCCAGTTTTCCATGGAGAAAGATATTTACTCAACATAGTGTTATATATAGAAGTGAATGATCCAGAAGTCTCCTGATATTTCACAAGATATTTATCACAGAGCTGCATTCCTCTTTCCCCTTCAAATACATATAAGAAAGCTCAGAGAGATAACAAATCATAAAAGCCTCACTTGAGCACACAGCCATACAGGTTTAGGCCAAAGGTAAACCAAACCCAGCATCTTGTCTCCAACACTGGTCAGTAACAACTGCTTAGGGAACGCAGTAATAAAGTGAAACTTCCCACTCAGGTTCTCTTTGTTGAAACCTCACACAGTTACCTGATTCTACTAGCAAAGCAGGTGAACCAGGTGACCCAGGTGTCCAGATTATCCCATGGAGGTTGTTCATCTACCGCAGAAGCTGCTGTTGTTTGAACTGATGGGATGCAAGGACCAGACCATGCAGGTCTCTTTCTGTAGGAGACAGAACCTGCAAGAAGGGTCAGTCAACTATCCTACGCTGTGCATGTGATCGTAAGTGAGAGTTATCCTTGGACTGTAGTAACATGGCAACACTGAGAAAACTTAATCAGGAATTACTATACATTCCAGGTGTCAATACTCCCCTCACAGTTAAATCTTTACAAAACCATTGTAATCATCAGCATTTATCAATGACAGCTGTATTTGGTGCAGGTGCCAAGGCGCTGGCACCTGGGTGGACTGCAAGGGTGGCCTCTGTGAGGAGAGGCCAGGGCTGCCCCAGGCTGGACACAGTTAGTTCCAGTCGACTATGAACCCCCCGCAGGACCCAGCTGGTCCTAGCAGCCTAGACGGTGGCACCTTTGGGAATGTGTATTTAAGAAAAAGCAAAAAACTTCTCACAGAGGGAGGAGAAGGAAACAAGGAAGATGAGAAAAAAACAGAGGAATAAGCAAGATCGAAAGAGGAGAAGATACTCCAGGAGCTAATATTCACACTGCAACCTACGGAGGTTCCACGCTGGAGCAGGGTAGCCATGTAAGAAAGAAGTAGCAGCGGCAAGAAACTGCTGTGGACTGACCCTAACCTGCCCCATCCTTTCTGTCCCACTTGAGCTGGGATTATGAATTCAGCTGGGCAGAAGGACAAGGAAAGAGTTTATTTCTGTTTTTCTGTTTCTATCTGCCAATAAATTTAACTTGTCCCAACTCAAGTCTCTTTTGCCCACGGCAGTAATTGGTAATCAATGTTCTTATCTTTATCTCAACCTACGAGATTTTTCATCCTATTTGCTTCCCTCATCACACTGGAGGGGAAGGAATGAGTGAGCAGCTAGGTGGGAGTTTGGCTGCTAGTCATGGATAACCTGTCACAAAAGAAGAGGTAGGAACTGGCGAAGAATACATAATGTTAGTATGGTAGTCAGAAATATCTTGCTGTGTGTCTTTGGACACATCTTTGCTGTACTTCTTGAGAGATATAAAACATTTATATCTACACTTGAAAAAGCATGGTGATTGGTATAAACTCATCTTTCACTTCTTGGTGGTAGCATATCATCAGACAGCAAGATAAGAAAACAATTAAAAAATCTTTGAAAAATTAACTCAATTTGAAAAGACAAACACCCTATCTGCAAGTCAACAGCTGCAAACCAGCACTGAAATATAATGTTGAAAACCTGATTGTACTGGAGCAACTCCTTGGACACATTGGAGGGTAATTGAACAGGGTCGTATACACCTATTGTTCAAATGATAAGTTATGAGTGCACAGAGCAGAATGCATTAAACATCCTTAGAGGACAGAGTGCAGTGTTAGACTAAGGTTGTCAAATTATGATTATACATAAATTATAGTGGCAACAAGGGAAGAACTAAGTCTGCTGAACTGAGATTAGCAACAAAAAACTCCTATTAAATATGTGCGTGTGATGAGGATTTAATGACTGAATAACTCTTCTAAAGTTTCTAAGATATTCCCTACAAATAGGCAGATAATTTTTCAGGGATAGGTTCAGAGAGATTAAAAGTCTAAGATCAATATAATTCATACCACTAATGCTGCCTAACACTGGTGAGGCACATTTATACTGGAAATTAAAGTTTCCTTTGTGTCTCTGCAGAATCCACTGAATTATGAATCAAGCCTAAAGTTACATCGAGAGAGAGACAAGATGTTGCAGCTGTTCAGCCATGCTTTTCTTAGCCTACTGTTCATCCCAGTAATATCAAGAACAGATTTAATAAAAAAAAAAATAAAAAAAAACCAGAAAACATCAGAGCTATGTAAACCAGTATGTGACTCATGAAAACACCGATGAGTGTGATTTGAAACTACAATGCATTCAAAATAATTACAACTAAATGTACTTTCAAATGAAAAGCTCTTCCCGTATTTCTTTTAGAAGGTGACTGTGCACATTACAAAGATCATAAATCATAGCACTATTATCAACGCAATGGCCACTTTCAGCTAACTGACAGGTTGTTCTACTCAGGGACAATGATGAAGAGCCATACAACAGTATTAGACAGGAGGCAAAAATGGATTTTGATGGAAGGAGATAAGACATAAACATTTGCTGCCAGTGAGACTGTATTGTGCCTCAAGAAAGCTTTTGAATTTGTCAATTTTCTATGATCTTACAAAGAATACTTATTAATCACACGTAGTTTTTTCCCCTTTTTTTAATATTTTCCATATAATTTAACTTTAACTCTCTTCTTACTTACCAGTCAAAAAGATCATAATTACAGAAGCTATATCATGTCTCTAAAAAACTACTAGCAACTAAACAACTGAATTGTGACCATACTTTGTGTTCAAAGTGCAAAAAGATAAACAGAAAAAGGGAGGAATTCACTACAGAAGAAATTGTAGCCTAGATAAAGTCTCTGCAATATCAATCAAATTTTAAAAACCAAAACATACCTTTGAAATTCTGGAGAAAAGCCATCAGTATTTTAAGTAGGGTTAGTATGCAAACATTCTAAGACAGTAACCCATCATACATTACTAAGTATGACAAAAATACTTTAAAAATCATTTTTTTTATCTCAGACAGCTTGAGAATTGGGTGAAATTCTAGCTCTTGTATTAAAACAATGTGGATTAAAATTCATTCTGCAGGGGTTTTCCTTAGTTTGAGGGGTTTCTTTTCTAAAAACACTATGTATCCTTCAGCTCATGATATATTTTAAAGCAGATTTCAAGATGTATCTTTTTACCATTTTTTTCTCTTCCACAAACGTCATTATTACCAGCATTCATTCGAATAACAGTTTTTATGAATTCTGTCTAGTTAAATACACAAGTCCAAGATCGGCCTTATGCTTTTACCTACTGAAAATCCTCTATAGGCAAAGTATTTTGTATCACTGTAAAGGTGCTCTGTCATTTATGCTCTGAAAACCTCCTACCTCTCCTTTTTCCTTCAGGTTATTAAGAGAGGTAATCTTTTTTCATCATCTCTGGCTGGAATGAAAACGCAAAGGTTTAAATTGGAAAAGGCCTCCTATTGTAGACTTTTTGAGATTCAGCCATTAACATTTTCCTGTTATTCAGTGTGAAACAGTGGTAGGTACTAAATGGATTCTTTTACATTGTGATATTAGAGGAAGGTTTCAAAAAAAAGAAAATAAAGAATAATGTAAGGATATATACAGGTTTAACATGAAGAAAAAGCAAAGAAAAAAAAAAGAGTTCTAGACAAATAGAGATGACAAGTTCACATGCTATTTTTTACCTTGAAGCCAAATGTGACACCACCAATGGAAGCTTGATAAAATGTCAGTAACTATGCTGATTAGAGTACTGAGGATTTTTATTCACACTTCAGGCAGTGCCCATTCTCAGCTCATTTTGCAAATTATGTACATACAATTTATTTTTTAAAAATGTTATTTTATCCTGCAATAGCAAGTTTACTTTTTGTTGCTGTTCTTGTGTGTGATGATAATCACTGGTAAATCTGAAAGACAAGAGAAACAAATCACATAGGATTTGTAGAGCAAATCTTTTGAGTCAGAAAACACAAGGCTGTGCTCCATGCGTAAAACACGAGACTTGCATGTGCAGACCTCTATTTCCAAATGGTTAGATTACTTCTCCAGAAGAAATAACCCAAGATCTGGCTATATGAGTAAAACAGAGCAATACTTCTACAGGAAAGCAGTCCTGTCTCTACCACATATGTTTGGTCACACTGGATATCCACATAGCCTGTCACCCTCACCGATAACTAACACTCTCCACACAACCCAGCCTGTCTTGCCCCACTACTATTGTGCATTTTCAATTATATTTGTGTCAGTCTTTAGATTGTGTACCTATTCACCATGCATCAGCAACAAACATCCTGAATTTCAAACAATTTGGTGGCATTTACTGTGCATTGCATACATTTCTCTGTTTATTCTCTACCTCAGCTGGAAGCACATGCGCAAGGACTCAAGACAACTGGAAAATAGCACAGCAACAGTAAGACGTGCGCTAATTTCTTGTTTAGCTTGCTTTCAATTTTCATAATAAAAGGAACATTTCCTACAAGGCACACTCAAGATCTTTCAGAAGATATTTTGGGTGATTGATTTGTTCTCCATGCCTTTATCATACTAAGTTTCCAGATGCCATTCTTTGACTTTAGCTTAATTTTTGTTTTCAGGAGCACTTTTATAGATGATATAGGTTTCCATTAAAAATAGAAAGGAAGAGATAAGGAAAATAAATTATATTTGAGATTTCAGATGCATTCTCACATGTGATACTGAAAACCAAAATGTAGTCGCCTTGATTGCCATGTACAGGGCCTATTTAGTTACAGTTGAAACACGGGCTACCAAATGAAACCTAAAAAAATGGTTATAAAACAGATATGCAACAAAAGAGATATGCTGTTTAAGTGAAAGAAGGAGCAAGTTCAATTGATTTCAAGGATGTTCAAGATTTTAACTTTAATGAGGTTTAGGACATTACTAGATAATTATTATTACACTAGGTTTTTCACTTAATTGACAGCCACAAGCCACAATTGACTCAACACATACTAAACTAATTTGTAATTAAATTTGGGATGTAAAACAAATCCACTTGAAGCATAGGAGATGTACGAAAAATGTTTTCTCAAAATTGATGTCACTATATCTAATATATAAAATGCTAATTTTGGACACTGGCAAAGTATCATACATGGCAAAATTAAAGACTTCATAATGAAAAACATTCCTCCAAAGTGGCTGCTTATTTTGGGAAACACTAGCTTTTCAATACTTCTCTCTAAAACATAATTTTACTGCCTAATATATTTCATATGCTTATGGCTCAGTATCTGAATTCAGATACTCATTATTCCTTAAGGATTTTTATAATTAATTATGCCTATATATTAATGCAGCTCCACAAAGCCATTAAAAAAATTATGTGGGCATTTGTAAAAGAAAAAAATGCATCTGAAGAGACTTTTAAATCAGGAAGGTATATTTTTTTTGCAAAAAGGACTCTAATAAAAACATAAAGAATATTTTCTCTCAAATTTTTAATTCCCTGGAAAGTTGCTAGGTGTTACAAGATATTACTTTACATAAAACGTTTCTCTGACCTTTCTCTTTTCATCTTTGGGCATGAGAATTCGTAGTTAAAACAAAATGCAGACAAGAAGTAACAAAAAAAAATGCAGAAATGCACATACCAATAAGGCTCTGCAGATGAGAAAATTAAGGAATAAACTTTCACTCTTCTCCCAGAAAGGCTTTTACTTTGATGTCAGAGCACCTGCTACCATGGAGGTCTTCTTTGAAATGCTTAAGATTACATGGTCTTACACAGCTTTGTAATAAAGTCTTCTTGGAAAATGAGAGATATTGAAAGCTGATGTTAGAAGGAATTCAGTAGGTGCCCATCTGGATTCTGTATCTTGACACGTGTACTAAAAAGAGACCGGCCATAGGAGACGAAAGGGCTAAACTACTTCTTTTGACTGCAATATCACCTTCCATTGACCTCTGATACTGGAAGTAAAAATTTACTTTCTCTGCACTGTTCAGTAGAGGAAAAATGATCCTGGATGTCAATACTGACTATCATAATACTACATGTTAGAAACATGTGTTTGACTCCTTTGTTTAACAAAAAATTCACAATTTTTCCAACTAATCATTAAATTCTCTAGCAAAAAAAGAAACATTTGAAAAACCATCTGCAAAGTTAAGCAAAACCCATGATTCATTGTGCATTTCACAAAAGTAGTCAGACTCATAAAATTAAGCAGAGCCTTTACTGAAGGTAGATAAGGTATGTACAAAGACAAAGATTTTTTCAGGACCATTCATTAAAACCACACTAACTACAAGGTTCTTATTGATAAAGATGAAGAAAAATAATCTGTGGCATAGCAGAACACAAAAGAAAGGTACTACATACAATAAGCATGGGGTGGGGGTGACAGTTCATAACAACTCAAACCTCCAACTAATACTTTACAAAGTTTAATCTCCAATGCAAGATCTTCATAGTTACCCACACTTAATATCTGAGGGTCTCCTAACCAAAAACACTAAATAATAAATGTGTCATTAGATTATTTTATATTAGTAGTGGTTTTTATTTGTAGATGTCAAATACTTTCAGACTTCTATTTACTTTTACAATAAAGCAAGGAATAACGCTGGCATTTATGAACAAGATTGATATTTGATGAATACATAAGGTAAATGTATCCGATAATTAGGTTTCCTACAGTCCAAAACTTAAACTGAAATATGTAATTTAAAGGGGATACTCCCTAGAAATATTGTTTTAATTTTCTGAATAATCTGTTTTGCAGTGGCTATATGACATCATTAAAATGTTTATTATTAGTTATTGTAATATCTATGTTTGTTTGCTTTTAGTACCATATTATATTATACTGTTTCTACATTCTATTTTTTCACAGTAAGCGGGTTTTGTACATTATCTAGAATTATCTTTTAAAATCTTAATATTATAAAAACATCTGTTATAATCTTAATAATGATTACCATTAAGACCAAGATATTCTCAGTTTTTTTAAATCATATATACTGAATACTTAGAAGGATATCAAAAGAAAAATGTTGCAGAATATTTAATCACGGTTACACATAGAAAATATGACAACTAAATGTTGGTGTTTAATGATGTTTCTAATTATGCTGAATACATAGGTATTACACTTGAATACTTAAAAGGTTATCATAACTCTCAGACAATCTGTTTACTTTTGTTTTCCTGTTTGCAATACAGGTTCAAGTAACTCAGTTTTCATTCACCTTTAGGCTCTACAGTTGATTGAAATGATCTAGAGCATAGATATCTTCTATTCCAAGCACTGGTGAGGTTTTAGGAAAGCAACTCAAAAGCTTATTTTCAGAGAAACATCTATTTTTAAATCAGCTTCTTCCATTATGCTTAGCCAAATCTAATATTTCACCCTCTCTCATGTTTGGGCTGCATTGTAATATTTGTATTAGTATTGGAGGGAAAAAGATATAACTGACTTACATTTTGCTATGGGTTTGAATGGGAAAAAAAAGATGCTTTGTCTTGCTGAGGATTTTATAGTTCTTTCTTCTCTACATAAAGGTGGATTTGATTGAGGCTACGCATACAATCTCGTTGGAGGGAGAGAAATGGTGCTATATGATCTTATTGAAGTTCAAGCAGCTACAACGACTTTCAGCTCAAAGATACCAAATGTTACCAGGCAGACTCCAGTCTGCCTAGTTCTTATTTATTTACTGTAAAAATGAGTATTGTGCAATGGGAGTGCATTCAGAGAACAAGCAATTTAAGGAGCCCAATAAATTCATTTTGTAAAAGAAATTGAAACAGTGGCAGAACTTCAAATGTAGGCAGAAAAAGAATACTTCAAACTACAGAAGGAAAATGCAGTATAATGACTAGCATAGGAAGGAAAAACTTTCTTAAAATGAGGCACAGTTATTCAAAATAAATCTTTTAAGGTAAATTAATTATTGATGCTTCTTGAGAAATATGGTACCTTATCTATCACTGAACCTTCAAATCAGGATTGGAAAACTCCATAGTATAAAGAAGAAATCCTTTGCTTCTTGAAGCTACTTGGAAATGTTACGTTGGTATAAAAGGTCAATATTTATTATTGTAAGTGTTGAGCTGTATCTCAAAAAAGGCACACGCCACCTTTGAGGTTAGACAGACTAAGACAGAGGAGAAAGGCTTATGAATGACAGGAAATGGCAGCACAAGAGCAAGAGTCTATGACAATCTGAGTAATATCATTTTGGAGGAAAATGCTGTACTCTTCTGAATCTTTCCTCTCTTGCCTACCTGTGATTGTCTTCCTGACTGTTGAATAATTTCACACTGCCAAAAGACTTGCCGTCACTAGTCCGTTAGAAGGCTGACTGAAGAGTTCTGCTAACTAGTTTAATTGCATTTATCTTATACTAAAGACTTACCCAGAAGCCTATAATTTAACCTGCAAAAAGACTGACAAGAACTTTGCTCTCCCTGCACTTTGGATTATAAGCAGTCTCACTAATTAAGAAAGCTCTACAGCCCAGACAAAGAACATGATGAAGAATGAGGGATCGCATTCCTCAGAGCTGACATAACTACCTTGTAGGGTGGTCTTGAATTTCCAACATTAGATTATTTTCCCAATAAATAATGCATCAAGTGTGGCTTTTGTCAGCCAAATATTGATCTAGTCATACATCATTTTAAAGATCTACTCCTTCATATGTTATGGATTGAAATCACGGAATCTATGTTGAAAATTCTTTCTTTTCCCTCATGAACAAAAATAGATGGCTGGACTCCTGGTAAATCTATTAGTCCCTTAATTACAACAGGTCTTTATTTGTGTATTTCCTTTTGATTACTATCTTAAGAGCTTAGATAAAGTTCTATCTAAATCATGTTAGTGAGAGTGCTGAATTCCCAGAGAGACAATGGGAAAACTAGGCTGAGCACCAAAAATCATTCTGGTCATTTTTCATCCACGTTCAACAGTGGCCTTGTTGACATCACACTTAATCTTCTAATACTTTGGTAAAAGCACCAATAAAGTGCCTCATTATATGGCACTCAGTACATGGATGCCCAATCTCACACTTATTTGCAATCACTAGAACATGTTAGAAAGTTAAACTTTTATGAAAATACTTGAATAGAAAGAAGCTATTAAACTCACATGCAGTGGAAATGTAGGAAAATTTATTTATATATATATACACACACACTATATAAGTGGATAATTATATATCTCATAATATCAAAATATTTAGGATATATTTGTATTCTACAATTCATCTTGGGCTATCACCTTTTTATGTCCATTATGTATACAGATGTTGCGAAGATGTTATTTTTCATACATCTTGACACTGTTTCAATAATAATTTACAAGGTGCTTTACATAATTTACAATAAACTCAGCATGTCCTAAATATTTGGTACCTGAATTTAAAAAACACTTTGTCTTCTTGCAGGAAATTTCCTAGATTCTTAGAGAAGGCAGTAAGCTTTTTAGGTGGAAACAAAGGCATTCCATTCTATTCCAGTGAAATAATTACCTTACAATATTTAAGAGGATTTTATTTTTATAGCTTCTGCCCTAGAATTACAGTACTACAGAATTGATATATATTAGGGGGAAAAGCCATTGACGAAAAGTGGATCCATTACATTTCAAAGAGTTAGGAGGAGTTCTGGGCTACATACAAGGCCAAAGATGTAATTTGAAAAAAAAAAGTTTCAGTACAGACTCTCTCAGGTCTCCTCCTTTTCCACCAGACAGCAGAGGTCTTACATGGAATTCACTACAGCAGAGAAGGACTGCAGGCATCAGAGAAGTCTGCTGGATTCTGGGTTCTCCCCATCAAAACTCTCGGTTTCAGCGTTTCCTGATTGTTCTGAATAGATTAAATGTAGCAAATGTTTCTGTGGAAACATTAAATAATTTTGTAGTGCTTGCATACTTAAGAATAATCCAAATCTGAAGTCCTTATTGAGTATATGTACTCCTTGAAAAAAGTAATAATTATGATTTGGACAAGAATATATTTTATCTGAAGAAAAGCCCTAGAATTTAGAATTCTATTAAAATGTAATTTCTTCTATTTTTAATTGCTTAGCCAAAACCTGTTTTTACAAGGGAGAAAAATCAATTTTAAAACACCCTATGAGCTCTACATAATTTTTAATCCAGTTCCTGTGAGGATTTTATTTGATGAATTGTTGCTCCCAAGTTTCAGAAATGTATATGGAATGAAAATTTGAATCCAAGACATGTAAGAAATTTGCAAAAATAGAGTTCTCTCAGGAGTATACTCCCTCTTTCTAGCACAAATTACCTATCTTGCCTTTGTAAAGAATGACAAAATATCAGTTTCCACAGTGTAAGTTTTCTGCTTAAATACATAAAATTACATAAAATTATACATAAAATTACATAAAATACATAAAATTATCGCTGAGACTTTTAATAAACTTAAATATGGCAACGAAACACAAGATTCCCACAGTGTTAGTACATCAAATATATATTACACTACTCTACATTCATGAGTGGCAAGAGTTTTCATCAATGAATTTTTCTTAGATTTATTCTGACTACAGCCACATTATATCACAAAATGATTTAACTAGAAAAATTAACTACAACACTTACACTGCTCATAATTCCAAAATCTGCTGAACCTAAAATAAGACAAAAGTAATAATCTTCATTATATAATACAAGTTACTCAATGCCCCAAGGCACTGGGCTAGTGTAAGAAGTAAATCCAAACTGCATGAAGTTCGGATGAGATACAAATCATAGTGTCTTCAATTTGACCTGAAAGATGTGTAAATTTATGAAACATTCCACATTTCAAATTCCATGTATTTTTCTTCTTTATTTTTTTTTTCAGGAAGGGATTTGAGTTTATTCAGATCTCTACATACAAGCTTCACCACGCTGACAATATTAAATTTTCTGCTCTCCATCATGGCTCATCACAGTAGCCAAATATGTCTTTTGGATACTGGCAAGCCCTGCTGGCAGCTACTTGAAATCTCAGCAATGATAGAGGTTATATTGAAATGACCCTTTATACTCAAGCTGTTTTCTATATAAATAAGAGGAGGCACAATGAGCAAATCACTATTAGTTATACCTTCTTACATAAACTCCAGGTAGGTAATCTGATTCATAAAATGTTCTTCACCATTTACTGAGAGAACCTATTGTAATCTTCACATTGATTATCATAAAGATCCCCAGCCATTTTCTATTTAATTATATAAATATGGTTCATAAAAACCTAGAAGTATTGATGATATTTGCATGTACCATTTAATTGATGTTCAAATTGGAAACAAAGCCAGAGCTAGACAATGCCGTTTGACAACCACCCATGAAAAGAAGTCTTGGAATATTTGGAATTCCCTAGGTTTTGCAGAAGCTTTCTAAGGTTTCATTAAATCAACTGATTAGGCTGACAGCCACCACCTATATGATTAACTGCTCTCAGTAAAGTTTCATAGAGAAACTAAACAAAAACCAGATCATTCCATACTCCCTTCTATTGTTTGTATAAGACATGATATTGCCTAATAAAAAACAAATTCTAAAAAATGGAAGGAGAAGTTCTGAAAAGCACAGATGCAACATCACAGTTGTATGAAACAGAAGAACAGAGTCAGTGGCTAAAAGTAATTCTACATATTCAAATCTCAAAAAAGCTGTGCATAATTTCAGGAATGGAAGTAATCACTACCAAAACAATCTGCCAAAGGAAGTGATTTCGCCATCATTAGAAAACTTGAGATTAAGACTGGACATGCTCCTAAAACATGTGCTGTACTCCAACACACTCCCTCAACTTAGAGAGAATACCAGGCAAAATTGTCTGTCTGATGCAGCAGACTACAACGGCCGTTACAGCTCCTTCTGGCCTTGAAATCTATTCCTTATGAATTACACCAATTCAACTGAAAGCAACTTCTCTGCTGCCTCCTTGAAATACTAGCTCTTGGAACAGCCACATTCACTCCCCAGAGGTACTTGAATCAAAAAGTGTTGAACTGTATGTAGTAATATCATGTCCTTAGAGCCAGGCTTTGTCTGCTGGGCACAATCCTCCAGCAGCGCATTGCACAAGGAGGTAATGAAAGCTCACTGGTGTTGACGGCAGAAAAAAACCCATATCTCCAGTATCTCTGGCTCTTATCTGGGCTTGTCCTTTGTCCTCAGTGCACACTAAATGAACCAGCATCCTTTTCCATAAACTCAGTCGCTGTGCCCAGACAACTCCTAAGTAAAATTTATAAAGTACACAAGAGTATGGTTTATTTCCCCGGAAGTTGCAATGTGAATTTCACTAAATAGGCACCTCAAAAATATGTCCTCTGGGGGAATCAGCATCTGTCAGCAACGATACAGAGTATGGGAAAATATCCAGGTTGAAAATAATAGAAAGTTACTCAGTCAAAACTTAACTGATGAAACCAAAGCAAACCTGGAACAGTAAATCATGAATAGCCTTTGATATAATTGGATGAATTTGCACGGAAGTCAAAGCAATTGCAGCTGCTCACACTAAATCTCATTTTCTTCCAAAGCTTTTCATGGCTTACATGTTGTTAATTATTCATTTTCCAGTAGTGCACCTGGAGGCCCTAGTGTTCAGCATAGTGCCAGATACTACACAAACTCAGGGGAGAATGATTGTCTTTAATATTTAGAGTGTTTCAAGTGATTATTTACCAATACTCCTGAATACTATTTAAAAAATATATACATCTTCCGTTTCAATAATAAGAGTATCACCTCTATTCATAAATATTGACAGTAATGTCACAAGTATTATATACAACCAGTAAATTATTTTCTTAGCATTTATTTTTCAGTGCTTATGAGAAATTCCAACACTGACAAAAACTGAAATAAAATTCATAGAAAACATCACAGAAAAATTCTAGTCTACTGTCAGATTTATCATGCATCCTCCACAAATCTGAGTTTATAAGCACACAATAAGCATGAAACAAAATGTTTGATCGTGACTAACTACTTTCTACACTGTCCTAGTATCTATATTCAACATAAACTTACCAAAATTAAATTCCACTGATGCAATGACATACTATTGAAGATCTTAAGCAGAAACAGATGTAATAATTATTGAGGTAGTCCCCAAATGATATTTCATCTTTGCATGTTGATCAGTATTCCCTGTCAGGATGGAAAAAGCCTTCAATATCTCTATATAGCCAAGCTTCATTTGCAATAATTAAAATTATTATTTATATTTTACTGGGCCTTTTTTCCCTGTTTTAACTTTAGGACTTCATTCTTAATCAAGGCAGTAGATCAGAAATTTGCCAGAAAGCTCTTCAAATTTTTACAGATCTGATCAAAGCTCTTGAAGAAGTGTCCCAAGAACGCTTTCTGATTTCACTAATCTTTATTCTAATATTTAGGCACTGACTGATCACCAGAAGTAGGAAAAAATAAATTCTGAATAATATATTTGAGAAAATGTTAACACTTTCTGCTTAAAAATATCTACTGCTCAGATTGTGTACAGCATATACTTAAACAAAATATTTTTTCTTTGTTTAATATGATGTCTGATATATTCAAAATTAAAAAAGAATTCCTTACTTGTGAATAGCCATTTATATAAATTCAAGATTTTTTTATTGCAAGAATTGACAATTATAAATTAAGTATACAATACATATACACTGACATTCTGCTTCTGCAGATAAATTCATAAATTACATAATTTGTGCACAGACATACAAAAAAAAAATTAAAAAGTTTTATGAACACACCAAAGAGAACTAAATGTCCTATTTGGTAACAATCTTTTCAAGGTCACAATTATGGACCACAGACTTTAAGGAAATCTAAGGATTTTCACATTCATCAGCAATTTTGTGTTCCCAAACGAGACTCCTGACAAATTCTTCAGAATTTCACCCACCAAGCATTTTATGAAACAAAGATGGAGGCAAGCAGAATGTATGAAGGGAGATGTTTTCTTCTCCATGTTAAGATTACTGCTGCTTTTCCTATGGGCACTTTATACTTCACTTTCATGATAAATCCACCCTGCAACAACATCAGGTAGGAAAAAATTGGATAGTTGGAACTGTATAGTGATTAAAATTTTTATTTTCTTTCTATAGGTCCATCTAAAATTAAAGACTTCTAAAAGGCATACGTAGTTAATCAAAATACTGCTTTCACAGCAACAGTTTCTCATTTTATTAATTATACCTGAAGTAATATATGTTAATATACCTGCACAGCCTGGGAGCATGAATATAACAAATAGTATGGCTGAAATTTCTGTTTGGCAAATCAAAAGAAAAGATTTCCCACAGCACGTTCTTCTGCACCTCCAGATCTGCAACATCACCAGAGACAGCTTACAAGTGATTTACTACCACTGAGCTAAACCGTCTCTCACTTCTGCTTTTGTTCTTCTGTGTCCCTTAGAAGCACATTTTACTGCAGTATGTGCCACTGGATGATGGATCACTGGACACTGAGTGTATATTTATCATTTCAAGCTGATTTTAAACAATAACTGAAGGAAATAGAAACACCGCGCCTCCTTGAATTGCTTTGCTAGAGGAGGATACAATTTCATCCTTCCAAAAGTTTATAGATAGAAAGAAATTTAAAGACACATTTTCCAGTATAAACGTGCCACTGGTTGTTGCCAGTGGTTCATCAAAAAGTGCTTTTATGTGCCAGTAGTTTGGATGAACCTAACAGAGCTAATAGCAAGATCAGCACATATAACAGTCGCTGTGTGGAAAGAGTTCAGTTATATAAAGAAAACAAAAAAAATCTAAAAGGAATTTAAAGGAATAGGGCCTATGGGTAGCTAGTTTGAGTCCTTCAAAATCCTAGCTAGTCTCAAGAAGATGATTTCTAACAATCATAAAAGGCAGATTGTTGACCACTTTCCTACTATAAAGGACAGAAATCTGCATGTTGAACACAACAGATTAGGCAGGACTAAATACTAAACAATATACAATAAACAGTATGTTATTAAATCCATCTTATCAAGAAGATGGCTGAAATTGCTTATTGAGTCTTTTCTTTCTCCAGTTTCTGTAGTTCACAATCTATTTTCTTCCTGCTTTCCCTGAATTTTTAAAGAATGCAGCATAAATGTATTTCAGTTCCAAAGAGAAAGTGTAGTCTTATAGTCACAAAGGCTATAAAAACTCGCATATCATGATCAGAGGAGCGTAAGAATTCAGCCTGGACTTCCAGCACTATCATACCTTGTGCAAAGGGACAGTTTGGGAAGGAAAACTCAGCACATCTGTGATTTTCATCATAACATTAGAAAACACTTTTTTCTATGAAGGTGACCAAGCACTGGCACAGGTTGCCCAGGAGGGTTGTGGAGTCTACATCACTGGAGATGTTGAAGAGCCATCTGGACACAGTCCTGGAAAAATTATTCTAGCTGGCCCTACTTGATCAGGGGATTTGGGCTAAATAATGTCTAGAAGTCCCTTTCAACCTCAACTGTTCCATGTTTTTGTGATTCTGTGATATCTGTATTCTAGTGACACTGACTTTGCACCAGGACTGGGGACTGTAAGACTTGTATCTGACAAAACTATCTTTCCTCCAACAATAAAGGAACAGAACTATATCAGGAATTCTGGCTGCCACTTTCTATGTGACTTTTCTATATTCACCCTCTATATTTAGTATGTCATTTCCAATACGTTAACACGTCATGAATATTTCACACAGTAAATACAATCAGAGCCTCGTTTCAACATCTTTCGGTAGCTGAGTTCGCAAATGCTCACCTGCTTTCTGGCTTACTAAGTTCAGACACCTCTACATGAGTTAGAGGCTGCTATGTCTCTCCTGTCTAAATCTTGCTTCTTAGAAGCACATTAGAAAAAACTGCTGGCACCTCAGATATGCGTATGATGTTATATCAAGGTGATGGCTTTTTTATGTCTTCAAACTGCCAATGAAAATATTTACCACCAAGGATAAATCTCATAATAAGCTACAGCACTTAAAGACCTGCAACAGACATTTATTTGTAGTATCAAAACATTCCTAGCAGGCTCAGTCAATTACTATTCTGCTCACTGATATATCACTATAAATGCAAACTGATTTCTTTTATGAAGAAGTGATATTTGGCAATATTAGCATGCATAAGAAATCTGATTTTGTTTTTACGCACGTCTAAGTTCTACTGCACAAACCCCCTGCCATTAACTATTATTATGATACCTGATGGCTAATTTTTACCTTGTATTGATGTACATTACACACTTCTCAATGATGTTTCATGGTTTGCAGAACATATCTGAACTTAGGTGAGAAATTATTTCAAAAGTAGACTTCCACTGGGGATGTCAATGAGGTAAGGACATTTTTGACATATTATCCGCATTACCAAGCTTTATTCGATTTGCAAGATTAAAAGAGATTGAGCTGAAAGAAGCAGTGAGCTGCACCTTAATGGAACAATAGCCTGACATCAAAGATGTATATGATTTGAAAGACAGAGTGGCAGCTGTTACAAGGAGATAATAAAATCAGAATCCAGGCTTCAATTGTGTACTCCAAGTCTTGGTCTGGAACATAAACATGAAGTTCAGTTTAGGAATAATTTTAGCACATCAAACATGTAATCTAGGCTGACTACTTCTCTACTTCCATTTTTTTCTCTAATTAGATAATAAACAGCTTATATGACTGTCTGAAATATCCAGAAAGAATTATGTTTCTTTACTATTTGTGACAGCTCTATTTTTAGCCTACTCTTAAACTCACTGTCCTTATCATCAAAGGAATGACTCAGTGGAGTGAGTTCAAAAATGGCAAAGCAGATATGCAATTTCACTTCCTAGTAAAGGAAAGCAGAGAGAAACCATTTGTGTCAATCCCTCATTCTTATCCAAGGGATAAATAGAAATTTGAACCAGCAACTCTCTGATTGGTCTGGTTCCTGGGTAATGTATCAGTTGGGGGATTCTTTTCTAAGTAAATGTATTCTTCTCCCTCTTTTTGTCTTCTTTTTAAAATAAATGTTTTGATATTGAGTTGTAAGATAGCTTTGGCAGCTGTGCATCTCTCTGATCGTGAGGTATTTTCCTAAATGTTTTTATGACTGGAATAAGTCCATGTCTTAATAAATATGCATTTTCCAGTGACCACTTAACTCTTGATAGCAACTGCCGGTTTCATTCTCAGACACTTAATTCCCATTATATCATGTATGGAGAGCCTTGGCACTTAACTCAGGCTCATGAATTCAGCAGCATGGCAGCATGCCTAAAAGGAACTGAAATGTTCTGTCTTACAAACCCTGAGCAGTGCCTTTTACCTCAGCTACAATGTTAGAGTATTCTGAAGTTGGTATAAAAGACTGAAGGTTGTAAAATAATACTGAAGGGCAAATCATGGTGGTTTCATATTTGGGCTTTGTTGGTTTAGCCACGATAAGAGGCTTGAGGGAAGGGACTTGGCTACAAACATTCACCTGCTCTGGCTGGTAGCTTATCCAGAAGGCTGCTTCTCTTTATAAATATGTCAGTTCATATTAAGAAAAAAATACACAATACAGAAGAATAAAAATAGTTTTATATATGACAGGATGGAAAACTGGTGCTTATGTTTCAACTGAAACATCAAATCGTACTAAATGTATTGACATACAGAGACACAGGAAAATGGAAGCTATTAATTGTGCTTGTAAGTTATTTGCATACTCCTTCCCTCCCCTGTTATATAACAATTCGAGCAAGATTTTTTTCAAGTGCTCTAGAACTATGGAAAGTAAAACTATGATGAGTAAAACTGGAGTACTTATAAATGGCATTTGTGTGGAGTGTAATTCTGAGTCTTTGAAAATAACTATCTTCTGTACATTTAAAAATGTGGCTGTCAAGAGCCAAAATTTATTTTGAAAATTTGAGCTACATCTAGAGCAGGCAGGTCAGAGAGCAACAAGGTAAAAAACTTCAAGACTTCTGAAATATAGTTTTCAGCACAAATCTTTGTGCATTAGTCTTATTTCATTTCCACTGCAATTCAAATCTGTACTACAAAACCCATATAGTGAAGCGAGTCTGATTGTGAAGACAAATTATTTCTAAATCTGAAATCTTTTGTCTTCATCCACATTGTTGATACACATGTAGGTCTGCATGATCAAACAAATGTGACAAGTGACACATTGATATAAAGATGCCAGACAATAGCAGTTGTAGGTGTCATCCCGTTATAACTGTTCTGTACACACCATTGACATGACTGAGAATGCTAACTGCACTGAATAAAGAAAACTCCTTTTGCTGTAAGAAACAATTCCAAACACAGAGCTTTGGTAACAGCTAATTTATCATCACTAACAAAAGAAAAATCTTGTCTCATAAGCAAATACAAACCAAGCTGCTGAAAATATTAAAAGCCCAGAAAATAAAATTTGAAGGTAATGTGATAGAAAAAAAATAAGAGCAATTTTTTAGGGAAGGAAAATAGATTTTTACTTAATTACTATGCAAGGCTCCTTCTGTGTAGCCTAGTATGTTCCTAGACTCAGCTAAGAGCATCACACAGAGCTTAACTAATCAAATTGAAAATAGTTAATCTTCTTGACTTGACAAACTTAAAGTTATTAAATTCACTGTGGATTTGTGTACTATCAAAAGCTACTCAGAGGCAACAACCTATATACGAGATAATAATCACTTCCTGAGCTGAGCAGGATAAATCATGACAGGTTTGGGTTTTTCTTTTTTCAAAAAAAAAAAGAACATTTATTATGAATACTTCAGGATCGAAGTAATTAAATAGTGATGAATCTACAGTAACGCACCATTTCAAAAGTGTTGATTGCAACATTTTAGTGTCATTCATTGCTGAGAATGATCCACAATTTTTTAAATGTCAATAGATCTGGTCAAATCTTGGCATTTTTATAATCTGAACTTTCAAAAATATATTCTCAGCCCACATTGTGGACATTATTTTTTCTAGAATCAAAACTTTGCTAGGAAGATGTTGAATAATTAATCTTTCATAATGCAATAATTATGTAGTAAAGTATGTCATGTAGTGTCCAAATAAATATTTCAGTATCAGTCAAGAACCATTTACTTGGATTTATTCTCTTTTTGGACAATATTTGCCAAAGGAAAAAAAAAAAGTAAAATATTAAATAAATGCTATAAATTCCTCAAGAAGTTCTTTGCTTCCACCAAAATAATATTTTTATAGCAAAAAGTGTAGTGAATATATTAGTGAATATATTAGTGAACATTATTAGCCAAAATTAGAAATTAGTTAGGAATGAAGAAATACATGTTGCAGTTATGGCATATATAGAACCTAATGAAGCCGTCAAATGTGTACTGAATACAAAAAATGTTATTTGTGACTCAGCATATTTACTACCAATACTCCTGATCTTGTTCCAAATACTGAACATGCCCCACGTGGTATATACAGTATATAGTTACTCCTATGTGAAACACCTGTAGAAGTCTGGTGGTATACATCATACCCCTGTTTGGAGTAAAGCCTACTTTCAGGTGGTTGGAAAGCATTTTCAATACAAACAGGTGCTATTGAAAAGTTAAAAAAAGTAGAAATAACGATCTTTCTTCTGAGGATACCACATTCTGGTATCAGCATTTTGATATCAGCATCTCACAAGATCTTCCAAAGTCTACCTTAAACTCCTTGTATCTTTATGTGATCATAAATCAGTGCATGTGGACAGTAAGAAATCCTCATCATTTATGGACGGGCTTAGTAAGGACAAGTCAAAACTGCTGGCTCCGATCTATTATCCAGGATATATATATGCAATCATGCAGGTAAATATATTCAAATAACATATTTATCCATTATAGCACACAGCACTTAATTTTCTACTAAAGAAAGTCAAAGGCAATTACCATATTCTTTTATCTGGTAGTATGACTCAAGAAAAAAACATCAATAAATATGGAGTTTGTATAAAGAAGTAAGGAAAAAAAGAAAAGCTGGGACAATTTTCCTGTAGAGAAGACAACTAGAAAAATGACAGAATGAAAGCAAATAAAAACAATACTTCAGAGAATTTAGATGGGATTTTGCTAAGTACCCTTTTTTTCTTGAAAGAACACAAGGGAATTGTATAAAAATGAAAGCCTGAAACATTAATCTAGCAACAGATAAACCCGACAGCAATTAATTACAGAACCTCCTGCTGCAAGTTACTGCTGATGCACCTAGTCAGGCTCCAGAAAAGGATCAAACCTGTAAAAGTATTATAATAATGGCATGGGTTATACTAGAATAAAAACCTACCCAGGAATTTTACTAGACATATTCTCATGCAATGTCCTCTCCAAAGCACAAAGTATCCTTCATCAAAATGGTTTGGCCTTTTATAGGTGTAGTTAAAGGTTAAAATTCAGCTGTGGGATCTTCTCAAAGATCATGTTCCCTCTCATCTTTTAAGCCTCATACTTGAGCCTTATACAGCCATCTAGGTATACTAACCACAGCCCAGCCTCTATGACCAGGTTTTTGGTTAGGACATAAGGTTGTCTCATGTTTCTTTATAACAGGTGGTACTGGCCACAGCCAGGAACAGGATAATAGACCTGCATTCTGAATCTGTGTTGTGAATTCTGTGTCTGCATCTGTCAGCACCTGGCAAATCTTCCCCTTCCTCTGTCTGGATATAAATAAACATAGACAATGCTTCTGTAACGATACTAGGGTTTTCCTACAATTTTAACCAGCTCTAAAGCTACATTTTGGCAATGGATACATAGCCATCATGCTGATATACTTGATCCAGTTAATGTCAAAATCCTGAGTACGACAGCAAAATTCCTGTCATACAAATGCATAAAACTCAATGTTCTGTTGCTATTTGTGATTTCAGTACTATTCATGTCCTGTGTTTGAAAGGAAGTGTGTAGTAAGCGAAATTCACATGAGAAAACAGAAAAACCTACCAAAAGAGGAAATACTCAATAATGGTGTAAAATCCTTTCTGTACATAGGATTTATTAATATTTTGCTGCTGGTAGCATTCATCTCTGTACTTTACACAGCTCATTAAACAATTGTTAAAATGTTTAATAAAATAATTTATGATAATAAATTAAGAGCTTACCCAAAATCAGAAACATTGTGACAACACAAATATCTCCCATTCCCCAAGATTCCCCTCATACCATAACCTTATACCTGGTAAACCAAGCAGCAATTAAAGAAATTTTGCTGATAGTTACATTAGCTGTATTGCAGGGTTTTTTCCTCTTTGAAGACGATGCTGCAAGGTTATGGACTTTGCATAGTGGGTTCTAGAAGTAATATTGGCTCCACTATGATCAGTTAATAATACAATTGTGCTTTGTAAAGGATGCCAGTCTCAGATTATTCTGTTTTCAAACCACAAACGTGTTAAATCTATATCAAACCAAACTTACTGAGGAAGTTCCATAGATATAATAACATATTTCAGAGGAGCTACTCTGAAATCTGCACAACTAGAAGAAAATAGTTGTCAGTGTATACTTGAGAAGATAAAATCTTATACAATCTTATAAATGTCTGAGGATATCCTTTTTACTAAAGATTCTACAGTGGATAAAGCATAAATAATGCCTTTTATCCTTTGAGTAGCCACTTTACATATGTCTCCTTTGACTAACAGCTTTGCTAACACATACAGTTCATCCTATTTCACTATAGATGAGCCTTAAGTAAATGCCAGAAATTAAGACTTCTATATTTTCATCTTTCATACTTGAATACAACATTTATTGTGAAAACTCCATTGTAAGGTCCAAAATATATTTATGGAAGCAAGGTCAGAAAAAAGGCTTAGTTGTCTGGACTATGTTATTTATATTGATTCTCATTGGATCTCCCCAGTGAAAGGTTTTGTTATGAGCAGCAGCTTAAGAATTTGCAAGCAAATAGCACATAATTTTAACAGTTTAATAACTCTGATTCAGTGTCTGAGTAGCATTTACTGATCAGCAGAGAAATTTCTGTAAATGATGACTCTAGAGATTCTAGAAAAAAAACCTGTATATCCTTACAACCACACAATGCACTTCTAAATAAGGAGAGATGGATGCCATTTACTTTGTAGAAAGACACTGCTTCACATAGTATTCAAGTAATCATGTTACGGCATCACAATCTGAATGTATGGGCAACTGGATGGGTCCTCTTTAATAACTTTAACAGTGACCTGGAACAGGCAATGGATTGTTGTCGCAACAAGTTTGCAGACAACACTGAATTTGGGAAAACTGTCATTCAAGAGTGATCCAGGCAGACTGGAGGAATGGGCCAACAGGAATGTGGAAATATTTTACTACATCAAACACCAAGTCCTGCAGCTGGAAAGGAAGAACCCCCAGCAGCAATACAGGCTGGGAGCTGCCTGCCTGGGGAGCAGATCTGCAGAAATGCGCAAGGTGCTGCAGCAGACAGGGAGCTGGGCATAAGCCAGCAGTGCACCCAGGCAGCAAGGAAAGCCAGCAGCATCAAGGTCTGTATGGGTGACGGCCCACAAATGGAGGGAAGGGGTTATTCACTTTTACTCAGCACTGATGAGAGCACACCTAAATACTGCAATGGCTTTTTGGTCTTCCCGATGCCAGACAGACATTGATAAACTACATTGAGTTCAGCAGAGGGCTGTCAAGACGGTGCCAGGGTGGACCACTGGCCTCATTAACATGGGGAACCAGGGCTTGCTGAGCCTAGGGAAGATGTGGCTTCAGGGGGACTAAACAGCAATCTGCCAGCACCTATGAGGAGGTCATCAATAAGATCTCAATGAATATACACCAAGATCTTCACAGTGGTGCGTGGTGGGTGGAGAAGTAACAACAGGTATAACTGAAAATAAAAGAGATTCTCACTAGATATAAGGAAAAAAAAATCTTCTTGTAATAGGCAGTCTAGCAGGTTGTACCCAGAGAGGCTGTGCATCCTCCAACATTGGAGGTTTTCAGAATCTGGCTGGGTAAAGCTGTGAGTAACCTGGTATGATCCCATAGCTGATCTTGCTTTGTGCCGGGAGTTGGGACCAAAGATCTCTTGAGGTCCTTTCTCATCTGACTTATCCTATGATTTTGCAAATATCTATATGAATGTGTAATCTGTATGTCTATCAGATGTGGAAAAAAAAAAGCCTACTCTTTTCAATTAAATACTTCAATAATTTTGCAGTATGATCTGAAAGAAGAGCTAAAAGTCACCGACATCTCTCTATTTCAGCTAAGTACAGTTCAGAGAATTAAGTTTGAAGTCCTTTTGAAAAACCTGATGTCTACGTTTCCAGATTTCTTTACCAGTTATCATTTTTGTATTTCTAAGTTACATCTGCATACTAATAAAATTCTGTCCCTTTATCTCTTTTTCTTACTCAATTCTTATTCCAATGATTCACATCACATGTCAAAAGAATACAGCTTACATGCTTAGATGGAAGACGTGGAAAGGAGACACTGAAAATTTTTTAAATGTGTGCTACCCTAGCATATGTCAAACTGTTCTCAAATGACTTCTGCCCTCAAGACCATAGTTCACATTTAAAGATTAAAAGATTAATTAGAATTTCCATAAGCTACCTAAATATGCTGTACATAAGTCCCTTTCTTGGATGCGCACCATAGTCACACTACAAACAATCCATAAAGCTTTCTCATCAAGGGTCTTTTGTGGTGCTGTAGTGAAACCTGTTATTCATGCATTTTATTTTCAGATTCGGTTTCATTTTCTGTACTAATAAAACACCAACGTATAAACTAGATCCTGATTTCTCAAGGACCACCCTCTGATGAAAACGCTGGCAATCTTTTGAGGGCAACATATCAGGCTGCATTTTTATTTCTTAAAATAGACAGTGAAGAGGTCAAAGAGTACTCTCAGTGATGACCAGAAGACATTGCCTCTCAGAAACCACAGGTGTCTTATCTGTAAATGTATCGACCTTTCTGAGAGGCCCAGATAGCAGGAAACGGGGATCTCAGCAGGAGTGACCTGTTGCTGCCTTTCACTGCTACCTCACCCTAAATGCTATGGCTTTCATAGCCCTTTTATCTGACATTCTAAGACAGCCTTTATCCTGCATTTTGCTCTTCTTTAATAAGTTGCTGATCACCAGTCCAATATTACAAAGTATTGCAGTTGGCGATAAGTTAGACACACAATAATAGGAGCTTGTAATCTCAGCTTCAATCTTTTCCGTGGAATGAATCAACCCGAAGAGAATGTCATATAGATGAGACATATATTGTAAAAAAGTACAAAAACAGATTAAGTCTACCAAATCCAAACCTCACATATGCAGATATACACACAATCTTCAATTAATAAGGAATTGCTTGCAAGAATATAGATCTTGCCCAGTTCCACTCAGGAAATGCTGAAACAGTAAAACAGCATGAAAACTTTATCATATTACATTAGTAATTTTCCATTACATATTACTAGGAACTGTCGTATTACCCCAGAGTCCAGCACAATCATGGATCTCCATTAACTTAGCAGAGGGGCTTTCTTCTCTTCCTCATATAACTGCTAAACTACACAATACTACTCTTTTCTTCTGTCAGAATGCGGGTCCATCAGATGAACCATCTGGCCTGAAATACTTTCCTTTCCTGTTCAAAATCTGTTCCATATTCCACCCAGAACAGTTTCCAAACACAAAAGGGCTATTCAGGCCTCACTATTTATCTGGCAGTGCAGAATTCTATCCAACTGCAGATAGACTCACAGCTGTGATGGTGTTCCGTAGAGAGTAATTTTCTATCCAGAAGAGAAAAATTTAATAAAAAGAATAACCTACACTGATTCAGAAGAAAGGCTATACCATACAAGCACAAGAGCGTAACTATAAGAATGATTTCTCTTGTTATTTGTAAATCAGTGCCAGCTAATCTCAAGCAGTTTGGGCTAGACACACTTCAATAATTGTGTATAATATTTACAGTGTGTTTCAGGGAAGGAAGTAGGTTAACAGGCATAGAAGAACAGTCATCCTCTAAATTATCAATACAGGCATTAGCTGCAACTCAGAGTGCCATAGTATTATACGCCGTTTTAAGCAGTGGAGTGCTACGCTGCAATGAAAAACACTGGACCCTAAGTTGATTGTGTATTTTTTTATTTTACAGAATTCCTGCATGCATAACTATCCAGGCATTCTCTATACCAGCAAGATAATCTTTCTTCTATTTACCTTAGAAACTCTCATTGTGGTATGTTTAGTCACTGTATATAACTTTATGAAAATTCTTCTTCAAAAGTATATTTGAAATCACAGAGGAAGGAAGAATTCTTTCAAATTTGCATGTACAGTAACTACAGATCATTATTTCCCTGTTCTTCTCTATATTCAAGACTGGGCAACTTTTATTTCAAGTCACATTAACTTCCCGGTCTTCCTTAGAGCAAATAATCAAGAACCTTTCAATAAACACTATTTCAGCCCAAATGAAAGGGAATCTGAATCACATAAGGGAATCAGTACATCATTTAGCAATTCTGGCTAAATGATGTACTGAGAACAAATGATGAAGCTGAGAGTGCAAAGTACTCAGAGAGTGCAAACTACCTCCAGTAACACCATAGACCTGCTCCACACTGCTGATGCTGATTTGATTAGAAACTACTCAAAGATTAATGGTTGCAGGTCACCAAATGTAGATAAATTAACTTTTTAGCTTTGTTTTTTTCACTGTAATAATCCCCTGCAATAATAAAGCAATATGATTATGCAGAGGAACAAGCCACTGTCAGAGCCTCTGCAACTTATGCATTTGCCTACAGAAGCATGGTTTTGGGAAGCAGAAAGTTTATTTATCTCTCTTGTCTTAGAGACAGCAAAGGTGTGCTTGCAGTAAAAGACAGGTGTGAAAATGTGCAATATTGCTTCATTGTTCAAGTTGTTAGTTCCAGCCTATACAGTTCTCAAATTGATGTCTTTCCTTTTATGTTTTAAGGCAGAAGAATCTTTCCACATACACTTTTGACTAGTGTTCTCCTGAAATTCACAAAACCGGAGGTTTAGAAACAGTGTAGAGAGGGTTTTGTTTGGTTTTGGGGTTTCTTTTGTTCTTTTTTTTTTTTTCACAGTACACATTCTTTCACTCAGGGACTATCTCCTGATAAAATGACTGGCTGTAGCCTAGAAATAAAAGACTTTTGTTTTCAGATCATCATATAATTGCTAACATAAGACTTTTCTTATCTAGATCATTTGAAACTTCAGATATGTTGCTCTTTTCTTTATGAAGTGTAGACCTTCTCGTGTGTTTTAACTTCATTATAAATTTCTTTCTGTTTGCAAGACAGAAGTGTTCTCATTCTCCAGCTTTGTTCTTCTTTAGGCAGACTATGAATTCTTTACTTTTACCTGTTTGGATTTTTTTATTCTGTAGGGTTTTTTTCTTACGGCACAAAGATTTCCTCCTACGCTTCCAGGTCCTCTTTGTAACCTTTTGTTACTACAATGTTTATTCTTACTATAAAATAAAAGAGTGTGCCTTTCGTATGACCATTCTACTCTCCATATAAAAGTACTACAGATAGATTCACTAATCCATCTAACTTTTTCCAACTAATATTTGAATCTTTGTTCTGCAGATTTTGTAGTAGAACTGTGAGGAGTTTTTTGATTAATCAAGTTCCTAAAATTTTGGACCTGGGGATGAGGAGGGTTTGTTTTCCTGGAGAAACACTTGTTCATGACAGTCATGAACTGTGAGAGACCCCGCACCTTGGCCCACAAGTAAAAAGTAGAGTCAGGTAAAATAGTATACATTTATTTTAATTTACAGGACCAATTGGCAGCTTTCTTCCAACACTGTTTCAGGCCATATGCTTTTATGTATCTCACCTACTACTCCCTTTTTCAGCTTTATGACTTCAAAAATTAACTCTTATTTGCAGTAGCCGTAGTAGCACTGTTTAGTGGGACTACTCACGGAAATAATAACTTGCTACAGATTTTAGACAGTTGCTAGGTATTAAGTAAGTTCAAATTCACATCCTCAGCTGGGGAAATCAATGTGGAAAAGATGAAAGGCACCTGCTGTCATGCTGAGGGGTATTCAGCAGAGTAATGTAAACCTGGATGTCAGTATGATTTTGATGATGTTGTTTACTATAGAGTACTCCAATGCCTATGACTTGCACCAAGCTGACAATCCCCCCTGCCTGAGGAATATCTGACTAGTGTAATAGGATATATTTGTTTTATGTTCTTGCTGTTTACTATCAAAATAACATACATTCTTCTATATCATTCAAATCCATAAAACGAGAGGTGAACAACTCATTAATAAGAGCCCTGGGCCACTTTCAGAAGTAGAGTATGTTGTACATGAGAACAGGAGCAAACCTCTAAATTGCTCTGACCTGTGCACTTTTGAAAGCAGAGGGTTCTAATGCAATGGGAAAAGATGGAGAGACCATGTATGATTAAGCAATGTACTCTATATGAGTAATGCCATAATAGCTGCATGATACTTCAGTGAAGCATATATCAATCTTTTCAATCTGTGAATCCCTTTCAAGGGGCAGAAAAATGATAATTATGTCAAGCATTAATCTACAGTCTGAACATTTTATTAAATGTAAAGCTGTTAAAATAATAATCAATGCAAACTTTTCCTTTTTTTTCAGAAGTGGTATTGAAAGCTTTTCTACTATAGGGCATCCTGAAGGTAATTTGCTGAAGGAGAGCTTAAACCTGGTAGGTGTCGTGGCTGTCACAAGTGCCTCATCATCTGAGATCAGACCAAATCACTCAGGTTACTATTGACAGCAACCTCTGTGGCTGTCTGCAGGCCAGCAGAACCCCAGCTGCTTCCTGCACTTTCCATTGCAGATTCAGCCTCTCATACTTTCCATTAAAAGGCATTATTTTTAGGTAGGCAATCAAATGCTCTTTGCACTTGTTTTAAGGAAAGGCATTCAACAGCAATACCAACGTGAATCCTTAACAGAGTGTAAGATTTCCATCACTTGTACCAGCTTAAATAGTACAACTACAAGAGAAGCTGGTATCTTTTTTTCCCTCCTCACTGCAGACAGACAAAAATTTGGAAAACAAACAACTTAGAAAGATGACAATATGATTTATAAATTTAGGGAGCAAGGGAAAAGCATTCAGAAAAACAATATACAGATTTTTCCAGTGGGTACACATTTTAAAACGTGCCTGTGCCATATGGAACATTGATGATTTATAACCAGGGGACTTCAAGCTTGCAAAATGTATAAAACTATTCCCAGAATATTTATTAAAAAGAAGAATAGCTCCCTTGTAGAACAGCATTTACTATGCTAATTTCTCCTGTTTAAATAGATGAATTAAAAAAAAAAACCCCAAAATAAAACCAAATCCACAACTTAAAGAGCCAATCATTTATTTGTTTCTTTGTTCTTAACAACGTGATTTTACACAGCAATTTATCCTTATTTATTAATTTTCCTTTCAGGCTAGCCTGCAAGTCTGGAAGGTGTCAAGAAGTATTAGGAAAAAAAACAAAGGTCGTGGGCTGCTGCTGGTTATTGTGGCGTGAAGCTGAAATTCAGTCAGCTGGGTGCAGCACGCTGGCTTGCCAACATACGGGAGACACCATAGTGCGAAGTGAGGAACCAGTCCCCCTGCAGCTCTGGGCACAGCTGCGCTGCACACAAAGAAAGTGTGCTATAAAGACACAGAGGAAAAAGCACCAGTGTACACAAAGCAGAAACAGCTGTATATATGTTTTGTCAAGCTATGAATGTGTTGTGGGTTTAACCTTGCTAGGCAGCATGGTCCCACACAGCTGCTCGCTCATTCTCACCCAGTAGGACTGGGGGGAGAATTGGAAAGGGTAACAGCAAGAAAACTCGTGGATTGAAATAAAGATGGCTTAACAGGTAAAGAAAAGCTGTGTGCACAAGCAAAGCAAAATAATTAATTCATTCACTACTTCCTAGCAGCAGGCAGGTGTTCAGCCGTCTCCAGGAAAGCAGGGCTTCTACACTCAAAATGGTTACTTGGGAAGGCAAACACTGTAATTCTGAATGTCACCCCTTCCTCCACCTTTTTCACAGCTTTTCTCACTGTGTATGATTTCACATGGTTCGTGATATCCTTTTGGTCAGTTGGGGATCCCTTTCAGAGCTGTGTCCCCTCCCAGATCCTTGTACATCCCCAGCTTGCTCACTGGTGGGGAGTTGTGAGAAGCAGAAAAGGCTTTGACTCTGTGTAAGCACTGGTCTGCAATAACTAAATCATCTCTGTATTATCAACACTGTTTTCAGCACAAATCCAAAACATAGTCCTATGTCACTTATTATGAAGAAAATTAATTCTACCTCAATCAAAACCATACAGAATGGTAGTCCTTTGATATATATAGTAGGGGAAATAATATATTGAGGATAGAATAACAGCAGAGGGGGAAACACAGTTCTTCTGTGACTGAGAAAATGAAGCTTTCTGTTTTATTCATCACAGTTAACTAGATGGATTTTGTAAGATTTAAGGAGTCAACAAGAATAAGTTCTCTGAAACTAGGAATATGTTGGCCCTGAGCTGCACCCCTTTTGTATTAAGGCACATAATTTGACCTTGGCCCCTGCAGTCCTGTACAAGAGGAGAGCTGAGCTCTGGGGCAGACATTATGGCTGGGACTACTCATCAAACAACAAGTGTCTTCTGTCACCTTGCATAGTAGTCAGCTATGCATTTTTCAGACTCTACCACTACTATGGTCCAGCAGCTATTAAATTCTTTGCATTGACTTGATGGTTCCTCTGCCAGGCATTTTGTACTTGGCATGCCTGGTAATAATTATGTTATGAAACACTCCTTGAGTGACTGGTCAAACCAGGGAAGGAAATTTAGGGATAAGGAGGGAAGCACTAATAACATCTTAAGAGTGTTGGATATTCTTGCATTTCAAGAATGGTTATTGGTGCCAGTGAGCTTCTTTCTTTCTATGGGCTACCATCACCAAAGGAACTGCAGCCTAAATAACAGAAAAAAATGAGCACACTTGTTTTCCAAGCTGGTAGACATTTCTATTTTAACCTTAAACTTAATTTTTCTTGAGAATTAGAAATAGCTTACTTGTTTTTCTCTCCTTTGTGATCACAGCTGAAGCATAAGACCTGAAAGACAAAAAGTAAAGCTTCTTTAAATATGCCTGAAACCAGAAAATACTACTGATTCCAGTTTTCTGACTTATTTCAAATATCTGAGAGATTCTAATTGCTATGATTAAGATCAGTTAAACAGTTAGACTAAATCCTTTTTTTGATACAAATCAAGGACACAACATTCAGACATCAAATTCCCAGTTGTCATGTGGGGGAAAAAATCTATTAGATATCACTGTAGCAAGCACAGTTCAGAAATCACTTGAGATCACTGATTTCTCTGTAGAAACCCAGAGTTCACAGTGGACCTTATTTAATTTCTCTTTCAAGTCCTTCTTTTTAAAGTTTGTTTTGTTACAAAAAAAATAAAAAAGAAAAAAAGAAATCTGAAAGAGAGATAGACCCTCTATAACATACCTTCAAAACTTTAATATTCTAGTGGTTTAATCAATTTGCTTTCCTCAAAAATTGATGTGCATGACTTTATGTGCTGTTAAATGCCACCTGTTCTGTAATAATTTTAATTATTAAATTGCTTCATTGTACCAGCATATAGCACTTTCACCTTAATTTAAAATTATAGATCTATGCTTTTGCACAATATTTCCTTAACTGTCATAATCATAGAATTATTTGGGTTAGAAAGGGCCTTAAAGATTATCTATTTCTAACTCCCCTGCCATAGGCAGGGACATTTTCCACTAGACCAGGTTGCACAAAGCCCCATCCAAGCTGACCTTGAACACTTCTATGGATAGGGCATGCACAGCTTCTCTAGGCAACCTGTGCCAGTGCCTCATCACACTCACGGTGAAGAATTTCTTCCTTCTATCTAATCTCTTCTATTTTGTAGCCTATGTCCTTGTAAAAGCCCCTCTCCAGCTTTCTTTTAGGCCCCCTTTAAGTACTGGAAGCTGCTCTGAAGTTCCCCCCAGAGCATTCTCTTCTCCAGGCTGAACAATCTCCCTCAGCCCATCTCCACAAGAGAAGTGGTCCATGTCTCTTATCATCTTCATGACCCTTCTCTTGACTAGTTCCAATAGGTCCATGTCCTTTTTATGCTGAAGGGTCCCTTAGCTGGATGCAGCAGTCTACGTGGGATCTCACCAGAGTGGAGTAGAAGGGGAGAATCACCTCCCTTGACCCTCTGGCCATATTTCTTTTGATGTGATATGATTGGCTTTCTGGGCTGCAACCACACATTGCTGGGTCATGTTGATCTTCTCATCAACCAACAACTCTCAAGTCCTTTTCCTCAGGGCTACTTTTAATCTACTATCCACCCAGCATGTATTTCTGTTTGTGACTGCCTCAAGGCCATGTGCAGGACCTTGAATTGATCCTGATGAATTCTGTGAGGTTCACACAGGCCTACATCTCAAGCCTGTCAAGATCCCACTGGATGGCATCCCGTCTTTCCAGTGTGTCAATAATATAAATGCAGTGGCTCCTAGTTAGGAGTTGGAGCAGGTCTTCTCTTTTTCTTTATTTACTTTGTGAGGTATGAAGCAGAAAGTGGTCAGATTACTTCAGGGCAATTTTTTTTTTTTTTTTTTTTTTTTTTTGGGTAACACATCTAAAAGTGGGATTGGATGAAACTAAGTGTATGTTCAGGGATTTTTTAATCACCGTTACAATGAAAATGTGGGGTCAGCTACAGACAGAAGTTTTGTTTTGTTTTCTTTAGATACAGGGTCAACGAAAGCACTCAACCTGGGAGAATTCTTTCATACATTTCACTCCACAATACAAACTCAATTCTTAGGTCATACCAAATAGATGTGCATTGAATGCATATGCTTATGACTATGGCTGTGATAAAACCTTTGTAAGCACTCCATTTAGGAACAGAGGAAACAGAATGTATATCCCACACCATTAGTCTCGGTCATGTTTCTTTAGTATGAGACTGTTTCATGTTTATCTACAAAGGCCTTTGTAAACATTTTTTAAGTCATTTGTGGTCAGCCTAATGATTAGAATGTACAAAATAAATATTGATCAGGATATGCAATGAAGCCATTATCAATAAATAGTACTATGACTATTACAGGTTTTAGTCAAATTAACAATTTTCACAAAGAATCTTTCTGTTTCCAGTGTAGTATCTCAGAGATTCAGCTGTTCATCTATTAAGGTATCTCTCCTTTCACAGAAACTTAAACATGATGGGCAGGGATACATAATATAAAAAATCTTTCTAAGTATGTGAAAAGGGATGCAGCGTGTTCCTCAGCAGTGTCTGCACATTAGCTTAATAAAAGTATTAAAGGAATGAATGAATGAATAAATTCTCTCTATTCTTACAATGCCCTTAACTACTCAGGTTAGACTGCAGTCAGACAGAAGCAAGGAATACCCTGCATCCTCCACATATACTGAAATGAAAAAACGTCCTGGAAACTGAAATGGAAATCCTCGGCTCAGTTGTCTGTTTTATTGTTTCATGTGACACCAGAACAAGATGTAACTTCTTCATTTGTTCTTTTACTGTGGCATAGATTCACAGCACCAGCCTTCATTTTATCTCTGAACCTAAAAGAATATATGCAGCTTTTATGTTCGAAATAGGCTTTCCTGTGACTGCTACTGTTTTATAGCAAAATCTTATTTGCAGATGTAAAAATCTGGAAGTGACCTAAATCTATAACATAAATCTATGAGCAAGACACGGTGTAGTTAAGCTGAAACAAAAAGCAATTGAACAATAGAATAAAGGAGAATATCAGCTTTATGTCTTCATCTTTCTCAAGACCTAAACTCAAATCCAGTCTTGGATCATAAAAGATGATTAGCTTGATCTTCTCATTTTAGCATCCATTTGAGAAAATCACAGTACTTCAGTGGAGCTGACAGTCCCTGGTCAAGAGAAACATGAAACTGAAAGTCCCCGACTGTTCAAAGCAAGCAGATGGAGAGTTTTCTGGGATAAATTACCTTCAGCCTTTCCTTTCCTGGGACTATATCTGACACAAGCCAGTGCAACTCATCTTTATTTTAGAGAAGTTTTAATAAGCCAGATAAGTCTCAGGATGATAATTGGCTTAAAAATTATTAGCAGAACAGACCTGGCATTGAGCATGAAATGGCAACAACTCCTCAAGAATATTTAAGAACTGAACACACATATTCTTCTTATTAATTTCAGTTTAAAATTTTAAGGACTGAAAATTCCAGGTGCTTCTCATTTAAAAGATGTCTTAAACCCTATGGAACGGTGCAAATTAAATGGACTGACTTTTGTGACTTCTGAGTTTTCTGAGAGGAGTAGGTTGACTCTGCATTATGAAGCTCAGCCCATTTAAGTTAAATTTATGAACTCATCCTCAGTATGGACTTCCTTTGGGAATCAAGAAAACAGACTTCACAATAAGGAAAGCATAGAAGCCATTCTCACCATTTCTTTTTCCAACCTCACTACTCAATTTACTGGGTACTGATAATTCTTAGAAGTGTATCTAAGAAGTTCATCTTAATTTTTCAAATCACAATATTTTTAGCCTCTTCAAGAGGTGGAATAGAACCCAAGGGACCCCAGCCTCATTTATCCCAGGAAATCACTTCTGCCTTTTAGGCCAGAGTGCATTGACCTCACTGAATCATTTCACTTCTGTGAAGAAATGTGGGTTGGGAAAGGAAGAGGTTTATAACTCCATAAATAATCCAGGTTCCATTTCCCCATTACCATAACTGGTTTTCCTCCTATCTTTTATTCACATAGTGTAATATATGATCCAGTCCTGCAGTACCATCTACTGGACCTTTCCTTAAAGGGGTTTAGGGAAATATCCATTCATTTTCAAACTGCTAACTGGGAAACAAACTTTTATACCTGTTATTTGTGTCAAGTAGAGGTTTAAAGCTAAATTTCAGATCTTGGTACTTTGAAAATACAGCTGGAAGCTCACTTAATATAACACAGTCCAATGTTATTTCCAATGAATTTTTATGAAGTGTGTGCCAAATAATTAAATGAAATGATAGCAGAGTGCCTAAATAAGGCAGTAGTAATAGGCCTGAATTTGAAAATAAGCAGTGAGAAGGAAGAGAACCAGGAATGAGAAATAATCCACAAAATAGTATTTTAGACATTGCATATGAAAAAAATATTAAACTGGATCACTATCAGTTTAGAAAAATACAATCCACTAACTTGAAGAAGTAGTAGGAGACTTGGAGTAGAAAGGTCATCACAGAATCATAGAATAGTTTGAATTGGAAGTGACTTTTAAGGGTCATTAATTCCAACCACTCTGCAATGAGCATGGACATGGTTTAGCTAGATCAGGTTTCTCAGAGTTCAGTCCAAGCAGGCCTCTAACACTTCCAGGCATGGGGTATCTACCACCTCTCTAGGCAACCTATTCCAATGTTTCACCACACCTTTTGTAAAAAAATTGTCCTTATATCTAATCTGAATCTGCCCTCTTTTAATTTAACATCATTACCCCTCATCCTGTTGCAACAGGCCATGCACAAGTTCTGTCCCTATCTTTCTTACAAGCTTCTTTTTAGTATTGAAATGCTACGATAAGGTCTCTCCAGAGTCTTCACTTCTCAAGGTTGAACAACTGCAACTTTCTCAGCCTTTCCTCACAGGAGAGGTGTTCCATCATGATGATCACTTTTGTGGCCACCTTCTGGACCTGATCCTATGTCTTTCCTGTGCTGAAGTCACAGAGCTGGATGCAGTACTCCAACTGAAGGTCTCACCAGAGCAGAGTAGAGGCAGGGGATCACCTCCCTCATCCTGTTGGTCATGCTTCTTTTGATGCAGATTGTCAGTTCACGTCCAGCTTTTCATCCACCGATGTCTTCAAGTCTTTCTCCAGGGCTGATCTCAATCCCTTCATCTCGACACCTGTATTGATACCAGGGGTTGCCCCAACTCAGGTGCAGTACTTTGTGCTTGTCTGTGTTGAACCTCATAATCATAGGATCATAGAATCATAGAATAGTTTGAGTTGGAAGGTACCTAAAGATCATTCCAACACTCCTGCCATGGGCAGGGACACGTCCCACAAATGTTCACATAGGTCCACTTCTCAAGCTTCCCCAGGTCTCTCTGGATGACATCCCATTATTCAGGTGTGCCAACTGCACCACTCAACTTGATGTTGTTTGCAAACTTGCTGAGGGTGCACTTGATCCCACTGTCTATATCACTGATTAAGATATCAAACACTAGTGTTCCCAATATGGAACCCCAAGGAGCAACACCTGTAAATATTCTCCATTCAGCCATTGACCATTACTCTCTGGCTGCATTTACAGCATCTGACACACTTTTCACAGTTTAACAGAAAGCTAGATGGTAAAAACACTGGGAATGTTTCATGTGCTTGGAAAGATCTTGCTGTTGAAGATTTGGCTAGAAAACAACACTCATTGTCAATTCTTTCTTACAAGGACTATAAGTGCTAGTATCATATTTTGTTTACTGTTGCTGATAACTCCAAGGTGATATACACTGTCAGCCATAACAGTATATGCTATCTATCATTATTTTTCAAGAACTCCAGTTCAGTGAACCATTGACAGCTACTTCCTTTTCCCTAAAGCCATGCACTATCAACAGTTCAGTAACAGTGCTAAATATTTTTTTGTATTTTTAAAGGAAAATAAATCCAAAACTGAGTATTTAATATTTTCCTTTGGTAATAAAATGGAAATGTTGACTCCACAAAAGGAAGGATTATCATAAACTGTGATCTCTGTTAAATACCTACCATTAGCTAGTAACAAAACAAGTTTTCTTTCCAACTGCAGCTTTTATCTATGCAGGATAGACAAGAAGGAAAAGCATAGCATAATTCACTATGATTATCTGTGTCATTTTAAGGTTTCTTTTAAACATGCATAAAAGTATATTCCCTGAGTGGAGTTACTCCCCTAAATGTGTTAAGCTAGCAGGGGAGATAAAGATTTTAAAAAGGCTCAGACATATCACTTACGAGGAAGCAAGTCACTGTGCATCAACTGGTCTGTAGCAACATGCTCTCAGCCCACAGCAAGGGTCAGATAATTGACATTAACTTTATCCTCTGTAGGACGGTATGTGCAGACAGACAGTTCACACTGGTCAGCTAATGCGTGGTAAATGGTCCTCTACCATTAAATTGACTGCCTGCTTCAGCCCTATATGTGATGGTGCACCAAGGTTTTATATAAACCATTACTTTAATATACAAAATTTCTTCTGTATTTGTGCAGTAAGTAAAACAATTGCCTTATCTATGATGGCGCTACTAAACTAGATGTCATAAGAAACAATGCAACTTACAATTACCAGAAGTGATTTTAAGGGTAGAATTGCAATACTTGTCTTACAGAAGCAGGGCTTTCCCGATTCCATCAAAGTCCAACAGGTTTTCACTAGAGTTAATCTGTGCTGGACATACACTGATTTCAAACAATCACTTTTCATTTCTAGACTCTTTCAGTCTGTGAGGGGCATATTTATGGTAGAGCTCCTTTATATCATAGTATATGCATTAGGCATCACTAATACCCATCTTTGAGAGAATGTAAGAAACATTCCACTGTAAAAAGGGTATTCTGATATCAACAAGATTAATCAAAGAGAAATGTGATGCCATTTTCAGAGCAGAACACAACTGGAATGCTTCTGCATTCCCTGTCTAATACGAGGGATTTTGAGAGATGAGGCCAACAAATCAAGCCATTTGAGGGAAGTTCTCAGCGAAATACACAGCTTCGCATTATAGAGTTGAAGAGTAGAAAGGAGCAAATTCTGCAGTTGTTCTGGCAGACTGTTTAACAGGTCATTCAGATTCTGCCCATTACTTCTCTCTGAGTCCCATAAGTTGTGTTTGACTTTCAGAAAGGACATCCAGCCGTGATTTGAAGACTGCACTACAATGAGAATTCAAGCACTTCCTTTGTTCCAATGGTTAATCAATCTCACTTTTAAGAATATTGTGCCTCATTTTAATTTTAACTTGTCTGCCTGCAGCTCCCAATCATTGGTTCAGTGTTCTGTATTTTTCCCCTGAAGATACTTATACACTATAATCAAATTATCTCTCAGAGATTGTGCAGTCTCTGAAGGGCATTTTATGGTTCTTTCCTGCACCACCATTCCAAAATCTTTTTAAAAAATGTTAGTACCAGAAGCAGCCCATGATACTCCTGTACTCGCGACTACCATGAGTAAAGATTAAAATTACTTTCTTGCTCCCATTTGTTGTTTCCCTGCCTACACACTGAAGGATCTGCCAGCTTCTTGTTGTGTAACACAAGCACAAGTTTAGTGGTATAGTACCCCATTCTGCTTTCTTTCCTGATTTGCTTATTTCCTCTCGACTTCAAAGATCCTTTCTTTGGCAGAGTATGTCTTAGATCAAAACACTAATTCTACATTATCAGTAAGGACATTACCATCTCCATTTGGAGGTCGTAAATTTAACTTATGACAGTTGCCCTCTACAGACTGAAACTATGGATATGGCATGGGTATCTGTGGTCACATTACAACTAGAACACTAGGAGATATTCCTGTTACACAGTCACAAAGATAAACCATTGAGATAAAGCAAATGAAAAATATATATGTATGTATGCATATATACATGTACATATAAACACTCAAAGATTAACATATTGTAATATTCATTACTTTTACAGCTTTATGCAATTTTAATATTACTCATTCTATAAGTTTAAATTAAAAATTCTTCCTTTTTCATACATCTCAAGTTTTATTACACGATCTGCACTATACAAGTGCCTGGGTTCTTCACTGTAATTGTGTTTTCTATGCAAAAAAAAATTATAAATTAAAATTATATTATCTGTATAGCTGCTAGACGTTCTGGGTCTGCAATCAGCAGCTCTCATTTAGGTAGATCTATGCATTTCTACAGATAATCATTGTGATTTTTATGATTCAAATCCTTCAAAGGTGGATTATTGTGAAGATGTCAGTAGCAAGGAGAACTTTCTCATGCCTTCAACTCTGTAGGAATTTACAACATCTTAGTATTAGAAAAATACTGGAGTAAAATAAACTAACACTATCAAGGTCCCAGAGTATTTTATTGATATATTTTCTGGTTTGGGTTTGGGATAGATTTCAGTAATACATTAGAGGGGGAGGAAATATTGTTACATTCCTGTATTATTTGTTAGGCGTAAGAGCTTCTTTATATTCACTGTGTTGGCTTTATCACAAAGTAAGATAAGCATCTCAGATTATTTAGCATAAAATGCAGAGAGACATGAGCTTAACCTGTAAGATCTTTGCTGCCGTATCATATAATGGCCTCAGTATAATGTTTGTGGTTCACAAAGGTTTTGAGGTAAACTCAGATTTGATTCGTTGTGTTTTTCAAGTTCTCAAAGAATAATCAAAAGAAAGGAGCAGAATCATAGAATCATAGGATCACTAGGTTGGAAAGGACCTACTGCATCATCAAGTCCAACCATTCCTAACAATCCCTAAACCATGCCCATCAGCACCTCATCCACCCGTCCCTTAAACACCTCCAGGGAAGGTGACTCAACCACCTCCCTGGGCAGCCTCTGCCAGTGCCAAATGACCCTTTCCATGAAAAATTTTTTCCTGATGTCCAGCCTGAACCTCCCCTGGTGGAGCTTGAGGCCATTCCCTCTTGTCCTGTCCCCCGTCACTTGGGAGAAGAGGCCAGCTCCCTCCTCTCCACAACCTCCTTTCAGGTAGTTCTACAGAGTAATAAGGTCTCCCCTCAGCCTCCTCTTCTCCAGGCTAAACAACCCCAGCTCTCTCAGCCGCTCCTCATAAGACTTGTTCTCCAGCCCCCTTACCAGCTTCGTTGCTCTTCTCTGGACACGCTCCAGAGCCTCAACATCCTTCTTGTGGTGAGGGGCCCAGAACTGAACACAGTATTCGAGGTGCGGTCTCACCAGTGCTAAGTACAGAGTAACCAGGAAGAGTAACCTCCCTGGACCTGCTGGTGACGCCGTTTCTGATACAAGCCAAGATGCCATTGGCCTTCTAGGCCACCTGGGCACACTGCTGGCTCATGTTCAGTCTGCTGTCAACCAACACCCCCAGGTTCTTCTCCTCCAGGCAGCTTTCTAGTCAGACTTCTAGTCTGTAGCACTGCATAGGGTTGTTGGGGCCCAAGTGCAGGTCCCAGCATTTGGCCTCTTTAAACCTCATGCCATTGGTCTCAGCCCAGCAGTCCAGCCTGTTCAGATCCCTTTGCAGAGCCTCCCTACCCTTGATCAGATCCACGCTTCCACCCAGCTTAGTATCATCTGCAAACTTGCTAAGGGTGCACTCAATGCCTTCATCCAGGTCATTGATAAAGACATTGAACAGAGCTGGACCCAGCACCGAGCCCTGAGGAACCCCACTTGTGTCTGGCCTCCAGCTGGAGTTAACTCCATTGACCACCACTCTCTGGGCCCGGCCATCCAACCAGTTTTCAACCCAGGAGAGTGTGCGCCCGTCCAGGCCAGAGGCTGACAGTTTCTGAAGCAGAATGCTGTGAGGAACCATGTCAAAGGCTTTACTGAAGTCCAAGAAGACTACATCCACAGCCTTCCTCCAATCCAGTAGTCAAGTCACTTTGTCATAGAAGGCAATCAGGTTACTTTGGGTAACCTGCCTTTTGTGAATCCGTGTTGACTGGGCCTGATCTCCTGGTTTTCTTGCATGTGCTAAAGAGACCAAAAGAATCACCACATAATGAGACATAAGATAAAATACAGCCTTGACTCAGTCCTTGAAACTGTTGTTTCCCATGTGCATGGATAGACAAATTGCCAAATGATTCTGCAAAGTAGAATTCACCACACTACAAGGCAACAACAGAAAATATCCCTACTAATTTGACAGAGGAAAATTCCTCTGGATGCCAAAGCTGCCAAGTCTGACAGAGCCATTTCATTACTTTCAAATCGTACTTCAGACAAAGACAGTAAGATTATTTTGTTTTTTGTAAGGAAGCTAACAGACCATCTTAATCAGATCAGCATGTTATTGTAATGAATGAATGCATGAAGTCCTGAATTTTGGCCCAGCTGGAAAAATCTGACAAGTAAATAAACTTCACCACAAATGCTAGGGCTATGTCTCACACTTCCGGGACACAGTCATTTGAAATGGCTTTGCTTGTGTTGACACCAAAAGCATAGTCTTTGGTGACTACAGCATATATCCAACTCTGAAGCCACTGCTGAGCTGTAAAGACTTACTGGTGCACAGTTCCAACCACTTAGGGACCTCTGCAGCATCTCCTCTCTGTGGTGGAGACCCACCCTCAGGTCATCACCATTCTTCTGCCAGGAAAGGCTGTCATTTTTTTAAAGTTCACAATCAGAAGTACATACTGAAAAATAGAATATAAAAATATCCAATAGGGAGCACAGCTACCTGTACCTAACCCATTATATCAGAATTTCTGTGTACATAAATAGAACCCATTACACACTAGTTCTGTCCTCTTGCATTCTTCATGGCCAGTTATTTACCTGCACAGCTAATGCCCAACAGACCTTTCCCTTCTGGTAACTCACTGAAAAGCAGAAAACATTTGGCAGAAATAACATAATGAAGATAAGTGTTAACACAACATGCTAAACTCAGTCCGGGACACAGGCTTTCAAACTGCTATTTCCAGCTTGCAGTTGAGAAACTGTTTCAGACAACATAAAAAGCTGTATCTAACACTTTCTGACAGTGCCATATTGGCTGGGACTAACACAAAAAGGAGGTGTATAGGAAAAGGCATGGATGATTTCACATTCATTGCTACAAAAATCTTCTAAACTATCAAAATAATCAGAGAATTAAAAACCAAGCTATGGTGAGAAATCAGCCAGCTGGCCTTCCAGCAGCTTATTTGGAAGATCAATGGGATCTTGACAGTAGTGGTACCATTCGCCCTTTACAGCTATTCAGATGTTTGTTTAAAGTGAATTAAAGAAAGCCAAGATTTAAGAGTGAAAACTAAATAGCTATAATAGAACAACTCAATCAAGGCAACAAAACTGTACTATAGTTCACAGAGAGTCCACAACAGAAAGGTGTGCATTTCCCATTGATCGGGACAAATAAAGCGCAGTGAGTGAAGGTTAAGTAAAGCAATAAGAAAGGTACCAAAAGCCACTGAAAATTACAAGGAAAAGGACAAGCTGTAAACATACGCAGACCTTTAAAAAAGGGCTCTCCAAGGTTTGTCTAGCTGATATGTATATCGACAACAAGCAGAGAGCTAATCTGCATGTAACAGAGAGGAATTCAGCCTTCCTCCTTTCTTTTTGTTGAAAAAAGTATTGATTTAAAATTGATGTTGCGTGACTTGAAAAAAATCAGCAAAAAGATCTGCCCAATTCTTTGTCTCAAGTACTGAATGCTGCTTTTTGCCTACATCAATGACTTTCAAGGTGGTTTACTTGCAGTCCTCAGCAGGGGCAAATGCTGCATCCAGGGGCAGACACCAATGGATTTAGATAAGGAATCTGTAAGAGATAGCAGGTGTGCTCTCTCTCTCTCTTTGTGCAATTAGTTCCTTATAAATGGACCTACTAACAACTTTTGATTTATTTAGTCTTTTAAAGCATACAAAATATTATTCACTTGTGGTTTTTTTCATATTCTTTGTGATTTATGGCCACTAGTTTGTTTTCTATAAAAAGTTTCAAAAATTAGCAAAATATTTACACGTAGCTTTCACTTGCAAAACTGAAAACTAATATTCTAATGTTATATGGGATCATGAACAGTGATAGTCTGGATAAGTAAGATGAAAGTCTTTCACAAGGATGATAATATCAGGACACGATCAATCTTGCTTCTTCTTCAACTCAGCCTGAGGAGGTAACAAGATCTTGGCCACTAGTGTCAGGAGGGCTGACAGGGTAGATCAGGAACTTGGTGTGATGCAAAGACTGGAATCAGCAAATCAGACTATAAAGCTATACAGCCAAACCAGTGCCTAGATTTTAATCACTGGTGACTCTTCTGTGCAGACAAAGAGCAGTGCAGACATACCCACATCTTTTACTGTGAGAAATCCAATGAGGACAAGCAGCATGAGGAGTTATGTAGCCTACTGCTATGCACCAATTACAAAATTAAGATGTCATGAGAAATAAAAAATATAGTTGTTGATAGACTCTTAACAGATCTTATTACTCAGCAGGGTGTTTGTGAACTAAAGGAAGATTCCAGCACCTAAGCCAAAGGTGATAGCAAAAGGATGGATAAAACTAAAGACAAGGAGACCCTAACTGATGGAGTATGCTTGGTAACAAACAGAGAAAGAAGACTGTAGGCCACTGCAGATGCCCTATGATTAGCTCTCGGGGTCTGGGTTGGGTTGTAGTTTTTTGTTATTTGTAGTATCATTTGGTTTCATTAGAATAAAATAAAGGTTTTATTAGAATTTTGCTGAGTGAGAGAGGGACACGTGTATGCGACTCTAACATCTTTCTTCCTTGGCAAGTAACAACTGAAAAGCAAAGACTTTTCTAAGAACTGGTTACTGCAATGAGTATCTGTCAGAGTCCAACCACTGTCTTATTGGGCACTCTGATCTCCTGCTACTTACTCTGTCAACTCTTCACTGTTTTCATATCCCCAGCAACTAAATATCTTGGAAGCTGGCTACACAAGAAAAAAATTCATCCTAGCTCGAAGCTCCAGTCCTTTCAAACGGGATTCAAATTTTCCTCCCTACTGGTGAAAAAGGAGTACGCAGCTTCTTCATATTTAGTTTCCTCAGAATATGGTCTTTGAATCTTTTAATAAAATAGTCCAGCTTTTTAATTCAAGAAAAGGATAAATACACAGAGAGACATTTTTTGGTTTAGGTCTTCATTATTCAGAATTTTTGCAGGAAGAGTATCCCAAGTCTTGTTCCACTCTCAGCATTACCTTTACTTTGCTGCATGGAATGTAATTACCTTTGATCCCATGTGAAACAATTTTGTATGGTAAGTCATTTTATTAGGAAATTACAGATATTTAAGACATCTTTTAGTAAAAATATGTTAAATCTCCTGAACTTTCCATATTCATAGTACCTTTAGACACAGCTGGTAAAATTAATTGCTCTAATTTCTACCTCCATTTCTCTTTCATCTTCTACTTTGTGCTTTCTCCCTGATGGTGACAGAATTTTGCTCTCAAATATAACACTTTAACAACAGAGAACAGTTGAAACCATATGGTTAAGACCTTCAGTTTACCTAGTATCTACTGACATCAGAATCAAGCTGGTCTCCAGAGAGCTTTGGCAAATGCATTTGCACCTGCAAATTATGACCTTTTTGCAGTTTGCATATCTTAAATCAGTAAACAGATGCACTAATGAATATCTGAAAAGGAAAATTCATTTGAACATTGTTCATCTGTGCCCACTTGAAAAAACTTTTTTCTGGGATGTTGTAAGGGATAATTTATGAACCGTATCCTAGGAGGACAGTTGTCACTTCTCTCTCTTTCATTGCTGGGACACAAATCTACTGGGATCTTGCAACACCATTGTGAGCAGAAGGAAAGCAACATCAGCAGTGGAAATATATCATGCATGAAAGTGACACACACACGAAAGACCAATGAATCAGAGAACGAATTAACAACAAAAACAAGCAGCTTCCTTGCTGTCAATGTCCATCATCACAGGACCTAGAGAGGCATTAGGCAGGCAACGGGTTGCTCTGATTCAGCAAACCTGAAAATCCCTGACAGCACTGGTTTGATGATCAGCACATGTAGGTATGATGGTTCTCCTCAAACTTGAAAATGAACTCTGAGCAGAGACTGCTCCCATGCACAAAGTTAATGCCCTGCATATAGATCATTTCCTTTTAAAGAATGGAAACATGGGGTGTTTATAAATGGGGTCATTTCATCTATCTGATGTAACTAATTTCCCAGAATTTTATTACCTAAATTTCCAGGTGATAAAATTTATTAGTCTCTGAAGCTAGATAAAGAACACGATGTGAGCATATCCATGTAAGTACGTAAATGTATGTGAGGCAAGGAAAACAGACAGCACAGGGCAAGAAAAAAGGCCAACAGGTTTCATATTCTTCTTTTTCTTCTTTAAAAGCATAGAATTTAAAATTACTGGCATACTTCTTACATGTTTACATAGCAATGAATTTCTTTATTCTGTAAAGGAAATTACAGTGAAGACATGAAAATAATAATCCCTTATTAGACACATAACCAACTGATGAACAACAGCTAAGAGGAAAAGAGAAAAGCTTGCATGAAACGTCCAGGTATCAGCCAGTTGGTAAACAAATGTATATTTTATTCTATAAGATACTGGACCATGAGAAAAAAGGGGCTTCAGATATAAAGACAATTTTATCATTTTCAGTCTATAAAATCCAATAGCAAGAATGACTACTGAAGCATATATAAATGTAATATTACAAAGGAATTACTTGCTTGAAATGTTAGAGAAGAATATGTTTTCGTTTTGTCTTAAGGTTTGAGAGAAATAACACTGCTGAAGACAGGACAGAAGACGTTGTAACTCTAGAATTTTAAGAAGAAAATGTGTTAAATGTATTAATGTATTAAAATGCAGTTTGTTTGTGGTACCATTTTTTCTGAAGTAGCATTTACATTTATTTTTTAGTTGTGAAGAAGACAAAGACTTTGTCATGCATTTATGTATTCATACATGTGTGCATACATACATGTATATTTATGAGGGAAAAAAACATTTCTTGATTATTCACATGAGGCAAAGTACTGTGGCCAAACATTGGAATACGTCTAAAGGTGTAAAATGTAAATATTTTCTTTAGAGGCAAAACTAAACGGTATCTATGGCATAAATTGGACTTAGTCGGGTATATCTGGGACAAGGCATGTCTTTACACCTGAAAATATTCTAAAATCACTAGAGTCCAATTGTCTGTATCATAATTGACTTTACTTAGGCTATTCACTGTGGTTTTGACTGCTTTAAGTGCACTGATGAAAAGACAATACAACACTTGTGGTTTTCTACCTTAGACAGACCAAAGGGGAAAAGCAGGAAGTGCCACTGTGGCATTGTACAAACTCAACCATTGCACTATCTAGGAAAAGAGATAGCAGAACTGGAAAAATGCAGAGAAAGCGACAGGAATGAATGAAGTTAGTGAAGTTTTGTGGAAGACTGAAGAAACTGTTCAGAGCTTCAGTTGGATCAGAAACATTTGCAGATTGGAGAGATGCCTAAGACATCATGGCTGTCATGAAACTAAGTGGTTATTCCATGAAGTAAACACTCATTAAATTACAGGCACAAAGTACTTTACCATGAAGTGTATACCTAAACTATGTGTTTATTGTTGTGACAAGGTGAAAAACAGCATTATGTGTTCAATGACAGATTTGTAGGTTGGCAAAAGGAAGATCCATCAGTTATTAGTAATCAAAACACTGTGGATAAAACAGATTAATGAGAGCTAGAAAGACTTATGAAGGGAAGTTTCAATAAATACTCACCCTCTTCAGAAATCCCTTCCCTACACTGTTGTGAGGGAGGTTCAGAGGCCCTTGTTTTTTGTCAAGAAAGGAAGACGTGCACAACTCAATATGAGTTATAAGCAGGCTCCGTTTATTGCCTTCAGATAGCTCAGTTATATACAGCGTGAGTTAATTATGCCTACTAGTCCTACTCTAATTGCCGAAGCCTAAGGGTTAGGTTTTTGCATGAGTCCTCCTACTTGCGGTTTCAGCTTAAGCTAGTTTCTCATCTAGTTCCCTAAGATTATTTATGAAACTAGTCAAGGTCACAGTGTCCTTGCTAGTTCGCGCTGTCAACATGATTGTGCAGCTTCTCGGTACTTCTCCATTGGGTCTGTTGTGCAGGCCTATGCCTTGCTTGAATGTAGCATTTTTAAAGATCCATGTCCTTGTTCTTCGAGCCATTCTCCAACACTACACTTGTAGTACCATCTTCTCCCTCATGGGACACACCAGGCTCAGCAGAGTTTTAGTGTAATCCAGCACAACTATGACTTTAAATGTTATTAGATGTTGGACAGTGAATTTCAGTCAAACAGTCCTATTTTTTAACTTCTTTTTTTTTTTTTTTTTTTTTTTTTACTAGCATTGCATGCAAAATAGAAAATCTGATTTTCCCAGATTAGCTCCTTGGGGCTGTTCATAATGGTTTGTGGCAGCGTCTTCCGTCTTCATCTGCACTGGCAATCACTTGTGGGACTGTTCTCTGAAGCCATCTACTGTTCATTTTAAGATCAAACACTCAGAAACCAGAACATCTGAGCTCAAGTCAGGTTTTACAAATCAGACCTTGTTTTCCGTTAAAAAGTTTCCCACAAGACTTCTTCAGCAGATGGTGGAAAAGTTATATATTATTAATGCTATCCAATTCCATTAGAAATACTGGGCTTGCTATCTAGGACAAAGAGATAATTCATGATCTCCATCTGTATAGAATGTTTGCTTCTGAGAAAGTTTTACATAAGCAATGAAAACAGGTAAGTCTACTCAAGAGTTACTGTAGAATCTAAGCACTCTATAACAGACATTTAACATAAAACCCATTAAAAGTTCTTCCTTCTTTTTTATTTTCAAACCTCAAAATATAGACAGGTCATGGAATTTGATTCAGGCTGAACTGAGTCTAAAATCACACCATCATTTCCAAAACAGACTTTTTTTTTTTCTGTCAAGTTCAGAAACATACATACAAAATCTGCTCATTTGGTAGCAGTGGAAAATGTCACAACCACAAAATATTGGTCTTTTTCATCCAAAATATGTTGAGATTAATACTAAAACTGTCTGAAGCAAGGCATTTTCATCTATATTTCATTTCATATTTATATTTATATGCACAGTCTCCTGTTTTACTGAACCCATCTGCATCTCTATCTGTCTCTTTGAAACATTCAGTGGGCTGATTTGTCCTCTCTGATTTATAACTTGATCAAGCTCAGTGGAACAAACACTTATTTTTTGGAGATCAGCTACAGGTACTGAGTCTCTGCTAAATGTTAAAAAGATTCACAGCTCCTATCAATTGTATCGTATCTATTTTGTTCTTTGCCTTGCATGAGCTTAAGATGGGCTAAGTAAGGCACAAAGAAATTAAGATTTGTTAGGATCAGAGTCTAGGAGAAAAAATCTTTATCTTCCAATGCTGCATAAAGGAACCTTTTATCTAATATGGATGCCAGTTTTTAAAGACATAAAACATTTGTCCAGTATTTTGAAGCCAATGGATACAAATAAAACTGTTTGAAGTCTCTTCCCACACACTCTTGTCAGTCAGGCACAAAAATCAGCCTGGTAAAATTGTAAATGGTAAAATTGCCCTGTCTATAGGTAATTCTGTTTTCTCCATTTCTAGAAAATCCGAAGGTAAAATATTCAAACTGCCTACCTAAATACAGATTTAAATCCTAGGCACCAAAATAACTGGCCTTTGGACTGTATAAAATTTCTCTCTTGCAATGACATAACAATTTGACTTCAACTCTTCACAGTCACTGCAGTATCAGCTAAGACTAAGCCCACCGCCATTTAAGGGGGATTGCTTTACTGCTGATCATCACCTACTAAGGTGTCCCAGCTTCCCACTTCTCAACTCACAACCACGTTAACACACTACCTGATGGCTGCCCAGCACTCCCTGAGAGCAGCCCACCTAGGTGCAAGTCTGCATATCCAGCAGTCTTCAGAAGCAAGCAGAAATGAGACCCAGCTAGCTTTAAGCAACATTGCATAAAACGTTTTGTCCACAGTTTATCAAAACAGGAATTTCCCTCCACTATTAATCCTCCCACTGGAGCAGTACAGCAGGGGTGTCTCAGAGATCTCGACTTTCTTGGTTGAGTAATGCTGAGTGCACAAACCTGACATACTTACACTGCAAAGACTTTAGGGAACATGTGTCTTTCTGTTTATGCCTGCATACTAATTTTCCAGTCCAAGAGTAAAGCTTGTAGGCATATTGATAATAAAAATAATTGCTAACAAAAAAATAGCACTGCACTAAAATATGAAACCATAACTCTGCTCAGGTTTTTTACTTTATTACTATTGTATTGATACATCGGTGTACTGCACTCCAATGTTTACAGACAAATATATTTAAATCATGTTTATTATGGCATACCTATTCTACTTAAGTGTCTTGGGAAATCTCTCTTTGGGCTTTTCAGCAGTAAATTGATTTCAATGAAAAACAATTCCTTTAGTCTTTACAAAAAGAAATGCTTCTGCATGAAATAACAGTTCAGTATTTCAGCCTCTGCAAAACTGAAACTTGTATATCTTACAGCATATGATGGTTCCTTCTAGTATATAGTATATAGATGGTTCCTGCTAACTGTGAAAACATGAGACATGCAGCAGGTGACATGGGCTCTTGAGGGAAAGTAATGTGTCTAGTTGTCCAGATTTGATGTAGCTGACCAGAAACCAGAAGATCTTTGACTTTACCAGGAATTATAGTATGACCCTCACACCCAGATTTACCGGGTTGCTGAATCAGGACTTGAATAGATAGACAACACCTCTCTAAGACAGCATACATTACATTTTCCACAGCATAGTTTTGAATGTAGAGAAGGGTTATGATAACCTTAGTCTGAGCACAAACACTACAACTTGGTGGGCCATCCCATTTGTAAAGTTCTGCACAAGGCAAATGAAGATAGCCAAAGCTGACTCTTATTTTCACAAGTATAAATAAGCATGCGAGCGTGCTTTGGTTTGAGAATATTGATTACATTCGCAGAAAAATTCAAGGAATCATCTTCACGGACTGTTATGCACAACACTCTGGAGGACTCCAGTTTCACAATGGCTCTGAAATGGCAGAGACAGTGGTGGGGAAAAAAGATTTCCCTACTAGTGTTCCTAGGTTGTATTTTGTTCTCCCTTCTAACTCTTTTCATTATAGACATTTATTAAATAGAAGAAATCACATGACCAATACAGACAGTAAATTTTTCATCCTTTAAAAATGAAATCCTTACTGAGTTGCAGTGGAAAAATGAAAAGAGAGCCACATATCTCCCATGTATACACATAATTAATTGTGCTTGCCAGTCAAAAAAAAGTATTAGTCTGATGCACTGTGGTTAGTTCACAGGGGAAATAAGCAGTGAGCTAAGATTAAGAGACAACAATGACTATGATAGCAAGAAGATTGATCAACAAGATATCAAATTTGGCACAAAAAGGAAACTGCAGGCCTGTCATGCCGAACAAAAACTTTCCTTCTCTAGTCAAGAATGTTTGGCTTTCCAATATTCAGAAATAAAGAGAATGCATTAAAGATCATAAGATGCTTTAATTTCATACCAGTTTATATAATGTTCACATTTTCAAGCTTCTTTCCTGAACTAGAAGACACCTAAACTGCAATTTTTTTAAAGAAAGTTGAAGTTCTAGTGTAATCCCTGAATTTATGGCAGGCCTACAGGAAGAGACACTTAGGGCATTAAAAACACGAAAGCTGGCAACAATAAGTCTGATTCTGCCAGAAGCTTTAGCACTTTCTAACTCTAGCAGTGCTAATTAATGATTAGCAAGATTCTGTTTCACAGAACAATCCTGTACTTTCCAAACTTATTTTAAAGCTTTTCTGTACATTTACTAGCAACACACTACTTCCAGAAAAACACAAGTGCAATATTCAGAACACGAGGAATTATGAGACAAAAAAATGAATCCGTGTCCCTGAACAACTTTTTTTGTTGCTTATTTTACTTTGACTTGCTTTTTTCTCTCTTGAGAAAACAGTTTGCATAAATGCTATTTCTCTCAGCATATGGTAGTTGGATAATTTAAGGAGGTGTTTCACAGAGCTTTTTATCTTAATAAACACTAGGAATAAAAAATAAAAAGCTGTCTTTGACAGAAGCTGTAAATCAATTCATGTTCATCAGTATTATTAAAGCATCTTTTCTTCATGTATCATAAGAAAATTTAAAAAACTGTGATCTTTCTTCTGTAGCAAAGGTGGGTAAACCAGGAGTTAAAGAAGCAGAAAAGGTTTCAAGAAATATCCGGCGTACTTTCCAACATTTAAAAGCATTTCCTGGCACAGGTCTGTGAAGTAATTTAGAGAGTCCTTGCTGCCCAGGGGAAGAGGACAGTCTGTGGAACTTTATATAAGTTTAATATAAGTAACTAATTTTTCAAGGCCTCAGAAAGGTTAGCAGTGTTTCAGCCAAGCAGCCTGCAGTCACAAAAGCAGAGGTCTGCAACAACTGTCTGCCTGAAGCAGTAACTGTGTTAGGCATGTTTTGGTCTCCAACTTAATTTCATTCTGCCTATTCTGTCTTTATTTATTCAAGTTGGTGTACTTCATCAACGTTGCTTTTTAAGCATGTGCTAGTACTCGCTTGCCCCACTTACCAGTACCTTAATCATCCTGATCCCCCCTTCTACTGTGTTCATCCCAAGTAAAGCGTCTCCTTTCTCCTGTCTTCTCCTGTCTTCTCAACATTCTGGAAACTTGCAGCACCTAAGAGAGTGCATGGCAGGGGCTCCCAGTGGTGTTGACGGTAGAAAAAAATGGCAGTACAGTCAGTACCATGCAGGTTGAGCATCCCTAATTCCTCAGCTTCCCCCTTAGGCCACTGAAGGCACAAAGAAATCATTCATATTGACAGTGCATGGATGTGGCCAGGATGTCTGTTCCCAGAGCAATAGTATATTCTTGGAAATATTTAAGCATAGTCAAACAGCATGAGTGCCATTACATAGGTAAGAAGCATCTATATTTTCCCATGAAAACAGAAGTTTTGAGCAAACTAGGAAAAGCTAGTAAAGTCATCACATTGCAGTAGAGCTGTTTATTTAATTATTTTCCTTAGTTCCCAGAAATAAATCAGCTCTGGTAATCGTTAGAAACCTCTAACAATGAATCCACGGTTCTAATGATCACTTCCTAATTTGTAGTTTTGTAGTTATTTTATATGTATTAACATTGAAAAATAAATGGAAAAGGATCAAACAGCATACAAAGGTTCTTTTTACAAAATTTCTAGCATGCCAAGATTTTCATGGGTTCATTGGATCATATGAGGTTTGACATAATATAAAGGCAAGGAGACTAACACAATGAAGATTAATTTTTCATAATGTATGATGTTTTCTGTTGACCTTATTTGTGTCTTACTTTTTCTGGACTGCCCCAAAATGCCATAGCTCATCAGCTTATCCAGACAGGACAGCAGGTACTTTTAATGCATAAGAAAAAATACAAACTTATTCCAAAAAAAACCAAAAAACCTCCATATGTGATTATTCCCAATTGAGGGAAAAGGAAAGAAGAAATTGTAAGAAGTAAAGCATAAGATATTATAAATTAAATTTTATCAAAGTTATGTCGGCCACAAAGCGAGGCACAGCAACGCACTAGTTAGGTTCACACTGGTGTTCACCCCAAACATTAAGTTGTCTGAGTAATTAGAAAATTAGTGTTACATCCTAGCCTAATTTTTCTGCCACAAGTTTGACATCAGCCAAAAGGGCTGGCCACAATTAAGAATTTAATCATCAAATTCCTCTTGACACAAGCACAGAGTCCTAGCCAATATATGAGAAGAGTTTTTTAAATCCTTTTTAAGAGCCCTCTAGCAAGGTGAACATCACCCATACCGACGGGGTATGCCGGGAGGCATGAAAGTCTACTTTCATGCAGTAGACCGCTGCAGTTCTCTGCTTGAACTATTACCCTAGAGTGCAACACAGCCCCATTTGCATGTCAATGTCTCTCTCACAGAGGATAAAGAAAAGCATTTTGAGGTGAGTCTTCATGGCTAGGGTAAATCTCTTTTCCCACAAGCTTCTCTAAAGCTTGCTATTTGAAGTAAGTCTGAAGTTCCTGTACAGGGTATATGATTTTTTATACAAGCAACATTTTGCAGAAGTTCTCATTTGCACAATTTGAGTTGTTCTAGGGTTCCTAGGTTCCAAACACAAGTAAAGCCCCCTTCTCTATGGAATTATATCTCTCCTTTTCTTTTTCGCTCGCTTTTTAACACTGAAACTCTCATGGGTATGAATGGTACCATAAGGGTGAATTGGAAGGATAGAAACACGATTAACAGGCAAAAGGTTTTGGTCTAAAAATATCAATTAGTGGGCAAACAGCATATGCTTTCCCTTATACCTTAAGAAAATGAGTGTGAGCAAATACTGATCTGAATCGAGAAGGATTCTTTGAGTAAGGAATAACAAGCAAGGAGCATTCAACATTCTGCTTTTCCCTATCCTAATTTTTTTTCAAGCTTTAAAATAATTAACTTTCAGTGTTAAGTACCATACTGACTCTGACAAGGTTCTTTTTTTTGATTTTTAATACCTTAGTCAAGGTACAGTGTGTCCTTATGCATGTATGGATGTGAAACTAATATTCCTTTGCAATGTGTCCCTAAAGTAAATCTTGAAGACTAAGACCTTTTCCGACCCTAATTTTAATTAATTAAATGAGTGTTGGAAAGTCACTGGGGAACATAAACAAGGGAACTACACTCAGCTGCTACAGCAGTTTAACTACTGGAAAATGAGCAGGTATCCTCCTCCTACCGCTCTCACCATAATCTATAGGATAGAGATTCCTTCTTACTACAAGAAGGCTTTCCGCATTCACAATATGATGAAACGAGGGGAAATTATGTGCTATTCCTTCAAATATTCCTACATGATTCACAAGACTCAAGGTTACTTACTGTGTTGGGGAGAATCTGTCTCTTAATTAATACCAGGATTTTCAAATTATACATTAAAAAAACTATACAACAATATGCCTATACTTAATTTCTCTACAGCCAACTAGCAAAAAGTAATTCTTTGCTTCATCAGTTCAACCAAAAAAAAAAGTGAAGCAGTTGCATTTTCAAGAGAAATGCTGCTGAAACATTTAAATTGCTACCACTGATGTTAGATAGATGTATATGTGTGTGCCTGCATGACCAGGCAGGTAAGGTAATTTTCCATCTCTGCCTAATTAATCAGAGTGAATTGACATTAAGAAGGTATAGGAAAAAAAAGTCTTATGCAGAAATTGCTATTTTGTTTTCCGTTTCTAATAGGAACTTTTACAAATATGAGTTCTACCTAATGTGTGTATTGATGGTTAAAAGCCCCTGATAGTGTGGTATAATAGATTAATTAGGCCATGTAAATGGCAAAATAAGCTTGATTTTTGCAAAAGAGAGCGATTGGCAAAGGGAGTGGTTGACAGTGGAAAACTGCATCTGGTAAAATAGATACACTGGGTGGTGGTCTCACATTCATATCAACTAAGTGGCACCTGGGTTGTGATGGAGGCCTCACAGTCTGGTGTTGCTTCAGTTAAGAGAAGAAACACCCCTAAAAAGCACGCACTGAGCCCCCCACCTCAAAGGCATGGTGAACTGCCGAGTCCTTGCTTATGACAACACAAGCAGCCTTGCCAAAGAGCAATCAACACCTACTAATTGACTTAGTCCCGCCTCCCCAGGAGACACCAAAAGGTTATCAGAAAGGTATAAAATTGATACCTGAAAATAGTTTTTTGGGGGAAAGAAAAAATGACAACTTCACCTGATGGATGTGTTGACAGTCCTGGACCTCTCTTCCTACACCAAGAAGAAATGTCTCAGTAAGAATTGCACAAGACTGACTGTCAGATGTTTCCGCTGTAAAATAACTACTAACCTCAGTTTTATTGTTACTTGTTTTATATATATATGTAGATATGCTAAATGTTAAATGGTTGTAAGTGTTTAAGAGCTAGCGCAGCAAGTGAATTTATCAAGGTAATCCCAAATTTATTTTAATCTCTCACTTGAATTAAATTACTTACTGCCTCCAGAATTACGGAATTCTCTCTCTGATGGGCATTGCTGCAAGCAGCAGCTGCCAGCCATCCGCTCATCCAGTTTGGGCCATGAACCATACGTGTTAATTAACCCTGTCAGTACCAGGCTCTAAGGAGACTCTCACAGGTAATGAGATCCTTACTTGTGACAAAAAAACATGCATAAAATCCTTTAGTCATAAACCATTGACCAAGTCTGAGATTTTCGATCTTGTCAGAATCCCACATTTTTAATGGGAGAATTAGTAAAACCTATTAAAAGTTTACTGAAATGGAAAACACAATTTCTAAGGTTATAATTCTCCTCTATGAGGTGCATAATTTGGTCCATCGAGTCATTTATTTAACAAAATATTTCTAGCAATATCATCTAGTTTTACTCTGTTAAAATTCTAAGAATCCCTTCATCTGGAACAGTGTCTGTTTTTATAAACAGATAAACTTATTCTTTAGGAGTAAATATAATTTATATTATTTAATAATTATAAAATTTAACAGCTTCACATATACTTCCTGGTCACCAAAACAGATAAATTATTATAGTAAGAAGACATCAATGAACAAGCAGTAGAAGTCACACTGTTCAGATTTTAGACCAGAAGGTGCACAACCACTATATGCATAAGAAGACAATTTGCACTCTTCTGAACTCTTTAACTCCATGCATGTGTTCTCTTATATAATATATAGATTTAATTACCACATCTTGCGTTTACTTATTGCCAGTACCTAAACAGACATTTCAATGAAAAGGGAGTACTCTTTACTAAAAAAAAAATCTACATTTCTTTATTGAGTTTTTGCAGCAAAATCCACCAGTTAAGACAGAGACCTGGAGAAGGGTCACTTACATCACTTAATCAAGTCTTTCTGTAATACGATCAGTGACAAGTTGAGAATGATTCCCAAGGGCCTACTCCTGTCATGAAACATTAACAAATACCCTAAACCAAGCATATTAGTATGAAAGTTGTAAGTAAAAAGTGCCACAGAAAGAACACAAAGTGTATTACAAATGTCACAAATTACTGCAGTAGCAGGCAAGTTATTAAATAATGTGGCAAAAGATTTCTTGAAAGATCCTATCTCCTCTCCCAAACATGCCTTTCTCATACGAAGATGAATTTTGGATTAAAATTATTATAATCTTATTTTTTATAATCTGACCAGGATTTACTAGACAAGCACTTTGAATGTTTTTTCTGTTGTTAGCCACACTCCTGCACCCCAGCCAGTGTACTGTCCACAGATGCAACCACCTCTGGTATACCAGAGGAAGAAGAGGGGGACAAAGGAGAAGAAAATCTGCATAAGTATCAAACAAAGAAAAGAAATAATCTTCCTGTCCCCGTTGGCTGGTGTTCTAAATCATGGAATTAATGCAACACAAACAAGGTACAACCAAATCACTTTTCTATCTGTCTTCAATATCTCTGGTTAAAGCTCTGCAATGGGTACACAAGGACACTCCACAAGCTGAATTTTATGTGTCGGAGTGCTGCAATTTGTCACATAAATATTTCCCAAGGTTTACCAAGCTTCATCATGGAACAAGTTTTGCTCATCACAGTGCTGTTTGGTTGTCAGATTACTGTAGTTCTTCAGTCTTGATATGGCTGGGAACTTTCCATTACAGAGCAGCTTAAGATACACTACTCTTCTGTGTGGAAGATTTCCCGGTAAGCAATAAATTAGGAGGTACCAATTTATAATTAAATCAATGGAAAATCTAATTTATCCAGTAAAACAGCATAATATATTTATTGATAAAAACTATTATAGGTTGGGAAGGTGGTGTCTGTGTTCTTGGCAGAATCGTCTTTTTCTTTCATGTGGCTCATAGGTGCAATGCTACTACAAGGGGCAAACAAATCTTAGTACTAGAAAGAAGTGGCAAAGTGGATAAAATCCATACAAAAAGGTTTAATGTCATTCTCTCAGGCGGTAGATGACAAAAGACAAAATAACGATAGTTTTATTAGTTGAAGGCCTGGCCACATATACATGAGCTCCCAAACAAAGCCCTTCAATTTCCTTTATCTCTGTAATGTAGGAGATCCATCTTTGACAGCAGTGAGGATTTTTTGACAAAGAAAACCTCATTTGTCTGCATGTTTTTTACACCTAGATGCACCAAAGAACTGTCATAAACTAATAGTTCACTCAAGAGCAGTTTAAACAAGAAAATCCACATCCTGATTTTTGGTTTTTTTCCCCCCAGAGACTGTGCACATAACACTTTTGGCAATCACAGATTGAAAAGGTCACAAAAGGATTAACTATGAGTATTCCATTTGAAAATGTAAGGACCAACCCAACACATTACATAAGTATCCAAAAACCATCTGTGTCTGGGAGGAAAGGCTGGTCCTGTATCTTGTGGAAGTTGGTTCTTCCCTGCTCCCTGTAAGCACCAGTGTCTTCAGCCTCAGTGCCTCAGTCCACAAAATAGCTAGGAAGCAGAAAGCAAAATTAGCACCCTCTGACCTACATTAACCTTCCCTAAAAAATAAGGAGCGAAGAGTGCAAACTCATAACAAGCTCAATATCGTGGAACATAGTTTAAATTCAAGTGATAGAAACTGGACAAGTTGTGATCTGCCAGCTGCTTTCTGGATGGTAGATCCAAGTAGATTTCATTTAGAGGGTTCTTGATGAGGGATGGAGGGCCCTGCAGTCTCCTGACAGAACATATTCATCCTCACTTTGAAAGTACCTTAATACAAAAATCATTTAACAGTTTAATGAGATTTTACTCAGTCAGAGAAGTCATATCACTACTCTCCATTGTCCCTCGGTGTAGCTCATAAAGTTCTAGAAATACTGCCTGAAAACCTTCAGTTATCCAAGTCTCTGTCCACTTGCAATAAAACTCTTGACCTGCTGAAAAAGAGATTCTATGTGAAACTGTGACTTTATATAAGAAGCAGTGGTGTTTAACCTTACAAAGATTTTATTTATCCCCCTGTGTGCCCAGGAAGACATTTGCTTCCTTCTTCTGGGGTTTTCCAAGTGTCCTTTACAGCAATATTTCATGAATAATTTATATTAATTTAATCTTTTCATGTATATATACTTGTATGTATTTAAAGACTGATTTTAAGAAACATTAAATGCTCATAAGTCCATAAAGTAGTTACAGCCACTGACACATGTTCAAGTATGGTAACAGAGTTCTGAATAATTATACATCCCTGGAGGCATGTAAAAGACTGGTAAGTGCTCAGGGATAAGGTTTAGTAGTGGGCGGATATGGCTGGACTCAATGATCTCAAAAGTCTTTTCCAACCAAGTGATCCTATAAATCTGTGAAGTTCCTGGCAGTCACAAAATCACAGAGTGAAGCAACATTTCTAGGTAGCCTGGCTCAGTATTTGATCACCTTTCTGGTAAAAAATAAATAGATAAGTTCCAAATATCTACTCAGTTTCCTGTGCTCTAACTTGTATTCATGGCTGTTTCACCTGTCCGTGGATGCTTTCAAGGAGAGTCTGGTTCTGACTTCCACATTTTTGTGTGAGGTGGTTGTAGAGAGCAACAAGGTCCTAGCTGAGCCTTCTCTTCTCCAGGATGAAAAAACCCTACTCTCTTAGCCTGTCTTCATCCATCATGTATTCCAGCGCACTGCAGTATCTGCCAGCCAGGGAAGGCTCCTCCCTATCTAGCCCCTTCCTCCAAGACAAGTCCACCAGGAGGCTTCCTAAGCACCATGCTTTGGTGTGGTGAACATTGTTGATACTACTTGCCACTGCTGCCCGTGTTACCCTGACATTTGTTAGTTCCTAGCCCTACGGCGGAATGCATGGCAGTTTCTGAAAAATTCTAAGCCAGGTGGTGGGGGTTTTCCTCTTAATGTTCGAAATTTTAAGCATGAAACTAATTTAATATAGTTTATAATCGCTTTGCATTTCTTCATACACCAAAAGAAAGAATAAAACACTTTTTCTCCTTGATTTGTAGGATCATGTTTTAAGTCAGATATGAATATGCTTATTCAAAAGAGGAAAGACATCCTTAAAGGCATTTTTCCAGTTATATTTTGCTTAATAAAATAAATTTACAAGTATGCAAATAGACAAATAAGTAACTTAAAGGTAAAGTAAAAGCTTTTAAAGAAATACAAGAATGTGAAAATGACCAATTTGAAAGAATAAATTGAAAGAAAAAAAAACCCTGTGTTATTCTATACTCTGAAAGTGTTCAAGGCCAGGCTGGGCAGCCTAATAACAGCAGGGTTGGAACTAGATGATCTTTAAGGTCCGTTCCAACCCAAACTACTCTATGATTCTAATCTGCAAATGAACACAGTTAAATACTGAAGATTTAAAAAACTGATTATACTTCCCCTGGTGCTTCTTAAAGTCCCGTAGTTTTTCACAAAGCCTTGGAGCTAGGGGCAAAGCTGTTTAATTTGAAGAATACAGTGAAACTGAAAGAAAACAGAAACACTCTATCAACAGCAGGCACATGAGCTTCTCCAGGTGCACCTGTGCCAGCTGGTTCCTTTGTGTGGACTGTAGGAATGGGACTGTATAGAATAAACTAGTCAGCCTTGAAATAGCCCTCCCCCGCCTCCAAGTCCCTGTGCTACACTAAAATAATTAAGGGAATGAGCACCCACATTATCCTTTTTCTTTATCATTACAGTGTTATGCTACAATACTTCATAAACTGATTTCTGTATGTCAGATTCAAGGAAATAGAAATCTAGGATGAAAGCACGGGTCTCAACATAGGATCAATGTTTAAGCCATGAAAACGTGTAGTCTCAGTGTATTAATAAGAATCTGAGGAATGACAGGGAATCTCAGGAAGAGAGAAACCAACAAATCCTTCGAAAAATACAACCAAAACATCCTCTTATATTGTTTTTTTAGTCTCTTTTTTATTACTTGTGAGGTGATGTTTTGTGAAGTATGTTTTAATGGGCCATCAGATAGGCCAAAGAGCAGAACTGTTTAACTGTTTGCCGTGGTCAAAACTTCATAACCTTCAAAAGGTGCCTGTCCAGCTCGACAAAGTTGTCTGTAGAGTCTTTAACTTGCATATACGTCTCTGCTGCCTTTGCTGAATTATTGCACATGTTTTTCTAGATAATATTAGATTTTGCTATTGCTTGTTTCTTCTAGCACTCTCTATCTATATAGAGATATATATAGAGATATATATATTCGGTCTCTATAAAATACGAAAAGGCATGAAGCCTGAAGAGCTTTTGCCCTAAGCAGGGAAAGAACAAATGGGAAATAATGTTGAAACTAGAGAAATTTAACTGAAGCAATCTTCAGGTAGTCAGCCATATTTTGATTACACCAAATTACAATGCAGCTCATTTTTTTATTACTTTTATGAACTCCTGTATTAATTTACCACAATGTCATTAAAACTCAGTACTAATACAGGTACCAGCCACGGAAAAGAATTTAAAGGTAGTGGATGTAGAGACTTTACAGACTCTTTTTGTACCATCCAGACACAGAATATTCTAGAACACAAGAAAAACAGAGTTCATAGGACAATCTTCAGATCTCTTTAGATACTTCAACCCATTATTGAAAAAAGCATACAAGCTTTAGACTTATAATGCTTTGTGCTAATGGAAAATGTTATTGTGTATTCTAAGCCTTGTTTTTGTTTCAGTTGCCTTATGTGCAGGGGGAAAGTATAATGAAAGCTATGAGAGAAATAGATACAACTTAGTTGTGAAAGATGACGTATTTGATTCCCTTTTCACTTGCTCGGAGTGGTGGTTGCCTTCCACGAGATAACCAAAAATGAACTCCATACCAGGGTACCCTCTCTAAAAAATATATGCTTAGCTTACCTCTGTTAGTATCACTTGTAACTTGAAAGAGTACTTATTTGAGAAAAAGTTATGCAAACCATTATGAAGACTTACATGCATATTGGCTCCTGTACATTTTATTTCAATAGAGATTAACCCATCTGTACTGTGCCAGTGTTCTCCCTTGTGATGGATAAGGCATTCTGTGAAGGGACAAGTGTAGTATAATGGACTTGCTTGGCCTTGTGGATGGCAAACACCAAACTTACCATGAGTTTGCAAAAGAGAGTGGTTTCCAAGAAGGGAGTATTTCAACTTGAACAACTTTATCTGGTAAGACAGATGGAGCAGGTGATGGTCTATCAAATTAGCTGAGTGACACCTGGAGTGAAGCAGAGGCCTCAAAGCCTTGGTGTTCATAGAACAGCTGCCAGGCAGCTTTCTAGCCATTCTTCCCCCAACCCTGTAGTACTGCACGGGCTTTTTGTGTCCCAAGTGCAGGACTCTGCACTTGTCCTTGTCAAACCTCATCCTGCTGGTCTCAGCCCATCTAGCCAACCTGTTCAGATCCCTCTGTAGAGCCTCCCTTCGCTCAAGCACAGTGACACTTCCTCCCAGTTTAGTGTCATCTGCAAACTAAGGGTACATTCAATCTCTTCTTCCAGGTCATTGATAAAGATATTGAACAGAACTGATCCCAGCACTGAGCCCTGGGGAACACCACTTGTGAACAGCCTCCAGCTGGATTTAACTCCGTTTACCACAAGTCTTTGGGCCTGACCATTCAGCCAGTTTTTTACCCAGCAGAGGGTGAACCTGTCCAGGACAGTATTTGCCAGTTTCTGAAGCGGAATACTTGATTAGGATTAGCACTGCTCAAAAAGGCATTGGAAAGAAGAATCAACCACAACAGAGTTCTTCTTCTCCAGCCACTGACTCCATCCCTCACCAATTGTTCACACTTTTTTCCCTCCTCTGTACACCATAGTAGGAACTGAACACCAGAGATAGCAAATCTATACCTTCATAACCTTTGTCTTATAAGTTTACAACATGTCCAAGGGCTTTTAGATAGCACAAAATTGTTTTATGTGATTGAGGAATTTAATCTTCAGTCCAGAGAACAACCACTGTGTTTTAATGATGTCATCTGGATGGCTTGCCACAACTTGATGAGACAATATTAAATTGGACATTTCTGCCTACATTATGTACTGACTTATGAAAGGATCATAACAGTAAATGAGATCAGTGGTCTTCTCTAAGTATTTACATGAGCTCTGCAATTTCAATTTTTCTCTTTTATATTTTCCATAATTGATATGCAGTACTTTCCTGTGGATAGTAAAGATTTGCTGAGCTTAATGAAGAACGTCATTCTTTTGAGTTTCCTCAAATCCTTTAAACTAGGGATCAGTATGAAAGCATAGAGCTTGTTAGAGGGCACTCTGAACAGCAGAAAACTATCAGTCAAGACTGTGGCTTGATCATGCAGCTGATGCGGTAAGCTATCTCAGTATGAACAGTGGCTTCCCCAATTAGTCTGGTATCAGAGTGAAAATCCATATGAACACAAAAAAAAAGGAGGGGTGGAGGGGTAGGAGGGAAAGGGAGATAAGCTATTACTCCAGAGATTCTCTTTTGCTGCAGCTTTTCCAAGCATGAGCCACTGTAGATGATCAGTATAGCAACCTGTTGCAAAGCGCACTTGCAATTTGATAAGGTCAAAGTAAAACCCTTTTCCTTCCTTTCAAAATATAAAGGTCTGGCAAGACAAGCTTGTTAGCCAGAATGACACACTCTGTTAGTCAATACTGTGGTATCTTTGGCCAGGAACTTTCAAAAATCCCGGTCTTATATTTTTTTATAGTCCTAAAAATATCAGCAACTTTTGTTGAAATTTTGAAAAAGTTTGGAAGAACAATTCTTCGTATGAATGTAGACCATGAATTAATAAACCTTCAATATGTCTGAAAACCGAGTACACCGTGTTGCCCCTTTCCAATGCATCCACAGAAGCAAAAATTGAGCAATTGTTCCTATCAAATGAAATTATATGTAGCTGTTAATATTGGAAACCTGAAGGCATAAAGCTGAGCAGCATGATGTAATTGAAAATAAATGGCAGATCCCGTTGGTCACAGTGAGACAATCGTAAGCCTGACTGTTTTCAGCTGAATAAAAGCATCATGCGCCATCCACTATATTTATAGAACCCAGGTTGCAATTAAATCTCAAGCAACAGATTCCTTCTAGAAAGCATTTTAGGCTGAAATTTACCTTGTGCAATGTCAGACTGTAAAGAGTCGAATAATTTCTGAATTAACAGCAATAAACAGACAATAATACCCTCAGTATTTAAACTGCAGCTCCCCAGAATTTATCTGGGGATTCAAGCACTGCTCTTGATGCTACAGACTGTCCCATGATTGCAGTGGGTTTCCTCTGACTCAGTTGCAATTTGCAGAAAATAAATGTCCTTTTATGACATGCAAACCACTAATTCTACAAGGGCTTCTCAATGGCAATATGACACACAGAAAGAGAATAAAAGCACTCTATTTCTGTTCCTGTACTTCTGAATAGGAATGAATGCAGGATTTTTACCATCAAATCATAGACATACAAGCGATCAGAAAGGAGCCCAAAACATGAATTAGCTATAACAAGTGAGGTCAAATCAAGGGAAGACTGAGACAGCTGTTTTCTTACTCACTAGCCGGCAAGGTGTTCTTTAGATAGATAAACTGTTTAGGCATTTGCCAACCTAACACCAATGGCTTCCTTCAGTTTAAAGACTTCTTGATCTAAATGGAGTTAATGCCATCTTACATTTGTTCAGCAGAAGTGGAGAACAATTGCTCACTATCTTTTTATAACAGCTTTTAAACATAAGAAGAATATTTAGTGACTTAGGCTCCCTTTCCCTAAACTGATCAACATCTCTGTTTCAAGCTTTCCTCATAGATCATATCTTTTAAATCCCTGTACTGTTTTGGGGCTCTCTCCTGGATTTTGATGCATTTTGCTTACATCTTTTTTTAAGACCATTAAACCAAGCAGCGTAAAAAGTAGTCTTTCTGAGGCCTTACCAACCCTCAAGAAGTTATTAGTGGTCTTATACAATATTCCTAGTGATACATATCAAATACAGTTAGCTGTAACAAGTCTAAGGTGACACTCATTCTCAGATCCTCATTCCATTTTTAGAACATTTTTCAACAGGATCTGACTAATATTTTAGAAAGGACACTTTCTCCTACTCACTTGGCAACTTGGATTACCAGCCTCTCAGTTGACAGGAGGCATACTCTGCAGATTCCTCAGGACTCCCAAAACTACAAAGGGCTGGTGATCTTCTGAGAGTACTTAGTAAACCCTAATTATGTTTTTTTTTTTACCCCCCTGTGGCATGAGAACTTGAACTGATCAGGAGCAGGGTATTCCTGTGCAGGAAGCAGTGCTCCGGAATAACACCGAATGCTTGGGCACAATTTCCAATACTTTTCCACAACCATGCCAACTCCCTGGTATTTTCTCAGGGAAAATTTGGTCCTTTACGATCAGCCATTAAACCGTGCAGTTTCAGAGTATGTTTTTTTGTCAAGTCAGGCACCCATTCTTAGTGTAGTTAGAGCTACACTGTTCTGTCATGAAGACGTTTGGATGCCCAACTGTGGACCTCAGAGCCTAGGAAAGGTCTAGGGTACATTGGGTGCATTGAGGTAGACACTGCCAGTATTCAATGGTAAAATTCCTGAAGTGAGTTTTAGTACCAAGAAAATATTTGCAGGCCAAATATAAATGAGTTCATTCAAGTGAAAAGCACAGTTAGGATGTGATGGCAGACACAGAGATAAGCACAACAGCTCATCTTATTACCCCTCTAATACATTGCCTGAATTTGGGGATTATCTTCATGTTTCTTTCACCTAGATGAAGTAATTGTACAGATTGAATAGTCGTCACAGCTTGAGAGAGATGGGCTTTATTTAATAAGATCAGAAGAAGGTTTGAGAGAAAAGTCTCACTCTGAGACCATGACACTGGTTTGTACACAGTCTGTGAGAGACCATTTGCTCCCATATATTGCCTTAGCCAGTCATTTCTCATTTGTGCATGTGATTTATCCTTGATTAAGTATAGCCCTTTCTACTCATCTTTTTTCAAGAAGTAATTGAAGTCCGACCCTCAAATGAGGTGGTAATTCTCCCGGTTTGAGGTCAGACATAACACATAATGTGCCATCTTTTCCTCTATTCAAGTTATTAGCAAAAAAAACCAGAACAGAATTGGCCAAGGACAAAGCTAGCTGTGCACGCTCTTAATAATTTTTCCTCAGCTGCATTTCCTTTGGGTTTGAGGGAGTAAGGGCTGGAGGGAGTCATGGAAATGGATTGTTTGGCAGGACAATAGTGATATGTCTCACAAAGCCAAAGGACTACAGAAACTGTTGCACAGATGCGATTTAAATTAAAAGAAGATTACAATAGGTCATACTATTATGGTGAAATATATGAGAGGAGACAGTAAAGGTTTGTGTTTTCTAGTGTTCTGATATATTTTTAACAACTGTGTATTCTTATACAAGTGTACAGTTATAAGGCTTTACACAACGAACATAAAAATCCACTAGCTATTTTCTATTCAAGACTGGATGGTTTTCATAATACTTTCTTCATAAGTCAGTTTGAATACTGACTTATACAGAAATCCAGAATCCAGCTTTTTAGCTGCTATTTTGACTTCAATAAGGTGATGGCATTTTATATTATCTCTTCATCCCTTCTCTCACATTAACAGGTAATGTTAAGAGGAAAAGAAATATATACTTTTAATGAATATTTAGTATAGGAGATAAAATCCTGCTGTCTGTGCCTAGAACAAGCTTCAGCTAACACCAATGGAAATACCCCTTACGCAAAGATTGATAAGGTTTGCCTATAGGAACTGCTTTAGGTTTAAAATGCACAAATTGTACCCAGAAAAGCCAGAGAATATGGACCTATTGTACTTTAGTATATACTGTAAGGATAGTTAAGGGCATAATTATATGTCCTTTTATTCAGGTTGAATGCGTATGGGAATTCTAAAAAAACATCTCCAGTGAACTCTGAGGGGTTTGTGATGAAATTTCGAAAATCTTACTGAGTAGCTAGCTTTAAATATTTGGCTTTTGTACTCTGTGGCATGTAACTACATGAAATGGTTGTATCTATAACTAGTTTACTGGAATGGGCTACAAGTTATATATATACACTAACAAAAAGAATAAGGTCTCAGGAAGAATTAATCATAGTCACAGTTGTAGCAGTGGCAGCAACGGTAATAATGTTGTGGGTGAATGCTTTCATATTCCAGCATTAAAATCAGCAAGGGCTAAATACTGAAATACTTAATGGAAAAAAATCTCAAGTCTAATTCTTTCGTGATATATATTTACTAAATAGAAGTGGACCTAAAACAGCAGAGAACATAGCCAAATTTTATTTGCAAATATAGAGTTCCTAGTCCTAAAAATTCTCATGCATGGGCTGATTATTATTCTAGGATCTAATCTTATTTAACAATATATCTAATCTTTGGAGCCATAAGCAGAATTGACATAGGAATTTTTCAATGAAGATATTGTTACTGATAAATAAGTACGGCAAAGCTTTTTGTTTAGAATTCCTTCTTCCTCATACAGGTACTGTGACTTTCAGTAGGCACATAACCATTAATGAAAAGCACTAAAAATTCTGTTGTGCCAGGACCATTTCCATATTTAGAATTGGAATTTGGTTTTTTCCACTTATCAAGATCAATATTTTCATAAGAAAACAAAACTAAGAAACAGTTTTCCCAGTTCAAGTCTGACTCAAAATTCCAAATATACGTTATTAGTGCAGACTATTCTTGTGCTTCAAATTATCCATAACTTTTGCAACCTTCTGAAGACAGGAACTAAAAGACTATTTTTCATATTATTTCATGTGTCTTTCAGCAAAGAACCAAGTAAATTTTCCATACACAAACAGTAATACAAAGCACCTCCTTTTGGTTCGTGACACATTCGTGCCTTTAACCCTTTTGGAAAAAGGAATGCATGTAGTCCATAGGATAAAATTATCTTTTGATTTAAGCCTGAAGATTGGTGCTTTCCTTTCCTCAGTTCAGCCATCATGTGTCTGCTTGCCACATTATTTGTTTGGGCATCCAAGTCTATGCCACTTGTATCCTCATTAAAGTCAGAAAACCAACAGATAATGCTTAATAATCAGTAGTGATTATCCACTAGGGCTTTTTTGTTGTTATTTTTTTAGCTTGTCAACTAGATGTCCTAAGGTTTTCTACAACTACTTCTTAAAATTAAGCCTTAATTTAAAGTGTTTGATATATGGATTATGGAAAATACATTGGTTTTCAAAATTAAAACTTAGAGAATCAGCTGGTATAAAACAGTACCTTTAAAAGATGAAAGTAGCAATATATTGTAAATTATCTTTTTTCTGTAATTAGAGACAAGCTAAAAATAGCCTTAAGAAAAGTTCTAAGGAGCTCAAGCAATGATTTTCTTTTGGTGATCCCAGCCATGTCTCCTCAATTCATTATAAACATGCTGAGGAATATGAGGCCTGCTTGAGCAATTAGCATACTGTTTTGGACAGGAAAGCAAAGAAACCAGCAACAGCTTAGTGACTGTCTGACCTAACCAAAAAGAATTAACTTCTTGTAAGGACCTGCTCTCTAAATAAATTATAACAAAGCAAGAAGTAGTTGTTTTAATTTGCAAGTATAGCAACTATTGTAATGAACAACTCTACCTTCGCCAAACTCTTGCTTTTAAAAGTATTTAAAACATCTCGCATTTCTAAGGAATGCATTTGTTTACAACCTATATCGTTCTGAAATTTTTATTCCTCCCTCTAAAATAACAGACCTTCAATTTTTTCACGAGTACAAAGGCCAGAATTTTTCAAAGAAACTATTTCCCATTATCCTTTAAACTCTAAGACTAGATGGCCTATGAGGCTGTTTCGGAAAGACTAGCTAAAAAAAGATGTCACAACGGTTTACAGACTGCTTCCCTCTTCTCCACTAAACCCTCCTACTTTCCTAATTGACTTCACTCAATTACTTGTTGTGCTCTGCAAAATGGTGCAATCCATCATACTTACAGTGTGATCCTCTTAAGCAGATAACTCAGTTCTGATGTTCTTCATCCTGTGTGTATTGCAAATACAAAACTCAACGAGCAGAAATAATTATTTACATAATACTGCTCGAAAATAACTCAAAGGTGACTCCTGGGGAATTTGTATGCTTTACTTTTAATAACGTTTACCACCAGTTTAACAGCAAAGGTCAAACAATAAAAAAATGTGCAATTGTCTGTACTACCTCGGTTTGCACCGTATGCTGTGTACTATTTACAAGTAATGTTTTGAAAGACGTGTCACATCTCCTAAGTCATTTTCTATTTTCCCTGTTTTATCTTAGTTTCATTTATTTCCTTCTATTTCACAAAATGCTAAACTTCAGGAAGGCAGCCATCTGAGTTAAAACTGGAAAGTTACTTGTTGTTCCTTTCATATGAGAAAAGAAGTTACTGAAGTGTTTTTCTGGATCGATTAATCCTTCCCTACAGTGAGGTGTTGTCTTTCATTACTCAGCCGTTGCTATTTAACTAACTCTATTTCATAGGTTATTAAGTACTCTATAATATTTGATCAGTGATTTTTTTTCTTACTTTTCCTATGTAAATTGTCTACACTGGCTAAGTAAATTTGAATTCTTATCCATGGTGAAGAAAAGGCCAAAGTCATATTTCCCATCCATGATCAGATTTCTCTTTTTGCAAATGAAAACCTTTCTTCATGCACTAAATCCTGTACTTGCTGCCATTACCTCCAATGAGTTTAACAAGGTGAGTAAGGACTGGAACACTAAATAGGAGTCTTCAGATTCTTACCCTATAGATATTTGCTATATGCACAAACTGATTTACCTTCTGGGGCTAAAATACCTAGTTTCTACAACCAGACCACACCCAGGAAAAAGCTACACAGCCACCTATCTGGTCACAACAGATAAAAGTAATTTCTCACTACAGTTTCTGTTAACTATGAGTTGTGAAGAGTTAAGAACTGAAATAGAGCATAAAGTTTATGAGCCAAGACTGCGATTAAATGCCATAATTCCTACACTGCTATTTTGGTTTTGCCAGCTGTAGATAGGTGGGTAGACACAGTTTAAGATCAACTTCCTTTCTGGGCCACAGGTAAAATTATGATCATTTCAACTGTATAATACTTTTTATGAGATTGAATAATCTTTAAAAATTAGAAAGCTATATCTTCTTACACACTCAAATTTTGGCAGAAGCACCTGGAGTCCTGATGGGAAAAGATGATGAAGGGACTATCAGCAAAGACAATTAAGGGACTGGAGCATCTCTCCTATGAGAAAACACTGAGACATCTGTGACTGTTCAGCCTGGAGAAGGTTCATAAAGAATCTTGTAGATGTAATAGTAAACCTGAAAGGAGAGTGCAAAGAATATGGACTCAGGCTCTTTTTAGTGAAGACCAGTGACACGACATGAAGCAATGGACACAAACTGAAACAAAGGAGAGTCCATCTGGACATAAGGAAATATTTTCTTACCATGACGATGATCAAGCACTAGCACAGGTTTCTCTGGGAGGGCATGGAATCTCCATCACTGGAGATAACCAAAAGCCTTCCTAGGCAACTGGTTCTAGATGTCCCTGCTTCAGCAATGAACTTGGACCAGATGACTTTCAGAGATCAATTCCAACCTCAACCATTCTGTGATTCTGAGAAGAGGTCCGTAAAGAGAGATTAAAAACCTGGGGTAGGGGTGTACCATCTAGCATCCCTCATCAAACTTTCACAGATGGAGGAACAGTAAAAGGGGGACACCCAGATCATGGCCAGGTTCACCTGCTCCTTAAATATCATCTGCTTATTGACACTGCCAGACACTACTGTTTACTAGACCGAATAAGTACAATAGTGCCAAACCACTAACCATCATATTTGAAAAGTTATGACAGTCAGGGTAAGTCCCCAATAACTGGAACATGGAAAAAAAATCACACCCATTTTTAAAAAGGATAGAAAGAAGGACCCTGGAGACTACCAACCAGCCAGCCTCTCCTCCATGTCCAGTAAGGTCATGGAGCAGATTCTCCTTCCAACCCAGACTATTCTGTGAGTCTATAACATCTTGTGTTCTGAAGCAGTTCTGTACAATTGAAAAAAAAAAAAATCAATTTCAGAATCAGTTAAATTGGTTTTAGTCAATTATTTCTGTTCTAGGTTATTTATATCTGGAGATTACAAGAGAGATTGTATGACAGAATATGTACCTCATGTATATATGCACTTATTTTATACACATATATAAGCATGCACTCATTTATAAATACAGTTGTGTGTATCTATTTCTGTTTGTTTCTCAAGGAAGATATATTCCTCCCAGAGGGCTAAGGTTTTCACTTTTCATTACTGATCTTCCCATTATTCATCAAAATTCATTAATATTGAAATATCTAACCTCTACAGTGTAGGAGCATCATTGCAGAACCAGTGTTCTAACTACAGAACTGATTGTCTCAACCACACTCCCAGAAGTCTACTCTATTTCAATAAAAAGGAACTCTCCACTCCTCGCCACTGTTTCTATTAACCCTTTCAAAGAACCCTTTGCTGATGCACAGAATTCATTGTTGTGTCTCTTTGGGGGGATATGCTATCCTCTCCTTTGTTATTGTATTGCCTTAGAAACCACTGTCAAGAATGAGAAGCCAATAAATTTAATTAAACATTTAGGTTTTTTCCTAGGCTTAGTCATTCTCTTTTCCCTCAACAGACTTTTCACAGCATATGCAATAATGGCATATCAAAATTAGAGTTTGGAAGACTATTATGATTATCATTTATAATGCAAAAGCACCTCAGAGCACTAAGCGTGTACAAGTCATTGCACTAGATGCCGTAACAGCAGAGATTAAAGAAATGGTTCTTACTCTAGAAAGTCTTTCATTGTTGAGAAACAATTCGGCTAATTCCTGTGTCAGTCATTTTGAAATATTGCTCCATGTCTCCCAATACAGCATCTAAACACTAATGAATTCAAGGTGTCAATTAAGTGCTCATTTCATCTATTTACCATTTATGATGAATAACAAGTCATTAGGGTCACATGTGAATACTCGTACTCCTTAGTTTTGAGGATTTTAATTTCTCTTTAAAGAAATGGAAAAAAATGGAAATCTACCAATTTACACACAGCTACATTTGCTTAGATTGGATATGGTCAGTGATATGTTAAAAAGCTGTTATACTTCTAACTGTTGTAGAAAGAAAAATGCATTTGCTCAAATATTTCTGAACTGGAAATAAATAGGCCTATCAGCTTAAGAAACACACACAGAAAAGCCTAGCAACCACAACATACAGTGTGGCTGTAACTTTGTCAATCTCTTGAAAGCCTAATGGTCAGAATATCCACATTTTCCAACCTGGATTTTTCTTGTTCCAAATTCTTTCTGAAATAAAATACCTTAAGCAACGTAACAATATCCATAGCACAAGCAAAGTGTTGGAATTGCAATGATGCTTTATGGGTACTCTGCACAAAGTGTCATTGAGCTTCCTTCCTCAGCCTGGTTGTTGTGAGCTTAGCTTGTATAGCTTATAAATGGGGAAATTACTTCTGTTACTCTCAAGAACTCCTTAAAGAAACATCATACTGAACTATACTCTGTGCAAGATATAGACCTTTGTTTAAATTTGTGATTTGTTGAAATCACAATGATATATCAATATAAGTCCATATTAGACCAACATGTGCAACTGTCTCATGAAAAGACTAATGCCAATGTAGATGTGATATGAGGAGAGGAGAAAGACTTTGCAAGCTTGAATTTTCTAAGTTTCACTGATGTAAAAAACTTTTAAGATATTGTAAACCCCAAAAATCTACAAAAGAAATGTAAAAAGAATTTCAAAAGGCATAAAATTCAAAACTTATTGGGTATTGTGCCTTTTTACTGCACTAGTAGAAGGCCAGCAGCTGGGCTGGAATTTACAGCTTAAGTTTAAATTTGCCAGCTTTGGTCTGTAAGCACCAATATATCTGCTCTGCCAGAGGCAGCAACCAACTTCTGTAGAACTGACGATTTCCATATGTCTGAAGAGCTTTTCAGAGATCTAGGAGACTCACTTGCAGTCATACTGGGGTGACAGGAAGGCTCTAGTTCTCAGCTGAGTGTCCAAGCTGAATTGAAACATTATTTGGGTTGCAGTCTGGGTAAAGACTAAAGGCCACAGAGCTGGAGGTCAGATAAGCACAGACAGTGTCTTTTCTGAAGTCCTACAGTGTTAACAACTGGCTACCATATCAGAGAGCCACAATCCCGTGGCATATCTTTGAGCCCTGTGGAAGTGAATCACTCTCCATCAGTAGTTTTGGAATCAAAAGGCTTAATGCTGGATCTTGCAATATCAACAGAGCTGCTCCTAGGATGGAATATCTAAAGTCTAGCTATGGCTAGGGTTAGGATTAGGGTAAGTATGTAGGAAATCAAAGGCTTAAGAACGTTGTTTGTTACTTTCCCATGCAACATCCTTGAGACAGATGTGTTAAATACCAAAAAGGAAAAATAGTTATTATTTTGTTCTAAACCCAGGCCAGATTGCTATGGCTCTCTGCTAAACTCTAAGCTGTCATAAAGATAAAATTTATAGAAAGAATATATATATAATTTGGGTTCTTGCGAGCCCTTGTAACAAAATACTGCTCCTGGTACTATAACAAGAACTAGCTTAAAATATATTCTGGTATGGGTTTTTATTACAGTTAGGGTTTGCTTAATATTTAGAAGACTTATAAACCTTTCTGTAAATCTTTCTTCTCTTTATGCACTTTAACTGTGTGAAAGAATGGGATTTGGAAGCAGGATTATACAAAACTAACGAGTGTAGAACAATTATCTTCTGTAAACGGAAAATAACTGGAACAGTAATGATCACTGTCCTGGTGCAGAACCCCAGTGGCTCTCTGGTGACCAGCAGTCAGCAGCCAGCTGAGAAGTATTCATTTTAGCTACTGCCTAGAGCAGGATGATCCTTGATCTTGCTAAATTGCCATTCTCCTACTGTCCATATTTTCTCTCAAAATTTTGTAACTTTCCTCTAGGCCAATATTTTCCTCTTAAACTACTGCTATTATTGGCTCAAGTGATTTCACATCTGCCTTAGTTTTTGTTTTACTGACTTTGCTGAACTGACAGAGTCTCTAAAAGTTAATTTTTGTTCAATAAAATTGAGTCAAGGTCACACAGCTCCATTTCTCGAAACTGGAGCCCAAGTCACACACAGCCAAGGTTTGCAAAACTATTATTAGCTATTATTATTAGGGGATATTACTATGTGGAAGCTTGAGCTGTGGTTAGTTACAAGGTTATGGAAGGTAGATGCTGCACAGTTAGTCTGAGCACTGTGTTCCACAACATCCAGATATGAACTAGAAAAATGTTTAAAGGTAATATTTTTTCTTTTCTTCTTTTCAGACTAAGTTGCTGTAAGCCAAGAATAGAGTGTAGAGGAAGATTAGGCAGAGAAGCAGTAGAGACCAGAGGAAGACCTGGGGAACTACAGGCCAGCCAGTCTCACCTCTGTACCCAGCAAGATCATGGAGCAGATCCTCCTGCAAACTCTGCTGAAGTGCATAGAAAATAAGGAGGTGATTGGTTGCAGCCAATATGGCTCACTCAGGGTAAATAGTGCCTGATAAATTTGGTGCCCTTCTACGATGGGACTATGGCATTGGTGGATAAGGGAAAAGTAAATGACATCAACTACTTGGGTTGAACTGACATTCAACACTGTCCCGCACAACATTTTGTCTCTAAATTGGAGAGACTCCGATTTGATGGATGGACCATTCTGCAGATAAAGAACTGACTGGATGGTCAAACTCAAAGAGTTGCAGTCAATAGCTCGATGTCCAAGTGGAGACCAGTGACAGCTGGCTTTCCACAGGGACTGGTATTTGGACTGAGATTGTTTAGCATCTCTGTTGGAGATATAGACACTGGGATTGAGGGCACCCTCAGCAAGTTTCCCATGACACCAAGCTGTGTGGTGCAGTCAACATACTGGAGGGGAGGGATACCATCTGGTGATACTGAAAATGCTAGCAAATAAAACTCTCTGAGACTCATTTTCGAGTTTTAGAAAGCAAGCATCCTTTATCAGGCCTGGGCAATATGTGGAAGTGGTATCCATCAGTCATGTGCAACGAGAAAAAGACCAATTACAGAATGTATTTCCCATTTACATACATAAGAAAAAAATTTGCCAAAAATCTTATGCTTGTTCTATTAATTTCTAAGGTCTAATTTTAATGCTATGAAATTTTGCAACAGTCAAAACTCTTGCTAATTTGGAGCTGGCTCAAGCTTTCTGCTTGACCTTGACCCTAAGATAGAAAATACTACAAACAGAGGTGGTTACAGAAGAAGAGACATCTGTTCAGCACAGATCCTACTTCACACAAAACATTACCATCTTCAAAGAACAAACAGTGTCTGGAAAACACCATCGTAAAGAAAACATGACATCAGACAGATATTCTGTCTAACATTAAAAAAAACCAAAACTGCTTAGATGAAACTTAGCTGTACTTTAGCTTAAATAAAAATATTTCACTTGTGAAATTTAAAAAGAGTCCACATACTGTATCACTGGAAAGACCTGGAAAGACTTGAGAGGTGGGCCTGTGTGAAACTCATGAGTTTGAACCAGGCCAAGTGCAAGGTCCTGCACCGGGGTCAGGGTAATCCCAAGAACAAATATGGGCTGGACAGAGAATGGATTGTGAGGAGCCCTAAAGAGGAGGAATTTTGGGGTGCTGGTGATGAGAAGCTCAACGTGAGCGAGCAATGTGGCTTGCAGTCAAGAAAGTCAAACATATCCTGGGCTGCATCAAAACAAGTGTTACCAGCAGGTCGAGGGAGGTGATTCCCCACCTCTACCCCACACTTTTGAGACCTCACCTGGAGTACTGCCTTCAGTTCTGGAGTCCTCAGCACAGGAAGAACACAGATCTGTTAGAGAGGGTCCGGAGGAGGGTTACTATTCAAGGCTAGCTTCAATGAGGCTTTGAGCAACCTGGTCTAGTGGAAGGTGTCCCTGCCCATGGCAAGGGGAGTGGATCTAGATGAACTTTAAGGTCCCTCCTGAGGGAAGGAACAAATCATTATGTTAAGGGAATGAATTAGCTTAAGCAATAATAAGAATACTAATAAAAAGAATAATAAGAATAATAAAAATCAAATCTTGGCCAGCTTGCAGTAAGAATATGATTGAAACAGGAGTTTAGCTTGTTTACTAGTTTAAACAAGGACGTCTGTCCAGCAGTAGGAACAAAGGACAGACCTGAGCTCGCCAAAAGGACACAATGAGCAAGCAGATAAGATAGAGAGCATCAGAGGATTCTGAAGACACAAAGGAACAGTGGTGGATGTACAAGAGTGGGTGATAAGATACAATAATGAGTTCTACATCTGTGTAACCAAATTTTCCTGGAACATGTAACCAGTGTTTCCTGGAATCTACATGAATATATATGTTTAACCAGTATAAAAGTCCTGTAACTAGCCTCAATGATAACACACATTAGGTGAAATGATTCCTTGTATGATCCTTAATGTAAGAAGGATATGGAGCTGTTGGAATGGGTCCAGAGGAGGGCTACAAAGATGATCAGAGGGCTGGATCACCTTCCATATGAGGACAAGCTGAGAGAGTTGGGCCTGTTCAGCCTGGAGAAGAGAAGGCTCAGAGGAGATCTTATAGTGACCTTCCACTACGTGAAGGGGGCCTACAGGAAAGGTGGAGAGGGGCTATTCATAAAGGCTTGTGGTGATAGGATGAGGGGGAACAGGTACAAACTGGAGAGTTAGACTAGACATTAGGAAGAATTTCTTCACTCTGAGAGTGGTGAGACACTGGAACAGGTTGCCCAGGGAATTTGTGGCTACCCCATCCCTGGAGGTGTTCAAGGCCAAGTTGAATGGGGCCTTGGGCAGCCTGATTTAGTGGGATGTCCCTGCCCATGGCAGTGTGGTTGGAACTAGATGATCTTCAAAGTCCCTTCCAACCCTACCTGTTCTATGATTCTATGATTCTATGTCCAACATTGTATTATGTATTAAAGGAATACCTACTTAATAATCAAATTAGCACTGATTATTGAGTTTGGCTTTTTCATAGCAACACTTCCAACCCAAATCATTCTATGATTCCATGGTTCCTGTTAAGATGACAGGCATGGTGACCAAGGATGTCAGTTTCCCTAATGTCTTGTTATTCTCAGATGCAGTCTATTTCTGTAAGTGCACAAGGTTTCTGTGACCTAGGATGAGACACCACGACAGACAGAAAGAATTGCTTGATTTTTGTAACTCAAGTGTAACGGGAGTTTTTAAACTCCGGTACTCGTAGGTCTGAAAACAGAATGCATGGGCCTTCACTGAACTATAATAAAAATCAGTGTCAGATAATTGCCTTCTAGTCCTGTAAATTTATACACTCCCTAACTGTTCTTATGATTGTTTCCCCTTCAGATAAAGACCCAGTATTTTGTTGATCTTGAAAGGTTCAGCCATCTATTTTGAGAAATTATTTCTATTTTCTTTTGATGGAGTAGATAGAGGTGGATCCCACTGTGCTCTGCTGTTTGAGTTCTTTTTAAGTTTCTGAGAGCAAAGCATGGAGAGATTTACTTAGGGATCCTCCAGCGCCTGACTTATAAATCAACAGCTTATGTTTTGCTTTTCCTCAGATATGGGTCTGCTACAGTGAAACACCAACTCAGAATGCTGACTCCACTGAGGTTTACGGAACACTAAGGCAGTAGGCCCCCGGGAGCCAACCTTGAAGAAAGCTTCTTTTCGCTTTGGAAGATTCCTTTGTTGGTGTTTTGTTCTGTTCTTGTAAACATGTCAAAGCTATTAGCATATGAGTAGAGCAGTAGTTCATGTTAACTTCCCTGGGAGCAAGACCTGAAGCCATGAATGTTAATTCATGTTTTCTTATCCCTCAGTACTCACTCAGACATTTTATTCCTCTGTGGTAAAAAGAAATAGCTTAATAATTTTTTTTTATTGTTTTTCTTTTCCTCTGTTTGTCCCTCAATTCTGTTTGAGAACCTAGGAATGCGGTCATAGCTGCAGCTAAGATCATGGACTGGACAATCCAAGGAGTTAGATTTACTCTAGATCTTGTAAAGTTCATGACCCTATGGACAGAGGTTTATTCCTTAGTGAGCTGGGATTTCTTAATACAAAGAGCAGATCTTGAAGAGCCAGTTTCAGCAGTTGATTCTGCAAATGACACCAGTCTAGAATGAAGGTTTCAGGTAAAAAAAAAAAAAGTCTTTTAAATTTTCTTGGTTTGTACTTTGACTAGGGCTTAGAACTTAGACTGTAGGAAGTTGAAATATAATCATTTTTTTATGATTATATTTTTAATATATTATATATATAAAATATATATATATTATATATATTTTATATATTATATATATTTATATATTATATTTTTTTATGATCAAATTTTATGCATCCAAAAGAGTTCTGGGTAAGGAAGAAAGAAGTTTATGTAAAGAAATCAGTTCGCTTTTTAATTGAATCCATAAATAAGCTTCTTGATAATTTTATAATAAAGATTTCGGAGTACAGGAACTTAACAACTTTGTTACTGAGACCTCCCACCAGGCCCACCATAACAACGAGGAAGACTGGTTCCAGAAGACAGGTACCTTTATTTTCTGTTTTCCAGGGAGGTGGTTCTCTGGGCCAATTTTTATGAATAGTTAAATCTTGGGTTAGAGTATGGTCAAAGAAAGCAGAAACTGCAGAAATAGACATAGTCTACCGGGTGATAAAAACCTGTCAGTTTAGGCTCAGAGATTGTGTTGAAGAAGAGAAAAACAAATCTGTGGATTCTGTTTAAGGGTTTTGTCTGGGCTAGTTTGGTATTACAAATATGATTTGAAAAGGCAGCAGCTGAAGAAGGTTAGATTAGCACAGGATGATAATGTAAAATGAGGGGAGAGTTTCATTCTGTTCTGATATAGATAGATCTTGTGAGGGCTTGTGAGGGTTCAGAGTAAAGTTTTGTTCCAGAAGGAAATAACAGTTTGCAAGTTTTTCTGCTCTTTGTAGAGGATTTGTCTATGGTTAGGATTGGATTAGGGTAGGTAAAGGAGCAGGAAACTCATAAAAATCAGTTTAATGTTTGAGACTTCAGAGTTCTCCAGATTGCACTGAAAAACGGTTTTAAGGCCAAAGTGGTCTTCTCTCAACAGAAGTCCCCACTGAGCGCAGGCATAAAACCAGAGCTGCAAGTGAGAGGGCCTGCCTAGGATGACAGCTAGTAATGACACTGAAAGTGACTTATACTTTTCTGGTGTGAATGGTCTCTGACTTGCTTTTAAGTTTTAGTCTGCCGATTGTATTTAAGATTATAACTGCACATAGCAGGATCAAAGTTTGGGATCACATTTTTTCGTCTTGCAAGAATCGAGAAGATTCAGTTAAGTACTAATACCTATATGGTTGCATGAGATCATGGATATTTGAACCATTGTTAGATTTAGGATAAGGTCAGAAACGCTTTTGACCACAGAAAATAAAGGTTTAGACTTGCCTAACCTTTTTTCTGAATATTACACATTTATTAAATTCAGGTCATTTGTTTGTTTATGAGGCTTCCAATATTTCATGATTTCCAAAGTAGAAAGAATATTAATTGCTTGACTTCAGGCACTTGAGAAGACGATCTTTTCAAGGTCAATTAGTGCCATTGAAATACCAGATCAGATGAAAAGGTTAGGAGATTCTACTAACTTAATGACAGATGTGCTTTGAAAAAAAAAATTAAAAGTCCCCCAAAATATTACCTTATAGAAAAATAAAAATTAAACATATAATATCTAGGGAGTAACCAATAACAGAAATTCTATTTTGAATTATCTCCTTTTCTATACTTTCACTAGGAATACTATATAACACTTGTTCCTCACAACAGACAATATTCTCATATTAAGAATAAAAACAAACCTGAAGGACCTGACTTAAAACCAATTCCAATTGCAAACAATCCATATTTACTGCTGGTATGGTTTCATCTATCTCCTCAAATTGGCTGTTTAACACTACTCTTCCAAACAAAAACTAAGTATGCCGTATACTACAGATAATGATGCATCAACATTTGTGACTTTTTTATCTTTGAAAATTAAGCCTAATTCTCAAGAGTAATACTGTGAAGAAGTACATTTTAAAATTACGGTGCTATTTTAAAAGTGCTTGAAAAGGGTACTACTGCAGAATTTTAATCCTTAAAGTGCATTCAACAGAAAAGGCTAAACACTAACATCATACTCCAAGCAATTTTAATAAATGTATGTCTGGCACTTGCTCAGACTTCTTATATCATCATTCAGGGAGTTATCAAGTTAATCAACAGTCTCACTTTTATTAATCTTACATGTATTCTGTCTGCTGGCATACCGTCATTTATAATTTGTCTTTTCTTCTTATGAGTTATGGAGGTATAAAGAACGTGTCCCTGACTACATTTCATACTAGTTCCTAAGTACATTCAACCAAGATTTTGTTTTGGTTTTTTTTTTTTTTTGGTCTCACCTCTTAATCATTGTAAGGAAAATAATCAAAGCTATAAAAAGCAAACAGGCATTGAAAAAGCCGCAGGAAGCTTGAGATTCACACATCTGCTCATGTAGCTGTAGTAATTTAAATCACACTAAATGCCAATGGAATGAAATGGTAAGAGCAAATGCTACTGTTACATAGGGAAGGATTCAGGCTGATATGTAAAATTATATAAAGGTTTCAAAATGAATTAGCTCCCTCTACTTTATGTTTCTCCTCTTACAGTCATCTGCATAGATTGATTGCTACAGTAAGACATCATCCTAGGTCTCACAGTACTGAAATATGGTAACTTTTAGCATAAAAGAAACATAAATCTTTCAAAGAAGGAAGCATAAATCCTATTAACTAGAAAAGCCTAAAAGAGTGCAAAGTATGCGGGTAATATCTATTTGCACACAACTACATAGAACCAGTGGGTTTTCCCCTCTTCACTTTGCGAAATCCAAAAGCCAGAGTAGCTGTCTCTGTGAAGATCACTATCTTGTCTAGGAAGACTGACTGGAAGTAATAAGCTCAGTAAAGGCTCCTATATCCCTCCTCTAGGCTTCTAGTATGGTGCAATTCTAAAGGTGAATAAAATATAACTGATGCCATCATATTTCAACTAATGTATAACTAGCATAAATGAACATTTCCCAGAGTGATTAGAAGCACTCCCAGCAATGGTGACAATATGCTTTTGTTTAGCCCTTCAATATGTCTTTGATGCAGAAATGAGCTTAAATCAGAACGCAAGATCAAAGTCCTCAGCATGAGCCGTGCCCTTACTGGACAAATCTGAGATTGCATTTTGAAGACACAAGCCCTCACAGTTGCTTGCAAGTGACTTTTTCTTTGGCAAGGTTTCAGAGGTACTATTTTCAACTGATTTGTAAAGTTCAGTTCAACTGGAGTTCCTCTATAATTTTTTTCAAGTTATTCACTAAAGCTACTGTCCAAAAATAAAATGCATGTTGCTTTCTGTTTTGTTACTTGACCTGAGTTTTCAGTCTAAATTTGAGACAGCTCTAATTTACTCCTGCCTTCTGTCATCTCCAGCAGGAAACAAGGCCTCAGAGGTGCTATCCAGGATCCTACTCCGAAAGAAAATAACTTTCTTTGTATTGGATCCATTGACAGCACATTTTCTATTCATTTCAACTACATTTCTACCATTTCTCTCAGTGTTTTCTTCTTACACTCCTTTCTTCCACTTTTGATTGGGTCCACAGTTTATATCAATGTGTAAAAATACAGGTTTGGCTAATCTGAGGATAGCCATACACACATATTTTTGTCCTTACCTCTCTGTCTTTCAAGTACATTTAGCACAGTAGTCAGAAGGTATTTATCTTGGCCTAATTATCCAGTATAGGAGGGATACTAAAACTATTCCTGTTGGGCGTTCATAGATTTCAGCTTCAGCCTGATGACCACTATTTATCATTTCACTAGCACTAAGCTCATAGAAACAACCCAGCTGCATCAATATCTGCTTCACTTCCTTTGCTGAGGGCATGTTTTCTTTTCTTAGTCCCTTTCCTGGAAAGGCTTCTAACTTGGGTTTGTTACACCACGGTCTGACACTTCAGGGCATGTGTAAATTTCCTTCCAGTTGGTCTTCTCAGCTCTTATATGTCACCAGTTATTTGGGGTTCTTGATGGACAACTACTCCGTTTTTTGCTCTTTTTTTAATAAATCTGATGTTTTTTACCCGAACTAAAAAAAGTATTAACATTTAATAGTACCTAAATAAATGGTAAGGATGTATTTAACATTATGTGTTTCTGATACTGATTAAGTTTTATATTCTTATTTTTTTAAACTATTTCTTTTCCTCTCTTGGCTTTGACTAGATACAATATAAGCAGTGCTAGAAGCATAACCTACTGTTAAAGTTGCTCAGTATTACCCATATATAACCTTGATAAAGATGCTTAAAACTTTGACCAAACCATTCTGTTCTGACCAACATTCTTGTCCAGACTATCTCCAGGATGACTTTTTCTCTTAAAAAAAACCCAAGCTCATCACTCAGCTTTTCTTTGGTGGAAAAGCACAGAAGAGTGGGAAATGTGGAGAGAAAATGAAATCAAATTAGTCGGGGGTGTAAGAATTCAAGTGTAAGACAAAAGAGTCATCTCTCTGGGGAAAAAAATATTTGATCTGCTGATTTAAAATATATGATAAAGTGTATGGACAGCGCAGAACAATTAAAGCTGAATACGCATTTGGACTGCTAGACTTCTTTAATTTTAATATTCCTTTCCATCCTATGGTTAATGAGTCTTTCAAAATACAGAAAACTATTTGCATTCCATTCTACTTTGTGTAGATTCAGCTTGACAACATTTCCACAAGAATCTTCCTGCCTTTAACTGTGTTTAGTTATTGTCTGTTTTCATTTATTGCCTTTTAGCTATATTCAGATTTTGTCTGTTTTCATTTATTGCATGTCTTTTTTTGGCATTCAGTGAGACCATTCTTCTATGGAGCAAGACTCCATTTTACTGAAATAATTCTTCAGTTAGTAAAAAAATATCTATTTCAAAAGTAATACACTGGACAATCAGAATATCGTACATGCCATGAGGTATTTGTCTCTTGAGAAATATGTTTACATACATAACTGTAAAAATCTTTCCACTTCTCTCAATTATGTGTTCTTGTGTAAAAACATGTAAGTCTAAGCAGTTTGCATTTACACACACACAGAGAAGCATCTACCTCGGTTCCCAGGCATACTGTTTTGGTGAGCATAATATGTCCATTATGGTAGTAACTACTGAAATGCAGTATTGAACACAGTAGGTAGTAAGTAATACAGTTTCTGCCACAGGATTATAGAAAACACTAGGAGGCACACTGCAGCAACAATACACATTTACAGATGTCATTGCAGCAAAAGTCATGCTAAACTGCTGGAGGCCTAGATGCTTGCAGTGAAATTGGTCGTCCTTTAAATGGTTCCTTCTAAAACATAATTGCTTGGTTCTGGATAAGAAATAGAGAGGACGGGGAGCATGTATCTTTTTCCCTTTTGCAACTGTGTAAACCAGAGAGCTACAGCCAAAATTCTGAGTCAAGATAAATGATTAAGTTATTGTGCTTTTAACTGAATGCCAAACAAATTTTATTCTGCTAGTTTTTAGACAAGATTAATTTACTATAATAATCCCTTTCACACCTAAATACTGCTATGGTCACTGTCTAAAGGTTTTATAAATGATCCTTCAGGTTTGGAATATAAGACAACTACCTAGCTGCAAATCAAAGCCTGCCAAAACTCCAAGATAGACAGGTTCCTTTTTCTAAAACTCACATTTCCAGCATATGCACACAAATTGGGCATCCTCCAACTAAAATTACAACTGTAGATATACATTTTCCCCTACTACAAAACTATGGAACATTTCAGATTAAGTGTGCAGTTCCCTCTTTTGCATATGAAACTTGCACACCAATTTTAAATGTATTGTCCTCCCTGTCAATAAACTACGCAAAGCGTGTTCTCATCTGTGTAAATCAAAGTATATTTTTAAAATATCTAATACCTATCATTAAGCTAGTGCATAGCTCCATGCCAAATTCACATATAGTAATATTTATATCAGTAACCTACTCACAGATCTTTAAGATCATTGACTACAACCATATACTTAACTCAAAGTTAAATAAAACCGAGTTATGAATGAACCTCTAAATAAAGAGCTTTCAAGCTCTGAAATACAATGAAAAGAGTCAAGCAGAAGCTACGGTACAACTAACGAGATAAGCAAATGGACTTTCAAGAGAAGAACAGGTAGTGGATATAGTCAGAGACTAACACCCGAAGAGAAATGTGAATGACATACAGACTTTGCAAGGGAAGAGTTGTGACAAAACAGAGAAGAGAGTACCTGAGATTCATGAGAAGCCTCAAATCTGTGCAACTTAGGACTAATTATGATGGGGAATTAATAAGTCTGTCATCAGTGCAGATAAAGAAACAACCAGAGTGAAGATGTAAAATGTGATTCTGAAGTTGATGGAAGGTAGAGAAAAATCTATAATTATCCTTAATTATCCTAATTAATCTTGATTGCCTTACATGACAAAATTACTGGCTCTGCAGACAAAGGGAAAGCAATATGTGTCATGTACCTTGACTTTAGTAAGGTTTTGGAGAAAGACTCCCATAATATTCTTGCAGGCATGCCAAAAGGGTACAGAGAGAATGGGCAGGCATGAAGAAAAGAGAAAAATTCGCTGGATCATTGCACTAAAAGGATTGTGGTCAACAGTTTAGAGTCTAACAGGCACCCAGCTATAAGTGGCTCTCCTCAGAGCTCAGTACAAGTACTGATACTACTAAACACATTTGGGATAGGATCCTCTAGTTCACAAACAACATCAAACAGAGGGAGAGCAGGGGACTTTGGCAGATGGAAAAACAGCTGACCCACAAAGCTGGAGGAAAGGAAAGGCGAAAACCTGCCATGACATTAACACCAAGTAACAGCAAGACGGGAGGTGACTGGTTAGAAATATCTCTGCAGATAAGGGCATGTTGGACAGCAAGTTGAATATGAGGCAGCAGTGCACCCTTATGGCAGTGAAGGATAACAGCATACTGGAAAGTGTAGCTAGGAGGTATGAGACAGTGGTTATTTCCCTTTGGTTTGCCCCTGTGAAGCTCCATCAAAAACAGTGTCTAACCTTGAATGCTCCCAGTAATAACTGATGACTGGGATGGTTACGAGATTACAGCTCATGATATACAGAAACCAAGAGAAATTTATTTGTTCAGCCTGGAGAAAAGAAGGCTAAGGTGAGATCAGATTGGTCCCGTGAAATACCTAAAACTGAGCTATTGAAAAGATAGAGTGAGATTTTTCTCAGAGCTGGCAACAAGAAGCATGAGAGTGAACAGTCACAAGATGAAGCAAAGGAAATTTGCCCAGACCAAGGGAAAACTATGTTCATGGTGAGAGTGATTACGCACTGTAACAGGTTCCCAAAGAATTTTTGGAGTCTCCATCTTAGGAGATTTTCACACTTGGTTCAACGTGGTTGTGGGAATATATCGGAAGATTTATAGAGGAGGAACTGTAAACACACTCAAGTCACCTTGCAGCTGGAATGTATTAAAACATAAATCATGCTAATCATCACTTAGTCTTGTGTGCTTAACAAGTAGAACCCTTTGCATTTAGGTAACACAGGCCTGTGATGAACTCAGGACTATCCTAGAAAACATATGTGAGATTCAGCAGTGTTGTAAGAAAGATCTAAGCACAACGGAAAACTGGTTTTCTTCCCCATAATAAGTATAGGACAAGTCGCAGGCTGCACACACATTTTTTTCTAACAAGGACCAAGCTCTGTGGTGCCTGTGTACTCACTTGCTCTGGCTGGCTACTGCTTTCAGAGTTGCCCCGGATCGTGAGGTAGTGGAAATAAATTTATTCTTTTCATTTTGTCTGTGGATTTATGGTTGCTCCTGCACTCTGCCTGCATTCAGCTCACACAATGGTCCTGATCAAAATGTGAAACTAAGTTTGCTTTGAGCAAGATTAAATGAGCTCCAGAGATCCCTTCTAAACAAAATGGTTCAATGATACAGAGGGGAGGCGTTAAAAGGGGAGAGGGGTATTAAAAGAAGTAGGCTCTGAAGTGACTTTTAGAGAAATATTTACTTTCTAGCAGGAGACAGGAGTAAGCAAAAAGAGTAAGGAGAATTATAGCTTGTGTCAGAAAGAAAATTTGGGGACTTGATGAAGATAATAATGATTTGCCTGTCGATCCACACTCACCCTGGGGGAAAGGGGCATTTTCCTAGTGATTTCTCTATTTGTGATTAGTTATGAACTGAGATAGTAAGCCTAAAACCTAGATAATCATCAGCTTTAAAAATTATGCTCAAAGAGCATCATTCTTTCTGAAAACTAATTAGCCCAGTAAATCATTTTCACCACTTTATTCAGACAAGGATTCAAGTCAGCTTAGATTCCGTACAAATTCTTCAGATCTGATTCTGCATTCTGAAGGTATGAATCTGAAGAGAAACTTGGAGAGAACTGATGGAACATAAGGTACTACATCCCCAAAATAATAACTTTGGTGAAAGTAATATGCTGGAGAAAGAGTTTGTAAAAAATCCTTGAGCATGCAAGACCATCTAACCATCTTGACAGCTTGTCTGATCAAAGAAAGAAAGAAATCTTTTGGAGATGATCTAACATACAGATTTTCTTTATGGATGTGCTCCTTTTCTAAACATAGTAATTAAGCTCTTAATATATTGAATTTATAAATACTTTGTTTATTCTATCTTAACATTTCTTGGCTATAGGGGTAATTGTGGGGAACTGGCAAGTGAGATATTTCACACATCTGATGATTATTAAAAACAGATTACTGCCCATTCTACCGAGGTAATACTAAGGATATTTAAGAGGCAGTGAAGACTTTTAAGAAACACCCACAGACCAGCTTAAGAAGTGGCAAAGCAATAAGCAACCTCTCCAGAAGCTTTTGGGCATGCAACATTATATGAGTAGGTCCCTGAAAAGCCTGAGGTCTAAAGGGCTACCAGGGACATTGCAACAGAAAAGATGTCTCTTCACTTTCTCATCAAACTTCCTTCTGTAAATCCTTCCATTACTGAGATTCTACGGTCAGTGTAGATAGTCCTTATGAAAAAAAATAATGGAAATTAAGAATATTTTGGAGAGAAAATTCACAACTATTTTCAGTGCACAGAGAAAAGAAAAGCCAGGAGAAAGAAATCCAAGAAAAGCAAGACCGCAATAATGGGTTAGGAGACATGGAAGGAAGGAAGATCAATAACAAAACTAAAGGAAATAAAAATAACAGGGGAAAAAAAGAAACACAATATGAAAATAAATCAGAGTAGAAGTTAATGCAGGTAATAAAGTTACTGCACCTAACTGACATAGGAAATTGCATGAGTTCTGAAAGAAACAATTTACATATTCCTAGATTAATGTAAAAAGCCTGGACAACAAAGTAAAGAAAATGGAGCCACTGGTATCGGACATTAAAATGCTCTAACAGCCATAAAAGAAGAATGGAGGAATAACAATCCTGATGGGAAGTAGGTAGTGGCTTTCTTCAGAAAGCCATAAATATACATAAAGACAGTGTAGTTTCACTGTACATTGTCAATGCAACAGAGAGTAAAGAAAAAAAAAAAGAAAGAAATAGTGCAGATGAAGTAGAACTGGTTTGTATAAAAACTTATCTAAAGGGAAGATTGGTACCAAGGCAGATTTTTCTAAAAGCCCTGAATCAGATTTGCATTCAGATGGAGACTTCATTTTATTAATTTAGAGAAAAACTATACCTGGAATTATATCAAGAAACAAAAAGACATACATGTTTCTATGTATTATACTTGACAAGCGTCCTCAGCAACAAATTTTGAAGTAAAAAATGTTCAGTCATTTGTGGATTGGTAGTGAAGAGCTTATCATAGAAAGTATTACTGAAAGAAGTTAACACAGATGCCTTAAATGATGTCAATAATGTTCATAACAAAATACATTTGTAACTGAACTTTGCAATTTCAACAGTTTGAACAAGAATAATTTCTGAGAGCTGGTAGATTAAATCTCGTTGCCTGGAAGGCTGAAGGAAGTTTCCTCTACGTCCATGTCCTCTAAAACCTGTACTATAAAATTACCTCTAAAGTTCCTGCCCTAATGGAATAAGTTGATGCCTCAGAAAGGTTATTAGAAGTCAATGGAGAACTAACTAGTAAAGGGAAAGACTGACGATTCACTGGAGAATGATGTAAAGACCTTGCCATCCTTCACAGCTCTCAAGACCTTCATTTCTGCAACTGAGTAAAAAAATCAATCAATTAATCAATTAAGGTAAATGAGCATTGGTCTCTGTTCTGGCTTGATACTCTCAGTCCTGAAAAGGCTGTCTTTCATCCAGAAGAAGCTTACACCACAGAAAGATGAGAGCCTTTGGTCCTGGTTAGTGAAGTCTGATGAGACAAGTGAGACCATTTGGAACATTTGCCAAGGCAGGGACAGTGGAGGTACAGGACAGAGGGGAGGAATGTGTTTTGCTTACTACCCAAGTGCAAGCCACATCTCTGAGTATGTCACATGGTTGTGACTGACTTCTCAGCCCTCCAAGAAGACAACAAAGTTCCCTACATAGGAAAAGTGCAGTTAGGACTCATGGCACTTAGATTTTTACACTATAACATTTGCCCAGCAAATGGGATAATGCCTTGAGTATAGAAAGACATCCAGAATATCAAAAAGTTTTTAGCCTCAAATGCCTGATGCTTTGCACATCTAACTCTTGGTGTCAAAGCTAATTTTATTATTACTTTGGCTAAACAAACTAGGGCTGCTTAAATGACACTAGATGGAATGCTTTCTGTAAGGAAACTGCTAATGTTGCTACTGGTCAAATCAGTGCTTTTTCTCTATAATTCAGAAATAATAGCTCAATATATACAGCAGGATTAAAAATACTTTAACTTCCACATTTCCACTTCTGCCAATTCAGCTGTGTTACAGTAGAAGATTATCTACGAGGAGCTCAGGAATCTGACTGCATCAGTTTTGTATATTCACCTGCATTGGTATTTATTTGTCTGTTTGCTGTAACTTCGGTATCTGAGGTTACACCTCAGAAAATCTGCATTCCCATCATGGAAAACTGGCAAGAAACTAAAACAGTAAAACTGTCCTTTTTTATTCCTTCATCAATTTGGTTTATACTTTATGAGCCTGCAGCCAATACTTCTGCAATGAGCATAAGTAAGAACTCCTCCCTTACATGTTTCTTCTCCCTCTTCACAGCATGTTATTTTTTTTTTCTCCCCTTTGATGATCATTTTATGTGTGAGTGGACAAAAGTGGTAAGTCAGCAAGTGAACTACCCTCAGTATCATGGTCCTTCTGTGACACTTGTCAGACTTGAGCATCCTTTGATGTTCAGGCTCTCCGTCTTTTGGTCCAATTTGAAACAGGTCATTCTCTCTAGTGGACCTCACAAAGATGACTCAAAATCAAAAGTCACCTAAACTTTTGATTTATGGCATTTGCAGTGGTTCTACAAGAGTATGTATGAAAGTGAGCGACAACAATCTCAAAACAGTTTGGGAAAGAGAGATGTAAGCACGATGTATTTCCAGATAAAGAAGCTGAGAGTTCTCTTTTGTGACAATTGTCTTGTTTCACCATCTGCATAACACTAATGAAAAAGGTACATACTGACATACAACTTGTAAACATTTCTCTTACTAATTATGCATTCACAATATTAAGTAGTTTAGCCAACTGTAAAATAGAAAGCAAGAATACACATTTTTTATAACACCTGCTTTAAAACCGTGCTATTTGTGACAACAACAGCCCTGACAGCAAATTTGCACCGTTGAAATCAACCACTGGGTTACATAACCTTATTCTCTGTGATATGCAAATTCCTTGGCTTGGGGAACAAACATTGCAAAAGAAATTGTGCTGGTATTAGCCTGGTCTGAATTGAAGGCTGGATAATAGCGCAAAGATCAGCTCTGTTCTCTATATTCAAGTTTGGGGATCAGAGAAAATGGATGCAAGTCATTAATCACATTGTAAGGTTCTTTCATTGTTTCACAAGGAAATATCAAGCTGCATGGCTGGCAGACTTGCCCTTTCTGTCAGTTAGAAAATGATAAAAGTGTTTCTTAAAATAATCTTAGACTAATACTGTGACTTTCGCACACAATATAAAATTGCCAGGTCTCTACCATACTTCAAAGAATATGATTAGCAATGAATGCACTCTTTTTCTTTTGCTCCCATTTTGTGGAGACACTTGAAAATGGTAAATCTACTCAATGTTAGTAGCATTTGGCTGGAGTTTTTTCTTTGTGAGCTGTTAGAGTGTTTAATCATCTAGTTAAAGGCAGCAATCATTTGCCTAAACCAGGAAATAATTCAAGTAATGAGATATGCAAAACAGACACATATGCACACAAAAAAACCCCTTCATTTCCATAAGACTCGCTTTCTGTATTGGCAAAAAATAATGAATCTTTACGTCTGCAGTGATAAAGCAAGACTCCTCACTCTTCAGTTTCTCCATCTTCAGTTAGATTGCTTGCAGATCCACTGAAATTAGATGTCAGTGTAAATTATGGTATAGGCCGAGTTACTAGCTAAGGCTATGAAGGGTAGACACATAAAAACAAGGTGCTATTGAAGGTAATTGCTTCTGATCTTAAAGTTCTTAAGTGACAAAATTGGTGCTGATGTGGCATTTGCATCAGAGGCACCCTTTTAATTGACACTGACTAGATCGAGGGCTTGGTTTTTTCATAGAGGTTTTATTTTTTTTCTTCTTAATTCTTAAAATCCACCTTGTAGAACAGTAGCAGATTGCAGAACACAATTCAGCTTAACAGGAAAATGATATTTGTTTTTTTCCCCAGGATTCAGGGAGACACTTGTCAAAATCATATATGCCTGTACATGTGTACATGTCGACACATATGTGTCTGTCTGTATGCCCTTGTGTGTGCGTTTTACACAGAGAAAGCAAAAGAGAAATTTTAAATTCATAAGTAAAATAGTGATGTATGAAGGGTTAAATCTGAAAAAATAATAGCTAAACCTATTCCTGCAGTGCCTACCTTTCTGACAAGCCATTACCTCTTTGTCATTTCAGTTACAGGGAATGATAATGAAAGTAGTAGGAAGAGACGGGAAATAAATACCTGGCTCCGAACATGGTATGAGGAGCAAAACTTTGGGTTCTTTGATTATGGGTTGGCCTGCACAACACCAGGCTTGCCACCCAAGGATGGGGTGCACAAAACCAGGCTTGATAAAAAAAAGCCTGGGAATGGCACTCCAGCGCCTGAGGGATGCTGTGTTAGCAAAGACCTTTGGTCTGCCACCTCAGAGGAAGTGGGGGATAGCATAGCATTTCAAATGGCAGAAAAGATGTAAAGATTAATGACGGATTAGAAAATTCAGTGAGTAGTCACTTAGGAATTAAGACTATTCTCCTTAGGAGTGTAGTGGGATCAGCAGCATGACTGGAGTACATCTACATCAATGCACACAGCATAGGCAAAAACCAGGAGGAACTAGAACTTATTATAAGGCAAGAAAGCTATAATATGATTGCCATCATGGAAACATGGTAGGATGGTTCACATAACTGGAATGCTGCTATGGTTGGCTATAAACTCTTCAGGAGGATAGACGAGGAAGGAGAGGTGTTGGGGTAGCCCTCTGTGTTACAGAGTTTTTTGATAGCCTTGAGTTTAATGATAGTGATGACAGGGTTGAGTATAGGTAAAAACAAGCAGAGAACCCAATAGGGCAGACATTGTGGTGGGAGTCTGCTACAGACCACCCAGACAGGAAGAGGAACCTGATGAGTTATTCAACAAGGAACTGGATAAGTCTCTCAATCACTAGCACTTGTCCTTGTAGGAGACTTCAACTTACCAGATGTCTGCTGAAAGTGTAATACAGCAGAGATGAAAGAGTCTAGGAGGTTCCTGGACTGTGTGGAAGACAATTTCCTGACACAGCTGGTAAGTGAGACTACTAGGGAAGATGCCCTACTGGAATTGTTGTTTGTGAACAGAGAAGTCCTTGTGGGAGATGTGATGGTGGGTGGATGCCTGCGGCACAGTAATCATGAAATGATATAATTCTTAGCTCTAAGAGAAATGAGGGGAAGAGTCAGCAGAATGGCCACCTTGGACTCCCAAAGGGCAGACTTTGGTCTGTTCAGAAGGCTGGCTGATAAAGTTCCATGGGAGACAGTCCTTAAGGACAAAGGAGCCCAAGAGGTCTGGATGCTCTTTAAGAAGGAAATCCTGGTGGTATAAGAGAAGGCCATCCCTGTGTGCTGGAAAATGAGCCGATGGGGAAGAAAACCATCTTGGCTGAGCGAGATCTGGGTGGATCTCAGAAAAAGGAGGAAAGTATATGAGCTTTGGAAGAAGGGGCAGGCATCTCAGGAAGACTACAGGGATGAAGTGAGATTATGTAGAGAAAAAAATCAGAAGGACTAAAGCCCAACTAGTGCTTAGATTGGCGAACTCTGTGAAAGATAATAAAAATTTCCTCAAATACATCAACAACAAAAGGAGGGGCAAGGAGAATCTCCATCCTTTACTGGGTGCACGGGGAACAATAGTGACAAAGGATGAGGTACTTAATGCCTTCTTTGTCTCAGTCTTTAATAGTAAGGTAACCTCATGAGCCAGAAAACAGAGAAGAACAAAGTTCCCATGATCCATGAGGAAATGGTTAGAGACCTGCTTGGCCAATTAGACATTCACAAGTCTATGGGGCCAAATGGGATCCACCCAAGGATATTTAGGGAGCTATATTAGTGGCAAATGTTACGTTCATTCACAAGAAGAGTCAGCGGGAGTATCCAGGGTACTATAGGGTTGCCAGTCTGAACTCAGTGCCAGGGAAGGTTGTGGAACAGGTAATCTTGAGTGCTGTCACAGAGCACACACAGGACAACCAGGTGATCAGGCCCAGTCAGCATGGGTTTATGAAAGGCAGGTCCTGCCAAGCTAAACTGATCTCCTTCTGTGACAAAGTGACCCACTTAATGGATGAGGCAAAGGCTATGGATGTAGTGTACTTGGACTTCAGTAAAGCCTTTGATGCTGTTTCTCACAGTATTCTGCTTGAGAAACTGGCTGCCACTGGGCTGGACAGGCGTACTCTCTGCTGGGTAAAATCTGGCCCAGTGGCCGGGCCCTAAGACTTGTGGCAAATGGGGTTAAATTCAGTTGGAGGTCAGTTACAAGTGGTATTTGCTAACATGCAAAGCAAGATGACAAAGTAATGGAATTTACTTTCACTGAGATCATTACCCAAAGGTAGTGTTTGCTAACTTTATGCTGCCTACATATTCCTTTTAGACCAAGAGAAACCATAGGAGTCTGCAGTGAATATCGCTCTGGAGAAGTCAGTCTCCAAGCTCTTTAGGAAACTATGCTTAAATTCAACCAGTGCTGTCCTGAAAGTGGTTCAGCCAAGGTCTGGGCATTAAAATCTGGACCCATGAATCTGGCTCACTGCTGCCAGTCTAGCCATGTCCCACTAGGACATCCACATCATCTCCACAGCTCCATGGGCACTTTAACATCTTCTCTCTTCTCCCATTCAAGCCAGCTCGTAGGAGCATTTTCTACTACCCAACAGGCAACCATAATTATAGCCACTGGCCTCATGTTTCCACCCCATAGCCAACAGATATTCAACAGACTTCAGCATTGGACACCAGATATTAACTCGATGGTACATGTTAGGCACTCCTACCACCTCTACCATCTCCACAAAGCTATTTGGGCACAAAAGAAAATTACAGCAAAGTTTAGGGATATTTCTGAACCATCACAAGCATGAGTAACTTGCAAGACATCAAAAACCCACTTCAGTAAGCACAGTTACTCCTGGGCCACACAGGACTTCGTAATCTTATATTGATTCTGTATATATATCCTGGGGAAATATTGTTAAATGACACCTATTTTGGGCATTTTAACAAACCTGGTTTACCACACTTTTTTTCTACAACTTCTTTTTCCCTTCAAAGAAGTAGATAATAATACTTCGAAAACATCACATTTAGTAGTTTAAACTGAGAAACTGCCAACACTACACAGTTTCTCTTAAGCCTTTCCTGAGATTAAAAAAAATTGTAGCTATTTCTACTTCCACATCTTCTGTGGTCATCCGTTCTCTTTAATATGCTCACGTAATAATTGACTAGCAGAAAATTTACAGAATGCTGGTGCCTATGTGTATTATAGAAAACCCGTACTAGGAAGGGATGTTATGATCATGTAATTCAAGAATAGAAAGAGAAAATTGACACCTCTGCATTTCAGCCAAATAAGTGAATTCAACCCCTTTCTACTATACATCCAAATTATCGTGTTTACTATGAAAATAAACCACAAACCTTAAAAAGGAAGAAAATAAGAGCATTCTCACAGACTGTGTATATGTACATTGTTTCCTTAGACGTGCATTAGATGCATGATAAAGGTATTAACAGCAAAAGTTATTCCATTTTCCTTTAGTCCTTTTTAAGACTAAAGTGGTGGGATTGCCCTTGATGTACTTGGGTACAACTATAAGGTACAGTTGGAGCCAAACCTCTCCTTATCTTTTTTATGTTTTATCTTTAGAAATCATATATCTTTTCTGTCTTCCAAATTTCCTTCCCCTGCCCACTCTCCTACCACCAGCTCAGGAGATTATTCAAGAGGTGTAACAAGCACATTTTCATTGTAAAAAATGAAAAATAAGTGGTATAGAAGGCACAGTGAAAAATATTTCTACAGATTATACAAAGCCCTTGACAATAGTTAATCAGTTAGTGTTCAGACACTGCTACTTAGCACACCCAGTGTAATGGCTTTCTTGATAGCTTCCCCTCCATCCCTCCCCTGCAATTGTTTGTTCTCTTTTACTGTTGTGCCTTGTCATATGTCAAGATCGTAAGCTCTTTGCGGCAGAGATGGTTTTATTATGCACATAGATGGTGCCTAGAATAATAGGGTCTTGAACCCTATTTGGCATCCTTAGATGTTACTGCAATAAAGAACAATTATTATTATAATAAAATGAATTGGGTTGAGAATAGTTGGCATAGTATAAATGCATGGAATAGAGGCAGTTAGAAAGAAAGACCCTTTGCTATTGTCAGAAGCAGGAGGTTTGTTCGCCATTTTTTTAAGTCAGTGCCTTGCTTTTTTCGCCTTCAGAATACATAGATATAAGCTACTTACTTGTTTGTATTCTGAAAACAAAGCTCATGCAAGTTAAAGGTGGAAAGACCACATCTGGATGTGGCTAGCTGATAAGTCAGGAAAGTACGTGGTTTCCCATCTTAATTTTATTTTTATGTCTTCTGAGTTGTTCTATTATGTCTCTGAATGACAAAGAAAAATGTACCGTAGTCTTACATTTTCTCTCTTTCCATTCCACATTTAAATAATGTATTTTCTTTAAGTGCTTTAGCTGTAATAGAAGCATGTCCTGATAAAACTATTAGGAAAGAAAATACAAAAAAGCTGCAAAGTAACCTTCAAAGCCACCATAAAAATCACAACAAAGGAATTAGAATATAAAACATCAAAGTATCCAAAGTACTTTAATCGCTGCAATGGAGGGTAAGGGGGAAGAAAGGAGGGGTTCTATTTCCTAAGTTGTTATATTTTTGCGACTTTAAGATCCATGTACTTCAGCAATAATCTAAGAATAAAGAAACTGTATTTTTAAAAACATGAACAAAAGTAAATAGAACATGTCATTTTTATTTCTTTCTGTCTTTTACCCATTCTCTCTCTTAGCATGACACTCACTGTTTGACTAATGCCAAAAGAGCCCATGCACACCTCCATTCTTTCTCAGCCATTGTGATTTGCCTCTGTTTTCTTGTTTAAAGTAGAGCATGCAATTTGCTACCTAAGGTGATTCAAGTGCAGTGTGGAAGACTGAACATTCAGTGACCTTAGCTCAGTGCCCTCTCACTGCAACGAATAATGCTGTTCCTTCCAATTGTCACAAGAAGGCAATCACATTAAAACCTTAATCTTGCTCAAAAATTCTCCCTGGATAAAAGCATATAATTTGTACACTCCAATGTATCTAGCTGTCAGACATGGATTTATTAGCTTCACCTAGGACCACTTTCCTGTTCTGCTGCTTCTGTATCTTGCTTTAGTGATTAGAATTATTTTCATCATCTGCTTCTATTTTCAGCTTCAAAACTCCTGTCTGACATTTATCTAAAAAGCAGGATTCTAGCCAGAAAATGTAGTTGGAGCCAGAACTCAGTTTCCTTTGGGAACTCCACCTCCAAAACATTATTTTTTTCCCCCTGCCTACAGCATTTCAATTATATTAAACTCTCTAAAGCACTACTGTAATAGCTGTAAAAGTATTTTCCTGGTGAAAAGGGATAAATAAACATGCATAGAAAACAACTTCCATGTTTTTTAGGCAGTGGGAAGCCTTAAAAAATCTCAGCCTGTAGCAAAATTTAATTCTAAGTGAAATGTAAGTTTCACGACAGTATGTAACACTCAGCAGTAAGAAGTTCCTCTACCCTGTACTTTGGACTTCCTTAGTTTTGTCAATACAAAGTATTCACAAATCACAGACTTAGCTTAAAATACACCTCTTGCAGTTTGGATTTACTTAATTTCTTTGTGATTGGCCACCATTTGGAATTCATATTCACAATCACAGTAATTAGAAACTCATTAAGTGGTAGCTACAGTCCTGTTTCCAGAATGTGGTTCTACACGCAAAATACAATATGTCAAGAGCCATGCAATAAAACCTACAGGCTTACATAAACATAGTCTAGAGGAAACTCAGGGAGTCATCTAGCTCGCCCTATGCCACAGAGGGATCAGCTTCAGTGATGTTCTATCTCATAGGTTTTTTTCTCAACAGTTCTTAAAAATTTCCAGCTCTGCAGATCCATATCCTCCCCAGAAAATCTGTCGTTGTGCTTCACTGTTTCTACCATTAGAAAGACCTTTCTAAGATCCAACCTGAATTTTCTTTGATACAAGCTCTCTGCTCTTCTCTCATCCACCAAGATTATTATGTCCCTCTTTGCAGCAGCCTTGAACTTACTTCATAATGGCAGAGCCGCTTTTCCTTCATGAACTATCCCTGAATCACCACACACAGGACCAGGCCTCATAGATTGAGTCTACTTTTGTGATATTGAACTGTAGCGTTTTCTGGTGGTTACCTTGCCTTCCTAAGACTCACTAAATCCTAGATTTCCACAATAATGCATCTTTTCTGAGAGGGCTTTGTACTAACATTAAACCAGCAGCGGTGTAAAACCCTTCCCTCTTCCTTGAGAAGTCACTGTTGGGGATAGAGGGGAGAATTCTGTAGAAAGAATCCGAGAATACAGATCTACCAGTAACATCCCATCTGTAGTCTAAAGAGTACTGGTACCTTTCATGGCTTATTATATTCAGAAGCAAATAGTGCCACCAATTATATTACAAAAAATGTTCTCCCTGATCAATCCACAAGAAATTTTAAAACAAAGCATTGGACCAAGATGGTAAGAATAGAAAATTGCCTCCCTGCACCCGAGGGAGCATTGGAATTTTTGTGCCTCCAAACTGCCCCAAAAAGAGGAACTCCACAAATTATGCCGGTACCCAGTACCCAGCACGGCTGTGGGAGAGCAGAAGAAGAGTATGATCGTGTATGCCAGACAGGGTCAGAAATGCTAGAAAAGTTAGATTTTCTCCCCAACAAACCTTTGAAATCCAGGAGTAGACCATAGACACTTGCAACTTTCTTTAACTAGAATTCAGAATGTATTATCTGTGGAAATGGATAGCGATCATATGCACCCTTCTGTTCTCAGCAGTTCTTGTCAGGGATGAGAATTTGCCATTCAATATCAAGCTAAGGTTCAGTGACAAGATCCTTATCTGACAGGTCAGGACATCGAAACAGGCTGTTGCCATGACAAGAACCTTATCATTTTGAAAAGCAATAAAGCTCATTGCCAGTCCAAATCTTCCTCTACCCAAGATCTGCTATGCATATACCATGCTTACAATTGCTTATGTGCTTAGCTATCATGTCACCAGAGGTTCTTTTCCAGTGTCAACTGAACACTCTTCAGCAGAATAGACATAGTTGAATTTTAGTCCAAGACTACATAAAAAGGAAGCAATTTTATTCTTTTCACAGTGTGTGAAGGGTGGAGGGCAGCAATATTTTATTTTTCAATGGAGATAGAGGTATCACTGTGGGGGAGAAGAAAGATGGAGAGGTGATTGAGCAACAGCTCTAGGAGTAGGGTATGGAGACCAGAAAGGATAAAGTAACACTCTGAAAAGCAATAGTGTTTGGGTACCATGGATATGGGCAGACATTTTTTTCTTCCCTGTTTATAGCCTTGTATCTCAGTACCCAGGATCCCTTCAAGACTCTGTGACACTTTCCCAGCTTACAATTCTCCTGGGAGCCCCACCAGCCCAGAGCCTGGGATCTTCATTCCCTTGTCCAGGAACAAGGGTTCACCTTGTACTCCACAGCAGCCGTCCTCCTTTTGTTCCCCACAATGTCCTCACTTCCCAGGCTACCTCCACACCATCTACTCTTAAGAAAATAATATAAGCTCACCTAGAAACATGGTGTTCTGCAAGTGCCAAAATGAGGTCTGTGTGCCATGTTGGTTCTTCAGCGTTTGGTATAGAGGTTGTAATGGACTTAGGTGGGCCAGACCTTGTGCTGACCTTTTTGGTTCTGTCGTCACATCACATGACACTACTAGGACTGGCACGCACTTTTTCAGTTGTGCATCAATAGGTGACTTGCTGTGGTTTTGCCACTACTCAGTGAAGGCAACAGGCACGCTCACCTCCATGGTGTGAAGTCATAGCTGCCCTCATGTGTTTGGCACACTTCGATCTGAAAAGTAATCAACCAAAAACCTCCACAAGTATACACACAACTAAAAATTATTCTTTGGAACCATATATGTCACCACATGCAAACCAGGGAGACTTAAGACTGACTGCTGGGTAAGTTGGACAGAACTAGACTATGACATCTGGTTTAAAGGTTGCCTTCTTTTTGGCAATGTGGATGTGGCTTTGGACACCGAGCCTGCAGGAGAATAGTCAGCTGTGTGAGCAGAAAGAAGTGTGACAAGTTTAAACAATGTAAGCTTGAACTTCAGTCTGATCTTTGCTTTCTATAACGTAGATGCACAACATGAAACTTCTCATTAATTCCAGTCATTTTCAATCGGACCACAGCAGTCATGATTTACATAATGTAACTTTTAACTGCTTTAATTCTTGGTTTATAGTGCTGGCAGTACTCAGCCGTATTAGTTGCCACAATTTCCTAGGTTTCACTGTCTTTTTCTTCTTTATTATTGTCTGGAATTAGGTTATTTAATTTTCTTTAAGAGTCTATTTTTGCAATAAAGGGGAGAGCTTTTAAATGGGTGAGGAAATGTTCAAGTTTTCTAGAACTCCTCTGAAATGAGTGGAAACTGAAAAGCTGGTAAGCCTGAGGATTGTCAAGTCAGGAAAAGCTTTTACAGCCTCACCTTAAATGGCAGTAGAGAAGCTGTCCTATGCTGGTAAAATGCCTTTGAAGTTGACATAAGGTTATAAGCCAAAATATTCAAATAAGAAGAAAAAGCAGATACTGGACCCACTGGTTCACCTGTGAAAAAGTGCCAGTCTGAGCAGTCTCATGGGACACCTATATGCTGCTGGCCTTGGGTCAGCACAGGGTCTGGTCCACCTAACTCCAACTTAACCTCTATTTTATCTTCTTAAGAGGAACTAACATGGCACACAGTCCTCATTTTGGCACCTACAGGAATCCACATTTATAGATTAGCTTATATTACTTCTGTCACTCAACCTCACTAACTTGAACCTTTTAATGGAAATCTGATTGCTTTCTTATCTCTGTTTTTTGTTTATTTGGTTTGGTGTCAAGCTCGTTAATTTACTGTAATTTCTGATGTCTTGCATGCAAACGTTATATTGCACATCAAGTGGTTAATGATGTCCACTTAAACAGTGAGCATCCACCAACAGCGTTTTAGCAAAGTCTTTCTTTTCCTCACAGAAAACCCACATTTGTACCAACCTGCTGGTGCTCCCTCAGCAGCAAGAAAATTTGCACAAATACACAGTACTCTCTGCAATTTTACATTGGTTAGGAAAAAATGCATAAAGAAGGGTACATAGTACAACTAAGGGTACATAATATAACTAATATATTCAGGAATAACAGAACCATCAATCTACTTTCCTTTTTTATTTTATTATATTAATGCCTGTCTACATAAATATCCAAGGACAAACTGGTTTTTGAAGGCAATTTTATCTCAAGTCTAAAGGCATCAGAGTTTAATATTCCTTACTTAACTAATGATAAGTATTATAAACAATACCAATGCTGCATGTTACCTTCCACACTTCTCCATATACACAGAAGTAGTAATGGATAAGTACTTCCCCATTCAGAACAAAGGAAAAGATTATTCACTGAAAAAGGTACAAAAAAGCAAGAGCTGTGTGAAGAATTTGAATTGAAATTTAACATTTAGCTTAAACTTAATCATCAGCTGGTCCGCTGCAGTTCTTCCCAATGTTACACAATATTACACTGGAAAGTAAAAGGAGTGACTGATACAAAAATATGGAGAGTTTTAGAGTAGAAATTAGGCTAAATTCATAGAATCATAGAATAGTTAGGGTTGGAAGACTTAAAGACTTAAAGATCATCTAGTTCCAACCCCCCTGCCATGGGCAGGGACACCTCCCACCAGATCAGGCTGCCCAAGGCCCCATCCAACCTGGTCTTGAACACCTCCAGGGATGGGGCAGCCACAACCTCCCTGGGCAACCTGTTCCAGTGTCTCACCACTCTCATTGTGAAGAAATTCTTCCTAATGTCTACTCTAAATCTGCCCCTCTCCAGTTTATACTCATTCCCCCTGGTCCTAACCCCACAAGCCTTTATGAATAGCCCCTCTCCAGCTTTCCTGTAGGACCCCTTCAGGTGCGGAAGGTCACTATAAGATCTCCTCTGAGCCTTCTCTTCTCCAGGCTGAACAAGCCGAACTATCTCAGCCTGTCCTCATATGGAAGGTGCTCCAGCCCTCTAATCATTTTTGCAGCCCTCCTCTGGACCCAACAGTTCCATATCCTTCTTACATTGAGGATTCCAGAACTGGACACAGTATTCCAGATGAGGTCTCAGAAGAGAGGAAGAGAGGGGCAGAATCACCTCCCTCAACCTGCTGGCCACACTTCTTTTGATGCAGCCCAGGACACAGTTGGCCTTCTGGGCTGCAAGTGCACCTTGCCAGCCCATGTCGAGCTTCTCATCAACCAGCACCCCCAAGTCCTTCTCTGCAGGTCTGCTCTCAATCACATCATCCCCCATCATGTACTGAAAATGGGCATTGCCCCAACCCAGGTGCAGGACCTTATATTTGGCCTTGTTGAACCTCATGAGATTCTCACAGGCCCACTTCTCCAGTGTCCAGGTCCTTCTGGATGATGTTCCTTCCTTCCAACATGGCAACTACACCACTCAGCTTGGTGTCATCCACAAATTTGCTGAGGATGCACTCAATCTCTCTGTCAATATCATTGATAAAGATATTGAACAGCACCGATCCCTGTACAGACCCCTGAAGGACACCACTCATCACGGATCTCCATCTGGACTTTCAGCAATTGACCACTACTCTTTGAATACAACCATCCAACCAGATTCTTATCCACCGTACTCCCCACCCATTAAATCCATATCCTTCCAACTTACAGAGAAGGATGTTGTGGAGGACCGTGTCAAAGGCTTTACAGAAGTCCATATAGATCACATCTATGGGTTTACTCGTGTCCACTGCTGCACTTACCGCATCATAGAAAGCCTCTAAGTTGGTCATACAGGATTTGTTCTTGGTGAAGCCTTGCCGGCTGTCATTAATCACCCCCCTGTCCTCCATGTGCATTAGCATGGCTTCTAGGAGGATCTGTTCCATGATCTTCCCAGGCACAGAAGTGAGGCTGACAGGTCGGTAGTTCACAGGGTCATCTTTTCCTACCCTTTTAAGAAATGGGCATAATGTTACCTTTCTTCCATTTACTATTTTGTTTCAGATAGACAATACACTATTCTGAATGTACTTCTTAATGTTTTTAAAAGCATTTTGTGCTGAAATCAAAGGAAGTTAAAAGACTTAGATTTAATGTATTATTCTATTCTCCCTGTTATTTGAAAATGTATTGTTACATCTAACTGCATCAGGTTGATAAAAAAAAGCACAAGCAGGCATCTTGTTAAGAGGTATCTAAACTTGGATATGCAATAGCTGGATAAATAAGAATATGGTACATAGATCTCTCTATTCTTGTAGTTCAATAAATATTCTTTTTAAAAATGAAGCTGAATACAGTTGCATTATCATCTGAATATCCAACAGTATTCAACACCAGTATCCATACTGCTTTCAGGAAAAGCACTGAACTCTTAAAAAGAGATAGACACTCCTTGAAGTTGAAATAAGGAGCTACATCAAAAAGAATGATGGGCCTAGAACAGTTGTTAGTGGTTTGGTATTTTGCACTGTTACTACGTAATATTTCAACTCATGTGCATGTATTCTGTCAGAAATTAATTTCTCCAGAGATGTCTGAAAAAAAAATGCTTTTGAGCTATATTTTCTTCATGTCTCATAGTCTTTGCTACCTTTGAAAATTCTAACATTCTCATTTTGTATATATGTAAACAACTATCAAGGGACAGAGCAAGGCAAATTAACACCTACCACTTCAGCGATCTCTATAGTTCCTCAGTAAAAATAATGGCTTCTGTGGGACACAGCATTCACTGCATTGTGTTTCCTACCTTATTTTCCCCTCATTTCTATAAATCCTAGATACAGAATACAGCAGGTGTCACTCCTGGTGCTGCCACAGGACTCGGAATAACGTTCACAGTATTTGGAGATATCAGAGGTGCTAAAATATTATAAAAAGACCATACACCAGTATATCTCAATCCCTTAGTTTTCTAAAATTTAGAGGTAACCCTTGTGTTGACTTCCCTGCCTACACATTGGAAGCTTTGTTGTTCAACCAGGCAAACAAATAAGCCCAAACTGATTTTTAGAAGCTCATCAGATGAAAAATCAGAGCATATATGAATCTCCATCACGGGAAGAATAAATCCTTCCTACCCACACACTCCACTACACAAAGCCCAGGAAGCAGCCAGCGGAGGCATCCTAGAGCAGGAGATGCTGCTGTGAGATGACCTCCTGATGAGCTGCTATGTTGGATGTAGGACTACCAAGCTTGTGAAATGAGACACCACAGTCATTGCCTGGCCACAGAGGAACTAGTTAGCACTGAAATCTGGTAAGGCCAAATAACAAAACTATTAGAAGGGTTTTGAAGTCTTCACCAGTCTACACAGGTATCTATATCCGGGTTATCTATTTTATAGCTAATTCAGGTGAGTTTAGATGTTTTCTTATTGGTTATACTACAGATAAACTTTTCAGATATTTTGGAGAGTATATTGAATTTCTAGGCCTTGAAAGAGGATAGATGTGGACATTGAATATCCACGCATTAAAGAGCTAAGATAGATCAGTATTAACATCTTATTCCTTCTTTTATCTCTCCTGCCCACCTCTTCATAGTTTTTCTGAAAGTATTCTCAGGACGTTCTTAAAGAAATCTGGCACCTCTACTAATGAATTACTCATAGCAAAACTACTTAATGTCCTTTTCCTTGGTCTGGGACCATTTTGCATAGACATGCTGGCTGGTATCTCACCTGCTACAGAATGAGAAGAGCTCTGTCCCTTGGCAATGCCAAAATCCTTACTCTGGGCATTACCCACCTCAGTACGAATCTTTATGCTCCATTTTGGGTTTTAACTAAATCTGTTTTTTCACAGAATCACAGAATCACCAGGTTGGAAAGGACCCACTGGATCATCGAGTCCAACCATTCCTAACAATCCCTAAACCATGTCCCTAAGCACTTCATCCACCCGTCCCTTAAACACCTCCAGGGAAGGCGACTCGACCCCCTCCCTGGGTAGCCTGTTCCAGTACCCAATGACTCTTACTGTGAAGAATTTTTTTCTGATATCCAACCTGAACTTCCCCTGGCTGAGCTTCAGGCCATTCCCTCTTTTCTTGTCCCCTGTCACTTGGGAGAAGAGGCCAGCTCCCTCCTCTCCACAACCTCCTTTTAGGTAGTTGTAGAGAGTAATCAGGTCTCCCCTCAGCCTCCTCTTCTCCAGGATAAACAACTCCAGCTCTCTCAGCCGCTCTTCGTAAGACTTGTTCTCCAGCCCCTTCACCACCTTCGTTGCTCTTCTCTGGACACGCTCCAGAGCCTCAACATCCTTCTTGTGGTGAGAGGTCCAGAACTGAACACAGTATTCGAGGTGCGGTCTCACCAGTGCCGAGTACAGAGGGAGAATAACCTCCCTGGACCTGCTGGTGACCCCATTTCTGATACAAGCCAAGATGCCGTTGGCCTTCTTGGCCACCTGGGCACACTGCTGGCTCATGTTCAGTCTGCTGTTAACCAGCACCCCCAGGTCCTTCTCTTCCGTGCAGCTCTCCAGCCACTCTTCCCCCAGTCTGTAACACTGCATACTTTTCATACAGCAGCTCTTCCAAAGGCTCTTCCAAAGCCTTTTCCAGACCTTTTTTATATGGTTTCCTTCCAAGCATACCTAAGAAACATGCCCAGACTTTATTTTCTTGAGGACTTCAGTTCCTGTTTCCTTCAGGAACATTCTATAAATAGAGACATCTCCAATTATGTAAATACTGGTTAAATGAGAAAATGTCAGCAGATGGTGCTCAAGAATATGCAGCAATGCTCTTATACACATTAAATGGCTTCTATCCTGCCTTTCTATGCACAGCTTTCAGTCTCAAGAGCCATAGTCTGATGTTATTTTGACTTTGGGTTGAGCCAGAAACAGACATATGCAGCATATGCTATCTGAAAGGGCTCCTTCAAAGGAGACTTTTCTCCAAGTAGCCCATGTTCAGGCATAATAAAGGAATTCAGACTTTCCATTGGAGTAACCTTACCAGTAATTTTCCTGAACATTATTTAGCTGAAAATTCTTTGGCACTGGATATTATTATCCTCTTTGTGCAGGGAGGGACACTGAGCTTCACAGGATTTGAATGAACTTAGCATCAGCAGTTCCTATCTCCATGGCAGGGAGGCACTTCTGGCTTCAGTGTGTTATTAAATATTATATCAAGCTGATGTAAATAATCTGAAGGCCATAATCTGAGCCAGAGAAAGATATTTCCAATTTTTCCTCATGATGCCTTTCAAACACATAAACACCTAAGCGTCTGGCTACGCAGGCTGTTATCTTTTGAAACTAATAAAGATCAGCCACGGAGAAAACATACTAACATCCATCAAAGGGAGAGCTATTCAAGATCTGTGAAGCTCACCATGAGCTGTAGTACACAATGAGGGAAAACTAACCTGGCTGAACTCATGAACCATATAATCTAGCATGTGAAAGCTGGAAGTGCCAGATTTTGAACAAAGGCAAGTCTGAGTTTGAACACTTCTTAAAAAGGAAATCAGAGAAACTAATAGCATCAGTCAGGCTAAAAATCTGGGAAGAGCAAACATGTCATGGAGTAAATTGGAGTAAATGTCTGCCTTCTTTTGTCTATGCAGTGGCATTTAAAGGCAATATACTCCTCAGGTCTAGACCATCTTAGAAAAAACAATGTAACAGTAAAAGAGTGAAACAATAAACCCATGACGATTGGCTAGCATTACGTATATATCACATTTGGTTACTGGATACTTCTTTGCGCTGTGCCTTAGGCATCAGTTAATGTCATTTTTCCAAGCTGCAGCATTTCTTACTCAATCAGAAACTGGAAATGGTAGGAAAAAAAGGACCAACATTAAGCGACTCCATGGCAGTTTAAAAAAGTTGTCTATAAGTATCAAGGAAGAGACCAGAAAAGCTGTCTCTCCTGGGTAGTAATTTCCAGAATTTATAAGAAATTATTCCTTTGGACTAATAAGGCACAGCTGCTCTATAAGAGCCTTGAAAAATCAAACAGATGGACACATCCCTGTGGATTCCTGCCCCTGTCATATAGAATACTACAGTACTATAGAGTACTGTAGGCTCATTTAACCCCTGTCAGTACCAATCTTAGGGAGCTCTCAGTCTTTAATTCAGTTCTTTTTCCAATCCTGACCAAAATAGTAAAGTCACATGAAGATCTTGAGCAGCATTTACTTTTTATTAAGATTTCCAATTGGGAAACTAGTAAGGTCAGCAAAAGACAAGAAGTTGCTGATGCTCTAAATTCCAGCATCTACCATTATGCAAATTCCCAGACAATTTATCCTGGTGTTGTGTTTGATACAGCTAATTTTACTCTTTAAGCTGCAGTGGAGAACCAGATCAAGCCATAAAAATAAAACTTTTGACTTGCATATACCAAATGGTATAAATGACAGCTATGTTCTTGAGTGCAAGCTAGAACATGCCAGTAAATTCTCATAATACCTGATATCTGCGTAATATATCTTCACAAGTCTTTCCTTACAACCACTTGGGGAATCAAATAAGGTGTTGCCCAAGAAGTGTTTGCCTTTTTGTCTCCCTTTTGTACCATGGTCTCCTGCACTCACAGAATAGAATAAAGTACCACATCCCATTCATCCCATTTCATTAGCACTGATAAAACCGCAGTTCCATTTACAAAAAGTAAGTCTCAGTGACCTTAACAGAAGCCCTTTGTGTTTCACCTATTCTTTGCACCACAGGAAGGAAGTCATCAGAGCTACCACAGCCAAACAAATCATTCAGTCTCCTGGATGAGCAAGTTAAAAGGAAAATCCACAGAACTAGCAGAAGATACAGTCCCAATAGTGCAGTTTCTCGGTACAAACAAGAGCCTTGGATTTTAAAAAATGCAAACGTTCTATGCTTTTGTAGAAATAAAATTATCCTTTACTCCACATAAAAAATAGCTATTAATCATTTTAATGGCATAATTTACATGTTTCACTAGTATTTCCTGTGTATACAGTTATAATCATTTAAGAATCACTGCTAGGATGTCAGCAAGAATATAATGTTCTGCTGCCACATAACAATGATGTAACACAGATAATAGCTACCTTTTCAGTCTTGCCATAAGCTGATGTCTAGCAAAATCATGTACCATTTCCTAAACACTTTAGTATTTTGCATGCACAGATCGCAGATACTTTGGATTTACACAGGCAAGTTAGCATTTCACAGTGCTTCATAGGCTCATGAAAAACAAACCTAAACTGCCTTTTGTCCTTTATGCAGTAAAGTTGGACTCCAATCACATAAGAGGTACTGCACAAGCAAATGATCCTTAAGCTCTCCCTGCCCCCGAGCTTGCCTTAGCTGTTTGTGTGCTGACTAACTGTGATGAACATATGGTAAGCAGAAGATGACTGTAAATGAAACCATTTTGTGTTTTGTAGCCACTTAGCACTCTCTGGGCCACATTCTCTTGACTGTCTACATGGTTCCCACCACCATCTACAGAGCCTGAGGAAAGCACATCTTTACATCCACCACATACTACAGATGCTAACCACAGGCAACAAAGAGCATAGTAAGCAAAATGAGAGTAATAAAGAAGCTTTTTGAATGTCTCCTATTGTCTCTGGGTGACAGGCTAGCCAAATTTCATTAAATAGATAAACTCCCATGAAAGAGCAAGAAATACTCTTAGGGGTGGGTTAGCTATAACACCAGCAATTGAGCAGTTTCCTCAAAATTTGTTCATTTAAAACCCCAAGGAATTATCATTACAAGTGTAGAACTAAAACTCTTAGTTTAAATAAAATCTGCCCTGCTACTAAAAGGTAAATGGAACAGAAGCAAAGATAATAAGGCTAGTAGGAAAGCTGAGAGTGAAGCAGAAAACCTGAAGGACAACGAAAGCACATATGCATCCATCCAGTGCTGAAGAGGTCAGGAAGAGCATATAACTCTATTAACATCAAAGTCATTACAGTGTGAGATAACGGTTTGTTACATTATCGTACAGAACAGCAGACAATGAGTTATAGTATTCCCATGTACTTCATTTCATATTTTTCTGATAAATTAAAATTAAATATACTCTAAATGCATTGCCAAGTAGAAATTAGACTTTTAAAAATTAAAAATCATAGACATTCCTATCTAATTTGACTTGTGATTTCCATGTGCTTTTTAATCTGAAAAAATATGTGTTAGGATGTCTTCTGCCAACTGAGATACACCCTTTGAGAAGGCAATTTGAGATATGTGACTGACTTGCTTTCTGTCCTCTGATGGCTGTGCACCTCTTTTTCATTTTTGCCTGCTGTATTAGGCTACTGCAAAAATACTGCTAAAGTGGTGTTCTAACTACAAAATTGAGAAAGCATTACAATAGCTTGGTGAATATTCTGTTATGGAGTTGAAGAAATGCAAACCGGAGTTCCTGATAATGCTTTTTAGCATTCTGAAATCCTAACTTCATCCTCTGGCACAAATGTACGCATTTTTCTCTTGTATTGATGAATTTTTATAGCAGCAATATGATAACTCCAAGTGGTGCAGTTATCATGACATAATCGCTCCCCTAGAGGTTACCTCTTAACACCCCAGAGGTGATGATAACCAGGTCCCTGTCTCACGCCTTATTGCTTACATATATGCTGATGGTAGCAGCTAGAAAGAACTGTTAAACATGAACAGCATGCAGAATTAATCTGCACTGTCCATTTGTTAATTGTAAAGGCAATGAACATTGCCAGTGAGCACCATCTAAACTTTTTCATTGTCATCATAATTAAAAAGTTTTAGTATGTGGTTTTGTGTTGCAACAACATCGATCAAAGTCCATTTCCTGACATGGGCAGCAGAAGCAATATGTTCCACATAGGTTATTTCTGGAATTGTATTACTTACTATAATAGAGCCCTGTCATGCGACCTCTATTGCACCAAATATACCTGCCATGGCTGCAGTGGCTTATTCCATTTCCTGCCTTAGACCTTCTCAAGCATGCACCAAATAGAATTGTTGCAAAAAAAAAACCCATTGAATTTATATATTATTCTGCAAAAGGATTTTTTTTTCATTTTTATGCACTGCAAGACTGATTTTTGTCTCCGCCCTCTCTTTTGGACCTCCACATATATGTTGCTAAGAACAGGGAAAATCTTCTTACAGAACTGAGCAAGATAATGGCCACTAATAAGGATTGAACACTAGTGGAAATTTTGTGATAATTAGTTACTCCAGTTGCAAACTAAAGAGCGGAAAGGGTGAATGGTGATGTGGGGTGATCATGCTTGAAGTGCAAAGCACGTGGTAGCAGGTAAGGTTATTGAAAAACAGTCACAGTTGGCCTTCTGGGCTGTGAGCGCACATTGCTGGCTCATGTCGAGCTTCTCATTGATCAGCACCCTCAAGTCCTTCTCTGCAGGGCAGCTCTCAATCACATCATCCCCCATCCTGTATTGAAAACGGGGATTGCCCTAACCCAGGTGTGGGACTTTGCACTTGGCCTTGTTGAACCTCATGAAGTTCTCAGAGGCCCACTTATCCAGCCCGTCCTGGTCCCTCTGGATGACATCTTTCTGGTGTGGCAACTACACCACTCAGTTTGGTGTCATCTACAAACTTGCTGAGGGTGCACTCAGTCTCGCTATCAATATCATTCATGAAAATCTTAAACAGCATTGGTCCCAGTACGGACCTCTGAGGGAGACCACTTGTCATGGATCTTCATCTGTACTTTGAGCCATTGACCGCTGTTCTCTGAATACAATCATCCAAACAGTTTCTTATCGGCTGTACAGTCCACCCATCAAATCTATATCTCTCCAATTTAGAGAGAAGAAAAAATATTACTCTTTTACAAAACTGCAATAGAAAAGAATGTTTGTGGAAGGAGGGAAAGGAGTGGGAAGCTTAATATGCATTTTACATACGTGTCCAATTTGTTTACTTTTTGTAAAAATGTAGAGGAAGTGCCTGCTCTTCACATTTTAATGTCTAGCAAATGGTGCTGTTTGGCACCTTGTTGTTTGCAGAAGTAAAACAAGAGAAAATTTGAAAAACTATGCATTGACAATAACACCTTTCTTGCTTTTGATTTTCTATTCAGGTTCTGTAAGTGTCATAAAGCAAGAAACAGATAATGGGTCATCTTTGAGGTTATTAAAAAGAAAAAAACAGTCTAGACAGGGAACTTGACAGAAAGATGATAATATCTCTAAATGATACTAAGTATGTATTGCAGATGGAGCACTGATTTTTGGTGTTGATGTGAGAAAATCCCCCATAATATTTCCAGAATTTGATTTCCTTCCCAGAATTTAACTAACTGTACAGAATTAACACACTGCCCTGGTGCATTGCAGAAATTACACACAGTTACAGCCAAGTGTACAATGTTCTATTACAAAAGCATTTAAATGGGGCTAGTTTAAAATTTATAACAGAATCTCTTTCTGACCTGATTTGCACCACAAGGTACCTGTTAGAAACTAATATCCTCTCTTATTATGTCTCCACTTCTTTAAGTATAGCTTTGCATGTGCTATCTTTAAATCATACAATTGTGGTTTTGAATAGCAGGGGCTAGAATATATATCTAGAATATAGAAACATGCGGCATTCATGTATGAACTGATCTACTGGTTGCCAATGAACAAATAGCTATTATGCTCATTAGAGGGTATTACAAATGTGCAATGGAGGATGAAGACTCCATTATAGAGAGGAGGAATAGAGGGGATGTACTCATTTGGGCTTTTAACAGCCAGGCGAGGCAGTTAAAAAACACAAGGGAACTGGATTACACCTCACCTGGAAAACCTGCTCCTAAGAAAAAATTGAAGTTTTTAAAAACCAGAATAAACATTTTCAAAAATTTGAAATACTTGATTATGTACTACCAGTGAATAAGGAATACAGTGATTTTGAACACTTGTGGACATGAAACAGAATAAGAATACCAGGAGCCTGTCTGGTTTCTCAGGTAAGGGGGATAAGGAACATGATCAAAACTAAAAGGCAAGCCAATGTCAGGTTTGCTGAAATCTCAGGCTAGGTCAGCTAACTAGTGTTGTGGCATTTTCCCAGGACCTGAGTCCACCTAACACAGTCACAGCTACACAGAGAAAAGACTATCTCCACCTTCAAAACAGGGTAGTGATTTCTTATTTGTAAGGCCTGTTTTCAAAACCATACCCCAGAAACACTGCCGGATGGCTTAGGCAAACCAACTTGTATAAAAGACTTAATTCAGCATAAAAGGCTGAATTCTCATGCCTGTCCCTATCTCTTAGCACCAACTAATTTCCTGGTAAGGACTGAGCTATGCTGTCCTGTTAGACCTTTTTGCTCCCCACTAGTCCTTATCACTTCCTGAAATCTTAGGTGTTCAGTCCCTAAAATGGGAACAAATATATTTGCATATATGGGATAAAGTATGTGTAAGCATATTTATTTTCTGGTTTTGCTTATGGTAAGCATCGTTACTGCATGCTCAAGTGACAGTTAAAATATTGTCTCCCAAGCTGGTTGCACTCTGTTTAGGGTTCTTCACTTTATAACAGAAATAAATATCCCCCCAAATGCTCTATAGACTACCTAGCCTGGGATAGGAAGCAAGGAGCAGAGACAAAACTTCTTTTCCTTCCAGCAATTCTTTCCAAAAGACAACAAAATAGCAGTCCCTGCATTCAAGAGATCTCAAAGATCTGTCTTAGCATACTCCTTTCTACACAAATGTCCCTGCAAGAAACTAAATTGTCATAACCTGATCCCCTCACCAGAAAAGCAAACTTGTAAGCTATTTAAATAAGTGGGAGCTTTTTTACTTTCAACAATGATTTTTAAGTACACACTTGTTTGTTTATACAAGAGGTACACATATACAACACCAAGAGGAGCAAACAACACTCCTACTGTTCACTGAAAAAATTGAGGAAAATACACTTAAATCCTTCTTGTAAGGGAGAGAGGAACGATTAAATAGGTTGTTAGCTAATGTTCTGGTTGGAGCTAAAACAGAACCAATTTCATAACTTTTCAGCTAAGCCTCTCTAAGTAACTTCATTTTCTGAAAGTTAGCGACGAGTATTTCAAGTAGTGTCCATCTCTTCAAATGATAACGATTGATGATGTGGACAGACTGGAGAAGTGGACCTCTGAGAACCTCGTGAGGTTCAACAAGGCCAAGTGTAAGGTCCTGCACCTGGGTTGGGGCAATCTCTATTTTCAGTGCACGACGGTGGGTGACATGATTTAGAGCAGCCCTGCAGAGAAGGACTTGGGGGTGATGGTTGATGAGAAGCTCGACATGAGCCAGCAAGGTGCACTCACAGCCCAGAAAGCCAACTGTATCCTGGGCTGCATCAAAAGAAGCGTGGCCAGCAAGTCAAGGGAAGTGATTCTGCCTCTCTATTACTCTCTTCTGAGACCTTATCTGGAATACTGTGTCCAGTTCTGGAATCCATATCAAGAAGGATATGGAGCTGTTGGAATGAGTCCAGAAGGGGGCTACAAAGATGATCGGAGGGCTGGAGCATCTTCCCTAAGAGGACAAGCTGAGATAGTTCGGCTTGTTCAGCCTGGAGAAGAGAAGGTTCCGAGGAGATCTTATAGCAACCTTCCAGTACCTGAAAGGGGTTACAGGAAAGCTGGAGAGGGGCTATTCATAAAGGCTTGTGGGGATAGGACCAGGGGAAATGAGTATAAACTGGAGAGGGGCAGATTTAGAGTAGACATTAGGAAGAATTCCTTCACTCTGAGGGTGGTGAGACGTGACTGCCCCATCCCTGGAGGTGTTCAAGACCAGGTTGGATGGGGCCTTGGGCAGCCTGATCTAGTGGGATGTCCCTGCCCATGGCAGGAGGGTTGGAACTAGATGATCTTTAAGGTCTCTTCCAACCCTAACTATTCTACGATTCTATGTTTATAGTTATCACCAAAGTAACAGTACAATAGTATGCAAGAAAGCCATTGTTTACACTTATTCCTATAGAAAGCAAGTCCATTCTTGAGCTGGCAGAATGCCTTAAGTCAAAAGGGAAAAAAGGGTCACACCTGTAAGGAGGAGTCGAAAGGACAGGTGACCCAAAACTGGCCAAGAAAACATTCCATGTCATATATGTCATACTCAGTACAAAGCTTAGGGATCAGGAGGACCAAGCCCCCTTCTTTAGTGGTCAACATTCAGTGACAACCTCATCCATCTATCTGCTCCCAATCTCAATTGATATGTTGCTGAATCCACTCTCTGAATCCAGTATCCGTTTGCTACTGAAACCAGTCTGGGACTTTCCCTGTGCCTGTCCTGCAACGTCAGTGGTGACATATATTCATTGTGAAGTTCGATTTGGTTTTATATATATATGTACATATTAAATTATTTTCTTATTAATATTACTACATTTTCTTGGTTTTATTACTGTTTCTTTAAAGTTGGCTTTAGTTTTAGTTTCCAGCCCACAAGTCTCTCTCCCTCATTTCTCTTTCCCTTCTCCTGCAGTGAAGGAAGGTGAGGTGGCACTGGATGTACAACTGCCTAGTTTAGCTGTCAGCCAGGCCAGGGGGTGGAGGCTAAACCAGGACAGCTAATTAGACAGCCTTTTACTTTGAGTGTTCTAATACATTTTCACGTTGATGGACACCCTGAGCTCATATTGAAAATGTGACATTTTTATGCAGGACATTTAAAATTTTTTACCAAACTTGGGTGTTCGTTGAAACTTCATCTCTCTAGTAACTACACAACAAAGGGCACTTAAAATTCATGGAATGGCTTTTACTGACCTTAAAATTGCTTTAATAATATTCTCAAATCCTTCACAATTTCTACTTAAGATCTTAAATTATTTTTTTCTAGTCAGTCTTCTAAGTGTTACTATAGCTTATTAGCCTTATTTCAAGTGGTTAAAGATTAAAGATTTGAACAAGAAGCTCTGCTGTCTGCCCATGTCAATAAATGCCCTTTCCTTTCCTCTCACTTATTAAGTAAAGGCTGTTTGTAGTGCCAAAATTCTAAAGCTTAGTTTCAACTACCCATCTTAAACAGAAAGCATTATTTCTTCTATTGGATGATTTTTAGGATTTCGTAACTACACTTCAGTTGCTTTTTCATTCACACAGAGGGAAAAAATGCAAATCTGAAATTTGACAGATTTAACTTATAAACAGCAGAAGCTGGTCTGCTTTAAACTCTTCCTAGCTCTTAATCTTTTATTATCATTTATTTCCTTGTTAGGTTCATACTGATCTCAAGGCAGGCAGTGCACCTGAGAGGTGAGATTTCCAAGGACAACATTTTAGGAGATAAGCCATTTTAGAAGGCAAGAACAGTCACATGCATAATATGTTTCTAATGGTAATAGTGTGAAAGTTATATAATAGCCTCCAACCTACCATCAGGGGCTGTCGTGTTACTGTATCTGAAGCATCTACAGATCTTCTAAGAGAAAGAGAGGGAGAAAGTGTAAGAAAATTAAAGGGGAGATGAACGGAGAAAAGGAGCAATGAAGGAAAGGAGGGAAAGAGAAAGAGAATGAAAACAAGAATAAGAAATAGAAAATGAGAAAGAGGCAGAGGGAGAGATGAGGACGGAGAGGAAGGAAGGAAGGAAGGAAGGAAGGAAGGAAGGGAGGGAGGGAGGGAGGGAGGAAGGAAGGAAGGAAGGAAGGAAGGAAGGAAGGAAGGAAGGAAGGAAGGAAGGAAGGAAGGGAGGGAGGAAGGAAGGAAGGAAGGAAGGAAGGAAGGAAGGAAGGAAGGAAGGAAGGAAGGAAGGAAGGAAGGAAGGGAGGGAGGGAGGGAGGGAGGAAGGAAGGAAGGAAGGAAGGAAGGAAGGAAGGAAGGAAGGAAGGAAGGAAGGAAGGAGAAAAGAAAGACACTGCAGTTTCTGAAAGACAGTATAAAGGCAACCTGGAAACATCACCATATTTCAGTGAAGGTTACTTGGTAGGGAATGGATGGCTTAAAGGGTCAATAAAATACCACAAAGTTTGTATCTAGACTCTCAGTGATAATGGAACGGTTACTGGTGGTAATTCAGCCTGACAACTTTTCAGAGGTGTGTATGAAATTTCCCTTTGTAGCTCAGGGTGTCCATCATCATAGGAGCTAACATCCCTCTTGTCAGTGAGATCTGTACAGAGAAGCACTAAATTAGTGTTACACTGCTCTTGCCCCTCCTCATTAGTTACAGGAGACGGTGCTGCATAGCAGAGCTGCTAATTTTGCCTTCTAAGTACAAGCTGTAATCAATTGGGGTTTGAGGGAGAGAGAAAGCAATGCAAAAATGTTCATTATCTTCCCTACACGAAGCTTTCAGACCCTCAGCTGGAGCAGAGCTGTACAAACATTTGATTTTACTTTTGGGACAATACAGGGGCATGAATGAATGGCTGCCTCCAGTGCAGATCTCCTGCTAAAGGTGAAAATGCCTGTTATGTTGGTGGTTGCTCTGCTTTAGGAAGATCTTTCTTTACTTCCTGCTGTTCTTTCTCTCAATTTCTCCATTTTCTCTCTGTTCTTCATCCCAGAAGAGGGTCTGACCCTTCAAAGCACTCAGAAGTCTGAATTGGTTCTTCATCTGGCTGCGCTCTGTTGATGCTAAAGAAATGAATTAATTATCACTCATTAAAGTGATAGAAAAACTGATCAACTTTTACCAGTCCTACTAGAAACACAAACTGGTGTTCTGCACAGATTCCAGTCCCTGATTTCTTTTCCCCCATTGCTCCGTAAACTCCCCTTATTCCCTTCGCAGTGCAAAGGATTTTGTTTAGGTGACCATAGTGGTGTCTAATAACATCTCCTTGGAATGTTACTGCACTTTTGACAAATTCTTCAAAAGAGGGTAAAATTGCCCACTGTTCACATTTATTTATTTTTTTTACTGCTTTGCTCAAGAAAAAGCCTGCCTCTTGGCTGGTATTTTGAAAGCACTTTAGAAGGGACTTCTCCAAGCTAGACATCCAGGACAAACATAGCTGCCAAGAACCGGTTTTAGGCATTACTGAGGATCCTGCCTAGCCAATAACCAGGGCAATGTGGTCTTCCTTACTTGCATGCTGTAGATAACATGCTGTCTCATGGGGATGTCTCAGAGACCTTTTAGTGTCTGATGTTCACTAATCAGTTACATCTATAGAATTAAATGGGGCTTTTGCTGTGAAAAAAGCTGAAACCAGGTCTGGAAAATGAATGAAGCAGTTCTTCAAAGTGACAAGAATAGGAGGCAGTGAATCAGATAGTGTTAGATCAGGCTTTGGAATCACTTAATTGTTTCAGAGAATCACAGAATCATAAAATTACTAGGTTGGAAAAGACCTTTGAGATCAAGCCCAACGGTACCTGTCTACTACTAAATCATATCCCTGAGCACTTAATCTACCCATCTACCTCCAGGGATGGTGACTCAATCACCTCCACAGGCAGCCTGCTCCAGTGTCTGAAAACCCTTTTGGTGAAGAAATTTTTCCTGATGTCCAATCTAAACCTTCCCTGATGCAGCTTGAGGCCATTCCCTCTTGTCCTATCACCTATCATTTGGGAGAAGAGACCAACAACCACCTTTCTACAAACACCTTTCAAGTAATTATAGATAGTGGTAAGGTCTGCCCTCAGCCTCCTCTTTTTTAGGCTAAACAACCCCAGTTCCTTCAGCCACTCCTTGTAAGACTTATTCTCCAGCCCCTTCAACAGCTTTGTTGCCCTTCCCTGGACACATTCCAGGACCTCAGTGTCTTTCTTGTAGTGAGGGGTCCAAAACTGAACACAGAGTTCAAGGTGTGGCCACAGCTTTGCCGAGTGTAGGGACAGAATCACTTCCCTGGTCCTGCTGGCCACACTGTTTCTGATACAGGCCAAGACTCTGTTGGCCTTCTTGGCCACCTGGGCACACTGTTGACTATTGTTTAGTCAGCTGTCAACCAACATCCCCAGGTCCTTCTCTGCCAGGCAGCTTTCTAGCCATTCTTCCCCCAAACCTGTAGCACTGCAGGAAGTTGTTGTGTCCCAAGTGCAGGTCTTGTTAAACCTTTTCCTTCTGGTCTCAGCCCATCAATCCAGCCTGTTCAGATCCCTCTGTAGAGCCTCCCTACCCTCAAGCAGAGTGATACTTCCTCCCACCTTAGTGTCATCCACGAACTTACTAAGGGTACATTCAATCTCTTCATCCAGTTCATTAATAAAGATATTGAACAGAACTAGACCCAGCACTGAGCCCTGGGGAACATCACTTGCGACTGATCTCCAACTGGATTTAACTCCATTTACCACAACTCTTAGGGCCTGATCACCCACCATTTTTTTACCCAGCAGAGGGTACACCTGTCCAGGCCAGTGGTATTCAGTCTCTCAAGCAGAGTACTGTAGAAACAATGTCAAAGACTTTACTGAAGTCCAAGTACACTACATCCACAGCCTTTCTGTCATCCATTAAGTGGGTCACCTTGTCATAGAAGGTGAACAAGTTAGTTAGAATCAAACAGCATGTGTGTGTCATAATTAGGCTGGCAAGCACACAGTAATTTGTATACTGGTAGTGTATGTTGGAGGAACCTACTCATTACATGCATGAAGGTGCTTGTGCACATAAATATACTCGATTTCAATGCAAAATCTTGAATCATCTTGTGCTATGTCTAAACAGAGAAACCCTGTTTCTTTTGTAGAAATGTGGCTGAATTTTTCTGTCTTTCCTATGGCTCAGATATTCAGGATTTCCTTCTGTGAAAAAGACCTAATATATGTTACATGTCTTGTCCTTGTATGGTTTTAGCAGGTTAACTCAGAGCAGATGGAATTGTCACACCAGCTTGTGATCTGGTACATACTCCAATTATGTATTCAGTACAACCTTCACAGCTTATGTTCATTCAGTTACCACACCAAAAAACTTATTGTGAGGGTCAGAGCTCCACTCCTTTTGCAAGGATTCAGTCTCAAAATGCTCTACTGTTTTGTAGCTGCCTAGAATGCTGTTGTGGTTACCTTCCTCAGATCATAGCAGCATAAATGGCCCTCACCCTATGGAGTCACATTCTGTAAATTAAAAGGACACTCATGATGGAAGTAAGTGAAGCACTGGTAGTTCAAGTAACTCTAAAACTATATGCTAGAAAGTATGGTTTCTATTTTTTTTATTATATATGTGGTAGTTTTTTAGTCTGATTTCATTGCAATTTTTTTCAAAATCTTAGAACACAAATGTTTTGCCTGCCAACAAGATATGATTTTACAGAGCCACCACGTTTCAAGTCTCAGTTATAAAACAAATACCTATAAAGTAACAATCTATTTATATTCATTATAATTCTGACCCATGATATACCAAAGCCCTTCGGACTTGAGGGAGTATAGAATTTAAACAAGTTTACTCCTGTTTTGAAAAGACAGTATTTAAATACTGCCTTTGTTGAAGTTACTAGCATTTTTGTTATGGGCTGGTTCTTGGATAGTATAATTTATCAAAGAAAAAATGGTTTTTCAGTGTTTATTAGTTATCAATAAGTTACAGAAGGAATAACTAACTAAAGACCTGAAGACTGTATATAATCTGCAAGGCACCTTTTATTGTTTTTTCAGGTTAGAAAAATAGTACGTTTTGTCTGGTTGGGTGACCACATAACAGAGTTCTGGTGTCATTTTCTGAGCAGCAAACAAAAGATGCAACTGTAGAGGTAAGCAGTACAGATTCAGCTCAGAACTACTAGATTTTATCAATGTAGGTGCAGCAGTGTTCAAATATAACTTGCCACATTCAGAGTCATATTTATAGCCTCTAGCATTGGGCTTAAGAACAAAAGCCCTGAGTCAGCTCTGTGAAAAAGCACAAACTCATGAGTATTGAGGAAGGCAGTGTAATACCTTAGAGTGGGGTGGACTCAAGTGCTTCCTCCATGTGCTCCTTTGTCATTCAGCACAGCCGTGGTTCTGCTGGACCATGCTGGTTCCTCCTCAGAGTTCAGGCACCCTCTTTTATGCTCTACAGTGAACAGGTTATTTGCTTGAACTATGTACAGAATGAAATTATCTTGACTTTGGTGTTCTTCCTAAAGCAATAACCCTCACAGAATACAGAGCATAATTCAAAAGCGTTTTCTGCATTACCTTCTCCATGATAACAGGAACATGTGACCATTGCATTTGACTGGCTCTGGGCCACAGGGCTTATGAGATCTGATTCTGTGTCTTGCTGTAGCACTCAGCAAATACTTAACCTGAATTCACTCTGGAAACATGCCACTTCATTTGCATTAATAAAATTTGCCAACCCAGACCTGTATCAACATTTTGTCTCTTTCTGTTCCTATTGTGTCTCTCCACTGCTAGGTTTTTTTTCCCACCTTTGTTTCTCTATCTCACTTTCCACACTGCCAAGCCATCCCCTTTACCTCCCCACTTTTCCTTTGCATTATCCCTAAATTTCCTTGGAAGCAGGTACAGCTAGGCATTCTTGCTCTGACTGTGTGATAGACACGTGAGTATCTGTCACTATGCCAGAGACAGTGAGTCACCAGTTCAAGTATTTTTGTTTCCCAGGAAAGAGAGAGATGGGAGGGCCATTTGCATTATTTGCAGTGCTATCCACCCCTCTTCCCTCTTCTTCCTTTTCCTAACTCTACATTGATTCCTGCTAGAAAGTAGACTATGTAGCCACCCCACGGCACTGGTCCAGCCCCTGAACAAGTGACTAATGAAAACCATAGTCCTGTAAGAGTAATTAATATGGCATTTAGGATGGTGCAAGTGTAAGCTCCGTTACAGAGCAACTGGCTGGTTGATCCTCTTCTTGCTAGGCATTTCTTCTGCCCTTGCTAGTATCCTCGTATTAGTCCTAAAATTTCAGGCTGTAATCAATTTGCACAGCCCTGTAATTCAGCAAGTCTAATTCTATACTTGCTTTCAGTAGTTATACACTATCATAAATCTGAAAACTGTGCTTGAATTATTTTCATTAAAGGAGCACCAAAATTAGCCACAAGACTCCAGAGAGAATCTGTTACAGCATTTCACAACATCCAAGGAATTTTCTAAATGCATAGTGTAAGGTCATAATATCAAAAACGAAAAAGAAAGAAAGAAGGGAAGTAACAGGGAAGACAGTGTCGTAGTTTAGCTACAGCCCGGCATGATCAGCAGCTAAAAACAAACAGTTGTGACCCAATTCCCCTCTCTGTCCAGGGAAAGGGGCAAGGGAAATAAGAGAAAGAGACTTGTGGGTTGGAAACTAAAACTGAAACAGCTTTAATGTATTTTTTGCCCCTTTCACTTTCGGCATTCCACTAACTCGAGGACAACCTTCATCTCCATAGGGATAGATGTAAGCTGTGGCCTTTCTGCACTGCATATCAATGCCCCATGTTATCACTTCTAGAGAGAAACACTGTCTGAAAAATACGCAGTTAACTTTCAGAAAATGAAGTTACTTAGATGAGGTTTAAATGTAAAGTTAGAAAACTGGTTCTACTTTGGTTCAAATCAGAACACATGGCTTAAACCAGTTAGCTTGAGCTGGAGAATTCTTGGCAATAAAAATGCAGTAGACTTTAAGGAGAACATTATATTAGCTCTGCATTGCATTGACTTGTATTAGATCTATAGACTAACTCCCACTAGTGGTGCGTGTGTAGTTGAGATTGTCTGGGGGTCAGGCATGCAAGAAGTAAAGAGTTTAAAAGAATTACTTAGATTCGTATATAGTGATGCTATAAAGCTGATCTTTGCATCAAATGTTTTCAATTTTCTTCCTCAGCACAAGGATTTCTAACTTCCAAGCCTTAATGGAACCCATAAAACTTTGATATTAGCACCAATTCTCTTGAAGTCTCTCTTGTAATTGTGTCAATACACAGAAGTGCAAAATAGGTCAGAAGTTCCACTCTAACGTGCAACATTTTCTAACTGTAGACCACCAGAACAAATAAGAAAAGGTTATTAAACCTGTGTTGTTACCACCTGTTCAGTTGCTAGCACTTTGTTCAGCTACATGCTAGTGAGGATCAGTGGTGTCCTCTTTACCTAGTGGTGCTTTAAATCCAGTGTGTATTTACTATTCAAATGTGCAAGCAGCGATGCAAAACATAAAACTGTAGCGGTTCAAAGCACTCATCACTGCCACAAATTCATGTTTGCTGATTTCTTCATAAGAAAAGATTCATCAGCCAGATTCCCAGCCAGTGTTTTATATAAAATGAACACATAATCCTTAGTGTGAAGGAAGATTATTTTTACAGATTATTACTATGAATTAATTCTTTGGAGATGTTTCATGTGCCATTCATGAAGATGAAACTATGCTACCCCCCACCCTGTTTTTCATAACTATCTTAACCCCACCCCACGTCACCAATAAAAAATCCTCTACATAAACAGTTTCAGTACTGGTTTATGTTTCAGAAACCAATGTAATTTTTAAACTAATTATGACATTTGCTCTTCAAAGCTCGTCTATTTTCCCTAAAAGCTGATCTTACAAATCACTTGTCCATTATCCAAAAAATTTTGCAACATTATGATTCTGTAGGTGTTTCACAAGCCTTTAAGTATATTTTTGAGGTTTGCCATTAAGCTAATCTCTGAGTAAGAAGATGTAGAATATTAATAGAAGCATTTTGGAATTGTAAATAAACATGTTTGGAGCAATCTAGATGAAGAGCAGAACGATAAAAACGGTTATAAAAATCTAATTAACATTTTAACTGTAAAAAGCTCACTGCTTTGATACCACAAGAGAATAGTCTCAGACAGTAGATAAAATTAAATATTCCCATGTGGGTTTCCAGCAGATAAAACACTGCTATCAATATTTAATGGAACGTGTCAGAATTTACCGTCATTTGAAAGAATGCAAATAGAGGTTACCATAGAAATCACCTTGACAGAATACTGCACGAAATGCAACACAAACTACCCCTGAAGCATCCTTGAAGGAGTCTGTAAGATCTTTGTCTGCTGCCCTTTTTTGTGATGTCTTTAAAGGAAGGAGAAAAGGCCTGTGTATGTATGTGTGTAAATATACATTATGAGAAGTTGTTAACTAGTAATGTTAAATAAGAGAAATAAGAAACCAAATATATTCCAAACACTTTCACATCACAGCTACCTGGTCTCAGTTGAGTGCAGCAGACCAAATAATAGCAGAGATGGGTCTGCTAAAATGTCTACATTCATCTCAGACCATAGAATCATGGAATCATAGAATCATAGAATAGTTAGGGTTGGAAGGGACCTTAAAGATCATCTAGTTCCAACATCCCACTGGTCAGACTGCCCAAGGCCCCAACCAACCTGGTCTTGAACACCTCCAGGGATGGGGCAGCCACAGCTTCCCTGGGCAACCTGTGCCAGTGCCTCACCACCCTCATGGTGAAGAAATTCTTCCTAATATCTAGTCTAAATCTGCCCCTCTCCAGTTTATACCCTTTCCCCTGGTCCTATCCCCACAAGCCTTTATGAATAGCCCCTCTCCACCTTTCCTGTAGGCCCCCTACAGGAAACCTCCAGGTACTGGAAGGTCGCTATAAGATCTCCCCAGAGCCTTCTCTTTTCCAGGCTGGACAGGTCCAACTCTCTCAGCCTGTCCTCACAGGGAAGGTGTTCCAGCCCTCCGATCATCTTTGTAGCCCTCTTCTGGACTCATTCCAACAGCTCCATATTCTTCTTACGTTGTAGATTCCAGAACGGGACACAGTATTCCAGATGAGGTCTCAGAAGAGAGTAATAGAGAGGCAGAATCACTTCCCTCGACCTGCTGGCCACGCATCTTTTGCTGCAGCCCAGGATACGGTTGGCCTTCTGGGCTGTGAGCACACCTTCCCGGCTCATGTCGAGCTTCTAATCTATCAGCACCCCCAAGTCGTTCTCTGCAGGGCTGCTCCCAATCACATTATCTCCCATCGTGTGCTGGATGAAAAAAATGGAAAGGTTTAGATGGAAACTCTTATATCTGCTTTGGACTGGCATGTAGAATGTATTGTCAAAGTTCCCTCTGCATTGTGAAAGAAAAAAATTTTATTATACATTTTGCAATATTTTACTCATTGTTTTCTTTGTCTTGCTTAGGTAGATACCTCATCTCAGCAGTATTGCTACTTTCTTTCAGCTGGAAGGAAGGGCAAAAAGCTCCAGGCTAGTTGCACAATCAATCCTAATGCTGCTCTTTAGACTGCTTGAAGCCTAGTCTGCTCCTCTGGAGTCAAAGATCCTGGAGTCATAACACTAACACCTCCCAGTACACATCACTCTGTTTTCTTACGTAAACTTTTGGACTTGTAGAAATAAACATCAGGGCTTGGGGGCAAATGTTCTTATATTTTCAGACACAGTTACCTTCCAATTCAGTCGTAACATGCTACAGCCCAGGCGGTATGTGCAGAATACCAAGCAATCTATCTGGTGATTCAAGGAGGAAAACATTTGCTTTGATTTTTTTCAAAATGTAAAAGAAAAACACCAGTTAGTCTAGATTTTGGGCCAGGTGTCTATTGCAGCTGAAGAAAAGTTGCAAAATCATCAAAACAAGAACAATCTTAAAGACGTCTGGGGAGATGGGAAGGCAATAATTCTCTACTCCTGTTGTGAGCCCAACCAGCATATGGAATTGATGCAGAGTAAGGGATAAATCCAAAGTATGTGGAAGTCAGAGTGCTCTTCAGCAATCTGCTCAGGAATACATTTATGTTCCAGCATAGAGATATACCATCTACAGACCAAAGAAACCCTTTCCGTGACAAATATATAGCAAACATGGCAAATACAGGCACAGCAATTGTTCATTATGTAATAGTTCTATATTAATATTACATTTAAGCAAGGCCTATCCTTAAGTGACTCAAGTTCTGCAGGTGACCAGAATCTAGACACCAGTAAGGGTTCTCAAGTGGAGATGGACACCTAGTTAGGTACCTGAGTAAACTGCCCGTTACAAGTGGTCAGACACCAAATTCAAATGAGTAAACCCTTGTCCTATTCATTCATGTCTAAGTGTCTCACTCTGTATCTAGGACTGGCCCTCACATTTATGTAGAATTTTTTTCAAATAGAGCTTCCCCCTAAAAGCAGGAAGCAGATGGAAAGTGCTGGAAGTCCTACAAATTCCTGAAGTAACCAAAGCTCAGAGCAGAGATGGTCTTTTCCTAAGATTGCTGTGTAGTGGAAGACTACACTCCCATAATGTAGATAGGGTTTCTGTCCTACTTGCTCTATCATTGTGCTTTCAGACACACATAATTTGAGTTCAAAAGGACGACTAGTCGCAACAGCAGTCTCAACAACATCTAGTCCCAAACACAGGACCTGCACCATTATTAGAGCAGGTTCCTGAGGAGAATATCCAGTCAAACTCCGAACACCTCCATGGATGCAGATCTCAAAATCCCTCTGGAAAACTCACCTCAGTGCTTGAACACGCAAATGGTGATTTATTATTCTCCCATATATTTACTTGGAATTTCTCTTGCTGCAGCTTGTGACTGTTGCCTCTCACCCTTTTGCTGGAGGCAAAGATCCTGGCTCTGTGCTCTGATTCCCATTAGGTAGTTGAAGACAACAACCATATCCTCCCTTAGCCTTCTCTTCTCCATATTAAAAAAAACCAGATGTCCTTAGACAACAGGAGATTTCACATTGTAGGAAACTTGTACTGAAACCTCTTCCCCTTCCAGAATGCCTACTCCTCTGTGAATGCAGCTGAATCTAAACAGGAATTGTACATAAACTATACATCAAACATACAGGAGGTCAGATAGCTGATTCTATGACATTCATTCCTCAAGTAACAACAACCAGGTTTTTCAGAGAGTTTTCATATTTTATGTTACAAAGACAAAACTTTGATTTCCTCAGAACAATGTTTTATAAGAATCAGTAAAACTAAGGTCTACTTCATAAAGCTTTGTATTTTAATAGTAAAAATTCTCATTGCAAAAGCATTATTAAATGCATGCTTAGCAAAACAATGCTGTTATTTGTATGAAGTCAAACCCAATAACAGTGCTCCCTATATCTGCTGAGATTTATTTTCAGGCTCATTTACCCTTGGACTGATAGAAAAGCTTCACAGAATTCTCTGTCTAAGACAGCTTTGGAATATAAATGCAGGCTTAAGGGACTGAAGAAAGAAGAGCAAAAACAGGGCAGAACTGAACCTTCACTTGAGTAGGAGCAGACACCCAAATTAATCTCCTGCTGCTAAGCAAGAACATAAACTAAACTGATCAAGGAAGGATAAAAAGGTTAGGTTTGAAGTTGAACCTTAAATTCAGATTTAATCCAAACACTCTAAAGCCAAAGCAAAACTGATCACTGAAATTAAATATAGTGTTCTATGTGCACGAGTTACTAATTGCAGCTGGAAATGGTTGAGATTACCTCCAAAATAGCACAAGAGAGAAATGAAAGAACAGAAAAATCATACTTGGGTATAAGAAATTGTGAACGATCACACGCTTGGCCACCTATTAATAAATGCCTCATGTCTGACAAATATCATGAAGCAAGGTATTGTATTTTTTTAAAACCCAGAACTGATTCAGTTCTGGGTTTAATCTTCAAGCCCTTTCAAAGAGGATTAGATTTCTGGAATTTTGGAAAGTGTTGTAGTGATTTTGGTAATGATCAGAACTACACATCATTCTGCCTTGCAATCTGAACAGCTTCTGTTTTATCAGTCCCACAGACTGAACACAGACTATAACTAAGTAAAAGGAAGTCTGAAATCTAGTCTATGTGGCCAAATGTACCCATGTTTGGTTAAGAATATTTAGAAATAGAAAGCTGCCCAGCTTCCATTACTTTTGAAATGCAACTGACTTCTGGACCTCTCAATGGCACAGCACCTTTGATGGAAGAATGAGTTTGATATCATCCACGTGGACAGAGCCACTACCTAGTTCAGTTGCTGGAAAGATGTCTTAGTAACCGTTTACACAAAAACAAGCTTGTGTTTGATATAAATGATGGGAGTGGATGTCTAAATCATTGCTCTGATCTCCCATTGACTATGCTTAGCATTAGCATCCCACAGAATCACGGAATCACAGAATGGTAGGGGTTAGAAAGCATCTCTGGAGATCGTCTAATCTACACCCACTACCACTCCTCCTGCTAGAGCAGGTTGCACAGGATTGCATCCGGGCAGGTTTTTAATATCTCCAGAGAAGGAGATTTCACAACCTCTGTGGACATGCCTGTTTTTCATAATCTATCCTAAAACTCCACTCTCTTTGACAAGAATTGACCTACTATTGCCACAGGAAAGGACATTGTCTAGGGGCAACTCCTTGACCCTGCTACAACGAATTTGCTTGCCATTGTCAAACTAAGAAGCAGAGTAAGAAGTCCCAACACATAGGAGTGTAGTGGGACATTATGGTCCGCTACTATGCTATGAGGAGCAAAGCCCAAACTCATCTCCAGGCTCTCTAGAGTCCAGGTTGCTGTATCAATTCCTTTGTGTCCATAATTACAGCATAACTGAAGCTGCCCTGTCCTCAAATAAATCCCCTTAATGCAAACTAAAAAATAACACCTTTCACTCTGTTGGAGTTCAGCAAAAGAGAGACACCATAGAGACTTTTCTCGAGTGTTCTTTCATCTAGGGTCTCCTTCTCTTATGCATTTTCTGACTGATCAGTTTAGCTTGTTGCACTTTATAAGAAAGTTTCATGGTTACCCTGTCTGAAATATTGTTGCTACAACAGTAGGGGATCTACTTTCCCAAAATTATCATAATGAAAACCAAGTTTGATTGCTTCTTTTTGCCCAAGCACTCATCATAAGTGGGGAAAAAAAAATGCATTTTCTAATGCTCGGGGAAAATCATATTGAGTGTCGTATGAGAATAAGATTGCCTTTATGACACTAAAACAAGTGGCAGCATGAATCAGGAGAAAGTTATTCGTTTTCTCAGCATGGCCCATGTTCGGTGTAAGTCCTCATGCCAAGTAGGGAGTACAGAAGCTGGCTTTGCCAGACAGTGGTTGAAACCTTGTTTTGCCCCTACTTGGCATAAGCCAGTATTACTGCTGCATGGAGGGTGGAATAAAGATAGAAAAAATTAGAAAGTTGTCATGTAGGCAGTCGTAATTCAGCACCTGGCTCATCCAGTCATACCACAGATATACCATGTTCAGTTTCAGAGGGATCGGGTTTGACAAGAAACCTAGAAAGGACCCAAAAAAAACCCAAGTGATCAGACCAGAATCTTTAAAGCTGCACCCAGCATTCAAGCCCAGCTATAAAATTACCTTTTTCCTTTAATTCTGCCTTTCTGCAGTACCAGTGAATACTTAAAGAAAAAGCATTTGCTTAGTCGCATTCTACATGTCTGTTGGATTGCACTGAGTACTGTGCTTTTCAAAAGAGTAAATTCATGTGTTTTGACTGTTCTTTGTGTGCAAACATTTTGTAATGAGAACATTCGCAGAGCTTCCACATACCATATTTTTCTAAAATAAGCTAAAGAGCACTGGTTATCATCACTGTATACAAATCTAGGATACAGAAACCATAAATCTGGCCCCCCCTCCACACAAAATCTGTGGAACACCCATCAAGCTTATTCAAACATAAGTAGTGCATGGAGGACACGGGTCAAAACACTCACTTCAGAATATAATTTCATTTTCTAAGTTTGTGCGCTATACATTTCCTTAATTATTAACTGCTTAATGACTTAACTCTTTTTGGCAGATAAAAGAGTAAGCAGCTCCAGTTTGTGGAGCCACTGTCCTTCTGCCAAAGTCCCAACATGGTTGATTTATGTAGTTTAATGAAGTTCAGGCAGAACTTCTGAAACCCTTTTCTGTCTGATTTTGAAGCTTGACTTCTAATTAATAAGAATATTTGAATAAACAAATGCAGAGAGTAGGTGAATAGAAAGGCCCCACTTCATTAGGCTGGTTTTTAGTAGTAGAATCAGATAAAAAGCTAATGAACAGAAGCTATTATAAAAATCCCATTCTTAGGGATTTAGCAAGATGAAGGATGTTTTCACAATTCAGTTCTTACAATATAAGATATTAAATGAATGTATTAAAAAACACATTATTTGATTTAAACACTAAATAACAAATGAAGAGGTCTGCTTTTCAGTTCCAGTCAGTCTAGGAAGCTTTTAAACCCATTTCTGGTTCATCTACAGTCCAAATAAAAACATTTTTCTTTATGACTGTCTGCACTGGAAAGAGAGAAGGTTTTTTTTTTCTCCTCGTCTGCTTAGGAAGGAGTATGAAAGCCGTTTCGTGTGAAAAACGTAGCTTTCCACTTGGACTATGAAGTATTTGCCTTAAAAAAGTTCTGAACTTTTCAAATTAACTACCATGATATAAGATGCCCGCAAATGTTGATATCATTGAAATACCATGATAATGAACTCACTGAAGGCCCCATGCTGCCTTAGCTGTTCCCAACTATGAACTTTCACCCCTTTGGAGATAAGTGTTTGCAAGTTTTCAATTCCTGGGTAGAATTGCTCCAGAAATCCTTTTAACATTAGTTAAAAGATAAATGGAAATCTGTGAATGGCAGCTGGCAATGGTAAAACATTTTGTGTAATTACATGCCATTAAAAAAATATAGAGACTTTTAATGAAAAATATATTCAATCATGTACTAACTGGAAACCAAACCATTTCCTGCCTTTTGTAGAAAGCTTTCACAGTATTCATTACCCAGGATTCTTTTTTTTCTACCTAGTTATAGAAGAAGAGGAAGAAGAAAAGAAAAAAACAGTGAGTTCTGAGAACATTCATTTTGTATCTATCTAGTTTGTCATGAAGTTTCTATATACATTATTATGAGTTCTTGAAGGAAAATTATTTAATTCCACATGGAAAATGATGGGCATAGCGAGAGAGACGGGAATTAGATTTTGTACTAAATATAAAGGAAGAATTGCAGGGAAAAGAGGCAGCATTGCTGACAGATCTTTATTTTATGGCAATTAATATCTGTTCATACATAAAGTTTTACGCACTCCTAGTCTGTTCCTACCCCAGTTTAAAAACTAATCTAGAAGTTCATCAGTTAATTTGACACCTGTTGAAAAACAGCTCAAACAAACTAAATGTTATTTTCCCTTAACATTGAAGAAATTAATTGCTCACTTTTGCAGAAAATAGTTAAGTGTACAAATCTACTGGCTGAAAAATCTGGGCCTCATCACCTAGTCCGCATGCAAAGGTACTTTAGAAAAGTCGCTTTGCACAGCTGCAAGTAACAGTGCAGGAAGGAGGGTTATAATGATTAGTCCAGATGACTGATTGGAGCCACTATTGTGGAGGACAGTAGATTCCAGTTATTTTCTTGCCAACAGCTGACAGTGGGCTATTATTTTCAATGTCTTATTGGACAGACCAGTATCAGTCACAGCGCAGACTCCCAATTTCAGTGAGAATTAGTACAATAATCTGAGCATATCTGAAGAGTCAGAAACAGAGAAGGAAATGAAAGCAGCTCTATTCTTGGAAAGGGTCTGCAATTAAAACCCATTAATGCAAATGAAGAAGTATAAGAACATTTATAATATTTATTACTAAGAAAAGACCACCATGGCTCTAGACAACAGGTCTCAGATCTCTGCATACATAAATCGTTCTAAACTAAACTGTAGTTGCAAATATGAGTCTGGTTTGCCAGCAAAGCTGTAGGAAAATCCTTACTTCAATGGTTTTATTGTATGCAAGAGAATATGCCTTTGGCTCTGAGTTCAATAAAATATCAAATTACTTTCAGAGAATGTTATACATTTCTGAAAAAGTTATGATTAGCCAGATTAAAAAAAAACCAACAAAAAACTCTTTTTTCTCTCACTGAAGAATGAACTTAGTGATTTCAGAAACCAATAAAAGAAAGTCCACTGAATTCAGTGAATGTCTTTCTGGGTTATTACAATGGGCTTAATATCTTGTCTCCAGTTCATATGCAGAAAATTAGGATCGGAATGTGTTTTCAACAAATGTTCATTGCAGGCAAACTGGGTGCATGACTTCATAGAAATGGAAATCATATAAGAGTCAATAATATATTTATTTAAGAACTCAATTGCATATCGAAACTTTTTGACCTTCTGACCAGACACTGAAGTGAACTGTAGAACTAAGTTCTACACTCTATTTATTCTCTACTTTGTAGAGAATAAAGCAACTTTCTTTACACAGTGCAGAGGATACTGTGTGCTTGCACTGATATTTCTTTACACTGACCATAGATTAGATGAGCTTCAGAAGTACTTTTCAACTTTCTATGATTTTTCGGTAAATTTAGAAATCTTACCTCTCATAAATATGTGTAGATTTTTTATTTACAAAGACACAACTGTAAGTCTTTAAAAAGCTTTTTACATGATAATACTGAAGAATCTAAAATTCCTATCAGCAAGATCTAATACCTAGATAAGTGAGGATACATGCAATTATTTTAAAATAAGTCTTAATTATAATTCAACACATAAAAGAACATTGCAGGATGTTCTCAAATGAGTGAATATTAACGATGAGCATGACTAATCAAGTATTTATATTAACTACTTACAGATGGCTTTGAGATACATTGTACAATGGAGAGTAGTGAGTACTTCTTTCCATCAATATAAGAAATGTCCCCTCAATGAACTATAAAGAGCAAGCGGAGAGATTTCTGTCCAATTAGATCTACTAGAAATAGATGCTTCTATTTAAATTTGTAGAACTTCTGTAGGCCTGTACTGTATTAAGACTTAACGTTTATTCCTTATGTCAGAGGCGTGGAACACTTCGGTGTTTGTGGGCATATTGGCCTGGGGTGGGTCTTGTCACATGAATTCCTTTCCAGAACGTCCAGCCACTCACTGAATCTCAAAGCCAGGGTGGGATCTCTGTTCAAGAGTAACTGCATTGTTTTTCATGAAGGGACAGGAGCACACATCTGGCCTTCAGAATGCCATCAAATCAAATATATTTTGTTTGGTCTAGTAAGTCATTACAGAGAAGACAGCTAGTGGAAATTTCTCTTGCGTGAAGTTGTTGTTTTGGTGAATAGATTGATGACTTTTTGAAAAACACTTAGAACTACCTTGGTGGCTTGGTGCATTCCGTTTAGAAGGAAGAACCTAGCTGATACTTAATTGTTTAAGCACTGTGGTACAATAGACTTGCCCGGACTTGTCAAGCCTGATCTTGACAAGCCTGATGTTACTTCAGTTAGGAACTGCAACACCACCGAAAGCATGTATTGAACTCCCCTCCACCTGGGCATAACAAATAACTAAGTCTGCTTCCATGACACTGCAAGCCTTGTCAAGAGCCAGTTAACACACAGTAATTGACTTAGTTCCACCTTGCCAAGAGTTGCCAAAGAGTTTTCCAAAGTATAAAAGTAGCACACGAAAACCCTTTTGTTGAGGAGGAGGAATTAAATGACAACCTTATCTGATGAATGCGTTGATGGACCTGCATCTCTCTTCCCTCCCAAGAAGGTAAGGCTTTTTGATAAAAGTAGGGCCTCTGACTTTGTCAGACATTCCTTGGAAAAATAACTATTATCTCAAGATTCCATTGTTACATTTCATATATATATGTCCAGTATTAACAGGTTACAATCATCTAGCGCTAAAGCAGGAAGTGAATTTATCAACAGCAATTCCGAACTTGTTTTATCTGTTGTTTTAAATTAACAACTTACTGTTTCAGCACTGAGAAATTGTCACAGTTAAAATCCTTGGGAAGCTCTCGAAGACATTGTGAAACTGGGGACAGCCCATTTGGCTCACTGGCAGTAAGTATTAACCATGTAGGTGACAGTTCGTGAGGGGACTCTCACAAGTAACAGTAAGTCTGACTGATGGCTAACTCATATATATATAACCTTTTAAATATGGCAAATCGACCAAGTCTGGGACTAGGGATGGATGCTGCTGCCTCTAGGCTCTCCTCAGAGAAGAAGCTTAGAGAGCAAGGAGGTCCATCCTGAACCTCGTGACTCCACAGGAAGGCTTTCCTTAGCTATGTATCAGAACTTTTGCTAATTACCAAACAAGCACAGGGATCAATCTAACTCTGATGTCATTCTCCATGTAACAAGACAGCTACTGAGAAACGCTGGTTAATAAGGCAACAAAGCTCAGCAAATGTCTAATATTGCTACCTATTGCCACAAATTTCAGACAAAAAATATTTATAAGAATATTTAGATTTTAAAATATAGAGCAATGCAACCTTTTTAAAAATAAATGTTCTTTGTGTTGTTTTAGTACCAAATATTTATTAGATGCAACTGGGCCTGAAAAGTCAATAACTCATCACAGAAAAAGAATAAAAAACTACTGGGATTTCAGTTAGGACAACTCAGCAATTGTAATATATACATACATATTACTGGTTACAATTTGCAGATTAGAAATCTTTCTTTTCTGAAGAGCCACTGAAGAATTTGCAGCAGGGATGTTACAAGATGCTATACTTACACATTTTTCCCTTGTGAATACTTTAATACTAGAGTATTCTTCATAGAAATATAAAAATATTTTTAATTAACTTTGCAAAATCTCTTTTTGCTAAAGATGTGCCATAAATGTGTGGCAAAAAACCTGCAGATCTCTCCACCTCTAATCTTCATCTACAACTACTAGACCATGCATCCCACAGTCAGTCCAGTTTTAGTCCTATTATTTTCCAATCTGTTAAATCTTATTTGTGAAGCTGCATGAGTAATATGTGCAAAATACCCCAGCCTAGATAGAAAGAGCCAACACTAGCAATGTGCACACTCCTAATATAAATGGAACTGTCTGGGGATTACATCAGCATTCAGATTCATGGCTCTAAAGATTCCTAGATTTAGTGCAGCAAGACTAGTCAAGGATTAAACAATGTATTACCAAGGGAATAGTCAACATGTCCTGGAAGAACCACTAAGAATCAGTGCAATCAACATGTGGAGGAACTAGAAAGATAAATGGAAAGATTCGAAGTATGAACTGTACATAGAAAAACTAAATTAATACTAAAAACACAAATGGCAAATATTCTGGTGTTACTAAAATGCACATTAAAGACCTGAACACATAACTGCAATATTTGCAAAGATGTTGTGCTTTGTCACAAAGCACTAATAAATCTGAGAAAATTCACTGAAACATAATACTAAGACAAAGGCTAGACTAGGAATCTTTTAAGGATAATTGATCTATTTAGAATAAGAACCAATACAAGCTTTCTCTGAAAATTTAAAATCACGGAAGCTGTTCAAACATTGTTATGAACAAAACCTTCATATTATTAATATCTTTCACCCTTCCCCCCAGCTGTCTTAAAAAAAACTTTGTGCCAAAATAACCCAGAAGCAGAAAAGCTGCAGCAGCCACTGAGAAGTTAGCATCATATATCAAGGACCATGAAACCAACAAAGTTTCTAACAAGTTATGTTGGAAGTGTCAGCTCTGTTCTGAATTAAATTTTAAAAATTAAATTATTATCTATTTGAAGATAATTTATTTGAAGAGAATATGGATAGGTGCTCATATTTGTGGTATTAGTTTAAAAGATCCCACTGCTCTTTGCCCCCACTAATGGATGGACAAAACGGTTCCAAATGGATTGCAAAAACCCCTTAAGATTACCTGACCGCTTATTCTATTCTGAGCTAAAGTAGAACCAATTTTCTAAATTTTCAGTTAAGCACTGCTAAGTAACTTCATTTTCTGAAAGTTAAGAACATGTTTTTCAGTGTCTATCTCTGCAAATGTTAACACTTAATATTTGTAGTTATCACTACAGTAATTGGACACTGGTATGAAGAAAAGCCATTGTTTATACTTATTACTGTAGAAACCAAGGCCATTATCGAGTCAGTGGAATGCCATTGAGTCAGAATTGCTAAAATAGGTCACACCTGCAGGGAGGAGCAGACAGGAGAGGTGACCCAAAGCTGACCAACTGAGTATTCCATGCCGTATATGTCATACTGAGTGCAAAACTGAAAGTTCATAAAGATCAAGCTCTCTTCTCCGACAGCTGGCATCTAGTGAGGACCTTGTCCATCCTTCTGCCCCTGATCTGACATGTGCATTCCTGAATTCAGTTCCTGGGCCCAGCTCCTGCCTGCCTCTGGGTCCAGCCCAGGACCTTTCGCTATGCCTGCCCTGCAGCATCAGTGGTGTTGCACAGTCACCGGCCTGGGGAGAGGTGGTGGTGTTCAATCTTATACATTTGTAAATGTGCTATTAACATAGCACATTAGAATGTTATTAGTTTTCTTTGTATTATTATTGTTTCATTATAGCCAGTTTAGTTTTATTTTCTAACCCACCAGTGTCTCTACCTCATTTTCTCTTTCCCCTTTCCCTGGAGTGGGTGGGAGGGTAGGGGTGGGAATTGGAATCACAGCTGCCCTTGTTTAGCTACCAGCCAGGCTAGGAGTGGGGCTGAATCATGGCACAGCTACCAAGCGTCAAGTATTTAACTGACAGCTACCAAGGAAACCTGTCCAGGATCTAATAAAATGGAGTGTGATCTGTTTTGCTTTTTGTACATTTGAGATACTCCTTATGTGAAGGAGTAGACAGGAAGTAAATCAACTTTATTGCTCTATCTGGGAAAGCCTCAGCTGTGCCCTATAGAATAGTTTCACAGTCACTTCATGTTGCAGGAAATATTTGAAGACTCTTCCTGGTTTCTAAATCAGAAATGTTATTCAGAAGGATGTTACAGTGTGTTTATATTGAAGGATGGAGGAAAATAAGCATTACATTTCATGAGCAAGTGGAACTATCTGGCATTGGCTTTAACAGAAAGAAGCTAGTTCATCAGTAAGGGAAATGTAGGTGAGTCTGCTTGACACAGAGCAATGAATGAGACGTTGTAAGTAGGTGCACCTTGATGATATTTTTTCTTGATTGGGTTTGTCTTGATGTATTTGGTATCACAGCTGTCTACAATCCGCTTACTGGCACATGGCTAGAACCTAGTAAAGCAGAGGAAGTATTTACAGCAATTCAAAGAAGAGAGTAATTCATTCACAGATTTCAGGTTAGAATATATGTAACAAACCTTTAAATTTTACTCATTTTTTTTACCTAAAAAGGTTGAGATTTGAGGAGATAATCTACAGGCTTTTGTTTTTTACAAAACCGAGCAATATATTTTGGAAGAACAGAGAGAAACATAGCAAAAATAGTATCAAAAATATTTTTAGTTACTTCACAGGAGATTTGAGCTCTAGTCTTCAATCCAAATTTGTCATAGGAAAGCTGAGCCTGTATCTTCACTGTCCCAGTTGAGATTTCAGAGATTTCAAAGACTCTATAAATTTCCTATCTCTGACTTCATGATTGTTTGTGAAAGAAATTAAGTCAGTTCCTCAGGGAAAATACTGTTTTATTTTCAGCCTAAATGAAATTCTTTGCAATGATAGAAAACCTTGTAAATTTTTTAGTTCAGCTGAATCATATTTTTCTCCCTGCATTCACTAAGGTATTCACTAGGTTTCTCATTTGAGGAATGGTTCAGAACTTTCCACATTCCCATAATGTAAGATAGATGCTCTGCTTAATTGCTCTGAGGACCACCCTGTGGAGGAAATCCCATCTGTACCTGTAGTTCTTTCCTCTCAAGCATTTTCAGACTATCTGCCCGCTCTTCAGAATATGACCACTATTAGTGACCAAACAACATTAAAGCGGGACATAAATTGTGAGGTTGCAGCCAGGAGTTTCTGGCAATATCTTGCCATTCTGCTACAGGATACAGTGCCTTAATACTCCTCCTAGAGGGCCAACATAATCCAGGCTTTACAATTTCCATGCCAAACATCCTGCACCAGCACATCTACAACACCACCAAGACCAGCAAAAGTACAGCCAGGTATTGGAGGCCACTATGACTGGCTTCTGGCCTCTGGCCTCCAGTATCTCAATGGCCACATTGCAAAACCTGATTTTGTCTATATCGCTGAGAAGACTTGAGCTGACTTGTGCTTGTTCATTTGCTAGAAACTCCTTTGTTTCTAAGTGGTTAGTGTTAGATCTAACCAACATTATTTTAAAGTAAAAGAAATTTCCTTTATTTATCCAAGTAAAAAGTGATGAATAAAAAAAAGTTTTATAAGGCCCAAGACAAAAACAGGAATTTCACCAAAACTAGTCCTACTCTAGAGGCACACCTCTGACTGCAGCAAATGTAAGTTTTTCCAGAGGATGGTAGAAGAAACTCCACCAAGTTAGCACGGGATGAGGTAAGAAGTATGAGGTCAGACATAAGAAAACCAAAGCCTGTGCCTGTAACTCTTTTTACTTAATGAATGAAGAAAATCAACTACAAGCACCTTGCAAAATAGTTCACTTCTGGATTGACACACAGCTGTACACAATGCTGCCAATGTTCAAAGCAATTCTGCACATCATTTTCTGAAAGTCTCTTGAGGACCTCTGTCAGTTTTGCTTTCACATATTCTATCAATAAAAAAATGGGTTCCTTTCAGAAAGATTTAGATCTGTCGTTTTTAAAAACTGATGTATGTGAAGTATAAGGAATTGTGAGGAACACAGTGAATGAAGCCTGGGTGGACCCGAATTCAGCTGATGGCTATGCTCTGAGTGTAGGAGCTTTTGTTTGTACAAAGCTGGACAGAGGTGGGCTTTGTACAAACATGGAGCAAACCACAGGTTTAAAAAGTGAGCCTATGTCTATTTTTTTCTTAAAGTTAGGACGATGTGCAGCCAAGAATGAGAGGGCAATAGGGGTAGGAACCTGATACCTGGTGGTTAGAGATGGCAGTTAAAACTGAAGAAATATGGATCTTGCCATGGCTCTCAAATTTCCGTCAGCAAATGCCTGCAGTTTGAATGTGGTTTATTGTGCTAAAGAAAAACTGAAACTGACAAATTTGTGCCTCTAAAGAAAACAACTATGAACATTTCATTAAAAAAATACAAAAAAAATTAAAATACTACATAGGATATTGTTTGCAAAATAATCTATGAAAGGAGATCAGAAAAATTAAGTGCTAGCTGTATATGGTAACACCAATATTTCCACAATAACTGGAGAAATAAATAAGTAAAGAAACAAGACACGTTAATTATATAATTGATCTAATGTAAACTTCCAAGAAATAATTCATATGCTATCATTACCATAACAACTAATTCACATGACAAAATACATGATACATGACACCTTGTTAGAAACCAATTAAAAATCATTACTAATCACGTCATTCTACATTATGGCAAATAAGATTAATAGAAATCTATTTGTAAAAGATTTAGTAACATAATTTTTCATAGTTATCCAAATTAAATGCTAATGGTCATCACAGTTAGGAGTGAAATGTCTCTAGAAAGAACTATAGACTCCTAACATAACACATGATTCATAGCTGTGAAAAATACAGGGTCTCCTGATACATCAGCATGATTCTTTTTTTTCTAAACTGCAAAAGAATCCATAATGCTTATTAAAACAAAAACTGTCATGCCATGGACACATACTAGCCAGTTTTAAACGGGCATTTGAATAATTCTGTTTTCAGTGCTTTACATCTTCATATTTTGAATTTATTAAAAGCACTAAATTAATTACATTACAATGACTTTAAGTGCGGCAAAATTATCATTCACTTCCCAGGAGGGAAGCTGCTTTTGCAATGTGTTTTTTCCTTTTCACAATCATCCTGAGAAGTTCCTACAGTCATGGAAAGGGCAGTAGCTTTTAAGGAGTCAAGAGAAGGAAAAATGCATTAGTTAGTTATCCTTAAGAGGGGGCAAAGAATGACATTTTAAAAGGTTACATTTGGCAAATTAATTGGCAGCACCAGATGGAGAAATCAGTCTGATTGAACAGATAGGAACTTTTTCATAATAGTTCCAATGCATTTTGTAACACTGGTTACTGGCCCTGGTAACTGCTCCCAGACTTCTTTTGTCAGGTGAGGAAAAAGGACACATATTTATTCAAATTAAATGTGTTAAAATTATATCAGCTTCTTAGCATGTAGGAATGTCTGGCGGAATAAAGATGAGGACAGCCAACTTTTTCTGAACAGAAGTTATGAAAGCTCTAGGATATTCAGAACAAAGCGTTGTGGGCTTTCATAAGATGACAGAAACAGTTTTAAAATCTAATTTTGGCACAGCGTGACTCAATGATATGCCTCCTGGGTTTTACGCCATCAGCTCCACTAAGCCCATTTTCTCTGCTTCTTATATCATATGTTTTCAAGCAATCTCCCAACCCCTTTTTTTCCATGGATGAAAGGCAACAAAGGGTAAAATTCTTATCCTGATATGCCAGAATATACATATGTAATAGATTTAGTTTCTAAATAACTCTGCCTGAGCCTGAGACTCTGAACACATAACTCATTTATTTTAAGCGATATGTTCTTACAAACATATAGTATGTTGTTTGTCCACCTAGAACTCCATTGATTTCAATGAAATTTGTCTGGGACAAGAATGTAGTCTACCCCTAATGCTGAGAAGAAAGCCTTTTCTCCTTTTGAACAGTTTTATATGACAAAGACAGGAAAAAAAGTGTTACCATATACTATGGTTATTTGTTTTCAGTATTAGGGGTTGGTCGGTTCAACAATTCTCCAGAGGAAAGAAAAAAAGTGTCGTTAAGAATATGCAACATTTAAAGAATTTTGTAGTTTCCAGGCTGGATGGCAAGATGTGTCCTTACCCCGAAGAAATTTCTCCAGCAAAGCATTATATATGCTATCACTGGAATCAGCTAGAGAAAATCCTCGACTTCAGGGAAAACCAAGAGAGCTGCATAAAATGTCTTTGATAATTCAGCCTTTCTGTAGGAGCCAATATTCATCCATCCCATGACCTGGTGCTTCTCAGAGCTAGAGACTTCTTTTCTTGAAGATGATACTGCACAAAGTGTTGCTTTGCTGAAACAATACATGAGTAAAAAATGGTAGTGTCCACTCACATGTGACTGCCACTGCTGGCTTGTGCATAAATGGTTGAATGCATTCTCTGACAGTTTTGGATAAGAAAGGTGTATCAGTCATTATAAGAGCTGTGTAGAGATTACACCGAGGAAAGATGTGGATACTCCTCCTTAGCAGTCTTCGTTTCACTTGAGTCCAGGCCCCTCTATGGCTGATTGATAGGAAAACCCCTCCATTATGCTGCAGTTCAAATGGGGCCAGTGGCAGTCCAGCAAGTTTGATTTATATACACCATAAATGACCAAAAATTTTGTTCACATTTTTAAATTGGAAAAGGGCTAGTGCAAGAAAAGTCAGCTTTATTATCTGAGGTTTTCATCTGCCAAGTTTCAATACTCCATCAGAAAGGGCCAGCCAAGACAGAAAAGGACAGTAATCCAGGAAAAAAGAATAGTATGAGATTTTAGACATAGGGTCCACAAGCATGTCAAGAGGAAATGCAGTAGAAGACTTCTTCTGGACAACTCTGGAAAGATCTGAAAACTATACAAATGCTTTTAGTACACACTTCAAATATTTCCCATTCCTTTCCGTACTTCATTTCTCGTATGGTAAACAACTTCTAAAAACAGGTTTGGTTTATTCTGCTTCCTAGCATTTTTATTAACTTGCTATTGTACTTAGTGTTAAATAACCTTGATTTACGATGTTAGAGAGACGTACCATCCTGAAGTCTAATTATGTCCCCAACTCAGAACTTTTCTACATGCCAAAAATCTGCAGTAAAACATGAGAGACATTCATTTGTTTACTGAGACACAGACCGAGACACAGACAAAGGAAGACTACATGGAGGCAGAAGTGCTGTTTTTCTCGTCTTGAAGAAGCTGGTGGAAAGGTAGGGCTGCCAACAGCCCCAGGCACCGGCCTGTCAACGCCCCAGGAGACCAGTCTGGGAATCCAATTTTTTTTTCCCATGATCCATTTCCAAAGAAAAAATGCCTTCCCACCCAGTTTTCATATGGCTAAGTGATCCCTGGGGAACTAACCAGAATTTTTTTTCAGTGGGAGCTGGATGACAATTTAGTACAGCTTCAGCAAGCAACTTTCTTTTTTGGATGTTTTAGCAAAGTGAACCTCTGACTCATCAGCAGTAAATGGGGACTGAGCCCAAAGTTAATCTAACCAATGTTGCACTGGAACAAAAAATTTCACAATTCCATGCATATCCAAGAGATGCTATGGAGCATCTGTAGGCAGATGCAATTTGTAGGAGGTTAAGGATTGCAGCTCTATTTGAAGTTACCCCAGCACTTTCAGATAGCATCAGAGTTTGCTTAGACTACTTTGTCCATGACTCAGTCTTTATTGGCATGTCTTCACAGATTTATGTTCCTAGATTTGACAGAAAACCCACTTTATTTGTCTTTTAAACTAAGAATTAGAAAAAAAAGTCGTGCCAGTATTCAGTCATGCATGTCTTAAAGGGGCATTTCTAGATTTCAGCTTTAACATGTAAAAATATGGAGAGTGACAACTTCAGGAAACACTCTGAGTTATCCATAGGTTTCCAAACCTTCCTAAGATAAAGGTAGCCTTTGTGACTATGTCATTACACTCTAATATAATATGTTCTGAGTGAAATTAGAATATGCATATACAGAAAAACTGTTTTGTTACTTAGACTATAAACACAGAGACCAAGGATTGCATAACCAAACAATTGATTTACAGCTATCTTCGTCAGGTGATCTTCTTAGCAGAGATCTAATAGCAAAATGTTGTGGTAGCATTTGAGTTTAACCTATTCTACTGCCTTTAAAATGTACATTCTCATGGGCTTAGCATTAAACTGTGAATACTTTCCAAAGGAAATAATCAGTGGAGATCATCCAGAGTGTTGAAATGAGACTAGTCAAAAAAGCAGCTGGGCAAAATCAAACATCATATATTAAATGACCTCATATCCATTTCCAGTTCTGAGTCTTTGACCTCCAGTCCTTGGGCCCAGCTGTGAGCCAGCCAACACATAACCTAAGAGAAAAGAAGAAATGCTGTTTTGCAAAATGTTGCTACTTCAAATTACAATGAAATCATATTTGTTAAAATAAAGCATGTTATGCATATTTAGTTATTTTTATGACCCCACACTTATTGTTAGTCTCAGGAATTCGTTCACCCATTTGGTGATTCAGTAAGTCCAGTAACTTTGCCTCTCATGAATGGCATGATGAACGGACAAGTTCCTGTCATGAGGAGATTAAAAGTAGAGGTGCACATTGGAAACAGTTTACAAAATCCTTTAAACGTCTTTGAGCCACTCAGCAACCATCCACACTCTGCAAGGGAGCCAGTGGTCAGAGGTGTAGGTATACACACCACAGGTAAGAGATGAGAAACTCTGGAAGCTATTGAACAGTGAATTTTCACAGCAGATCAGCGCAAATACACTTAGCACAGGGTTTTCTGTCACCACAAACTGTCAAAAGAAATTTGAGAATTATCAACTTTTTGTGCTCTGTGGTTTCCTTGTGTTTTTCTTCCCCTTAGTTTCTCTTTACTAAAGTCTGACTTACCTCACAGCATGAAATCTACCATTTTATTGTACTGCAAGGAATTACCTAAAAGGACTTGACCAAATAAAATTTTGCTGACCTTAGTCTTTTACACACATTGCCTCATAAAGAAATTATTCAGACTATCAACACAAAAGAAATAATGACTAAAAATCTTATTTAGGTAGTTAATCCTCCATGGAGCAGTGTGTCAGACTCTAATGTATAAAGAGGCCATTGACCTGTATGTTCCTCAGGATGATAAACACCATAGGAGAGTCAAAACAACAAAGTATAGTTAAGCAAAATGCTTCATAACCAGCTGTTTTCTGAAGAGTCCGTACGGACATGCTATTGAAGTTTCAGCACCAACCAAAAATTACAGCTCAGTGGTACATAACATATGGGTGACATTTATTTTCTGAGTTAAGAAAAGAGCTTAAAAACACCTGTGATAACAAGGTAGTAAATGTTGGCTTCACTGTGATGTCCACTAAAGTTCCTATGATTTCATTTTCAGAGTTCAGAAAGAGTTGTTTTGGAATCACTCCAAGCAATATCAGCTTTTGGGGAAGTCAATAAAATATCCAAAATACATTAAGTTTTGAACTGCTTTCACATACTGTTTTCTTATTTTATGAAAGCAGATTAAACAACAAGAGACCAGTTTTGCAAACACACATCTGCATAAATCCCAGTCACCAAAAAAAATGGCATTATTCTCCACAGGGGTTGCATAAACCCCTATCCCTTAAACATCAACAATAACAGGGCTTGGGTTTGCACCACTAATTTCAGTAGAAACAGACAGGCAAATAGAAGGAAGACTATGAAGAATAGTACATATACAACACAGATGATACTCTATCCAAAACATTCTTAGAATGCTGCTAATTAAGCATAAATGGAAAAAGCTGATTTGGAAGGTGAAAAGAAAGAAATCTAATTCAAAAACATAAAATATTAGGCTTTTAAAATTGTGTTGCAGTTATTTGACGATGCTTTCATTTTTTAAAAGCAAGTATCGCGAAGACATGCCTGTGATATAGGCTAACAGAGATAGTAGTTGTCTAACAGAGTAGTAGTTGTCCATGCTGATATGAAAGAGCAGGGGAAATGAAAGACTTGAACCTTTCCATTTTTGTACTTGCCTAGTGCTGGATCTGGCTTGGGCTTATTCATTTTAGAAGCTTTGTTTCTATTTTTATTTTTGTTTTCCCATTTTGAAATTATTCACTGTGCTGTTCCTCACATGCTTGAAGTATGTCTAGACTGTTCCCAAACTAACATTTAATGAAAACAAGTTATTCTGATTGAAGGACTGTAGCTGCTTCATACTGTGGTTTGGGGTTTGCCCCTGTGACACCTGTATTAAGGCATCTTTTTTTTTGTCCTTTCATGAGGCCTTCAACATCATCTGGTATGGGACCAAGTATCACGCAGATGCTCTCTTCTCCAGGGTAAGGAAAAGCAAATGGGCAATATCAGAAAAGCCAGAGCAGAGGTAGGAGGCATGATTTATTCTGCCTCAGTATGAAACTACCACAAAAGAATGTATTTTTTATAATGTGTCACAACTAGGTTTGTAGCAACATAAACAAAGTACACAGCAGCTGTGCCAGCAGTGATCATAAATACATGTTTAGCATAGCAGCTATAATAACTTGCACATCATCATACAAGAACAAATTCTTGTCACACTCTTGTAGGTGGAAAAAATATGCTCTCTAAAATGTTTCACATGAAAATTCAATGCTCCCATTACCAGAGAGTGCAGTTCTCACAGGACAAATAAGACTGCAGCCTGAAAACTATTTTAATAAATCAAAACTAAATACACTGCTGTCTATACTCTCTTTAAAGGCTTATTTTGACTCTAGCTCAGGGTTTTGCAGAGCAGATGTGGCAGTGAACATGTGCATACATTCTCTCTTCTTTTTCTACCTGTCTTTTTAAACAGAATAGAGAGAAAAACAAGTTGCACTTGCTCAGCAGTCCCCAGTCCCAGACGACCCTCAAAGCTCCTTCTAAACCTACTTTTTGCTAATAAATGCAATATGAATAATAACAAAGTGGGGAAACTGTCATTTAAAAGAAATGGTGGATATAATACGAGCTGTGCTATATTTCCACTTCTACCCCAATGTTTTTTGGGACTGCAAGCACAGAAGTTCTTTCAACTCTTTCGCCCTCCATTTTCTTGTCTCTCTTTGGTTTTATCCTCTCATTTTAGACCACTAGCTCTACAGCACAGTGATTTTTGCACTGTTAAGGTAACTTTAGGAAAGTCAGACGAGTGGAATCATAACTATTCCAAATATTTGCCCTTTTACATCATTGCATAATCAGATAGTTGTGCTTTCACCCTCAGCATTCATTTCTGCATATCTATACCTCTATAGATAGAGATATTTCCTTACCCTCTGTGCTGAAGACCCTCCCTTCTCACTCTTTGTCTGCCAGGAACTAGTGAGTAACAGCTACTCTAATTGCAGTCTCTGAATTTGGGATGCTCAAAACTGTGCACTACTCCACCCTAGAAAAACTAGATCCAAAAATGGCTCTTCTTATAGCCCAAGTGCTTCATACTTAGACAATTTTTTGAGGTATCCATGGCAGAGCCCTTTCAGATCCTTCATTGCTGCCCTTAAGGCTCTAACTCAGTCCTGCTGGGGAGAATGCAACTCTCATTCTCCAAGTGAGTAGTTTCTCCTTTCACCTTAGTATCCTTAATCAGTAATTGCTTGTCACAAAAATGTGCTTAAGATCTCCCCAGCTGCATGTCTTTATTGTTCCAACATTACATTACATTACATCTCACTTCTACTGAATATATATCTTACTTTTATGAAAATGTCTTTTAAGGAATTTTAATTTCCTAATGTGGTTGGAATCAAACAGGGAAATGTACTGCTCTTCTGTGTTTTCTTCCACTGTCAGCCCTTCAAATATTAAGCATTTATTCAACCTTGTATTTCTGATTGTTCACTCCAATCTATTTAGTCCTTTACTTTTCTCTTGGTATCCAGGGAGTCAGGGCTACAGGCTTCTGAAGTCAGTTCAGATGGTTATCTGCAATTTCTCTTTGTAGTGCTCTTCAAGGTCAAATCCATTACAGCATGTGCTCGGACTGACTTTCCACACTTAACTCTGCTGGACTTACTGTGACACACTCAGCAGTTCACCCCAGAAGCTGTTATCCATAGATACAGGAGATGTTAGACTCAACATAGAAAAAGAACCTGTTTCCCACCTCCTCGTCATCTAAAACATCTCATGAACAGAGTGATATTTTTGATGAAGAAGATAAGCATCATACTAGATGCTAATTAGTACCACCACTTCCAAAATGAAATATATGCACAAAAATTACTTTCACATAATATACAGTACAGCCACAGCGGGGAAGTTTAATCACACCGGCCTTCCCAAAGAGCTTAGAGATTGTATTTTCTTTCTGTCATATCGTATCAACTGGGAAAGAAATGAATCAGCAAATAAAGCTCCTTAAATGTTTGCAGTTGATTTATAATGGAAATTACAGAGCTAGGATAACATTATTTTCTTATGCCCCACAGTCTTGGGTAAGCTGGTGTATATAAAGCTTTTCTAAAACACAGGAATAGATTTAAAATCTATCACAGACATCAGTGCTGAAACAACCAGGGTCAGATACCCACAATTCATACTCCAGTTGCAGATTGATACATCAGCCTCTTGTGTCTGGAGGTGGTCAGCTCTTAATCCTCAATTTTCAGAGGGTTTTTCTCCCTAATCTAATTAAAATGGAGGTGATTATAGCCATTAGGACAAAAAAGCCAATACAAAAGGAATGAAGGAAAATCAGTCCTTCAAGTTAAGTTAATGTTCTGAATTTGGTTGACATTTCCAGATTCCCCAGCCTAGCAGTGACCAGGATGGTCCTTCCCCAGTTTCTTATACGCTCCGTGCCAATCTGCCATGAAGGTTTTGAAGAAATCTATTTTGGAAAAAGAACTGGTTACCCATGACTCCTAATGACAATTTTTCACAGAATCACAGAATCACTAGGTTGGAAAAGACCTCCAGGATCATCGAATCCAACCATTCCTATCAACTACTAAACCATACCTATCAATCACTAAATGATTTTTGTATCATTTTTCTCTAGGTATAGTTCCTAAAATGGTTTTAGGGCTGCTTATCCTAAAAATATCCTGTGTTTCTTTGCTCCTCTAACCAATGCTATGGTCATCACAAGAGGAACAAATTTCAACACCCTCTGAACATTCAACAGCTTCTTCTTCCACAGCCTGGTAATGCCTTTATTCTTAAAACGATGGTTGTCTGTCATCAGTCTAACAGACACTTTGCTAAAAGGGAGGAAGGGAGGAAGGGCAGAAGGAAGGAAGGAAGGGCAGAAGGAAGGGCGGAAGGAAGGGAGGAAGGAAGGAAGGAAGGAAGGAAGGAAGGAAGGAAGGAAGGAAGGAAGGAGAGTCAGAGTTTACAGATAAGCTTCCTTTTAACCTTTTCATTCACTTTACTTTGCAAGCTTATCGATCAGAGCTCAGCTGGACATGCCAAATGTTTCTATACTAACTCTGCAACTACTTCTCCAAAAGCCAGTAGAAACACTCTAGAATGTTTTGTGGCGATAAAGAATACAAAAGCAGCTCTAAATGTTAGAAAATCAAAAAGAAATATATGTGGCCATATCATCACAGAACCATAAAGTTCTTCTCTTTACTGTTCAGAAAAGTGCCTTTGATTTTCAGTAAAAGGTGCTTTGTATCTCAGAGGTACAGTACAGCAGCTTGATTGCTATCACGTAATGTGGCATTTGCTAAGATAATGACTTTTATTGTGAATGGCTGAGTCAATAACCACATAAAATCCCTGTATTTTGTCAGTTCTGTGTTATTGCTGCTCTTCGCCTGAAGTAATTATACCTTTTTCCATTTCAGAAAACTTATACAGTATTTTCATTCTCTTTATTACAACTGCTCTACTTGTATTTAATTACTCAAGATTTGGCCGTCTGCTTCTTACTGTTTGTATTCCTATGCTATGAAACAAGCTGCAATAGACTAACTAATGTGCTTGGTTAGAAACACTGTATCACGTAAAATTATCTGAATGATTAAGCAAAAAAAAAATATATATTTCCCTTTCTCTTTGACATTCAAATATTATTATGCAAAAATATGTATTTCACAAGCATATCATACCCAAGTCTTTAAATATATTTTATAGTAGGAAGACAATGTAGTCCCAATCCCCAGGAGGTGAAATATTAGCTAACAATAACTCTGCTGTCTCTTTCACTTACTCAAATGTTAGCAGAAGGTCTAAAGGAGGGGACAGGAGAAGTGGATTTTCTATAGGATATACACCAGAGGACTAAAATACAGAAAAGAGGAAAACCAGTATCTCTTTCCTGGTTTCTCCATATGCTACTTGTATGGCCCTAAATAAACTACTGGGTCCTTAAGCTTCAGTTTCCCATGCTTGTAATTGGGGATAGTGTTACTAATTACTCCCACCATTGCTGTTTCTACTTACATGTTACACTTTTCTAGGCACTGTACGGAGACTACAATTCCATCCTCTAAAAATGCATATAATAAAGAAAGTTCCAACTGAGCAAGCTACTGGCACCTATGTAACCAAAGTCAATAGGGTCACTTAAAGTTAGGGATATTCTTAGGAACACATCGATTCATAGCTTGAGGTAGTGGTTATTTTGCTCTTTCTTTCAGTGCATGCTTATTTATAAAGATTTTTCCTTCCTGAGTAGACCTTATGGCTTTCGCTGTGCTATGTTTCTGCTCGGTAATCCCACTGGTTGATAAAGATTCCTAAATATGTAATTAAGAACTTTTATATGTGGCAATTGGACCTGTCAAGGGATTGAAATGGGAGGAAACCAAATCTTTTTGCTGAGACCTTAATGGCCTGAAGTACAGCTGCAAAGTACAATCTGTTTGAGTGTCACTTATTAATACCAGTGTAAATGTGGGAAGCAACTGCCTTCTTCCCAGTCTTCTGCTACTACACTCAGATAAGAGCAGTAAGAAAAGGGAGAAGAAAAGGTTTCAGATGGCAGAAAAAGAGCATGAGCAGAAGGAACAGAACCTCTTTAAGTGGAGCATTCCTGAGCGTAGGGACAGTTCAAGTAAACCAGGTTTTCAGCTCTGCTCTTAAAGACATTGAGGAACAAATCATTTGCCACGACGTTCTAACAGTTTGTCAGACCTAAATAGACACTCCCTTGACAAAGGGTTGTGACATTCATATAAGATCGGAGTATTCCCCTGAGTGTATTAAAGCAAGAAGAGAAAAGGCCAGGAGCAGAAACAAGAAACATACTGCACTGTGTAGGAGGAGGAGACTTCTTGGCTGGGAGTGAAGGTCAGGAATAGATGAGAGGAATCCGGCCCTGCAGATACATGTAGGCTGTTTTGTTGTTTCAGATAGATGTGCATTCTTGTACAAAGCATAGTACATTCACACATCTCAACCTGACATAGTCTGCATGTTTCTCCTGTTCCTAACTACCAAGTTTGCCTCAAGGGGTGGTCCAAAAACTCAAACCCCTCACAGGAAGGAACTCTGTGTGGCTGAGTCTGATCTGCACTGGCTTGGAGATCAGAGAAGGCAGGCTGTAGGATGTCATGTCTGTGACAAGAAAAGGGATTTGCAACAGGAGATGGGAACATAAGGGAAGGGCAGAACACTGTGGCCTCCTCATGTAGAGTGGAGCACCCAGACAGCTATGCTGGAACCTAAGCACAGGGACCCCAGGGTGCCAGGGCTGCATGGCACAGGCTTCTTGTCCCTCTTTCACCTAGAATTTTCCCATGAGACAAGAGCACCTTTGCAATAACCATGCTGAGGAGAATGGACATCGACTCTGAGGTACCTATTATTCTGACTTCCATCTAAAGAGAGTTGAGAAAAACCCCTGTGGGTGCTGTGAGTACTGCCAGCACCCACGCTGTGCAAATTCCACAGGTAAGCAAGGAATTTGAGTTTCCATTAGCCTCAAGCTGGCATCTTTTACAAGCATAAAAATCCTATTTTTAAACAACATTCTTTCACCCTCTTATAAAGAGTGCCAAACTGGCACATTGCAGAGATGAGAGATACTGCATGCCTTTCCAAATGCAACTCCTGCCATCTGGGAGCAGAGAGATAGCTTTCCACTTAACAGGCCAGCAGGTTCATAAAATAGTCCAGGAGTATGACAAGATATTTCTGCCTTCAAGAGCAACAGAATTTTGCTGGTCGGCTTTGAATATACCTGTTATATTCTTCTGCTGCTTTGTAATATACCCGTTAAAGAGCTTTAACTGATGTTGCATCTTCTGGCCACATTTGTATTGACTTTTGTGATGACCTTTACCTACCAAATCATGCATGAAAACTCACTGAAGAGAGCTAAACTTTTTTCCTAATAGCCATTCTGCTCCATTTCCTATATCCTACACACAGATGTTTGCTGCATATTTAGCAAAAATCTTTATAGCTGCAGAGCAGATTTTGATAAATCCTCAATTTCTGTATGAAACCCAAGTGAAAAAAAAAGCATGAGGATTGTCTGTTGTCTGCTGAGGCACATAATAACAGTGGCTTAACAAGTTACTGTGCCTCAGTCTGAGGCATCCATTTGTGTGCTTGTCTTTCACATGAGCACATGTAAGATGATGAGGATGAGATCAGCACAGGGATATTAAGAACTTTTCAATTGATATGCAGCAGCTTGTTAAGCTGCCAAACCATGATTTTGTGTCTGCTCCCAAATGCAAAAACAGGTGCATATTCCAGGGGATTTCCACTATCTGTCGGTTTATATGGGTGTAAGGTGGCATTGTCAGGTGCTAAACATCAGTCAGCAGGTCTAAGAATGATTTTATCAACTTTTCACATTATAGCTTCACATAGGGGTTCCATCTGCAATGTTGGCTTTGCCATGTTAGACATCCAGCAATGCCCATGATGGCAGAAGTCTGTCCCTGGCTTGAGAGCTGACAATTTTAACAAGAGAGGCAGATGCATCAGGTAGAATTGGCTCACCTATATTGAACCATTTAAAAACCAGCTTGGAGCCTGAGATAGTTACTTAAGCTCCTTTCGAAGTAAGAGAAAAAGCCATATACATAGAATGGGTATTTTTTCCATCTGTCTTAGACACTTTTTTTCACTTGAGATGAATGTCTCCTTTCTTCATACAGACATACAAACATATAAACATGCAAACATACAAACATGCAAACATAGGAAGAGCCCAGGCAATTTAATTGACACCCAGGCCTCGCAGGACTGAGGATTAGGTAAGATACTTCTCCCAACAAGAACATGAAACAGGTATATTAGACCTGACGGAGAGCTAGGAAATAGGAACATCACTGTCACCTGCCCAGAAGCTATGTGCTTGAGCCAATATCCTTTCAACAATAAAGCTACAGACCCTTCTTCTAACCCTTACAGCACTGGAAAAGGCGGGTCCACGGAGCTGCAGGAACCAGGGCCCCCGCCTTGCATGGTATTTAAAATGGAATCATGGGAATCCCTGCTGTGCCTGCAGTTCTCCATGAAGGATTTCCTATTTCACATACCAAATGCATGGATGGTTCCCTACAAAGCAGAATAATTGATTATGTTTAGTAAACCAGGAGCTGGGATGCATAATGCTAACCACTATTAGCCATGGATCAGCCACTAAAAAACAAGAGAGCTGATTTTAAGAAAAGAGAATAATAATGACTGTCTGCAACATTACCTACAATTAATTAACATGATGGTCAGCTACAAAAAATTTTAAGTCTTTCTTTGGCTTTAATGCTCTGTTGCTACTCACCTTTTAGCTAGCTAGAATCTCCCTCAGCAGTGTGCTGTCTCATTCATTGCTTTGTGGGCTCACATTCAGAGAGCCATTTGGCCTGCAAACTTGCTGGATTATCTGTAAACACAGTGAAAGAGACAGTTATTGCATGAAACCCAGAGAGTGCACCTGCATGCTAATGAGCTAAATGTCATGACAGTAATGCAAGACCAGCACTCCATGCTGCCCTTTAGAAAGAAAGCGATTTACTCCCGTAACACTTCAAACAGAAAATCATAGTTTAACTTCTTTTTTCATTGCATAATTTATTCTGTGATAAATAACTAAATGCGTATTTACTGCACCCCATTTTAATCCATTGTTGTGCTTTTCACAGGCTTTCCCAGCCCTAGAGGCACTGTTCGTATTGGTTATAATATTTTCTGTCTGAGGCTGCTGCACACCTAAAGCTCGATTACAATGCCGGTGTTCAGACCAAGAAAAAGCTTTCATTCGCCTCCAAATGCCCCCGAGTTATTTCTTTTGCTGGTTTTGTTTTATTTTACCTTAAACTGAAGGGGTTTCTAGTACTCTTAAAGAATAAACTGAAAAAAGGATTAACTATAAAGCATATAGCTGGTTTGTGTTATTTCTTTTTTTGAAATCTGCATTGCAACTGTGATAAAAATCAGCAACGCCAGTAAAGTCAGGGCTAAGGCTGCAGTCAACCTGATAGTTAGGAATTACAGCACACAGTGCACAGGACACATGTCAGTATAAACAGAGCTGTGGATTACAGCATATGACAATGCAGTATTTTTGCAGGCTGATTTCAGACTTCTGCAATGCAGACCCAAAGAAACTGAAGAGAAACTTTCTTTTTCTCTTATGGTTTGCGGCTGATTCACTTTGGCAGTGATTGAGAGTTAACATAAGATGGCTGTTTGACCATCCATGTAAAATGAGATGGTTTTACTTTATTTACGTGGTGGGCCTATCCTTCACAACTGATGAGTGCCTGCAGCACAAAATAACTTCTCAAAGATGATAAAAACTGGTAGTGATGGGTGAATTTCTAAGTTTTAAATTTTTGTTTTAAAATACTATAAAAGAAAGGACTGTGCTCCTCTATCTCCATTCATGTATAAGTTCAGAGGACTTTACAGTTATGTCACATCATCAAATATCATGGATGGATTATGGTGCATATGAGAGTAGCCTGTCCCTTCAAGGCCACGTGGAGTCTAGGGAGGGTAGAGCAGTAAAGAGGAACTACCTAACCTCCCATACAGCTTTGTGCTTAAGCCACCAAACCATTCTTCAAACACAAAGATAAATGCAAATTCTTAGCATAAATTGAATTTCTAGCACTGGTACTGTTGAAAAAACACTCCAGAATTAGGTGTTGTCAAAAAGAGTATCCCATTTTAATTTAAATAATGTATTACTTGCGCCTCATCCCTGTGTGGCAGCTGTCTCCATTAGGATTAGCAGATTTCAGAAGGGCACTTCCAAGCCAGACAGAAGTGGCAAAAGCAGGAGACCTGAGCAGGACATTTTATGTGCCTTTCAAATATGTTATGTGCTCTCTGGATCACCACTTGTCCTCCAGAACCACACCAAGCCCTGGATCTTACACAAAAGTGCAGGTTTGCTAGATAGCTAAACAGTCTTTATCCCACTCCAACTCCTTGCTTTATAGAGGACAAGACAAGGCACTCAGTGAAACCGCTTGCACTTATACAGAGGCAGTGACCCCAAAGTACAGCCCAAGTAGAACCAAATGTGTCATTTCACAGAACCTTCCACATGACTAATCCATGGCACTACCGTCCATCCTGTGGCTCTGTGCTGCCTGGAGCACTTCTCTTTTGGAAGGAGAAAAGAATGGGGGAAACTCTCTTATATTTCTGAGGTGCAGAGAGAACATATGACAGCACATGCTCTTTCTGCCACATTCACATTTCAGGACAGAAAGTTTTTCCACTTACAAGGTACAAGTTTTGCTCCCACTGCTGTGAGGGGGAAATCGTTGAAGGAAACAAAACTGCATTCCAGTTCCTGCCAGAACTAAAGCAAAGCTGAGGGGGTACTGACCTCCTCCCAGTGAGCAATGTACATTTACAAGCCCTTTACAAAGCAACCTCTGGTACATAAATATGCACTGAAGGCTTTTAAGAGTGGACGTTATTGAACCATCGAGCTGACAACTCACAGCAGCAGTAGTCTGTTGTGTAAATACATGCGCAGGGTATGATCCAGGTCCCCCTTCAGCTCTCTCAGCATGCAGAGTGCTTCAACACCCAGCATGAGATGATCATTTCTGATTCTTCCTTTCAGAAAATTCCACAAAGGTAGCCGTGGGCCATCTATTTTTTGGAACAATGTCAGCAATATGCACATTATGTCTGTAAAGAATGATGCTGTTACTGAATCACAGAAACAAGAAAGCCATCTAACACGATCAGCCCGAAAGAAGACAAAACTATTTTTACCAGCCAGAAATAAATCTCAAACACAGTGGCTTTTTATATCTACTCAAAATGCAGACATTGTCTTTGATATGTAATAGCTCTGCAGATGGAGAACTCTCCTTAGTGGTTTTTACTGCCTCTCTGGAAAATGGAGCATGACTCTCCCCTGGCTCGGTTTGCTCACAGGCAGCCCTTGCCTCCCTCCTTTCCCTCCTCTTGCACACTGTAGTGGCTGGCACTGCTCTCAGGAGACACGTGTCCTGCCACTCCGCTGCATTACCTAAACAAATCCTGGTACAATAGCCCTGCAAGGAACTGAGAACCTAAATACTCCTTTTTGCCCATGTTAACACTCAAAAACAAGCATGCTAATTAGGCTGTGGGAAGCAGAATAATGCAAGCTGTGTGGGACCGGAGCCCTAGACAGCTCCCATACTCCTGCTTCCTTGCTGCCTAAAAGGGTAGCCTAATTAACTGACTTCATTGAATCTCTTTCTGGGCACAGGGTCTTGATGCATCAGCTAATAAAAATGGAAGTGAAGCTTGCACTTACAGAAAATGACAATATCAGTAGTGGGCAGGGTGCTTTGTGTTACATGTCATGGCTTATAACGGAGTGCAATGGCTGATATCTTTATCAGCTCCTAACTTGGTGTATGGTCCTCTGTGTGCATGCCTGTGTGCGTATATGCCTGTGTCACAAAGAAAAGAAAGAAAAAGTAGACCTGTAGAAGATAATTTTAACACTTTAATATTGTATATATTATTCCTGTGTACTATAGGTTGAAAAACTGTTGTAAAACAGATATAGACAGTTTTAAAACATTTTACTATACACAGGCAGAAGGGTGTGAAAAGCCTTTAAAATAATTATATTTGAAAGCTGTTTTACTGAAATTCTTTTAAAAATTACATATTTGAAAGTGCTTGGCTTAAGAAAAAGATTTTTACAGATTCTGATGGTATAATGAGGTCAGGCTGCAATCTTGCAGAGGAGTACATCATAAACGAACTAATGAAAATTAATTTTAGCTATTTCCTGTAGAGCAGAACTGGTATAACACATCACTTCCAAACGCAAAAACAAAATGATCAGCAAAGACTTCATTCATTTAAGACCCACCACAGAGCTAGACAAGGGTACATGCTGCTTTTTTTAAATGTCAGAAATCCATTTCACAGTGCTAATGATCTCTCAATGCCCACTTCATATTTAATCAGTGAGCTGCTAACATTTAAAAAAAAATGACCTGTCCGATGTTGATCGTATCTGTATGTTGTTCAGTTGGATGAATCAAGTACAAATGAGAAAATTTTGAAAATCTAAACAACACTACTATTCAAAGCCAAGCACACACAGAACTGTTCAGTGGGCCCAAAGCAAAATGGGATAGTCACTTCAGGGTGTATCTAGCCGTGTCATCGGCTCTGCTACCATATTAACCTTGCAAAAATCTACACATGCACCTCCTCCCATTTTGAATTATTTTACTAAGGACCTTGGACACAACCTTCACTGATTCCCCAGGAGAAAATTCTCTACTTTTCAAAGGGTTTTCCTTCTCTTTTCTTAACCTATTTGTTTTTGCAAGTGAAATACTGCAAGCCTACACTAAAACCACACCTGCTTCAGTAGGCAAAGTGCAAGCATCTTGTTACAGCACTGCAGATTTATCTCCATATTGACCTAATTAGCATTTCTCCTATTTAACTTCTAAGTGCCCGTAAACCAAGATGAAGTTAGCTAAATACCATGAAGCATCCATGGTATTTCAGCCAAGACCAGTAAACTCATTTAACCACTCATTTAAGCAGGTACAAGACTCAAATTTTGGGCCAGAAAGACTTAAGGAATTTATATTCTGATTTTTTAAAGGTTGTGAATTTACTTAACAGAAAGCACTTTAAGAATTAGATAAAACAGTCTTATAAAACCAACTGTTTCTGATAAAATAACATTCTTATCCATCCTCTGTTCCCAGGAATGTAGTAGCTCCGATACAGTAAGTTTTAATAGCAGTTCACAATGCTTTTTTTCCCCTCTTCTTATTTTTTTGAACTTGTTCCAAAATCTTAAGATTTAATCTCTGAATTATTTTTAAAGGGAATTATAGTCATTGATGCAAATATTTGAGACTGCATCTTTTTTAGAGTTCTTCATTCGTTAGCTGTTGTCTTAGAGCAACATCTAGTGGCACACTAGCTCTGCATCCTCCCTCAAAATCACTTGTGATGCAAAAGAAGAGTTACTATAATAATTAACTATGACAGATTTACATACACACACATATGCACAGGCACACATTGTAACAGGCATTATCTCCAGCTGGTCTGGGGAAACACACCTTTACAACATTTTCACTCTACTCAGAATATAATCATTGAAAGCTTGAATTTAGACATTGAAATTGATAAGAAGTGTTGAGTACCTTACCTTGTATTTTGCAGCTGCACTCGTATTTAAAATTCTATTTTTTGCCTTAGTTCATCCAAAAGCAGTCTGTTTTCTGTATAAATTTCTGCATTCAAAAAGGAAAAAATATACATTAATATTCTATCCTAATACAGCACTCAGTTTCTCTATTTGTATGGTTAGGAACTATTTGCACAAGATTTGGTACACTGCCTCAAGCTGTTAATTCTTTTCTGCAGTCTCCTTGATTTCAATAGGAATCAATCCTATTCAATTGATTTCACATTAAATCAATTTCAATTATGTGCTCGATGAGTTGTATTTGCATCTTAGACTATTGTGACAAAATATCTTTGGTCTCTGAATTGCTTTTCAAACATCCTCAGCACAAAACCTACTCTGTAAGTTACTCAGGTTTGGTGCACACTCTGAAGAAGAAAAAAGTAAAATTATTATGAGTGTATACACATTCAGGTACTACTCAGGAACAGAACACTAAGAGAATACTATATAAATGAAAGAGTTGAAATATTTTGAAAAAATAAATAAAGATTTCAAAAGTTAAATTTGAAATAATGAGTAAGGCTAGTCCTCTTACAATGTCATAAAAATATTTTTAGTTAGTTGAAAACAGCATACAAGTAGAACATTTCTATAACTACATATTTACAATAGATAAAACAAGCAAACTGATGGGGAACATCAGTTGATACTGTGTGTAAAACTGACTGAAGTGTTAAACTATTTTAGCAGCACTTTTTCAAGTGCTGAAAGATTTTTTTTTCCCCACTTCATTCTGGTTTAGCAGTATTGTGCAGTATTTAGTTGATTCAAAATATGAAAACTGAGTGGGATTAACAGCTGATAGTTTGTCTTCCTCATCCAATTTACAAAAAAACAAGCCATCAAAGACTAAAAGCTAATTATTTTAAAGTCTTGGGGAAATTGTAACCATAAATAACTTCTTTAATTCACTGGTTACAGTGAATACTTTCTCATTAATAAACCAGTTGCTCAAACTACAAATTGTTTTAATTTAAAAATAGGTCACTAGTGTATTTAAAGTAATTTTATTCCACTACAGAAGGATTTAAAATATGCATTTTCTGCAATTAAATCAAACTCCAATTTAATAACATTTCCACTTCCATCCACTGCAGTTTGACACAAAGAATAAGTAAAAGTATCAGACAATAAACACGAAATGTCATTTGACATTTTAATGATAAAATATTACATTAAGGACTTGCAGCTTGTAGGTTTAATGTAGGTTCACATTCAGTTGCAATTCAACATATCTCTATAGTTAGCATCAAATAACAAGTCCTTCTGAAGGAAAAAATTGTAAAGTAAAAAAATGATGCAAGACTGAAACTAGTAATTAGTTCACTGAAGATTTCTTGCCTCATGATAGAAATCATGGCTGAAAAGACTTGGTCTATTAATTCTTACCTACAGTGGTACACAGAGTATTTTTAAGCAATGGTATTGCATTTTTGGTGCTTTTCAAGTTTCTTCAGCTCAAATTGAGCCCAGCAGACAATTTCTTAACAGCATGTCCATGTGTTTGCTACAAACTAAAAAACCTATGACAAACAGCACACCAACTCAAAGACTGAGAAACACTGGACAGTGTCTAATGGGGGGAAAAAAAGGTGAAAAATGTACCAAAGATACAGAAACCTTCAAAATAAAGAAAAGGCTGTAGAACTACTCTTCCACCATACGATGTCAAGTGAGCAATGCAACCACAGGCAATAAGATGAGGAGAGTTGAACTCCTTAGCTTCACTAGCTAGCACAGCTCTGATGGGCATTCCTCAAGAATAAAGATGTATTTCCTTTGTAAATGCATCAGAAGAGCTGACTAAACAATATTTTTGGATCACAAGTTACTGTTGAATCCAGTGCAGTCTAAATGCTAAGCTTTAGGTCCTCCACATCATTCTGGCTACATGATCTCTGTGAAACCCTGGGAAAAGATGACCAGTTCCACTTCATTCACATACTAGGGTGCACTTTTAAAGACTGACAATATCTGCTGATTGATGAGAAGCTTGATATGAGCTGAAAACGTGCACTCGCAGCCCAGAAGGCCAACTGTATCCTGGGCTGCATCAAAAGAAGCATGGCCAGCAGATTGAGGGGGGGTGATTCTGCCCCTCTATTCCTCTCTTGTGAGACATCACCTGGAATACTGTGTCCAGTTCTGGAATCCTCAACGTAAGAAGGTTGTGGAGCTGTTGGAATGGGTCCAGAGGAGGGCTACAAATACGAGCAGAGGGCTGGAGCACCTCCCGCATGAGGAAAGGCTGAGAGAGTTGGGGTTGTTCAGTCTGGAGAAGGCTCTGAGAAGATCTTATAGCGACCTTCCAGTACCTGAAGGGGGCTACAAGAAAGCAGGGGAGAGATTTTTTAAAAAGGCTTGTAGTGATAGGGCTAGGGGAAATGGCTATAAATTGGAGAGGGGCAGACTTAGACTAGACATAAGGAGGAGGGTGGTGAGGCAATGGAACAGGCTGCCCAGGGAAGCTGTGGATGCCCAATCATCAGAAGTATTCAAGGCCAGGTTGGATGGGATCTTGAGCAGCCTGATCTAGTGGAAGGTGTGCCTGTCCATGGCAGGGTGAGTGGAATTAGATGATCTTTAAGGTCCCTTCCAGCTCAAACCTTTCCATGATTCTATGATTCTATCTCTGCCTTCTGATGAAAGAGGGTATTTACACAACCCAACTTTTGCCAACTAATCTCAACAACTGCTTTCTCTAGGTTCCTGCCAAAAGCTAGTGGAGAAAGAAACATATTTTTCCTTGAAATGATTCAGACCATGTAAATCAGATTTCTCTGGAGAGCCAGGCAATTGGAAGAGTTTGGGTAATACACTGGTCATAAGCACTGCCTGAGACTGCATGTTGCAAACATTTCTTTAAATCTTTTCAGATCCATTCAGTTTCTCACTATGAACATTTGTACTTGAACAATTTGAAGTTTAAATCTTGATTTGATTTGTAACACTTCCCCTTCCTCCTATCTGGACAAAAAAAAGTAGGATTTACTTCATATATTTAAATGGGATTCTTTTATAACCCAAAGGCAGCTGAAAGGATTCTGCTGAATCCAAATACTCTTTCAAGCGTGGGAAGCTATGTCGTAAAGGTGAACATTACAGGATTTAATGAATATATAAAAACAGAATTTTATAACAGAAACTGACCTGAAACCTCCTGATGACCTATCTGTAGAGCATTAGATTGAAGCCTTTTTCAGATACAGCTCTATTTAAACACATAGCGAGTGTAAGCATCTTTGGGAGCTGAATTATTAAGTCTGACAAATTTGTAGGAAATTTTAAGCATATGGATAAAGACAGCCCGAGAATATGTAACTACTACAGCTAAGTGCCTTGAGAAGTCTTTGTGCCAACTATTATATTACAGTCCCTTCACCTTTTCAATAAGTTATTGTAAGAGGAAACAGTATTTAATCATCTGCAGAGTTCAGTATCTGAGAGAATTTGCTAAATTGCAACCTTACCATTGTAAATTCAGGATTACACCACTCTTCTCAAGATTATTGTGACTAGCTTAGATTTGTCTGTGCTATTTTCTGTCTTTCTCTCAGTACCACAAGCAAGACGTTCAAAAAAGTCTGACGTCCGCTAGACTGTGTAGAAGGATTACCCTATCCTCTATGTTTTGCTGTGTCACAAAGTTTAGTGACCTGACAATACTATTTTCCACTCTTGAAATTCCAGCAACAGACATGTTTTCTTAAAGAGTTTTACCCAATGGAGTGAATAAATGGTCAAAACAGTACATTATTGATTTTCAGAGTAGTATTCTGATGTTTCACAAAATAAATATATTATATCAAAATCAGAAGAAACAGCAATCTGAACTTTGCTATTAGCAATAATCTGGGAACAGTGTTACATACTTAGTGAAAATAATCATGTAGGAAAGCATTTTTGGAGATCAAAAATAACCCTGATTTACTGAGTTGGTTAAGACTCAGCGCTGGTGGATATTGAGTTTCTCCTGATGGGTGTCAACTTCTCTTTACACCATGAAAAATCACTTACTAATATTTTGAGCTGAAATTTTAGTTCACTCTAATTTAAAATTACTCAGATTTCCAGGACTATTTATTTCATTTTTGCCTCAAACTCCACCACGTATTTCGATCCAGAATCATTTCAAATAAAGTTCAGAACATTTGAGACAGCTTTTCCAAACACAAAAATCTTCTCAAAGAAGCACTTCAATAGCTGAGAGGCTCAGCTCTTCTGCTCCCTGTGCATTCAAATGATCACAAGTCCACAGCTGACCACAATGTTTGGCCAACTGCATACAGAAAGAAAATTGTGCAAACACCCACACTACAGTTTTCAGAAGTAACTGATTATATACAGGGTGCTTTCAGTGCACAACCTCAGATGCCTTGAATATCTCTAACTTTCAGAGAGTCTTACTTTTCTGCTTTGTTGGATATACTGAACAACACAGCTAAAATTATGAAGCATTTTGGATATTTTGTTCTGCAGAGCCTCACTCAAATAAGCTACCATCCTACATCCTACATCTTGAAGGTTAAGCAAGTACTGACTCCAAAGTATGAAGTCTTCCTGAAGCAAAGCTCCACTCACAGTGAGTAAGTGTCTTAGGGATCAGTACTGAAAGAATAACCCAGTTGCCTTCTTAGCAAAACATGAGCATAAATTGCTTCACTATGCATGGAGGGTTTAGTATTAATGCAGACAGGTGATGAAATTCTCATGCACTAAGACAAGATTGCAAATTTATGTCACCATCTGATGCTATTGTTTGGAAAAAACTAATAATATGGGTTTTACTCATCTAACTGTAAATAATTATTGATCATGTGACCTCATTCAATACACAGTCTATAGAATCTATTGGTTAAGCCCAGTAATATACATGTATATAGAATCACCTGATAGCTCTTAAATGCAAAGTAGCTTTGCATGTGTATGTGTACACAAAGATATACATATATCTTTGTATATATATACGTATATATACACATATGTACAAAGAGATGAGAGACAGAAAGAGGGCAGAAAAATTATGTCACAGCGATATCATTATAAAAGGATGTCTTATCATTTGGTTGGATATGGTTATTTGTGTTTAACAAACTCAGATATGCTAGTATTCTGCATTTATAGAAATTCTAGTAGAGCAGTGTAAAGGGAAGTTGAATAGGCCTGAAAGCCATCTACTCAGTTCATACTCTCATAACAACGCTTTATAAAATGTTGAGTTTCATCAGCTCCTGAATTGAAAAGATTGATTTGCTTGTCATGTTCAATAGAGTCTAAAAGAAGTTTAAGGAACGATTGACCCTGAGCAGAGCTGTGGCAAATTCTTCTGGGCATCAAGCAGAAGGCAGCTCAAGATTTCCAAGATAACTCAAATTGTCTCAGTTATGAAAAACAGCAATGTAGCTTACTGTGGACCAAAAGACTCAAGAGGGTTTTCATAATTAAGACTAAGAGAAAAGCCTCTTTAAAAGCTGCATTTGCATAAATACAGTTAAATCTCCATTTCTATATGTTTGACAGAAAAAAAAATCAAACCAGATTTGGGTTTTTTATTATTTTCATTCTTATTTTCACTTTTAAATATGGTTGTTCAAACTTAATCCACAATAGAATTCATGCTGAATGAAAGAGAACAAAAAATGAACCAGTGCTGGCACCCGAGGGTTGATGTGTATGGTGGATGTGCATCCTTGCCAGCACTTAATGATAAACAGTCATATATTTCAGGTTGCAATGCTGGCAGGAATGGGAGCAGGGGTCCCTGAAGGATGCGGTTAGAGTCTGCAATATGCAGTAGGAATAAGATTCTACTGTCCACTTGCACCTCTCTGCTCATGAATACCTTAAAAAAATCACAACTAGAACAACTTCCCCCCAAGAAAGAAGACCTCAGCTAAGTCAGTGCTTAAACACAATAGGAGGTTTTAAAGTCTGTCTCTGCCCACTGCCTTTTCAGGCAGTTTCAAACTTTTTCATTCCTGGGCATATAGAGACCTCATCCTATGTGTCTGTGCTAAGTACACTTGGTTGTCATCGCAGGCGTTTGTTTAAAAGCAATTAATGCTAGAAAGAAAAATCAGGAGGGAGGGGAAGGGGCATCCTGAGTCTTTTATTTAAAGGATCCTGGCTAGAGATTGTTGTATCCTACCAAGTACAGTGCCATACTTGGCAACAAAACTGCTCTGCTGGGCTATGAGAGACTTGTGTCTTCATCCTGCTATTCACCATGCCAAGTTGTCAACATGGTCAAAAGGACTGTATGTGAGATGTTGAGGAGCAAAGTGTTCAACCACCAGCATGCTGAGCTGAGCAAGAAGTTGCTAATAGACAGGCTGGGATCCCACCAACTGGGGCAATTCCCTTTCTGAGGTAGGTAACCTGGATGAACACCTTACAAAAACTTTGACATATGACATAGTAAGCAGCATCTGCTCAGGACAGGCCTAAGATAAAAACATGCAATTTATTACCTGGGCCTATTTTGTAACCTTTTTTGTTTAGTACTGTGAAAAATGTACTAGAGGTGCAACACGATGGATGCAAAGATCTCACTGCCTAGTTGAGGCACTGAGTGAAGAATTACAATTGGATTTTTGTACAATTGTCTTAGGGTGAAATGAAAAAGATTTTTTCAGACAGAAATAGAAAATTAAACTGAAATTTGAAACCACATCCATTTCAATGAGCTTTTAATCAAGAGTAAAGTCAAATGATAATCTTGTCAATAAAGCTGAAAAGTTTAATTTTTTCAATAAATCCAGACTTTTAGACATCTCAAAAAATTACAAATAGAAGAATTCTTTGCTAAAAACAACACAAAATGGTGTACTTACGTTCACTCTTTACATAGCTCTTGTTATACAATATAATATGTGTGTATATATAAAAAATGCATATTAAAATGGTCATTTTATATGTATTCTGTTTATTTTTATGTACGTTATATGCTTATATAACTCATAAGATTCTTTTTTATTTTAATCAGTTCATACTGTGATATCATATCAACAAAGGAAGTGTGTTATTTAGATGTGGTTGCTCAGTGAAAGAGACCAAACTGAGCACTACCTGAGCAGTAGGTCCTGCATGCCATGCCGTGCTGCTTGTGGGTAACTAACTATGAAATGGCAATTGCAGATGTTGGCTGGCATTGCAGTTGCCCATCACAGACTGCCTAAAACACTTTAACTGCTCATTAAGCTATTAAATTCGAGAGGTGAGGTGATGGTTTTATGTACCCAGCACCACTGTAAATGCAAAATGCAAGTCACATGATTCTATTTTCAGGCCATTATTTCAAATTTGGCTGATGAAGAACGAGTGCTTTTACATCAGTGCATTCCAAGGTTGAGCTGCTTTATAGCTTGCAAGCCCAATCACTTCAACTGGCCGGGTTCCCACTGGCAAAGTGAAAAGCTGGTCATTAAATTGCTATATAAAGTGATAGTGTGACCGTTTGCAATGTTCAAGTTGAGGTTGTGTTAGCAATAGCCTTTCCATTACAAATCCACATTTTTCAAGGGGTTTTATGCCTTGAGATAAAATCCAATTGTAATTCTTCGTTCAGCGCCCCAACACAGTAGTGATGTTTTTGCATCCATCATGTTACACTTCTGGTATTTTTTCCTCACTCATTCATTTTCAGTGCTAAAGACAAAGCAGGCACATATAAAGAACTGCAGCAAGCAGCACTAGTACTGCTTCTGCCATTTTTCCGAAAAAGAAAAAGAAAAGAGGCCCCAAACTCCCTGCCAGCAAAATTTCTCTTTTCACCTCAGGGTAAATACCATGCATCAGGTATTCTAAGCCAAAAAGCACAACGGAGACAACATCTGCACCCTTGTGCAAAGTTACCTCTTGCATTGCCTTCATTTGTGTTTTTACCTCAGGCTACCTAAAATATATAGTACCTTGAGGTAAAACACAGCTTTTGTGGTAATAAAAACATACCCTAACAAGGATCCCAACCTTGCCAGCAGTTCAAAATAGGTTTATTCTCAAAGAGGCATTAGTAGCCCGTCGTCAGGAACCATGCATGCAAAAAACATCACAGTCATCGTTAGGGTGAATGGATGTACTCTAACATTTTTTCTTACACCCAGAATTAGAGACAGTTGAGGCATCTTAACACGAAGAGCAGCTGCCTGTGAAAAGCTGGCTGATGCAATGGGCTGCCTGAACTGCACAATTTTGTTTTCTTGTTTCAACTTGGATGATCCTTTATCTTTTCTGAGCAGGTGCTGTAAAATTCCTAGATGGTGGTTAATTAGAATTTAGTGCTAGAGTTGATAACTAAAATGTCTTTTATATAAGAACAAGTAAACTGAATAAAAAAAACTCAAGTGAAAGGTCTGATGAAAAAAGAGAAAAATTTGTTTCCCTCATTACCTGCCACCTCCTATCTGTCTAAACAGCTTTGCTGCAGCACCCATAATGCTTTCAGGAGTCCTGCACTTTGGTAGAAAGTTCACAGGTCCAGATGCAGTTATAAAAGCACACACGGGTTTCCTTTGTCACCTTGCACCTATAGCTGATTTAATTAGTCTGCTGTACCCCTAAAGAAAGTCCTCTGAACACTGGCTGCTTGGGCAACAAGGCGAGAGTGCGATGAACACATCACGCTCCCAGAGCACCATAGACTCAAATGGTTATGCAGGCAGGAGGGCAACAAAATCAGAAGAACCATTTTTGTTTGAAGTTCTAGCCCTTTCAATAATTTATCGTTTGTCTATTCAAACCATTTTGTCAAAGTTACAGGAAAAGTACTTGAGAAATTTTTTGTCTACATGTTTTAATGAGAAAACATTGTCAGTGAATATTTCCTGAAAGTGGTATTTTAAGTTTGACAACACTGGGGTTATTCCCATCAAAAAAAACCCCAAAACACCTATTTTTCCATTGTGTTGAAATGACTCTGATGAAAACATTTCACTTTTGTTTTGAAGCTGAGGCTGGATATCTATATATACCTTTATACAATCAAGTTCTACCACGGTGCATATTATGGTGTGGGTCTCAGCTTCTCTTGTTCAAAACTTTTCATTTTCTACAAAAAAGTACAGACCAAAGACTTAAAATTCTGGCCCAATGAGTGTAAAGAAATTATTCAGAGAGAAACAAGTCCACCAGAAGAGAAAGAGACTGAATCTCTAGCTGAGAGGTTTGCGCTGAGGAGGTATTGAAAAGAAGAAAGCAGATCCGTAGCAGATCTGTTCAACAGTTTTCTGTGCAGACTGTTGCTGAACTTTGACAGCACAGTTAGCATAGCCCAGAGATAAGAGACGTCCCCAAGTCACTTATAAGTTGAAGACTTGACCTTTCCAGCCTATATTCTTGTATACTCTATATACCAGTTACCTCAAGTCCTGGAGAGTTACAGCTGTGTATTTTGCCTTTCCGAATGATGCTATGCTCTCCTGCTTATCACTTTAATTATTTCAATTATTTTAGGGTAGGTAGCATCAGCAACATTCAAGACATGTTTAAATAAGGCTTCTCATTGTGAACAGGACCAAGTGTTTAATGGGAACACCACCAGCACAGCGAACAACTGCCCTGACTTTGAAAATTTTCAAAGCCAATGGATGCAAGACTGAATACAAGCATTTATTTAGATGAAAATTTACTTCACTTGGCTTTATCATTCTGAGTTACTCACATTTCAATTTTCCTAAATATGTTCAGAAGCCGTGGTTTGTGACAGGAAGGAGAAGAGTGGATATTGTTGCCATAGAAACAAAAAACATTTTTCTTCTGCTCCAAAAATCTTGTCTATCAGAGACCAGCAAGGGGAAAAAATAACATGTGTTTATAATTAATTTCACTCTCTGTCATGTTCTTTAGATTTAAAAAGATTGTTTCTGTTAGGGTTTTCAGAAATGGAGATACTTAACCACAGTAGGAATCTTCACGGGCAATGGAGTATATCTTTGTTAATACAGTGAAGCGAAGGTGCATTTATCCTTGCTGTCTCCATGCTTCAGTATGCATTTTAATTCCTCGCTTGCTGTTCTATTGGATAGGACATTCAGACAGAAGCTAGATCTGCACTTTATATTTGGGACTTAGAGCTATTACCTCTTGATGTATTGCTGTTAACTGGCCAAATAAAAATGAATTTTTACGAGAAGACAGTTTGTTAAAATGTGGATTATCATTGTTTATTCCCTAAAAGTTTTGCCACTTTATTCTTTCTCAGACTGATCTCCTTCCTTTACTCTACGTGTAGATGACACTGGACTTCAATCCCAGCAGCACAGCCTTCATTTTCTTCAGATCTGCTGTGAGTTCTGGCATTCAACAAAATTAGTGTTCTTCCAGATGTCTGGACAGAACTACAGTTCCTGTCATATACATGCAAAAAGTACGTAAGCACTATCTCTACTTACACACCATTTCAGTCAGTTGATTTTTGTGCAAGACAAGAATTACAGTTAGTATTTTCTTTAATTAACAAATATGCATATTCTTATGAAACTTTCTACCTTGGCCTCACACTCATGTAGAAGAGGAACTTCATTGCTGGTGGGGAAGCATACTGAAATATTCAAGTATTTTCCACTGTTTCAATTCTCTCTGTTTTGGAAGTAGCAGATACTCTGTGCTCCTCTTGTCTTTCAAGAGTGCATCATAGTAATTATGTGATTTCTTGTTAGCTTTTTGTTGATTTGATTTTATTTGGTGCAGTCACTTGTGATTCTTCAGCATATGCTCCATCATCTCTTTGATTTTTTTCCTAATTAATTGAAGAGTCTGATCATCTACTTCCAACTAGTTTTAAAGTACCCTCAATTATTTTTTGTTTGGGAATTCATTTAGAATCGAAACCTCTCAACTAATTGCAAAACATAATACCACAAAACCGTATGAATTAACAAATATTAATGCATACTTAGCACCTATCCGGATGCCAATATTTATACACACACAGAGAGGGTGCTGCTACAGACTGAAATTAGAAGATAGCAACAATGCTGTTTATCCAAAGTCTGTATTTCTCTAGTAAATTCAAATCAGTACCAGTGTATCTCTTTCAGACTAGCTGTTCCGCAACTTCTAGAATAATGGGAGTTTCTAGATGACCTTTATGTTTGCAGAGGTTGTACTTCTTGCTGGTATCACTCAGTTAACATACAGTGTGAGCTCGTTCTCCAAATACTGCTCTATCTATCTTTAAAAAAAAAAAATAGACCATATACTTTTAATTTCTCCTGTTTGTCATCCAAATGACGCATTATAAATTTGCCAATTCATGTTCTGCACACACCATAAATTTTCACAGGGAAAAAAGAAAGGTGTTTAAAACACTTTAGAGCTGTTAGAACATTAAGTAGTGCTATTTTTCAGTATCTTCCATCCATGAAATTTAGCTACCTTTTAGTATCAAAAATCCAGGTGCACAAGCATCAAAAAAAAACAAAAAAAAAAAAAGTGAGATTGGGTGGAGATGTTGAGGAAAGGAATTAATGGCTGATCTTTAGTGACTCAAAGACCTATTCAGAATATTGTACTTTCATCAATGATTAAAAATCACTCCCTCTTAAAATATATCAAACTCTCATTTTTATGTAGATGGATATTACCACATCAGAAATTCAACCTCTCACTGAGAGAAAGGGTGATAATGAGAATGGAAGAACTATTCAGACAAGTAAAACCAATGAAAACACAAACCTTTCACTAACTCCTTGAAAGGGATTCACAATCTGAAGAAGTGTAAACACTCATGACCTAGATGTCCAAAAATAGCAAGTGATAGCAAGTGCTCAGCTGGCACTTACATTTCAGGTATCCATCACTCTGAGAGGGTAGATGCTCTCTGAAAATTGGTCATTTTTAAAAATATTGAAAAGATAATACACGGAACACCAACATGCCCCAAAAGATTAATTTGTTTTGCAAACATACATTTTGCCTCTTTATCAAGTCTCATTCTTCCCTCTTTGCATGTGTCTTTCCTTCCTTGCTCTATCTGAAACCAGAAAAAAAGGGAGGAAAACACTACAGGACTAGAATAATGCATATATATACAGATATTGATTGCACACAACCATATTGGTCTAATTTGGCTAACATTTAGATGCCATTTTGATTACATCCTTTTGGGGTTTGTTGGTTTTGGTTGAGAATATTCAGGAGGTGTTTAGAATATATATTTATACAGAGCAGAGATGTTGTGAGTAGAAAATACAACTTTGATTCTGCTCTAATTATATGAACGCTGGACACATACAAAGAGGCTTCATTTTAGACCAATGAGAGAGACAGGAGCGAAATGAAGAGCAAACATGCATTTGAACAGAGAGATCCATAATTCTCTTTCTGGTCCACACCTTTAAACATTGAATCTCTTTGGGTTTTGGCTCCAGGAAGGCTTGACAGGGGAGCGTAAAAGGTCTGAGAGCTCTGGGTTGTTGGGCAGGGTTAACAATGACCAGGATAATTCTGGATGAGTGAAAGAGAGGATTTGGTATTATGCTTTTTGCAACTTTTCCTTGCTCCATACCTTTCAGCAGCAGAAGGTGAGTCTTATGCAGACAGCTCATTGAAAAACCTACCTTAACTGTCATTGTTTCCAAAGGTTCAAACTGTAAATTACAGAGAAGCAGCATGCGTTTAAGGTATCAAGAGCTTGTGTGGGGCTGTGTTGAAGGCACATTAAAGCAGCTGAGGCGCACATCACAGAAAGGGATCTTTAACAACATGCCATACTCTAAAAAACTGTATCACTGAGTCGTCTAGAGCAATCTTTGGCCATTTTGAGACTGCTCACCACAGGGGGTTGCTGGGCACCCAGAACTGGACTGATGCATCAGCCTGGTGCCTGACACAGGCAGGGCGCTTAGCCTGGGCAGTAACAATAGCCAGAGGGGTTGCTATTGCTGGAGATTAGCTCTGTTCTGCAGAAATTGAAATATTGGAGCATTATTTAGTTTGGATAGAAACACTTTCATAGAAAAGTCTAGGATCTCTCTGACTGCCTCCTGGCAATGACCACATTGACTTTGGGGAAGCTGTGAAAACTGAGAAAGCTCCTTACTCAGCAAACTAGAGCTACTAGACACGTGCATGCTCTGCTTCTATTTACAGTTTAAGTACTTTTTAATCTTATTGCAGTGAAGAGCAGAGTGGTTTTATTCACAAGGACAATATTATCAGTCTATGGGAATGCACTGCAGACTGAAAGCTACAATGGCGTTTACTGATTTCAAGCTAACTTTAAACAAGGAGCTTGAGTATCCAAAGCAGCCTGGTGTGGCAGCCCAGGGCTCAGAGGAGCCTAATTTAATCTGTCTAATTGCATGTAGCTAGCTGGCATGGAAAGCAAAGCTAGATTTTATCAGAGATATCTAAATGCTTCTTAATAACCTCTGCTTTCATCAGCATATTCTCTACGCCTTGTTCTTTGTGAGCAGTACTTAGCAGTTTATAGTCCTTCAGAGAGAGGGTTGACTGCAGCTATGATGTAACAGTGAGGCAGATTTTTTCCTTTTTATATATTCATGTTGGTCAAAGGATATATGTCTCCATGTACTATCAATAATAAAACATATGGACATCCATAACAAAAATCCAGTTTCCTTTGGCCCTGTTAGAAATGAGACTGTAGAGGCAATAGCTGTGTTATACCCCCTGCAGGCACACCTGGAACCCAATCTAGAAAAAAACACTGAAACACAGGTAAAACAGCATAAAGCCTTCCTAATCTCCTTCCAAATTCCTGCATTTGATCATGTTATTATAACTTATCTTTCTTGTTAACACACAACTTGATCTAGATATAGAAATCCTACTGATATTAGGGTAGAACATGGCCAGTCATTTGTTACTGCAAATTGCAGAGTATTAATGATTGAAGATACCATGTTATGCCATCTGTAGTTACTATATAATTTGCAATAATGCAAGCAGATTGTAGTGTAGAAGACAAAAATCGGTGTCTCATGTCTATTCTGTAATAACAAGGAATTTCCTGTGTAGCTTCTTGGTCAAATATTAGCCTATAATTATACAACATTTTACATAGTAGCATGGCTGCACCCAGAAACACAAGGCAGAAAATGATAGTAAGGAACGATGCAGTTATATTTGAAGCACAAGATTCTCAAAAGCTCTTCTCTAACATTTTCTGGTAAATTTTAAATTTAATACTTTTGAAACTGTTTGTTACATTTTGCATATTTTAAAAATAATCGCATAATGTCTGAAGATTTAGAGGGGATTGACCTAGATGGGCCTCAGCCTCTTTATGTTCAAAAGTTTCTTAAAAGGATAAGAGTGCTATTCTGAGAGCCAGAAAATGTATGGGCCTCATAGCCTGTGAAGAAAAATGCATAAACTAAGTATCTTGTCTACTTTTATTTCCTTGTTTTCTCAATACATCTTATCAGGAAGACTGCTTCAAAACAGGCATTGTAAATTCTATGCATGCCAGAATAAAATACTCAGGGTCCATAGTTCACTCTCAGAAGATGAAAGAGCCCAGAGAATGGAGAGTTCATGCTGCATTTTCTATAGGTACCTCAAGAACAAAAGCAGCTCCGTTCTGAAATGCACTAACCCTGCCCACATGCTGCAGATTTATTGGTTTGTTTGCACAGTTAAATTTACAAATCACGAATATCTGAATCCCTCACCTCACCTTAAGGTATTCACTCGTTGGACCCAAGTGCCACAAAGGGGGCAAGCAAAATTACCAGGGAGGGCACAGGCATCCGGAGCAGATGGACGAGAGGTAAAAAGGAAACCATTTGATAGGGAGCAGCTATGGAATAGCAAATAACAAAGGGCTGGTCTTCCTGCACTGAACTTAACAGCGTCACTTTCAGTGACTTCTTCCTCTGGTATGGGTGGGACCTTAGGCTTGAAGGTGATACTTGAATTTCCCAAAGGACAGATGACATCTCTATGCATGTCGAACTCCAGATGAGGAAATGTGCTGCAACCGCAGTGGCAACTTCCATCATTATGCCTTAATTACATTTTCAGTAGAGGGGAGAGATTAGAATAAACAGTCAGCTGGGATTTGTGGTGGAAATCCAAAGACCTTCACGTGGTTTATAACGACACTTAAAATGTTATTGCCCCTCTGTAAATTCTTGCAAAGATTTGTCTTAGACAAAAAGGTTTGACAAAAAAAAAAAACAGACTTGCTATAGTTTCAGAACAATGTGCCATAGTATTGATCTGTTATAAAGCACTCTCCCAGTAGATCAAAATACATCTGAATAAAAGGAGATGACTATCACTATTTCCACTTTTAAAGAAACAGTCTGGTATTTTGCCCCACATGGAAGCTCAGCAAGGGAGAGAAATAGATAAATAAACTGTCAAAAGGTTGTTTTCCTTTTTACTCAAAGATATTAAATTCAGGTGAAATGAGACACTTTTCCACTCCATTTTCTCCATCTCAAAATATATTTATATATATATATATATATAGCCCAGCACTAAATTTGTCTTGTGACAGCCTGGTTGTCTGAAGTTAGGAGAATATGATAAGGAAGGATTGCTGGACATGTGCTTTTGGTCTCATGCTTTCCCTTAATTGCCTGCTAGTGTTTTCTGCAACCAGCTGAATGGATTCAGATTCTCATGGGTTTTATGGCATACTCTTTCCTATTTGGGAGCTTAGAGCCGAGGTGGTATCTCCAGAGAGCCAGGAACAGAGCCTCACAGATATGTGCATAGACTTTTTACCACATCAGGCTATAACAGGCATACAGAAGTGAACGATACAGCTGCCATCTTCTATTCCAGATCCTTTGCAGGTGAGAGGAGTGATTGAATGAGCAGTTCCTTTGCTGTTCTCAGCCACATCCCCAGTACTGGCAAATACACTGTGGCATCTGTCTGTTATTTAGGTGTGCTGCCATGATCAGGGGAAAATGCAGGATACCAGTTACCTGCAGCTCTGCTGAGTTTTCAGGTTAACTCTACACTTTCCTCATATGCATCTATAAATAACACCAATTCACCTTCCCAAACAGGTGGTGGGGAAAGTATGATCTAACTGGATCTTTGTTTGAGACTTATCCCTTCTTACAGCAACAAAGACTTTTTGTCTTTAATATCCTTCCAGTTACTTAGACAAGAAACTACAAGCCAAGTGTTTGCTTCTGTAGCTAATATAAAACATCTATAAAATATCTAGAAATTTATGTCATTTTTCTCATGAAAAGGATATAGTTCTGATGAGTTACCTGAGACACCTTAGAAATACTCTGCACCACACTGACGCAGGAAATCTCTATGAAAAGCACGAAAACACCGTGATCTGGAAAGTTTTGAGTTGCTTGTAAATTTGTTTTTCAAATACACATATGAGTGTTCTGAAGTGAAAATCGGTGAGGAAGCTCTTCAGATGCGTGAGGACCAGGGGTCAGTGAAGGAGAAAGCAACAACACAGTCTTTGTTCTGGCATGATATGTGATATGTCCTATTGCTGCACCTTGCACAACATCATCCCACTTCAGAGTTGATGAAAGCAGTCGCAGCCGCTTGTACCAGCAGAGAGTCCTGCTCATTTGTGTTATGGGTTCCTGTTCCTTTGGCACAGAAGTAGGAGACAGTTCTTTCTAGAGACTAATTTCTATATAGAATGCACACAACTACACCTCTCACCAGCTCCCAGCTCTGTCTGATCCTGGTCTCATAGTCTGTACCTTATGTCCCTCTAATACTTCCACCTCAGAGAGATGAATAGCCTGACACTGATGCAGTCTCAAACAAAAGCCTGTTCAGATAAACAGGAGGTGGAATGATGCCATATTACTCACTCACCTACATATAGAATTTTTTACATCATTTCCCACTGAAAACTCAGCCACGTAATCACATTACAGTTTGGGCCCACTCATAGTTTGGGTCCGATATAGAAAGAAGTAGCTAGCAAGAGACGGTTTAGAGGGCACTATCTCCTCAAGACAAATTCATTGCAAAGCCATACAGGGAAGGTTTAGGGGAAGGAAAGGTAACCGTCTCTTCACGGACAGCCACACAGCCAACACCCAGGTTTTCACACTGTGTAATCACAGCAGTGCAGTTCTGCAGGTACAGTATTTGACAGGGAGAGATGAAAGGGCCTGTTGACATAAACCAAATACACAAAAATAAATGCCATGTGTGGAAATAAAGGTAGAACTAGCTGAAGGCTCAAAGGGATAACCCGAGGTCAAATTAGAAAAATTTTGAAGGCCATTTAATTTCATTAACTCGTATATGGCAACTTCAAGTAATTTTTAAGTGTTTTGCTTAATGCATGTTTTCATTAAACGCATCATTACTTTTATGGCCTCTGCAATCAATCTCCCCTTTCCTCCTTTTTAAACATGAGAAACCAATCAGACATAGACACAAACATTTATATTGATGAGTTTCTTTCTAAGTGTGTTGTGATAGCTTAGAGGCAAGAGAATGAGCTATCATTTCATGACATATGATAAAAGAGATGATTTTAACTACCAGAGGAGAGACACACTTCAGAAAACAAAGCCCAACACTAGCTATGGGGAAAACATCCATGGACGATGGGAGGATATGAAACTATTTTTCTTATCCTTGCACTCTTTTAGTGCATATTGCTCACTCGCTATAGGGTTCCGTACCCAAAAGACTTCTGTCTTTCTACAGTACTTATACTAAATACACCACCCCGTGTAAAATGCACAGGCCTGACATTTGAATTCCTCTCTTCTGTTTCTACTCAAAACCTTGAAACAGGCTATCATTTTATCTCCAAACATGTCATCACCATTTCATTAAACTTCTTCAATCAGTTCCAGCAGTGACCTGTTCTAAGGACTTTTTACAAAGAAATATGGTCAAGAAAGTGTTTGGTATCAATATAAGATGCCATTTTCCCCTAACCTAACTCTGTGAAACAGAGAAATAATTTTTAGCCAACCTTTAAAAAAATTCAGTCTACGGGAAAGAAGCAGTGAGGAATTTTTCCATAGAACAAGAAAACTATTTCCTATTCAGACCTATAGCAAATCCTACATTATCAGAGAGTACAGATGGTTGGTATGTTCTGGGAAAAGGAGAAAAGGGTAGAAATTGTCGGTTCAAGGGAAAAGCTGAAGAATATAGTGCAGCAACAGCTCGGGGCCTCACATGCCCAGTAGAATTTATTAGCAGCAACCCAGTTCCGGCTGATTTCTTCTTCTTACGCTGACAGTCTCTGTAGTTTATCTATATAAAGTATTTCCAGGGTTGTGAGGTATGGGAGTGATTCAATAGCCTGTGTGTGATCCTGGGCAAGCTCGGTTGGTGTATGCAGTCACTGGCTCAGCAGGTAGGCTGGGGAAGGGCTGTCACCAGAGCCTGCTGTCACATCAGGAGCCTATCAGATGCCCATCCCTCCAGCCCCAGCACAAAGACCCTCACACAGGTCCTCAGACAGCCCTTTACACAGCACACGTTTGTGCAGCATCAGGCACGAGTTTAAAATAAATAACCTTAGGCTACAGCTGGGTCTGTGCACAGCTAGCCAGCATGTTGCCCCATGTATGATAACAGTTAATCCACAAGCCAAGTAAATTGTGTATGAATAATGGTATTGAATGTATTTGTAAGGAAAAAAGTGGTAATCAGCAGCTTGTAATCTAAACATTTAAAAAAAGTGCAGCCAATAAAAAAAAAGCCTTATGCCAAGTACAATTGGATGTGGGTAGTGCATATATGTGTGATTTTTGCCAAAGAATAAATGTTACCTTTACCGTTACTCACCTGCGTAGAAACTAAACTGCAGTAATTATCTCCTGTTACATGCCTGCAGTATGTGACACTGTTGGGCTCTGCTCTCAGACAGGGCATAATAAACAACAACAAATAAATGAATGGCTGAAATCACACCCTCCATCACTGTGTTTCTCTCCCTTTCTCATCCCTGTGCTAAAACCTGTATACTTCACCTTGGGGTTAGAAATAAATGATTCAGAACCAGTTCATCGCAAACAAACACTATCTCATTGTTTACAGTGGAAATATTTGCTTGTGCATTTGTGTCTAGACACCCTATACTTCAGGAATTCATTGTGCCTTCTGGCCTCCAAGTGACTCATTAAACAGTAGATCTATACAGCACAAGCAAGCAAAGGGAGGCAATGAAAATAATTAGCCAGTCCTGTGGTTCTAGAAAGCTCAAATAGTAATTAAAGTAGGCAGTTCTGCAGAATAAATCATTTTTAAAAGAGTAAATTAGCAAGTGCCTCCCTGCTGCTTTGGAAAGTAAATGCAGGGGTTAGTACAGTGGTGGATACTTGGGTTGGATCATTCCCACTCCCTAGACGTGAAGAAGGGAGTGGAAACTATTCATGACCCACCACAGTCATCCACAGGGCCCGAAAAAGCTCTAAGGTCATGTGCTCCTGCTCCTGGTGGCAGGGAGCTAGGGAGGACCTGGAATTGTTTCACACACGTTTTAAGCCTCCTGAATCCAAGCCTCTCCCTCACTTCAGCTTTATCAGTCTTTGAATTCATAGTCTTTTCAATGGAATAAGGAAAACTATAATTGAATTTACTTACAATGGACATTTTTCTAATTCCATAATCCATAAAATCTCAAAATGCCTTTTCTTTTATGTAATGCATTAAGAATAAAGTGCTTGAGTCCTTAAAATTCCACCTCCAAACATTTTCTCAATGCAAGTCTGCTGCTTTCTGTTTGAAAAGGAATCAGCAACATGGAGGTAATTGCTGAATTAAAGAAAAAGACAGAGAGAGAAGCACCTTCCAACTTATTAAGTTTGTAATAGCATCTTGTAATACACATTTGACATTCAAAAGACTTTTCAAAAAAACAGAATCATGTCTGTGGCCATCTCCAGTTCACCAGGCCATCATGAACAATCAAGGATTTCATCTGATATTTTAACAGAAAAAAAGAAATCATAAGGTAGATGGGAAAAGGTCTTGAAAATAAAGAGAAGAGCCTCTTGTTTGAGAGAAAACAGGTGGTAGCTGAGGAACATAAAAAGACAGTTGATTTCTGATTTATGGATAAATTTTCTTTGTGGCAACAGAGTAAGTAGATATGAGCAAGGTAAGAAGGCAGATGACAAAGGAGGAGATTCCAGCAATAAAGACGTGAAGAAAACCTGCACTAGCAATGTATATGCAAGGATAGATAGCAAAGGCTTTCTGTCTCAGAGGCATTGTATGGAACAAATCTATAAGATGCTAATATAAATTGAAAGTGAGGACTTAAAAAAGAATCTCAGCAGGTTATAGAAAATATAAGTGACAGTTGCTGTTCAGCAAAAGCACGCAAAGGAAGGGACAGTGGGTAAGGAAGTATTATGTGGGCACACAAAGCCCATGCATTTTCCTCTGCACAATCACTGTCACCGACATGAGCTGGGATTGTCTCCTCTGCTGCTTGCCACTCACAAGATACCTGTGCCCAGACTGTGCTGTGTGACACCTGGTACAACCTATGTCACATTTAGCAACTAATTCTTCAATAAACTAAGAAGACCTGAGCTGAAACTAATTATTGTGAACACATATAAACAGTGTTTAAATATGTTACAAATAAGCTTAGAATTAAGGAATTGCTCCATCTGTGCTATGAAAGCTTAAATCTTTCAGATAACTTTTATACATAAAGAAACAAAGCACATCATAAAGCAGAATTCTCTTTATGTGAACAGCGACCTGGCTGATAAATCTTCAGACAGTCATTAAACCATCTCTTTGCACAGCCAAGTATGATACCAGTATTTGGACTTGCACTAATGTAGCTATGCTGTGAGGTGGGTGAGTTTGAAAGTCATCTCAGCATCAAAAAATAGGAATATTTCATCTGCATTCATGCTTCAAGAATACACTCCTTGCTGAATTTATGTGTCTAATAATTTGTTTTGTTTAATTGAGTTGGTATTTTTCACTGCAGACAAACTTCAAACCTTTATGACAATATGCTTGAGAAATTAATACAATTTAGAGTTTTCCATGACAAATTTTAGCTTTTAACTTCCTGTCATTTCAGCTCAAGGATGCCTGGAAGAGGTTGTGAGGATATTACTTTTAATTAAAGAAATGTGGTTGTTTGATTCTTTTGCAGAACACTTTTTCTTCAAACTGGAAAAAATAATTAATCTTGGAGATGAGACCAAGGCAGGAAACCTTTTACAGTTAAATTCTTTTTTACTTGAAAACAGCAACTACAGCAGGAACCAGGATATAGTTTAAGTTGTAGGAGTAACCAAACAAGAGTGTTAGAACATTCAACAGACATTTGATTTTGCAGCTTTTTCTGGGTTAGCCAACAGCAATTATTCAGGCTCTATCTGAGAATCTACTTAAATGTGAAGTTTCATAATAACCTTTTGCTATTGTTAATTCAGTGAAACATCAACTGCAAGAAGATTTTACAACAGAATTTCATTCAGGGTTTTTTTCCTCATCAAATCTACTTGTTGGAAGTTTTAATTCTATTTCAATATTCCTTTTTTTAATTCCATGGAAATATGTGCTATGCATGATTTTAGGGCAAGCAAAGAAACAAACGTAGCATGCATGAACACACCTTTAAGTTGGTAGAAAATACTAAGTGGAAAATTTGCATTTTACCAAGGCCAGCTCAAAACCGTATTCCAATGTCTGTAAATTTTGGTCTAATTCCTGGATTTCTTATTAGGTATGAGACTCTAATTTTGTCACAACCATTTCTGCCTGCAGAGACTATCTTATGAACTTCTGCAAAAGCAGCCACCCAGCTGCAACGTGGGAGGAGGGCACACATCCTTCATCCTCAGTAGCACCCAAGAACCTCTACACCAACTTAATCGGTTTTCCATGGCACACACCAGCAAATCTTCATTAAGCCACCCCAAAGAATAGCTTTTCCACTATTAAAATAGTTCAGTGGAGGAGAGAGTGAATGGTCTGAAACTTCACTCTGACAGCAAACTTCATCCTCAGTGCGTAAGAAAAAAGGTTGGAGATCTTAGGCTGGCCCTGACAGCAAAGTAGCCTCCCCATAACTATCTGTGTCCAGGTGCAGGGGAACAGTCAAATATTAGTGTGAAACTGTGTTTCTACCTGCCTCTCAAATGCAAATAATTGCGTTTGGCTGGTCTTGGAATTAATTACTGCAAGTTAATGTTCACTGGTGTTTAAAAAACAATGGGGATTAACTTATAAAGATTAATTACAGGAACTATATCCAGATCTTTGCTGCATTCTTTGGGTTACTCAAAGGCAGCTAAGGGCATTTGTAAGCTCTCACACTTACTTGGATGATGCATGACTGTCTCCGAGGCAAATGCATTTCTTAATAGTTCATAAGCTGCCAGAGAAGGGGCATCTCCAGTCTTCTTCCTCTTAGCACCATACAGCTCTGTGTATGAGCTCAAAAAGAGCTAACCAATTTGCTGGGAAGAATTTGTCAGCCATGTAGCCCCTGGGGATTGTTCAAAAATGAGATGGAAACATCTCATGAGTGGAGAAACACTCGACAGCCTTGGAGCAAGCCAGCAATCTCCCTGGCATTCTCAACTCTGTTTCTAGCCCTAATGGTACAGTTTTGATAGACTGTTTATCTCCATTGCAAGGAGAATCCAGAGAAGTAGAGCAGATCAGCACCTTTCAAATAGATACTCCTACAGCTTGTCCATGGCCTGCGGTGCTGCTTTAACACAAAATTATTCTTAGTTTTTTAAATATAGCTAAATAAATATTCATGGGAAACAAGGAGCATCTCAAAATCCAGATTGTATTTCCCTATCATTAGCTACAAGAGCAAGACACTGTAAAAACCGAAGGCACCACTGTGCCCAGCTTATGCCAAGAGAGCGCCTGCAGCTATGTCCACTCAGACATACAGTCTGTTGTTATCTGCTTGCCAATCCTTAGCATCCCCAAAAGAAAGTGAAGCAAAAAGACTCATATTCTCAACCATGGGAGATATTTTCCACCTGGCCTTTACCCTCGACCACAAAAGAGTGGGTACTGAAATGAATGCAGGATTCCCAATTCTTCCTATTTATCCAAAGAGCATTTATCTGAATGCTCTTAAACACACGCGTGCATAAGATCTGCTAAACAAAATATATTGGATAGAGACCTCATGAGAAATTGGAACTTTTTGTGCCCGCTGAAATCTCAACAAACATGCAAGGAAAAGCTTACCATTAATCAAGTGTTTCTGGAACAAATCTAAACTTAATTGAAACAAACTGCACGGTATCGCTGTGACACCAGAAATTTTCTCTAAGCAAGTCACAAACACTAAAAGTGTCTGATGCAGATGACTGCATCTCTACAATTTACACTCAGCCATAACAGAATTTAGCCAAGAGCTCATCTACCTGCTTCAGCTGCTGATGGTCAAGGAAAGAGAATTTTGGAGGTCAATTAAGGACAAGAAAAATGTTATATGAATCCTCCTTTTTATTCTCCACTCTGCAAGGAGAAGCTGGTGAGCCACTAAAAAACAGCACTAAGCAAGAGGAGAAAAAAAAATAGTTTCTGGGCCATTTTTGGAGCATTATTTTAGTTTTAAGTGCCTCTGGCAAAGAATAAAACTTTGTGAGGAAGCTAGCCAAATGTTTTATTGCTCACAGTGAACACCAAACTCCCACTAAGATCTGCAAGGTGCAAACTGAGTGTACAAAACACATTAGTGGATGTGTCCAAGCCTTAATATCTGATTTTTAAAGTGTGAATATTAACTTACAATCAAATCAACTTCCACTAAAAAAAAACAGCTAAAACACAAGCACAAAGGCAGAGCTGTTTCTCCTGCTGAGATCCGAGGTTCTTACCCCAGGTCCTGATTCAGCTAAGTGCCTACATGCAGGCAAAAAGTCCAACGCACTCAGCTGGAACTGTCAGCTGACTTCCTAGATTGTGATTCACTGTCCTGTTTGTGTGACCCACTCTGTGCCTGACCACAGGACAAAGAAGAAAATTAAATTAGCCGACATGAAGAAAGTCAGCTGAAGGGTTTGGTATCTGTTGTACTTCTTAGGTAAACCTGATAGAAATATAAGAAGAAGAATACTGAAGACTTAAGAAAACCCATCTGGATTTACAATGTGTCATTGCAGAGAAATGTTATTTGCTTTCTCTCAAAAAACAGTATATAGTGTTATCCCAGACCCTTGAAAGCTTCCTAGAGCATAGTCATAATTCATGTATGACTCCCTGCTCAGTGAGCCCCTACAGAATATGAGAAACTCTTATATCCAATGGTTCCGTTGGAAGGGGTGGATCTTGCGTGTTATGAGCTTTCAATAACCATTTCACAATCTATAATAGTACCAGAGTAGTAGTAACAGAGACAGGACAGTCCTGAATGTGTTGGAGTATGAACAGAATAGCTACAAGTGCTGTAGAAATAAGGACAGTAGTGATGGACCAATAGAGACTGCATTACGTGGCTTAATCAGGGACTGGTTGATGCAAATGAGAAGCCTAACTTGCAGCTGAAGGTTACCAGAAAAGTAATATGCTTCTCATGTGTCAACACAGAAAAGGAACTGCTCAAGAATGTAAGCACAGATAAAATTGAAATGCATGTGTAACATATACATGTCATTAACTATGATGGAGAGAATGTGCTTTGGTTCATATTCATGCTACCATGGCAAAAACTAGGGAATTGCTTTTCTTCTCAGCTCTCCTTTGAAGAAAGAGAGGATATATGTGCACAGTAGTTCATAAGCCTGGTAAAACCATATAAAAAAATGAGTACCAAGAAGAAAAAATTCTCCGCATAAGAATCACAAGAGGAAAAATGAATTTTATTGTCATTCTTTAAGTATTTATGGGAATAGCAATGTAGTGTGGATACAAATTTCCGTAACCTATGTAAATTGATATTGACTCCAAAAACATTCAAAAAGCTGTAAGTGATCCAATAGATGATCCATTGAGCCTGTTAAATGTCAGAGGGATGCAAACAAATTTTGTCCATAGCAACAAACACTTGTTTCACCAAAAAAAACAACCAAACAAACCAACTAGCCAATGAGTGATTCCTCCAATCCAGGATGCTGCTGTAAAGTGTTCAGAAAGATATAAAAGAGAAGAAACAGGCTTACCTCAGGGACCAACAGACTTTAGCTGAACCCTCTCTGTTCTTGGGTCTGCAAAATATTTCCTCTACTGGTTACATTCAGTTCTTCTTGATTGCTGACCGCATTCTGCTCAATCTTCTGTTATCTACTGAAACCACTTGTTCCACATCCTTGCTGATTTTCCCCTAAACTCATGCCCTGTTTTTCCCTTTCTCTTTCCTAAACTCTGCATTCCACCAGCACTGCTTTCTCCTTTCCATCCTCTTCCCTTGAGGGCAGCAGTAGGGGCACTGAAGAGCACTGGCACAACCCTGACATCACTGCCCAGCCAGTGCTACCTGTTGCTGTGGTGTTTCAGTTCTTCTACAGATACAGTTTCAGGGAAGGTCTTGCTTAGTTCTTCCCAACAAGTGTTGGCTGTGGTACAGTTAACTGTAGGAGATGGTGGAATGTGCCTCAATCGTTGGAAAACTTTAGCCTATAAAATTAGCAAATTTCTAACTTTTAAAAGTTTTTTTGGGGGGGAAGAGGGGACTGTTCTGATTTTTAATTTTGTTTCCAAAGGATTACAAAAAAAAAAAAATTCATGTCATAGGGTATGTCAAGCCTTTCTCCTCATCTTCTTCTAGTCTCGTATTCTTAAACACTGAAGTGAACAAAAATTTTAGTAATATTTTTTGTAGAATGGACAGAATAGCATGTTTCCCTAATTTCATATTCTGAAAGAGGCAAATTGTTTTATCTGAGGCTCTCTAGAAAGAAATAAAAGTAGTGAGATGAATAGCCATCATGAGAAGGTTTAACCCAAGTGCCTGTGATGAGCCCTAAGCTATTCAGATAAGTATCTTCTAGTGGCATGTGTTGAACAAAGAGAAGGGCTCATCTCACCACCTGCTCTGTCTGTCCTGATAGAAAGAGATATGAAAAACAGCAGGAGAGAAGCTAAAAGTCTATTTGCAAATAATAAGGCTCATTAGCTGGTTAATTTTGTGAAGACTGTTCAGTAATTTCAGTCTAAAATGTAGCCATCTTGGCCAGATAGGAAAATGCTGGAGGCGTTTGTGCCTTTGAAGAAAACTAGAGGAAGTTTGAGGGAACTATAACACACTTTATATAATTAATACACATTTTTCAAGCATATGCACAGCCTTTCACAAGACCTTTAAGGGCTGGGAGTTTTATCTGGCACTGTTCAAAGAATGGCAGGAAGCTGATAAAGGACTCAGTGGAATTTGCCATTCATTTATCTGTCCTTCTGTGGCCTTCAGAATTTACAATTTTTATTTTTGGGGGCCTTTCAACAGTATAATTATATATGAAAAGGCTTCCCATACCACACAAGCTTGCATTATGGCATATTAGAATTAAATGAGAGGAAAAAACTTTCTATTATATGATTTTCATTGTTATTCATTCATGCATTCATGTAGCAATACTGACTCAGACTTCTGTGTGTGTACTCTTAAGCTTCAATAAACAGTTTATCTCTTGGTGCTTCATCCACCAGCCAACGCTAATTAAAAGAGAATAATAGTCCTTATTCCTGTCATTCTAAATGGCAATTGATGAACTTCAAAGGTTCTGATTTTTATCAGAACTATTGCCAAACTTTCACATGCGCTTTTAAAAGCTTGTGCTCTCTGCACAAGCCTGGAAAAGCAGCTTAACATGAGGCCTGTTATGTTCAGAAAAAGAATCATCTCATTTGTTCTGTAAGATCACTCATATTCTGTAAGTGGACAACAGGCAACTGATTCTGCAGAATTGCTAACTCAAAATTATGCCCTATCGTGTCAAAGTAAAATCCATTATAAACACAAATAGTATAGAGCCATACATACCACCTAGATGAAATGCAGAATCAATGTTTTACAAGTTTATTCATACCAACCATGGGTGCCAGTGGACTAGAACAGTATCATCTTAGCGTTCTCCATATCTAACTTGAGGACCAGAAATTAGATCCAAAGGCCTTTGAAAATAACAGGACTTGTCTCTTATTTTTGAACCAAAACAGAAAACCATAGAAATCAGGCCTTGAAATTAGTGAACACTACAGCTGTTTTAAATGACAAAAATCTTTGGGGTCTATTTTTAGCTTAACCACATATGGACACTTATTTACATCAGTGCTGCTATTTAGTCTTATAGCTTTGCTAACTATGGCTTTGAGAAGGCCTCAATTCACATCCCAGTTCCTGTAATACATAAACAGGTGCAGATTTATCCGTTGATGCCTGGCTAACAAAAATATGTAAAGGAAGAAAAACCACCAAAAATAAGGTTTTTTGCTTAAAAATACTATGGAATGGGCTGGAAAAGAATTCTAGATGACTAGACATTTTTCAGTGAAGCAATCCAGACTCCGGTGGTAGTCTTGCACTGTAAAGATTTGTGGCCATCCTTGTAACAAGTTTAAGTGGTTATTTTATCTTATGATAGGAATTGCTCTTACCTTTCTAATTTCCTGTTTCTTTTACAGATACTTCTGTTTATAGCACAAATTTCCAAAAAGCATAGTGAAAAATGACTGCGTGTCAGACATACAACAGCTTGCCAGATTTGGGAAAACATCGGTTATACAGTTATAAGTGGAAGAGAGACTTGAGCATCATTGTCCAGTAACTCAGTCAAGATATAAACAGCAGTAGAAATCAAGATAGAAAACTTATTTGCTAGTAAACAAAGTAATCAGGGAAAACATTGGAAAAAATAAACTTTGGTCCAAAGTAGCGTATTCTGACATTGCTAGCTGACCTGTGTCTGCTGAACCCATGGGATGGGGAGGAAACAGTTTAAGTACTTGCCGGTTTGCAAAAAATGAATGGGATTGTTGGCCAATTTAATCTCCTATAGAACATTTTGTCCTTAAAACTCAGTAACATTATTAGCAAGGACATGATCTTATATATCTTTGCTTTGAATAATGTCAAGATGCCTTTTTACAGAAGACAAGGTTGATGCTTCTTATGACATTTTACATTTTTAGATTTATCTGCTGACCTTATGTTATCTGGAGGGACAGCATGAAATCCCTTAGAAATTATAGATCTAATTTGATTATACTGTGAGTTATTTCCTTTTTCCAGGATATACATCACCCAGAAAAAGAAGAGGCCAGCATAGGTCTCCACTTACTGCAGGTTTTGCCGGTCTCTTTATAAAGGGGTCATTTAAACAGCATGCTGTATTGGAATCCAATTTAAGGGTAAGATCATAGCTCGGGTATGTTGATGAGATTTTGTAGGATTTTCTTTGCTTTCCTCCATTCTTCCAGCATTTCAGTACTACATGTTGGACATTGATCTTGTTGATGTGATCAGAACTCAAAGAAAGGAGAGGAGTTCTTGATATTCTAACAGCTGCTCAAAGTTTTCATTTCTTTTTCATTTTCAGTGGCTTGGTCATGACCCTTCAGATGTTTTGTGGTGTTTCCCTTCAGAATTATATACAGAGCTTTACCTGGGCCATTTGCAATGCCACTGTTTGTCACTGATCCTGCTGTATCTTCTTAAGCAAAATATTATTTACAATTCCTGTTAATCTGAATTACTTGCTTCAACTGCGAATTTCCCTCATAGCTGTTAATTTACTATGATAGCAGATAAGAGGTCCTCTTGTCAATCCTCTTACATCGTGCTGGTTACCCTACAAATATACAGAAAGTCCCTCTCTTAGAACTTACAGGCAAACCATAAAGGAAAATAGCATCCACTGAGACTAGATTTCATATCATTTTCTTTGTATTCAGTATCAGGCCCCTCACTGCAAGGAAGACATTGGGGTCCTGGAGCACGTCCAGAGAAGAACAATGAAGCTGGTGAAGGGGCTGGAGAACAAGTCTTACAAGGAGCTGCTGAGGGAACTGCGGTTGTTTAGCGTGGAGAAGAGGAGGCTGAGGGGAGAACTTATTGCTCTCTACAGCGACCTAAAAGGAGGTTGCAGAGGTGGGTGTTGGTCTCTTCTCCCAGGTGATAGGCGATAGGACAAGAAGGAATGGCCATAAACTGCATCAGGGGAAGTTTAGACTGAACATTAGGAAAATTTTCTTCACTGAAAGGGTTATCAGGTACTGGAACAGGCTGCCCAGGGAGGTGGTTGAGTCACCATCCCTGGAGGTGTTTAGAAGGTGTGCAGATGAGGTCCTAGGGGATGTGATTCAGTAGCAGACAGGTACAGTTGGAGTTGATGATCTCTAAGGTCTTTTCCAACCCAATGATTCTATGATTCTTTATCCAGTTAGGCTCATGGGCTTCCTTTAAAGCCAATGTAGAGGGGCAGAATTCTCAAGAAGGTAATTCAAAGCAAGAGCTAATTTAGCATCTTTGTGCCAACCACCTCATTGAATATCAAATGACCACAGAACACAAGCCAGGCGTGTCTGTTACTCACACTTGGGTTATGTGAATAAAGACTTGGATATTTACTACTACATCCTTTCCTCCTTTTCTTACCATCCACCTTTTCTCTCTTAAAACCTACTTCTTTTACCACACACATCTTTCAAAGTGAAAAAAAGAAATTTGGTAGGAATAGGAAAAGTAGAATTTTTCATGAAAACAAAGGAAGAATCACAAGACCACAAGCCACCTACTTCAACCTTCTGCTCAGAGCAAACCAATTTGAGTAAAACTCACATAAAACTGGGAGTTGATCTTTCCTTGCCTTGTCCAAGAGACAAAGGAAGAGGTGAGCCAAAGACAACTATTTCAGGCTTTTGACCTCATTCAGGTTTCAATTCTTCTCATGTGGTTTCTAGAAAATATCTAGTGGGAAGGGTTGGTGAAGGTCTGTAATAGAGACGTCCTTCTATAGAAAATATGTGAAGATCAAATATTTTTAAAAGGCCCACTAAAATAACAAAAATAAAGGCAGTTTCAAATAATTATTAATTTTCAAATATGTACTTTCAGAGCACTAATACATCAAGTAAAAACTGTCATGTTTTTGTAGAGTTCAAGAGATGCACACGCAGTATATGACAACATATATCCTTATTAAAATTCTGAGAATTTATGCTAAATATGCTGTTTGAAAGAAAAAAGGCTGCCAAAAGACTTTTGTGATTTAAAACCTGATCCAGCAATAAGATTGCCCTCACACTTGATGTAAGTCTTGTACCAAAGTCACTCATGTCCTAACAGGACTACTTTAAATCACTTTAATCTATATGTCCAGGTTTAAAACAAGGATAACAGCCCCATTTTCCTCTCTATTACCTAGTCATTGATAGAATCACATGTTCAGGTACTTATGTTGTGTTTTTCCTGGGAACAAACTAACTTTTAAAGCCTATGATTCCTTGTGCTCCTCCTCCTTTCTAGCTACCCCAAACCACTATCATATTGCAGTTCACAGCTGTGGTAGAGCAGCTGCTCAAGAAGATCTGTTGTAAACAGTACTGTGTCCTGAGTCAGATTAAAATAATCATAAAAAGACCATGGGAAAACTTTTTGGGTTTTGTTTCTGCTTGGTACATGACAGTGGATTAAACTGAAAAGAACCCCAACTTGGAGGAAAGAGCACCGAGTAACAACTGAAAAAATTGTCAGCTTCAATGCTGAAAACATGAAAAACAACTTGAACTTAGGATCAAAAATCACTTCCTGGTGGAAGAGAAGAGGTGATTCAGTGACCCAAATGTTGATATTATTCATATAGACTAATTTGAATTCAGATATTTACTTCTGTGTATTCTAGCGTGTGAATCTATTCAAAACATTCATGCTTCAAAAGTGAACTCCTTAAGCATTTTTTATCCTCATAAGTTGATAGATTCCTAAATGAAAAGCTGATTTCAGATCAAACAGACCTCAATCAAAGAGAGTTTTTTTCAGCTTTTCAAGTAAACTCATTTTAGTTTTATTTTTGATTGACTCAAAATCAGATTCTTGAATTCAGATAAGTCAATAGAAATTTTTTTTAAATTCTCAATGCTGTAGTAGTATAAGCAGGCAAGCTTCTTCCTGGCACATTATGATGATTTTCTGCTGATATACTTCTTCTACTACCAGAAAATATGAAGAGCAATATGATATGGAGA